>NC_060139.1:1005231626-1005856626 GCF_021461385.2 Schistocerca piceifrons
AACCATGTCAAAAGATTTTTCATTCTTTAGCAGAATATAGCGTAATTTCAAACTTGCTGACAGATTAAAATTACATGGTGCATTGGGACTCGAACCTCGAACTGGCGGAAATCCTATGTCGATGTGTCATTATATTTGACTACAGGGATATCAGTGCTAAGTAAAGGCCTTCGTTTTTTTCCAATCCAGCTACGTCTGCCAATATCATATATTATTCGTGGAATAGAACACTGCATTCGGAAACTCTCGCAAGGCGCAGCTAAGGACGTCAGACTAACCACCAGCCAACCACTAGCGAAAGGTAAGCCATCTAAATCTACTATCTGCTAGGAGGAATGACTTGGTTATCTAGCCATCTGACAAAAGAAAAACCGTGTCGCCCATGTCACTGTGGTACTGACTACAATCTGAATGAAGACGTTACATTTATTACAAGATGGCTCGTACAGGAAGCGTAGTCGCGACCCCACACAGATCATCGGCAGAAAGAGTAGGACTAGAGGAAGTGGGCAAGAAATTATTGCCTCGTTCCAACAAATCTCCCAGCCTCTATGGACTGCCGAAGATACATCATGAAACTGTTCCTCTTAGGCCTTTTGTCAATTCAGACAGTTCTCCACCTACAGACTGGCGAAACATGTGGCAGGATTTTTAGCACCAAAACTGCGAAATTGTGAACAGCATGTTGTAAACTCACAGAAATTTGTTGAAACTCTCAAGAATATCAAAACAGGCCGAAGCGAAGTAACGGATAATTTTGGCACTGTGTCACTTATTCCGAGGGTGTCAATACAAGACACGCTGGATATTTTGCTCCTAAAGTTTCCATGTGGAATCGTTAAGTTGTTCCATCATGTTCTAACGACAACGTACTTCTTGTACCGCGACGATTGCTATGAAATGACTGACGGCGCAGCAATGGGATCAACAGTGTATCCGGCGGTCGCGAATTTCTGCATGGAGCACTTCGGGGAGCAAGTACTGAACACTACGGTGTCAAGTCCTTCGTGTTTACGAAAGCACGTCTATGACACCTTCTTTTTATGGTCTCATGGTGAAAATTCACTGCAGCAGATCGTTGATCTCATGAACGGTTCCATCCCAGCATTAACTTTACCATTGCGATGGAGAAGGATAACAAGATACCGTTGTAGTTGAGCGGAAGGCAGAAGGCCTGCTTGGTCATTCAGTGTACAGGAAACGAACCCACACTTACAGATACTTGAACGCCGGTAGTTTCCACGAGAAAGCGGTCCTGAACATGTTGCTACACGGAGCAAAAAATGTTTCTCATGAAGACCGTCAATACCCTAAATTTCAGTATTTGAGACAGGAGTTTAGAGAGAATTGTTATAGCAAGACTGCCATTGCAATCGGTTTTAGGTTTCCCGACGGAGGAATCCGTGTGAATTATCAGAAGACGGCAGGGCGGCTGCTCTCTTGCCATACTGTGGGGCAAAGAGCAGCTAGTTAGGAAGTGTGCTGCAGAGACATGGAGACCAGTCTTCTGGCCCATCCTAAGACGCGAAATACTCTGCGCCCTATTAAAGGCGACATAGCTCTTCGTGTGCATGGTGTGTACGGTGTCCCTGGCGAATTCAGCGGCATCTACATTGATCAAACAATTCGCACGGTTGCGGAGCATTACATCGAGCACAAGCGACACATTAAACAAGGGGAAGCTGATAAGTCGAAAATAACTGAGCATTGTCTGGAAAACGGATACAAAATAGTTTTAAAACACTAGAGTTAAACTATTGGGAACCAGCTGATATTACCGTAGAGAGGAACACTTTTAGCAGAGGCCAGTTTCAAACGTGGCGTCGGCCCCTCGCGCCACGAAAAACTGTGCCAGCCCCGACAGTCAGCGATTTTTATCGCTGATATCAGTGGCGGAAATAGCCGTCACAGCATGAATATCTCATTCGGGCCGATTTTTATACAGTTGTAAAGGATATCAGACAGTCATTACCGAAATTTTTTTATTGGCTATATCACATTCGACTCTTCAAGCATTTCCATTATCCCACAATGCCTGTTCGCCGATGGCTGCATCTGAATTTACTCAAAGTGACTATCTTCTCAAAGGCTCGTTTTTCTAGCAGAGCCTTTGAAGAAACGCTCCTTCGGTTACAGCCAATGGCTAGGAATTATTGCGGCAGATTGAAAATGACTGAAGAGTCGAAATCGGTACAGACGTTAAACATAAATTGCGTTGGCACTGACTTATATTCCTTAATTGGCAAATGACATAAGGCTCGCTGTAGTACGTGTTCTTTGTTGACGTTCATCAGTTCATAGATGTTGATGTGGGGTTAGCAACACAAGTACAAGGATAGCTTACCAATAGGGACAAGAAAGGAGGCATGAAGGGCGCCAAAACAGAAATAACAATCATCCATTTATTGTACCATTACAAACGCACATCATGATATATGAGACATTATGACAAACAGTGTGCATAATGAAGGGCGCGCAATTTTACCAATGTAACAAATTAAAATAACACTAGCATAAAATTAACTAAAGTGCCTTGAAGGAAATGTTTATGAGAAGAAGACGACGGGGCCGCAAGGGAGGAGGCAACACAATACTTAGCTCAGGTGCACCAAAACAAACAACGGACACCAGGCCGCGCCAACAACGGACACGTAAGGCACGCAACTACTCTCTCCGTTGCTGTTCTGCGTGTTCCACCCAAGTAATAGCTACCTGAAACATTTTAATACTTGAAACAGTACACCAGTGATCAGCAAATTAAAAAAAACAATAACATGACATAAAATAAAATAATTTAAGAACATCACATCATATGACTATTAGCTTAAGGTCTTCCGGTAATTAACAGATTACGAAAGGTAAAGGGGCATGTGCCACTACTAAATCTTGCGTAATTACACTACTAAATTTCTCAGTACCCAAGTTGCAATTAACGCAACAAGAATTAAATCATTTAAGTGATAATGTTATGTTCCACCCAAGTAATAGCTACCTGAAACATTTTAATACTTGGAACAGTACTCCGGTGATCAGCAAATTTAAAAAACAATAACATGACATAAAAATACGATAACTTAAGAAAATCACATCATATGAGTATGAACTTAAGGTCTTTCTGTAATTAACAGATTACGAAAGGTAAAGGGGCATGTGCCACCATTAAATATTGCGTAATTACACTACTAAATTTCTCAGTACCCAAGTTGCAATTAACGCAACAAGATACAAATCATTTAAGTGATAATGTTGCTTTAAAATAATAATAAAATTATTTCATACAAAAGAGGACCAAGAATGGCCCAATCATTACTCCCCAGTGAAGCAGTTCACACACATGGTACTCCACGGCTCCGAGCACACAGCCCCATTCAAAATGCAACACAACCACAGCGACCCGGCGTACTACCGGAACCATCAGGCAGTAAACCAAAGTCGTACTAAGCCAAAACAAGGACCGACTTTTAAAACAACGAGACCTAGCCCGGGCCAGACAACAGACCAAATGCCGGAAAATCCATAAGAAACCTCAGCCAACTCAATACCAAAACAACAATTTATGAACAATATGCAAAACACAAGACCTCTCAATCCAAAGGCTTCCGTTTAGTGGCGAAAGTGGCTCCGAGCCACCTGCTGAGGTGCCAAGCGTCGTACGGAGTGCCGAATCAAGCTTAACCTTCATTAAAGGAAAGCGGAAGCACCATAAGACAAAATAAGCTCCAATCTAACCGCGCAAGTCAAACTCTAAGGAGTGCCACTCGAAGACTATGCACTTGAAGATCAAACATAGAACACCCAGGCTAACGTGCCGCTGAACGACGCACTTCCATCACCAGCGTCTAGTAGAGTACGGAGAGCAGCGTAACCCATAGATATACATCCATGGGACGGTAAACGAGGATAGCAATCCCAGCGACGGAGAGACAGGCGGACGAAATGACATCCCGCCGCTGTCCACACTATTAACCGTAAAATCAAGGTCCGGTCTTCCCATCGGGCCCCACTCGGCGTCCAGACGCAAACAACCCCAACCGAGCCGAACTGTCTTCACGCCAAGGCAGCCACCTCTTAGCTCCTCACACGCCTCCAGCTAAGCCCCGGCCAGCGATCACACACGGAAACAGCCGCCTAACGCCAAAGCGCCATCTGAGTGAAAAGTCAGCACTAAGATCGATACGGACTTGGAAATAAGCGAGCACCGTAACAGATGTATTATCATGTTAGACTGAGTAGAATTCATACTATAAAATCATGTGTGTCAGAATCATCCCTTAGAAAGGGGTAAATATATTTTTAAACATGGTTCCAGTTACTAAATTTTGTTACATGAAAACTAAAGTTTATATGATAATTAAAATAACCAATCTTGATAGCCAATTTCTTTTAATTTGAGTGACCGGTTTCAGTCCTTAAGGATCATCTTTAGATTCTGAAATAACATACGTACATACAGAGGGATCCTTACAGTATCGTGTATACACTGAAATGCAATTACAAACTACATATACCCAAAACGGCAGGTGGACTTGCATGGAGCAAGCTACGCTGACCCACGACGCTGAACTGACTGTTAAATGGATAGGCAGGGAGTGGTCTTAAATAACACTAGTCCCGCTCACCATTCTGTGTATGACATCAGTGCTAACCAATCAGAACTATAGTGTGTACTATTAGCATAAAATGTATCACAATATTCTATATTACTAAGATTTGAAGAAGCGTTATAGGTAAAATACATCATAGAGTTGTTATGAAATAGCTATTCGTCAGAAAACGTAAACTGTAGTAAATAAATGGCTTAAAATAAACTAGTCTAAGCTGCCCTGTGTTATCCGTTCCGTAAAATATGTGTTTTTGGCAAAGATATATGGAATAGCTGTCAAAGGTTGCTATGGCGATATAAAGAAGCTACTAGCAAAGATAATCTGTATAGACGCTGAAGGTTTCCGTAGAAACGGCTTCCTCTATCGATGCGATATTCTGAAACGCTGGCACAGGTGCTGTATCGACAGCAAAGACGATCTATGTAGACGTTAAGGGTTGTCATAAAGACTGCGTCCTCTATCGATGTGACACGTCAAAAATAACTAGAAAATATAGTAGTGAATATAATAGTCGTTAAAGATTATTCATAGTAATATGAATGGCAGAATAGCGAAGCATGGTGCGTCAGTTAACAATCTTGCCTAATATGTAGGAAGGAAAAATAGGTTTACGATATACAGAGGTCCGTTACACGTTACACTTAAAACGGCAAAACATCAATTTTGTTTTAAATACCAAAGTCCTTATGTAAACAGTTCTTTAATTTAGGCTGAAGGCCTTAAGAACAAACAACTGAAACTCAAATCGGCCGAAGGCCGAAGACTTAAGAATTCAATAGGTTGAAGTAAACAAGTTAAATTCAAATCGGCTGTCGGCTGATGGCTTAAAATTTCAAAAATGTTTTAAAATGCCAAAGGGCTTACGTGAAACAGTACTTTAAATTATGCTGAAGGCCTTAAGAGTAAAGCAACTCTAAGTTAAAACACAAAACGGCTACAAGCCATACAAGTACCAACAACAAGAAGAAATTTTTAAAAAAGTCAGTCTACACAAGGGCACCCAGATATTCAAAGGTCGGCCTGCAATTCAAACACTAACGCCCGCCTAGGTGAGACAGGCAGTCAGGCCAACCATTCACGATCCGATAACAACCCAACCGACCGACAATCAGCGGACCCACAGACACGATAACTTCCACTTCACCCGACCAGGGCACAACAGGGAGTTGATTGGAACAACATATAAGATATTGGTGCCCACAACCAATCATACACGGAACTATCAAACTACACACCGTGCTGGACAGCAGCAACACGATGAGGAAACCAGACTGCCTGAAATTTACGTCAACGGCCAAGGCAGGTAACCGGATCGTTAACGGTCATAAGGCAGAAGATTCCGTTGGTGCACTTAAATTAAAATAACCGAATACAGTGAAACTCCACCGGAGGGTGGCCAAAATTTTGCAGCTTGAAAACAACGTTGTTATTTGCGGCAATGTCCCAACAGCCGATAATGTACTCCACACGACACAGTGTGAACAGTCTTGACTTGCTGGTAGGTGAAATAAAAACTCAACTTTTGTGTCCAGAGTCGGTGAGCCATGGACCATGTAGCAATGGGAGCAGCGCCACACACTCCGACACCGGATAGAGACCGCCGGCGGGTCCCGGCCAAACTACGCCCCGCCGAGAATTCCTCGCTGCTCCACGCCAACCGACGAATTCCTCAGAGCTAGGACGCCAACAACATTTAAAATAAGTTGTCCATCAAAATCACACAAACTACACACAGTTTCACGAACCCTTTCACGAGGAACTAGGCAATGCTAACGGCAGTGCTTGTACAATAACAGGGACGAATCACGAGTCGGCACACACAGACAACCCATAAGTGATCGCCGGCCAACATACACGTCGTCCGGGAAGACGACCGACCGACGACCAACCAAAGTCGTCCCCACTCCGGTCATGTGTTTTGGCAACCGTCGGGCGATCATGGCGGTCTGGACCTCACTGCTGCCGTGCCCCGACTGAACTTATTCCGCGTGCCAACTCAAACACTGCCAAGTCCGAACTAACTACTGGCAAGTTCCAACTGACTTGTTGACACACGACGACCGGGAAGTAATAGCAGTCCAGGAAATATAATACGGCAGGGCGTATATCGATAAGCGCTTCTGCTGCCGCTCAAAGGCAGGCAAATCAGCAACTCAGTGACACATATAATTGAAAGTAACATAATGAGCTGGCAGTACGGCAAAAACAGGATGTTACATAACAGATGGCATGAACACGAGCCACGCATAGCTCACATAGTATTTCCTTTGTCAGATGACAATCTCAGGGCTCTGTCTCAGGTCTCGAATGGCTGTCCTCTCCCTGCTGGTAACATTCGACTTGATCGGTTTAGTTCTTGTCGGAGCACAGCAGGTTTTCCGGCGTACTTACAGCTGCTTCAGGTGGTAGTCGCGCATCAGCTTGTTCAACTGAACGGACAAAATCCGCTACCGGCGTGATCCTAGGTGTGGGATCAAAATTAAGTCCCTTCTTCAGAACAGAAACTGCATCCCCAGTCGGCTCAATGTCCGTGAGATTGATGACCGTCTAGCGTGGGGCCTCCAACGATGGTTTGTCAGAGAGACGAAAGAATTTAGATATATGAGGTCCCAAGGCCTTCTTATGTGCAGAATCGGCGGTCAACCAGGTAACACCATCAGTCGAGTCCAAGGTCCCGGATTTAAAATGATTGGCTAGTTGAAGATGTAGTTTAAGTAGCTCCTGGGAGTTGTATTCAAGGCTGTGGCTGGTAAAGTGCACCCTCTCACGAGCTAAGGCGAGGCTAGCATGCTTCTTAATTCTCTTAGCTGCTGCACAGTCGATGTGATGTGTGACCTTGGCAAAGTTTGGCACAACCTGATCGGCATGACATTACTTCAGAAAAGCAAGAGCATGCAGCAAACGGCTCCTTCGGCGGCACAGCTTGTCGAATTTCTTCATGCTCTTCCCTCCGTATTTCTTGCTCGAACAATCCACGAGTGTACTGCTGGTCGATAATGTCCAATGGGCGCGCGAACCCGGGAGAGAGTGCCTCGCTGGAGGAGGGGATTTAAGACAACCGCCCGCCCTTTGAAACCGTCAGCGCTCCTGAAGATGTCTGATCGTCGAAATATTGCGCCCGTCGTTCAATATGGACCAGTAGTACACCCGTGGACTGTTCGAGCAAGATTATCTTTGCTTTTTCCTTTGTTTACAACGTTGCCTTTTTAGTAGCATGTGCTACAAACTTATTTCAGTTTTTAGTTCTGCGTCAGTCAACCTGTTTTGCTCGAAATGGCTCGTAACAGTAGATTCATTTTTAAAAAGTGAGGAAGTGTCGAATTTCACAGGTAAAAGTTACAGGAAATTTAAATAACAGTGTTACAGATCCTGCTCCTAAGTGTCAAGAACAATTTTCGACGAAGTCGCTGGGTTCATCTACGAAGAAAATAAGTGAAGGAATTCATGATGACGTGTTTGCAATGGTTTGCCACTTTCTGTTTTATATGTTATAAAACCAACTTTCAGGTACCTAGAAAAACCTGAACTGTAGAAAAAATGTGTGCATAGGAAAACACACAATACAAATGAGAGCTATAATCACCTTATATGAATGCATTGTCCAAAAGTAGTATTTGTGTCTTCAGCTGTTGTGAAGATAGCTACATGTGATGCGTCTCTACTGTTCAGTAATGGAAAAGTGGGTAGGATTAAGTGCCTGTAGAGCCTAGGCTTCCATCAAAATGCACTCACAATGAAGTTACTCAGAAGTATCCATGAAATGCGATTGGACCAAGCTCAAGCAGCAGAAGAAAAAAATGTAAAATTGACTGGGAAGAGCTTGCCCCACGAAGATGAGGAAGATGTATAGCAGTATTGTTGACTTTTTTACGCAATAATTTACCTTTTCTCAGGAACTATAAAAGATAACATCTTAAAATTTGGCATAGTTCTTAAGTGCTGTTAACTGAGTAATCTTGTGCAGCACTTTTCCAGTTTTACTGCTTGATTAAATGGTTCAAATGGCTCTAAGCACTATGGGACGTAACATCTGAGGTCATCAGTCTCCTGGACGTGGAACTTCTTAAGCCTAAGTAATCTAAGGACATCACACACATCCATGCCCGAGGCAGAATTTAAATCTGCGACCGTAGCAACAGCGTGGTTCTGGACTGAAGCGCCTAGAACCGCTCGGCCACAGCGGCTGGCACTACTTGCTTAGTTTACGAGAAACAATAGATTACACAAAAAGAGGTGTTTCAAAACTGAAATCTTTATAAAATGTACGTCGATGCGCATTTTATAACAAAAATTTGGCAGAATATCAAACATTATGTTGTACATAATAGTCGAAAGTTTTACTGTTTTAGCTGTAATATTTCTGGAGATATATTTATGTTAAGTACAAGAAAGCATTTGGCCCTATGACTGTCCTTAGGCAAAGTTGTAACCGTAAGTTTTTCCATGTGTTGTATACTTTTAATACTCCGTGATCTACACACATCAACAGAAGTTACCACCTCTTTTTTCGAACTTCATGAGAGGGAAAACAAAAATTAGCTATAAGGCATGTCATATATCAATCTGCAGTGTGTCCGTATCGCTAAACCCAAAAAACTGACTACTGTGCAAAGTGAGACTCGTCTGTTTCCCATGTGAAGGTGGGTTTCGCAGCTCTCCTGAACAACTCCCCCTGCTCCGATGCCGACTTGAATGCGATGAGCACGCTAGCTATAATCCATCGAGATGTTGGTTCAAATGGCTCTGAGCACTATGGGACTCAACTGCTGAGGTCATTAGTCCCCTAGAACTTAGAACTAGTTAAACCTAACTAACCTAAGGACATCACAAACATCCATGCCCGAGGCAGGATTCGAACCTGCGACCGTAGCGGTCTTGCGGTTCCAGACTGCAGCGCCTTTAACCGCACGGGCACTTCGGCCGGCATCGAGATGTTGATTCTATAGGTTGCAGAATCTCGTTCCTATGCCATAGAACAAGGAGACTTCGCTAAAAAAAAAAAATGGACAGGTGTACGAAACCTCGCGTGATGCCACTCGAAAACATCACTCCACGGCCACTTTGAGCACGGGTGTCTCACGGTATGTCGGAGGCGTTCGAAACTACAGGCTTGTCTCCAAACACATTGTCTGCGATTATCAGAGTCGAGTTTCGTCCGTAAGCAACACTCGCCGATAATCCTGTAGCGTCGATTCTGCTTGATTTCTTGCCCATTTGTAACTTAGTTTATGGTGTTCTGTAAGACGTCGTGTTCGCCACGGCCTTTGGGAATAGAGATTCGCATCACGAAACCATCCCCTAGGAGTTTAATGCGATGCATAACGCCCTGTAGCCTCTTCGAACGCCGATTCCAGTCCTGTAGCACACAGTTCACGGTTCCTTTGAATCAAAAGTTTTAGAGATCGATCAGCCCATACACCTGTCGAACGTGGACGATCTGTCAACTATACGTCCGCACCACATCATTTACACTCCAGTGCACACCTCAAGCCACTTCCCTAGTCGACACGGATTCTGCGCATGACGTGATGATGCAGACCCGATCATCGCTCGCTAAAGTATTTCCTGGTATGATGGATGTTCACTGTTGCATAGACGTCTCTAATATGTTCCTACTGGTTTCCGTCTCTAATGCGTCCGTACTGGTGGTTTCCTTTCAACAGAAATGCTGCGATCCACTCAGGAGCGGCGTTCTACCCGTAGGCAGCGCTCATGGTAACTTTGAGTATGTTTATAAACGAAACCAGTCTTGACCTTGAGGTCGGTACAGAAACAGCCACAATGGCAACAGACGTACACGACATATCGGGGTGATGCAACACTTTTGTTATGTTTATTTGGTATGGGAGCCATACAAGTCAACAATACTAAGGTGTGTTATACGAGGGTTTGTAATCAATCTCCTTTGTCTACTGACGGCCTCTTCTCAGTATTCTACCAATGAATCGAAGTATACTACTTACCTCATTTACAACTGACTGTACGTAATCATATATCATCTCCCTAGAAAATATGACACGAATAGAGGGAATAACTAAATGTAGTACTTGGCAACAAGAAACTATAGCGAGGGGTAAAATCCAGTAAATGAGGGGATCCGAACTATTTCGGCGGAAACAAGTTTTCTGATAACAATTATTTTTGTGTGAGCTACTACTGCTTTGGATGTTTACAAAAGTAGTTGGAAATTTGTGGTAAGTTCCTATGGGACAAAACAGTTGAGCACATCGGTCTCTAAGCTTACACACTGCTTGATCTAATTTAAACTAACTTACACTAGGGACAACACACACACCCATGCCCGAGGGAGGACTCGAATCTCCGACGGTGGCAGCCGCGTGAACCGTGGCAGGGTGCCCGAGACCACGTCGCTATCCCGTGCGCCACGAAAGTAGTGAGTAGGTGGTTGAAGAAATTAGTTTACTACGTCCTGTAAGAAGTTCGAAGAACACGATCCCCATGTTTTACCCATCTTTCGTTTTAGTAGGTCACACTGTTGTCGATTGTTTTAGTTGATGCTGTATCTAGATAGTTTTTGTGATCGACTGATACTTAACGTATTTTCTGAGCTGATATGGGGGATAGGTGGGGTGAAAAAAGGAGAAAGAGATATCGGGTGTTTTATCCATCTGATAGAATTAATGCACCGACTGACGTATACCAGTCAAAAGAAAACGGTAGCGCGTCGAGAACTTGCAAAGCAAATGCTGCCGTGGCGATCCAGAGACAGCCGCTTAGACGAAAAGTATCCACAGAAATTCAATACAAATATGTGAATAATAGGCTATGCAAATTCTAAATGAAGCGGTATAATGTCGCCTTTGTCAATATTTCGGGCCCGCAATAATCCGAGGGGGATCAGCACAGGCCATTGTTCGCGCAGTGGCGAGATATTCCGGAATTTCGCCCGCCGAGCGGTTGATCAGGCCGAACCGCTTCCAGTACCCGCTTAGCGCCGGAGCAAATAAATAGTTAAATAAACAAACACCAGTCTGCCATCATTTCACGCTCCCCCTTGCTTAGCCGACTTCACTGACCGCTTCAAAGTTCGCCTCGGCTCACTCTCGTCGGAATAAAAGAGATTGTTTTCGTTAAATTACGTCAGAAATAACTCGCCGAATTGGCCAACAACAGTCTCTAGACAAAGCGCAATCCATATAAACACTCTTTTTTTATTCCTGTCCTAATGACATTCAGCGGAAATATTCTGGCGTAATATTAAGCGTACGTGCTCTCTCTGGATGAAACTGATTACATTTCGGGGCGTGGTATTAAAAAAAATCTCACTGCTTCATTTTTCTATTTTTTTTTTAAACGCGAACGAGGAGCCACAGTGGTAAACGAGTTGGACTTTGGTGAAAGCAGAGGGGATCCGAGTGTGACGAAATGAATGACTTGTGGAGCCGAGTACAATACTGAAAACCTGCCTTATGCCTCCAGTTAAGAGTGACGTTTCCGCTCACAGCAGTGGTAGGCTGATATTCACAAGCGTTTAAATTTATTTAAATCCTGTCAGTCAAAATAAATAAAGCATTCGTCCCGGTATATTCAACCGCATTTTCTATGCTCTGACTTTTTTTCTGTCAAGCAACTTCGGTTATGTCACCAATTGTGTATACAATCAAGTAAATCTTTATTCAATTAAAACTAACATACACGCAGTCTGATTTCGTACAAATAAGGATACATTACAAAGAACGGGGATAGTTTTAATCTAATTCTATACTTTGCAATTATGTATTGGTACGAAGTATTTTAGGATTTTTCCAGTTCAGTTTACGGTCGGTACGTGGAATTAATGAATACACAGGTGCATCTGGGTGAGTTGTTAGTAGCCTTATTTCTCCATGCGCAGGATCTGAAGAAATAGGTGTACTTCGACTTGAAGAACGGTTGCTGGACTTTCTTAAAAAAATATATTGTATACTGTTTCGAGTGTCTGTCATAAACGATTTCTCAGTGATACAATGTGGGACGAAGCAAAGAGGCATCGTCTAGAGAATTAACACTGCCCTTCTTCATATATTCTACGTACGTCCAATTACTTTACTTGAACCAGAAGCCACATTTATCTCTAACGCTCTCTTATAGCCACCATGACCCTTTGGATTCAGTCTCTATCACAAATAAATTGATGTTGCCAAGCAACGAGGTGAGGATACCATGTAGTTATGTTATGTTATATGTCAGTAAGTGACGACTCTGTGCCTTATGGGAATATATTACGATGTTAGCACTAATTACAATATAAGTTCTATATACGTTACGTAATATAATTAAATGGTTTATCCTCTGTTATACACGTTTACATCATTGTAATACTTCCGTAACATGTGCAGATTTTTGTACTTTTACCCATCTGTTCCTTAGTTCCAGAAAGTAACTAAGTGACACGAACCACATATCTAACTCTTGGATCGAGTGTCCATTGTTGCACTGTTGTATTACAATGTGAGGTGGTCGGTTAGGAATGTACAGGGCCAAGATTCTCCTTCCACACTTCTTCTCCTTATTCCTGTCGAAACTCTCCACCTGGGACGATGGTATCCATCGCTTACGCTTCGGTGACAGAGTTCCTGAAATGTTCCTTCTGCATATCTCCAGGACCATCACGGATCGGAGCCTGAGATAGCACAGAAATAAACACATTTTCCTCTAGATCTAGCAGCTCTATTTACACTTGAGCCGCAACGTTGTTGTCCAAGCTGGGAGTGTAGCATGCTTATAGTGGCACACATCGTTGTCCACAATGTCCATTGTTGCATTCTCGCTATGTTACCTTAATAGTTAATAAGCTACAGCTCTGTGTCTCATGGAGATATGTTACTATGATAGCAAAAAATTGCCATATTGCCATAGAAGCTAAACTTACGTTACGTAACGTAATTAAATGTTTTATCTTATTTATATGTGTAATAAATCTGCAGCATATACTATCAAGAAATATTGTAACATGAAATTGCTATCTTGATGGGACTCTGCCTCCCACACTCGTGAAAAAGACGTGCAGATATTCGTACTTTTAGTCATCTGCTCCTTAGTTTCAGATCTCATCCACGTTAGACGAACATCTCTGTCCCTTGGATCCATAGCCTGTTGCTTCACTGTTACACTTCACAGTGATGCGACACGTTGGGGAAGGTACAGGGCCAAGACTGTCCCTCCACACCTACTCTCCTCATTCCAGTCGAAACTCTCTTTTAGTGCGGCGATGGTATCCATCTCCTTAGGCTTCGGTAACGGAGTCCACGGAGTAGTTCCTCATCATATACGACCTCCATGGGTAGGTACCGGAGATGGCCCAGAAAGAAAGGCATCCCGCTTTAGGTCTAGCGGTTCCATTTATACTCGGACGATACCGTTGCGCCCAAACTGGTTGTGCAGCGTACTACCAGTGGCAAGGTATTGAACTTCTTGTCGTCGTCACACATAGTTGTCCACAGAGCATCTTGTTACACTACATCGACTGTTCTATTCTTATACAGTAGTTCTCGTTGCGAGTGAATATATGCAATATATACAGGTTGTTCCCGTAAGAGCGCGCAAAAATGTAACAGGACATATAGAATGCTCCCCTGAACAATCTGCGGTAGGGAACCTGGGGTTGGAGAAACCAGCTTAAGGTGGTATGGAAATAAACTTGTCTACCGCTTTGACTAGTATTATTGTTTTCCAGCTTATTTGCAACTAACGTGCGTACAACTTTGCACGTACTGTGCTGTTTATTTACATGCACATTCTTCATTCCCTCCAAGGAAACAAGGAGGACGAGACGAATTACTGGGAAGTCATGTTGCAGATTTTTTTTTCACTTTACTTGTCCATAAGGTGCCTCTGTTGTGTCGTATTTACTTTGTACCGTGATAGAACGCGGTATGAACCAACGACAGACGCATTCATTACTCAGTGCTATTCAGAGACGTGCAGTACAATACGATGGAGCAATGCCGGTTCAGTTTCACAGAACTCACTGACATGCCCCTTGTGTATGGGGAAATACGTTGCAACCTCTCTCTCTGCGGAATGCTGTACAGGGAGCGATTTCGTAACAGGCATCGTCTGTCACGACGAGTGTTTATTTCTGTCGATCGACGAATGCGGGAGACTGATTCGTTGGAAAGAAGAAACGAAGGACCTGGCAATGTGAGTACCACACCAGGGATGTTTGTCAGGGTGTGTCAGAATCTTATTAGTATTAAATGGTAATTAAAGCTAAACCCTTAGCTGCTGACAGGTGATGTTGATATACATCTAATTATATTTTGTCGCTTAACAGCTGTGCGTACGACGAGAACCACGAGTCGCCTCCAGAGCCACGAATAATTGTGGGATAGGCCATTGTTAGAACCGCAGTTGACTCCACCATCTACTCCTAACGTGCTCTCAGTACTCGCGGGTTAACAAAGTAGCAGCGCTTGCACTGCCGCGATGGTAGCTACACACTACGGGAGCGCCCGACAAATACTTCCACAAATGGTTCAAATGGCTCTGAGCACTATGGGACTCAACTGCTATGGTCATTAGTCCCCTAGAACTTAGAACTACTTAAACCTAACTAACCTAAGGACATCACACACATCCATGCCCGAGGCAGGATTCGAACCTACGGCCGTAGCAGTCGCACGGTTCCGGACTGCGCGCCTAGAACCGCGAGACCACCGCGGCCGGCAATACTTCCACACTCTTTCAAGACAAGCTGTTATGTCTCCTCTCTGTTCGCAGCGCAACAGAGACTCTCCGTGTACAAAGATACATAACGCAACAGCTAGTGCCACTTCGTACTTCCTGTCGATGTATTTAACCAATGTTCTCTTGGTGATTACCCAGCAACATACAATATTTACGTTATACTCGTACAATAAATTGAACACATTCACAAATAAATACACTATTACATCCATCACGTATTAAATATAGTTTCTACACTGTAGCTTACAGATTTAGGAATAACAGTATATTACAAATTATCAACGGATATTAAACGGCGAAAAATTTTGGATGGTGCAAAAGGTCTTTTATATGCATTTTCGGTGTTTCAAACACGGTAGAGCTGCGTGCTTGGCGTCAGCAGCCAGCACGGGCCACGGCAATGCAGTCACTGCTGCAGTACTGCTTGTTCTTCGAGTTTTACGGTTTCTCTTAACATATGTCGATGAAACGAATATCAGGTTAGACTAATCTGTGAACGCTCTATCGAATGGGCACGTAAAATTTCACTTTATATATACACTCCTGGAAATGGAAAAAAGAACACATTGACACCACCGGTGTGTCAGACCCACCATACTTGCTCCGGACACTGCGAGAGGGCTGTACAAGCAATGATCACACGCACGGCACAGCGGGCACACCAGGAACCGCGGTGTTGGCCGTCGAATGGCGCTAGCTGCGCAGCATTTGTGCACCGCCGCCGTCAGTGTCAGCCAGTTTGCCGTGGCATACGGAGCTCCATCGCAGTCTTTAACACTGGTAGCATGCCGCGACAGCGTGGACGTGAACCGTATGTGCAGCTGACGGACTTTGAGCGAGGGCGTATAGTGGGCATGCTGGAGGCCGGGTGGACGTACCGCCGAATTGCTCAACACGTGGGGCGTGAGGTCTCCACAGTACATCGATGTTGTCGCCAGTGGTCGGCGGAAGGTGCACGTGCCCGTCGACCTGGGACCGGACCGCAGCGACGCACGGATGCACGCCAAGACCGCAGGATCCTACGCAGTGCCGTAGGGGACCGCACCGCCACTTCCCAGCAAATTAGGGACACTGTTGCTCCTGGGGTATCGGCGAGGACCATTCGCAACCGTCTCCATGAAGCTGGGCTACGGTCCCGCACACCGTTAGGCCGTCTTCCGCTCACGCCCCAACATCGTGCAGCCCGCCTCCAGGGGTGTTGCGACAGGCGTGAATGGAGGGACGAATGGAGACGTGTCGTCTTCAGCGATGAGAGTCGCTTCTGCCTTGGTGCCAATGATGGTCGTATGCGTGTTTGGCGCCGTGCAGGTGAGCGCCACAATCAGGACTGCATACGACCGAGGCACACAGGGCCAACACCCGGCATCATGGTGTGGGGAGCGATCTCCTACACTGGCCGTACACCACTGGTGATCGTCGAGGGGACACTGAATAGTGCACGGTACATCCAAACCGTCATCGAACCCATCGTTCTACCATTCCTAGACCGGCAAGGGAACTTGCTGTTCCAACAGGACAATGCACGTCCGCATGTATCCCGTGCCACCCAACGTGCTCTAGAAGATGTAAGTGAACTACCCTGGCCAGCAAGATCTCCGGATCTGCCCCCCATTGAGCATGTTTGGGACTGGATGAAGCGTCGTCTCACGCGGTCTGCACGTCCAGCACGAACGCTGGTCCAACTGAGGCGCCAGGTGGAAATGGCATGGCAAGCCGTTCCACAGGACTACATCCAGCATCTCTACGATCGTCTCCATGGGAGAATAGCAGCCTGCATTGCTGCGAAAGGTGGATATACACTGTACTAGTGCCGACATTGTGCATGCTCTGTTGCCTGTGTCTATGTGCCTGTGGTTCTGTCAGTGTGATCATGTGATGTATCTGACCCCAGGAATGTGTCAATAAAGTTTCCCCTTCCTGGAACAATGAATTCACGGTGTTCTTATTTCAATTTCCGGGAGTGTACATTGTTTTTTTCTTTCTTTTTGTAAAGGGAAACAAATCTATACTTTCCGTCAATGCTGGGCGTCGCTTGAAAGAGGTGAAGAGCACCGTTTGTTTGTGCTGACTCCACGTACACTACGCTAAAACCTGACTGCAAATATCTGTTTAAACACTAGAGGAAATGAGCCTGACGACTCTTACGATGTACACCCTATACAGGGTGAAGAAAAATTCAAGCAATCTGACTTCACAGCACCGTTCCTCATATACTAGCAAAACAAAAATGTTTGTCGCTTTGAGCATCTGCTCTGAGGACAACGTACTTTTTTGTCAACGTCATGCGGTCATTAACATGGAAATTATTATTGTCACTGGTTGCTAATGTGTTACATCTGAGCGGACGTCCTACATGTAGTATAAATAACTAGCAGATGTTAAGTTATTTAACTGTTCAGTCATCTTTAGCATCTCGAAACTGATATTGTTTTTGGAGCTATTTTGTCCGATGACAGGTCATTTATTTCAACTGTCTGTTTCGCACTTGCCTGCTAACGTTTCTATTGTGTTAACCTACATCTACATGGATACTCTGTAAATCACATTTGAGTGCCTGGCAGAGGGTTCATCTAACTACATTCACAATTTTCTATTATTCCAAACTCGTATAGCGAGAACACAAAACGAATTCTATATCATTCCTCCTATCGTACGAGCTCCGATTTCCCTCATTTTATCATAGTTTTCCTTACTCCCTACGTAGGTCGGTGTCAACAAAATATTTTCGCATTCGGCGTAGAGTTTGGAACTTCGTGAGAAGATTCCGCCGCAACGAAGAACGTGTTTGCTTTAATGATGTCTTCCCCAAATTCTCTACCACTTCAGTGACACCCTCTCTACTATTTCGCGATAATACAAAACGTGCTGTCCTTCTTTGAACTTTTGCGATGTACTCCTTCAACACAAATGTTGATGGTGTTGGGACAGCAAACAGCCACAAATTTACTTTCTGGTCCATTATTCAAAGGGTACCGTTACCGGTTTCGAATCGTTGTGATTCATCTTCAGACGGTTTACACGCTTTCCTTTTGACATTTGGTGTGCTTTTTACAGATTAATTGTGCTAAAATATAAATAATACATAATTATAAACCCGCCACGCACAGATGGTTGCGTTACAGATTTTCGTTGCACGTGACTTACATGAAATATCGGCTTTGAGTGTTTGTTTTCGTAACACTCGTCCAACAGATGGGAATGCATTCCCACTGCATTCTTATTGTTGCACATGTAAATTTTTCTCACTGAACACTTCAGATTGGTCACTGAGAAGATTTCTACCACGCACCACATGTTTTGATACATACTAAGAGCTTACAAACATTTGGAGTGTTTGTTTTCATAACATTCGTGCAACAGATGTGAATACATTCCCACTGCATTATTATTGTTGCACACTAAATTTTTCTCACTGAACACATTAGATTCGTCACTGAGATGATTTCTTCCACGCACCACACGTTTTGATACATACAAAGAGCTTACAAACATATGAGTATAAAAGGTGCTGTGATATATTTTTTTGTACTGTATAGGTAAAAAAACAACTTTATAATTAATGTAACAGTATCAACTCAAAAAATCAATGTCTCTGTACCAGTGTAAAAGGCATTTCAGTTGTGTAAGTGAATATATGATCCTTTCGAAACATAGGACATCTTCAAATGTTACGATATATCATAGCGTCTTTGAAACTCATATGTTTGTAAGCTCTTTGTATGTATCAAAACATGTGGTGCGTGGTAGAAATCTTCTCAGTGACGAATCTAAAGTGTTCAGTGAGAAAAATTTACATGTACAACAATGAGAATGTAGTGGGAATGTGTTCACATCTGTTGGACGAATGTTATGAAAACAAACACTCTAAATGTTTTAAGCTCTTAGTAAGTATCAAAACATGTGGTGCGTGGTAGAAATCTTCTTAGTGACGTATCTAAAGTGTTCAGTGAGAAAAATTTACGTGTGCAACAGTAAGAATGTAGTGGGAATGTATTCACATCTGTTGGACGAATGTTATGAAAACAAACACTCCAAGCCGATATTTCACGTAAGTCACATGCAACGAAAACCTGTAACGCAACCATCTGTGTGTGGCGTGCTTATAATTATATATTATTTATATTTTAGGACAATTAATCTGTAAAAAACACACCACATGTCATAAGGAAAGCGTGTAAACCGTCTGAAGATGAATCACGACGATTCGAAACCGGCAACGGTACCTTTTGAATGAAAGAACTGAAAGTAAATTTGTGGCTGGTTGCTGTCCCAACACCATCAACATTTGTCTTTAAATAACAGCCACGGTCTCCATCATGTCATCATATGACAAAATTGCAATACTCTTTCAGTTATATCTCGTAAGGATCCCAAACTGCGCTGCAATATTCTAAAAGAGAACGGACAAGCGTAGTGTAGGCATACTGCTTGGCAGATCTGTTGCATTTCTAAGCGTCCTGCCAATGAAACGTAAGTCTTTGATTAGCCTTCCCCACAACATTTTCTATGTGTTCCTTCCAATTTAAGTTGTTCGTGATTGTAATCCCTAGGTATTTAGTTGAATTTACGGCCTTTAGATTTGACTGATTCATCGTGTAACCGAAGTTCAACGGATTCCGTTTAGCACTCATGTGGATGAGCTCACACTTTTCATTATTATGGCAAATTGACAATTTTCGCACGATGCAGATACCTTTTCTAAATCGTTTTGCCATTTTTATGGTCTTCTGATGACTTTACTAGTCGATAAACGACAGCGTCATCTGAAAACAACCTAACAAGGGTGCTCAGATTGCTTTCCAAATCGTTTATATAGATAAGGACCAGCAAAGGGCCTGTAACACTATCTTGGGGAATGCCAGAAATCAGTTCTGTTTTACTCGATGACTTTCCATCAGTTACTACGAACTGTGACGTCTGACAGGAAATCACTAATCGAGTCACATAGCTGAGACTTTATTCCATAAGCACGCAACTGAAGAATAAGCCACTTAAGTGGTACAAATATAATCAACTATATTCGTATGACTCAGGTACGTGTATGAAATAGTAGTCCAGTTTTCTTCGAACCTTTCAGCAATTGTATCAGCTGACTTGGGAGGTCGCTGCAAGGATCCAATTATTATTTTCTTCCGGTTGCCAACAATTGTTACAAAATACTGTATTATTGTAACCTATATGCAACTACTATGTGTAACGTAGCTACAACCAATATACCTATGTTTGTAAGTGATAATGGACTCGATAAGCAGCCTGAGCTATCGGCAAACGCAATCTAACCTGCATAACACAAGTGCTCAAGTTAAACCTTTCAATGGTCAAACCGTACTTTGCAGCGAAATGTGTCTGTTAACTTATGTGCACTACAATAACTATTCAAAAGTGTTAAAGACAAACACCTAATTACTAGTACTGAATGTTAATAGCACAATTACATAGCTAACCAGCCACCACAGGATGCACTGCAAATTCAGTACAGTGCAGGTTATTCAAACATTAATTTACTTTGCGTCCTTGAACATAAATGTTTTTTTTTATATTGTATGTTGAGTATGTCAGTATTGTGACGGTATGTGACCAATTTATGAGATTCATCCCGGTCACCTCTTTATTACAGCGCAGGTATTAGTGAGTGTAATGACCTGTTCATTCCTCCTGTATTGTGTTTTAGTATAAATTTATAAGTGTGGTAGCTTAAGCGCATTGTCATGTTATTAGGTGCATATTGCAGCATTATATTTCAAACAGCTACTACATGCGATTGCTATCCTCTCCGTCTGAAGCTTCACGGTCAGTTAAAGCTCATTACTGATTAGAACGGGCGAATAAACTGAAAAGCAGCGGCAGAACTGCAACGTATATCCTGCATCATGGCGGAAGTTACTTTTACGTACCTTCACTGCCGAAATACCATACGCCTCATACTCTGCTTGTCACCTACATTCTCTAGCACAAGTATAGTTGTGTTCCATTTCTGATGCCCTACCTTTATTACGTTTCTGTATGTACTGAGTCTCTTTTCCCATGGGAAATACTATCCCTAGAAAGTAGTATTAAATCGACGGTAGAGTGAAACACAATAACCAGATGTTTCCAGAATGAGATTTTCACTCTGCAGCGGAGTGTGCGCTGATATGAAACTTCCTGGCAGATTAAAACTGTGTGCCCGACCGAGACTCGAACTCGGGACCTTTGCCTTTCGCGGGCAAGTGCTCTACCATCTGAGCTACCGAAGCACGACTCACGCCCGGTAATCACAGCTTTACTTCTGCCAGTATCTCGTCTCCTACCTTCCAAACTTTACAGAAGCTCTCCTGCGAAACTTGCAGAACTAGCACTCCTGAAAGAAAGGATATAGCGGAGACATGGCTTAGCCAAAGCCAGGGGGATGTTCCCAGAATGAGATTTTCACTCTGCAGCGGAGTGTGCGGAGTGTGCTCGCAGGAGAGCTTCTGTAAAGTTTGGAAGGTAGGAGACGAGATACTGGCAGAAGTAAAGCTGTGATTACCGGGCGTGAGTCGTGCTTCGGTAGCTCAGATGGTAGAGCACTTGCCCGCGAAAGGCAAAGGTCCCGAGTTCGAGTATCGGTCGGGCACACAGTTTTAATCTGCCAGGAAGTTTCATAACCAGATGTAATATATAATCTGTTATGGTTATAAGGGGTACCAAGTGTAGTACACAGGCATAATGTTTAAACATTTTTCTCTATGTAGACTGGATGATGTCCACAAAAGACCTGGCAGTACTGACAGCCGAATCATTTACTACCGGTAAATCTTCGACTGTACTGCATTGTCCCATTTTTGCACATGTCGGTTGTGTTGGTGTTTCTGTGGCTCATTACAACGACATGTATATCATGCTGCAGGATGTATATTTCATCATATGAATGATCGTACGGCATTGTTGGCCGGGAGACCCCATGCGGGGCGTTCGGCCGCCAAAATTGCGATCCTTTCTAGCTGACGCCACTTCGGCTACTTGCGAGTCAATGATGATGAAAGACACACAACACCCAGTCATCACGAGGAAGAGAAAATCCCTGGCTCCAACGGGAAACGGACCCAGGACCCCGTGCGCGGGAAGCGAGAACGCTACTGCAAGACCAGGAGCTGCGCACATTTCATCATAGATTCACCATTCATTTCGAGACCCAATTCACGTCTTTTCTTCGTGGGATACAGATATGTGCTTCCTCTGCTCTGATTTGTGAAACCATTTAACTTCTTCATTTCCTGCAAGATATACTCTGTGTGCCTCTATTACTGAGTGGTAGATGATCACACAGACGACATCTACATCTATGTCTACATCTACATCTGTACTGTCTTACAATATGGGGTGTGCGTTCTTGTGGTACGACTACCATTTCCTCCACATTCCATGTTTCACTCACGAAAGGTGTCTGGGAAGAACGACTGTCGTAAATTCAGTTTCAGTTCTGATTTATCAGATCTTTTTTAGTGGTACTGCTGTCACGAAACCTTGGAGAAAAACTGTAATATTACCCTACACCTCTCTTCAACTGTACGCTCTCGGAACTTCAACATCCAACTTTCCCTTCCGCGCGCTCAACGCCTGTTTCGCAGTTGCGGCCACTGGTGTTTACGGAATATGTACTAAAATCTCGCCCTTTTTACATGATACCGTGGCGATACAAGCCGTCCTCCCTTGGATCACCTCGTAATTAAACCTGGTAAGGGCCCAAGACTGATGAGCAGTACTCAAGAATAGATCGAACGAATGCATTACAAACCAGATCTTTCATGAATGAATTACATTTCCTAAATATCTTTCCGACGAATCTCAGCGTGGAATCTACTTTTCCTACAACTAGTATTATGTGACGGTTTCACTTTAAGTCGCTCTGTACTGTTACTCCGAGGTATTTTGTGCCTGTTAATTTGCGGTAGCGTAATCAAACTGTAATTGATTTCCCATTTTTTACACATTCCTGGGACTTACTTGCTTTCAGGGTCAGCTGATATCCCACATATTGTCTACACATCTCTCGATTTCCTCCAGTTGAGATTGATAACGATGAATTCAGTCACAAATCCGATACGAACGCTTTTACAACACTAAGGAATACGGTATGAAACTTGTCTCTGTTACTGATTCCGTCTCCACAGCGAAGTTTTTCTTTACACCATACAGTATGATTCCACAGAAATATTGATGCTGTGCTGTAGTTGGCTTGAGACACGATGTAGTGGTACAGTCATACACGTGAGGTGATGCAGACTTGGTTCTTAAACTGTTTCACGTGCAACTTCACCTTTTTGCTAGCGGTAACTCTACTGCCACCAGTGCTATAGAGGGTGAGAGCAAAACCTTCTAAATGGCACGTCTGCACAGTGGTTTCGTTGCACACCGTTTTATTATGTCCTTACATTAGTGAAGAACGATTGTTAAGGTGGCCTAACTGATCAGTCAGTGAAATATTAATATATAAGACAAGAGTAAAGCAACTAAAAATGGAATTACGGGTATAATACCCTGGGAGTATAAATGTACTTTTAGCACAGTTTGAATTATATCTTTGCTTTATTCATAAAAGATTACTTTGTTGTTAATGATGCCTCTACACATAGTATACAAAATGGTACAGAATGAATTGAAATATTTTCAGCAGAGGAGTTATAGACGAATAAACAGTTCATTATACCACAGTCGCAGTAAGTTGCACTACGTTCACATTTTAAATTTCCATCTCACCAACTGATACACAGAAGAGCTAACTGCTGAATACTATTATAGGCTGCAGTAATGTTTACACCTCGGAAATGAAACACATGCGGTCTCCAGGCCGTTTAGACTACCTACGCTGTCCATTCCCAGCAGAAAAAGCCCACCATCTCTACCTTGCATGCTCTGTCCAGAGTTTTGCCTCGTGATACACAACTCTAGTCAAACTAATGCGCGTATAACTGACCATCATTCGTTTACTAATATTTTTATGATGTTCAAATACTTGAACCAAATACGTTACATAATTCTGTACACAAAAAATGGTTCAAATGGCTCTGAGCACTATGGGACTTAACTTCTGAGGTCATCAGTCCCCTAGAACTTAGAACTACTTAAGCCTAACTAACCCAAGGACATCACACACATCCATGGCCGAGGCAGGATTCGAACCTGCGACCGTAGCAGTCGCGCGGTTCTGTACAGAATTACTGTTATCATTTATTGTGTCCATCTCGATAGCAGAGTGACCAGCGTGGCAGAACGCGCTTCGAAGGGGCCTGAGTTCGATTCCCAGCTTAGTCGTAGTTCTCAGCTCGAGGACTGTGTGTTGTGTTGTCTTCATCATCATCATATCATCGCCATCAACAAGCGAGTCGCCAAAGTGGCGTCGTCAACTAGATAGACTTGCACTAGGAGACCGGACTATCAGATGAAAGGCCCAGCCACACGACATTTCATTTCATCGCTTACTGTTACATTTTTTGTCACAATTATTATTTTTTGAACACGTTGCTCAGATCAGAAGATCAATTGCTCGTCATAACAGCTACCTTATTCTTTCCTGTCCGTTTCACTTTATGTTGTTCAGATACCTCTATAATTAAAATCAAAGAAATATCAGTCCTCGGTCGCAAAAATGAAGTCTTTTTGACCTACGTTGTGGCCGCTACTGAGAGCGCCTTCATCCGAAATAAAACATTTAAAGTGGCCTACAACATAGGTACAAAGTTTTAGGAAAATTTTTTTTAGTGTAAGTACTTGCAGTATAAAAAATCGTTCAAATGGCTCTAAACGCTATGGGACTTAACATCTGGGCCCATTAGCCCCCAAGACTTAGAACTACTTAAACCTAACTAACCTAAGGACATCACACACATCCATGCCCGAGACAAGACTCGAACCTGCGACTGTAGCGGTCGCGCGCTTCCAGACTGAAGCCCCTAGAAATGCTCGGTCACAACGGCCGGCAGCAGGATAAAAATAAAAGGCATATAACTTACATGCCACGTATAAAATAAACATCGAGCGATAGCTCTTTAGTCACAAAACTTTAAAATAGAAAACATAGAAGGCAAGCGACTATTGGCTGTTGACACATGTCGAGCTGCGGTGACTAAAGCATTATCGCTTGATATTTGTTTTATACATGACATGTAAGTATTATGCCTTTTCTTTTTATACTGCTAATCAGTACTTACACTTAAAATGTTTTTCCTAAAACTTTTTACTTATGCTATAGACCAGTTTAAATGTTTTATTTGTGATGAAGGCACTCTGAGATGTGGCCGAAACCTAGGTCAAATAGACTTAATTCTTCCGACCGAGGCCTGATATTGCTTTTATTTTACTTTGTCACGGTCGCTGACAACGCAGCCATGTTTAAAACTTTAAGACCTCTACTATTATTAACAGCTAAATTTATCAGTACATAAGCAAAGAAAATTAAATACCGATACAAATTACCCTCACAAAGGCTAATAGCTTAATGTTTTTGTGTTACTACGTTTTAGGCACATAGTTTCACCCTTTCCCGTGATTGCCTTGCCCAACTGAACTACAAGAGCAGACGGCAATTCCATAGCCAGCAAAGTTGTCATATTACGATATTATCACCTGTTATCTTACACGTGAATGTCTGAAACCTGAACAAGGTATTCCCAAGATATTCCGAAGTCTTCTTCCTGACCATATCCTGTATCTTCGCGGTGCCGGCATGTGTTAATCTGAATTTGGCGATATTAGTGAGGGAGGATGACCATACGCTCGTGTTATCACCGCCCCTCCTCCCCTCCCCTCCCTGGGTTGGAATTTGGGTGCTCCCATCTGCCTCTGTCACTGCTACGCCATGCGAATGCATGAAAACTTTTTCGATATGTTTGCGAATCATGTAACTGATGCGGGACGTGAGAACCAGCCCGGTATTCACCTACTCGTATGCGGGATACCTCCTAGAAACCACATCCAGGCAGGCCCTCGTCGTAAAAGCACCGGGTAAAGTCGATATGCGACCGGCTTGTCTCCAAGAATTGCGGAAGCGGCGTATAAAGGCGCGTCTATCCCGGTGGGTCGTTTTCTGTAGTTAAAAATTGGCAAATAATATTTATGGCAGACAATATTAAGCTTCAAGTTACTTCATGACCTCACTGGAGGAATTAATGTCTTACATTAACACACATACAAAGAGGCGTGCACTACGCCAGATGGAAGCATAATAAATAAGATGAATCACAGGCGGATAGATCCAAGGCACAAATCAGGTATACTACATGTGAGGAGCTTTAGAGACCCTATTAGAGAATCGAATCATTTTCTCGTCTGGGCCCTTATAAGACCTATGGTTTATAATGCACTGCAAAGAACACGACCCAATTTACCTAACTACACTGAACCGCCAAAGAAACTGGTATGGGCATGCATATTCAGAGGTATGTAAACAGGCAAAACACCACACGGTGGTCGCAACGCCTTTATAAGACGCCTCTATAAGACAAGTGTCTGGCGCAGTTCTTAGATCAGTTACTAAAGATACAATGTCAGGTTATCAATATTTAAGTGAGTCTGAACGTGGTGTCGTAGACGGCACAAGAGTGATGGTACAAAGCTTCTCCGAGGTAGCAATGAAGTGGGATTTTTCCGGACAACCATTTCACGAGTGTTCTGTGAGTATCAGGAATCGGGTAAAACATCAAATCTCCGACATCTCTGCGGCCGGGAAAAGATCCTGAAAGGACGGGAGCAACGACGACTGAAGAGAAATGCAATCCTTCCGCAAATCGCTGCAGATTTCAATGCTGGGCCATCAGCAAGTGTCAGTGTGCAAACCATTCAACGAAGCATCATCAAGTTGGGTTCAAAATGGTTCAAATGGCTCTGAGCACTATTGGACTTAACAGCTGTGGTCATCAGTCCCCTAGAACTTAGAACTACTTAAACCTAACTAACCTAAGGACATCACACACATCCATGCCCTAGGCAGGATTCGTACCTGCGACCGTAGCAGTCGCACGGTTCCGGACTGCGCGCCTAGAACCGCGAGACCACCGCGGCATCAAGTTGAGCTTTCGGAGCCGAAGGCCCACTCTTGTACTCTTGATGACTGCAAGACACAGGAGTTTAAGACCCGGATCGGCCCATCAATACCGACATTGGACTGTTGATGACTGCAATCATATTGCCTAGTCGGACGAGTCTCGTTTTGTATTGCATCAATATCAATTCTTGGACCCTGCATGTCGGCGGGAGACTGTTAAAGCTGGTGGAGGTTCTGTAATTGTGTGGGGCGTGTTCAGTTGGAGTGAGTGATATGGGACCCCTAATACGTCTAGATACGAATCTGACAGGTGACACGTACGCAAGCAACCTGTCTGATCACCAGCATCCATTCATGACCACTGTGCATTCCGACGGACTTGGGAAAGTCCAACAGAACAATGCGACAACCCACACGTCAAGAGTTGCTACAGTGCGGCTCCAGTAGCTCTTTTCCAAGTTTAAACACTTCCATTGGCCACCAAACTCCCCAGACATGAACATTATTGAGCACATCTGGGATGCCTTCCAACGTGCTACACAGAAGAGAGCTCCATCACCTAGTACTCTTACGGATTTGTGAACAGCCCTGCCGAAATCATGGTGTTAATTCCGTCCAGCAGTACTTCAGACATTAGTCGAGTCCATGCCACGCCGTGTTGAGGCACTTCTGCGTCCTTGCGGGGGCCCTACACGATATTAGGCAGGTGTACCGGTACTTTGTCTGTTCAGTGTATAATTTAGTTGAAATCAGAGGCCAGTACCACTAACGGATAACATGGTACTTCAAAAAATTGGAGAATGAGTAACGTTAGACATCAATGGTAAATAAAGATTCATAACAGTGTACAAGATGGTTGGTGGACGATTATAAAGAAAAATGGAGGGTTGAAAAGAGGAACCATAGATGAAGAAACACGAACTAGATGAAAGCAAAACGAAACGGAGCTTCTGAGGAATAAGAATGATGCAAGGAAGTTTTACAGGGAACTAAATGCAGCATCGAAACCTTTTGGTGGTTAAACAAGCCTAACAAAAGCTGAAATTGGAAAGAAACTCAGATGAGAGGAAACACATATGTGAATGGAACACATGTGAGAATTGCTGCGCCGACAATTTGACAAATTCCTCAACCATAGAATAATAACATCAACATACCTATCAGAGGTGCACAGAGAACGTAAGTCTGATAGCACAGATCCACTAAATCTAGAAGATATTAGAATTGTTAAGAAGAAACAGAAAAGCAGCAAGGCAGCGGGAACAGACTGTATTCCGGCAGATCTGCTTGTGCAGGAAAGTAGCAAAGTGAAATATACATTCTTAAAAATGGCCACTTTAGTATGGGAAGCGATGAAAATTCCCCAGCAATAGAAAGAAGATGCACCACGTAACGAGGGAAATCATGAAATGTGATAAACAATGGGCGATCACATTATTCTCCAACGAACTTATCCACCATTTTCTTCAAATTATTGAGAGACAAGGACATATGAATGTATATTTGTTTCAGAAAAATTTGGGACAACCATGGATCGGCTCGTTATATACATGAAAGCAGCATGTGATAGTATAGATATATACCACTTATATCGCGCCCTGGCCGAAGCGGGAATCCTTAGAAAATTGGTAATGCAATTAGAAAGACAACGTGCAAAACACCAAGTAGGATAAGAATGGGAAGAGTGATGTCTGATGCATTAGTAATTGAAAACACTGTACGGCACGGCAAGAGACTTGCCTGCCTTCTTCTTAATGCTGCTCTGGAGAAGATGGTGAGAGGTACAAAGCTTTTGAGCATGAAGATGATCCTCCCAAAGTCAGTGGAGATACTCACTCATGCAAATGACCTAGAAACAGTGGCAAGAAGCTGAAATACAGTGGAAGAGATTTTTATCTCCGCTGAAAGGCTAGCAGGAATGTGAATCAACCAGCAGAAACTAAAATATGTCTGCCGGAATGCAAAAGAAGGAGGACATGCCGGCCTCTATAACAGCTAGAAACTATACCTTTGAGGGAGTTGAGCAGTTTAAGTAAGTAATTTCCACACTCACGTACTCAGACGATACTTCCTATGAAGACAGATGCTAGCAGCATCCGATACAGACTATTTCTCCCTAATATCATCAAAGCTCCTTATCCGTACCACTGTTTCCTTTTGAGAGTGTTGATTTAGCGCATATGCATCGTAACGCAATTCCCGTGCGTGTATATGAACACTGCCATGTATGCCTATTTGTCCTTCCGACATGCGTGTAGTAAATGCGTAAACATGAACTGTGGCAACGTTGTTACCGAATGCGTCCAAACATCACCTACTTCCTGTTCTTGTTGTGGCTGCCGAAGAACAAACGCAGGTATAAATCCTTCGGAGAATGGACACTGTGTAAGTGGCAGCATATCTGTCAAAAACTATCGTAGTGGAACGGTGCCCCAAGTTCTGTGCTGGTCGTCATGCGTCACAAGATGCAGGTGGATCTGTGAGCATCATCCATTACAGAGATACTCAAGCACCAGCCTTACAATTCTGATCATTCTCCATGCTATTATCACCCCTTTGGTGCATTAAAAAGGAGCTTCAAGGATCGATTACTTCTGTCGAACGAGGATGTGCAACAGACTGTACGAACTTCTTCACACGGCTGGGCCCAGTGTTTAACCAAATGGGCACGTTCAACCTGGTGCATCGGAGGGTTGATTGTCTCTATCGTCATGGCGATTTTGCCGGATTGGCATACCGATTTTGCATAGTACGGAAACTTTTTGATCGCCCCTTGTAGTTATCTACAAAACACGTATAAGACCAGTGCTCACACATGCCACCGAAACCTGGAGCGTAACAGCGAAAGACATCGAAATGCTGGATGCATTAGAGAGAAACATTCTTTGAAGTATCATGTACCCAATTTGCGGAAGTGGAATACGGAGGCTGAGATACAAAAACGAGTTGAACGTGATTTACAAAGACTCATCTATCATACGAATAGTAAAATCATCCAGATTGAGGGGGGCTTGGCGTGCAGCACGGACAAGAGATGCAGAAGTACAAAAAATGTGTTACAAGGAAATGCAGGCGTACAGAGAGGGCGTGGTCGCCAGAGAATCAGATGGGACGACGGATCGTTGAAGATATCGGGAAAATGTGTTACAGACACGAGAGCTCTAGCAAACGATCGTGATAAATGGAGGAAACTCGTTGAAGAGATGAAGGCTCACAATGAGTTGTAGAGTCACAAAATAAGAAGTTAATGAACAAGAAGAAAAAGAAGAAGATTAATACACTTCAGCATTCCATTGGAGGCAGTTATACAGCAACGTCATAAAATTGGTGCTAAATAAGACTACACAACTCGTTCAATGGCGGTGTTTATTGATGTTAACCATTTACTTTACGACGCCATGTGGCGGAAAGGACAGCAGTTTCCATAGCGAGACACACAGTAGGCTGGGGGAGCTCTCCGTAGATGACCAGCATTGGGTATGGCGCATTTCGCTTTCCTGTTAACGCTGCGTAACAATTTGTCTGTTGGCTTGCAGCAGGTTTGCGCGGTTCGGACGGCATACATTTTGAAGATCAGATTTGGCACATATATTCTAATTTTATTTTCAAGTAAGTATGCTCGTATCTAAATTTACTTCATCCTAACGAACTTCAACGCAATATTTATTTATTTAATACTTTTCTTACTTTAATCTCGATTAGCGCTGCTAACCAACGCGGAGCTCGGATACTACTTTCATACAGTATGACTAGGAAGTGTCTTAGTGATGACGAAATTCGAAAACTTCGTTTCCAGGGCCTTCCATCAGACTCTGATAGCGACCCTATATACGAATCTAACTGTGATAATATTGTATTATCACGTTCCAAAGAAAGAAGTGAATCAGATCATAATTTACAGATAACTGAAATTTAAAGGCAGAAACTCGATTAAGCTGTACTCGAGGGACACGCCCGTGAAAAGAGGCTGTAAAACAGGGCTTCACAACATACGTGCTTGCGGAGCAAGCTGTGAGCAGCAAGGCGCGAGCACAGAGCAGCGCGAGCACGCTACCCCCACTACCGGACCAGAGCGGAGAGTGGGGAGAGTCACGTGGGGTACACAACAGCTGCCGCCAGTCGATGTAAATCCGCGGCCACCTGCAGGGGTATCACTCACGAATTATTACTGCGACAAATGAAACAAATTATGGAGAATGTACACGTGCCACATAATTTTATTCGCTTAGTGTATGCCTCTACCATCTGTAGACACTGAAACTAAAGAATTCCACGACAATCCTATATTTTCAACACTTTCTTCAACACTACTTAAAATATCACCTCGGATTGTAGTGTTCTTCATGGCTGCTACATCGAGGAGCTCCTCCCTCACCTGAAGATCTCTATTAACACCTCTAATAAATATGGCAAGCTGCGCTGTTCCAGTGATATCAACACTTTCGTCCAGAGCTAGAGAATACGCCATAAAATCTTTACAGATATTTGCAAGCTGGCTCTGGACGTCGTCTGCCATGTCCTGTATGCGACGCATAATGGTCATGTTAGATAATGGCACAATCCGAAACTGTTCAACTTGAGATGGACACAAATGTTCCGCTGCAACTACCAAACATTCTTTTATCAAATCGCCATCAGTTACGGGGCGCAGGGATTTTGCTAAAAGCAAAGCAATTTTGTAACCCACTCTGAGAGCTGCCTCAGTTGATTTTTCTTCGTCGTCCAGATCTTCTTCGGATAGCTCTTAAGTTTAATAACTTCCTGTGCACGATATGGTCAATCACATTTTCCACGTCCGTAGTCTTTCGCGTGGTACGACATATAATGTCGCTGCAAATTAAATTTCGTAAAAGAATTCAGCGTTTTGTGACATACTAAACATTTTGCAACACCATCTTTTTCTGTGAACAGATACAATTCCTCCCAATGGGGGTTGAACTGCGAAAACATGGTTGGGGTTACACAACGGCGACTTCACATGATTCTTAACCAGCGAAGTGACTGCTAAGAGCTGATCGTAGTACTTTAAACGTTACACAGTCGGCGCGAATTCAATAGGCACGCTGCGGCCCCATTCAAACGTGCGCGCGCATTTCCCCTCCCTCCCCACCCACCCTACTCGACGACCTTCCAGCTGCTCGCGAGCACCTGCCTGAGCAGACGCGAGTACTCGCTCTCAAAACCGGCCAGTTGTTAAGCCCTGCTGTAAAATAAAATGTGTGATGAATCTGCGTATAATCTGTAGTTCCAAATGCATACTGGTAAATTAGCTACAGATAAGTCTGAAATAAGTCCGGATGCACTAGTAGTGACAGATTTATGTGAAGGCCTTTATGATAATAATCGTATTCCTTCCACGCATAATTTGTTCGTATTGTATAATCTCTTCGTCCTACTAAAAGCCCAGAAAATGACTGCTGTTCGAAACTGTGAGCCTTACGCAGAAATTCCCCCCAAAACTAAAGGACGAAACGAAAGGACTTTGACAGCAGAGTCAGCAATCATGGTGTACGATTTTACAAATGATGGACTAACGATCTGTGAGCTGTGAAACTGATCTCTACAACGCATGATCCACGTGACACCAAAAGTGTAAGTAGGAACGAAAAATATGGATGAAGTATTATAGTAGCATGCCTCCGTGTACTGAGTAATTATAATGCGAGTAGGAGTTTTGTTGACAGTTATGATGGTCTGTAAGAAGACCATGACTGTGCATGCAAAAGTAGAAAATGGTGACATATGCTTTTTTTCACTTTCTTGGTATTTGCTTAGTGAAAGTATATATCATCCACTAAGATACTTACATGGAGTAACTCATGAAAAAAGACTTCCAAAGGGAAGTGTACGAAGGACTGCATGCGGAAGTGATTGCCCACGGGAATGATGTAAATGAAAAACAGAGGAGTGTAACTATCGGTAAACATAAGGAACATTTGAACAAACAAGTCAGATTGGAAGGAAGTGCACATTAGCCAAAGCAGGCCACATGCGTGCCTACATACATACATGCGAAGCAGTATGCAGCGTATATGCTGTTGCTGTTAGAACATTGTGGACGCGTTCAACATGTAATGTGAGTCTTTGTCCAAGGTAAGACAAAAGTTGTAATTTTACAGGCTTTCCCGGCGAGGTGTAGTCATGTTGAACAGTCGAGTTTCTACTTGTTATTCCTGTCTTTCTTGCACGATATTTAACTGCGTGACTCACAGTCTTTCTCAGGTGCTGTCTGGCAAAATGTCTAGCACAACTTGGACGTCCTTCAGAACTTCATACGGCTAGATTGACAACGGATAATAACTACAACGTACGGGCACAGCGTTCGGAACAGCTACGGCTAGGAGGAAATACTACTGTTGCTGCTACTCATTTTGTTCGCTTTCGTTCGTTGCATCTCCTCGGGGCGGAGGTAGTAAGACACTCGTTTAAGTTCTTCAATGATCGATTAACTCAGTCTTTTTATTACAGAGGGCAGGTAGCCCTCTGACCGAACACCCTGAGCTACCGTGCCGGCGTCCATCTGAGCCACCGAGGGCACAGATGATAGTACGTCTGCAGGGATTTATCCCTTTCACGCTCCTTGCGGGACCCACATTTCCAACTTAATGTCCACACACTACATTCGTAGTGCCCCTGCCCATTGCACTCACTACTCGCGCCAGACAATTTTACCGTGTCCCGTAAGAGTTCGGGCAATGCGTGTGCATCCAGCACAGAAGAACAAGCTCAATGGCCGGTTAGCCTTACCTATATGAAGATGGTATCTATTCTTTCGGACATGTCAGAAAGAACAGATACCATATTCATATGTAGCTGCTATTGGTCGGCACATACCACGGACCGTAGACGGAGCGCCTAGCAAAACGTAGGCATAAATATCGGACTCGTTCGCACTGGAACCAGTATCAAACAGCACCTGAAGAAGACTGTGAGTCACACAGTTGAAATACCTTGCAAGAAAGACACTAATAACAGGCAGAAAACCGACTGTTCAACATGACAATTTCCTAAGAAAATTTTTCCTTTTTACCTCTCAAAATCTGACAACAGATCGCCGGCCGAAGTGGCCGTGCGGTTAAAGGCGCTGCAGTCTAGAACCGCAAGACCGCTACGGTCGCAGGTTCGAATCCTGCCTCGGGCATGGATGTTTGTGATGTCCTTAGGTTAGTTAGGTTTAACTAGTTCTAAGTTCTAGGGGACTAATGACCTCAGCAGTTGAGTCCCATAGTGCTCAGAGCCATTTGAACCATTTTTGACAACAGATCAATAACTAGTGAGTATTATGGGTGCTGATTAATAGAGGTAACCACAGTTTAAATGGGTGTAGTAATCAAAATATTATAAAACTGCATTGAAATAGATTGCTTTGTTTGTTCAAAAATGGTGCAAATGGCTGTGAGCACTATGGGACTTAACTTCTGAGGTCATCAGTCCCCTAGAACTTAGAACTACTTAAACCTAACTAACCTAAGGACATCACACACATCCATGCCCGAGGCAGGATTCGAACGTGCGACCTTTGTTTGTTAAGAGGTTTTACAATATTGACAAATCACATGTCCTCCTTTAAAAAATAATTTCTGTCCATCAAAGAGATTAGCGTTTCAACAATTACTTTCATCAGCCAAATAAAATTTGACGATAGACATAATAACGTAAAGCACAGAGAGATATGCCGGAGCTGTAAAATGACGAAGTGTTTTGTTGTCGTTGTAGCCACTAATGGTAAACGAAAGCACCCGATGTCTGTACGGTTACTGCACTCGAGTTTCCAACGCTGCGCCACTTGCCAAGGCTCCAACTGTTGCTTGTCGACGTTTTAGAGGCGCGGAGCACGTAGCCGCCACGCGGCGAGAAGAAGAGGTCATTAGGAGCACACGTGGCCTCCACGTGTACCGCCAAGTGAGCCGCCCCCTTCCAGCGGCCGTTGGCACGGGTCGTTAGTTCGCCCGTCCGCGGAGTGGCGTCGCACTTGTCGCCGTCGACGTTGCGCCCTGTGCCTCGCACCTGACGTACTAATTGGATTCCCCCACCCCAGCCGCCCTTCTCATACCGGCCTGGCCGCGACCGTCTGCCACAGCTCTCGTCACGGCTGGCGTGCCTAGCTACAGGGGCGGCACAAGCCGATCCCCGCGGAAATCGACATTCAGTCTGGAGCACCCTCGCTGTTTGGATAAAACTCGCCGCCGATCTCACGACCGGCCGATTACTCGCTCTCTGGATACGCGGTAATTACCTCCATTTTCATGGAGATATAGTTCCGAATACACACGATTATAAATTTGTAAAGCGTCGCAAATTCGTTGGAGCGTTCAATATGTCGTATAATTCGACTGCTTTCCTTCTCTTTCATGTGGTGAATAAAATGTGTTTCTCTTATGTTATACGACATAACAGCACAGGAGTTGATGGACTTCTTCTGACTCGTTTCAAGTGGTAGCAAGGTAGCAAGTTACGAATACACAGAACATTACAAAATTCCAGCTACACTTTTTCATTCAAGGGGGAGCGAGTCTTGTTCCTCGGAGCACGATTTAGACTCGCGCCTCAAGGAATGTAGTATATGTCCTTGTTGCATTTTGAAATGATTGAATTTACTTTTCTCGAACTGTAGTCTTTTTCTGAAGCTACAGAAACTACTAGCCAAAAGTAACGATTTTCCAAGTGTGAAAACGTTTCCAAGATATGTTGTCATGTCCTAGAAACAAATACTAGTTCAAATTTGAAAATATTGAGGTCGATCAACTCTTATCAGTAGCGTATTTAATATTCCACAATGAGGTGACAAAAGTCATGGCACACTTCCTAACATCATGTCGGATCTCCTTTTGCCCCGTGTAGTGCAGCAACTCCACGTGGCACTCAACAAGTTGTTCGAAATCCCCTATAGAAATACCTCTATAGCGGCCCGTAATTGTGAAGAAGTTACTGGTACAGGAGTTTCTGCACGAAATGACATCTCCTATAAACGTTCGATCGGATTCATATTGGATGATCAGGGTGGTCAGATCATTCGCTCGAATTGTCCAGAATGTTCCTCAAACCAATCGCGAACAACTGTAGATCGGTGACATCTACAAAAATGAAGTCAGCAAATGGTCTCCATTTCCACTCAATGATCGGTTCAGTTGCACCAGAGGACCCAGCCAATTCACTGTAAACACAGGCCACACCACCATGCAGGCACCACCACCTCACACAGTGCCTTGTTGACAACGTGGGTCATTGGCTACGTGGGGTCTGCCCCACACTCGAATCCTACCATCAACTCTTATCAACAGAACTCGGGAATTATCCGATGAGACCACTGTTTCTCAAACGTCTAGGGTCCAACCTATACGCTTACGAGCACAGCAAAGGGGCTGCCGATGATGTGATGTTAGGAGAGGTAGTTTAGTCGATCGTTTGTTACCATAACCCATTACCGCCAAATTTCACCGCATTGTCCTTACGTATACGTCCGTCGTATGTCCTCCATTGATTTTTGCGGTTTTTCACGCAGTGTTGTTTCTCGCCGGCAGCTGTGGCCCAGCGGTTCTAGGCGCTTCAGTCCGGAACCGCGCTGCCGCTAAGGTCGCAGGTTCGAATCCTGCCTCGGGCATGGATGTGTGTGATCTCCTTAGGTTACTTTGGTTTAAGTAGCACTCTTGGCACTGTACACCTCGGAGTACTGAATTCCTTAACGATTTTCGAAATGGCATGTCCCATGCGTTTGTCTCCAACTTCCATTCCGTATTCAGAGTCTGTTGATTCCCATCGTTCAGCTATAATCACTTCGGGAACCTTTTCACATGAATCACCTGCGTAAAAACGATAATTCCATCAATGTTTTGCCTTTTTTAGTCTTGTGTACGCAGTACTATCGGCATCTATGTAAGTGCGTATCGCTATCTCATGACTTGTCACTTTGGTGTGTGTGTTACACTACACACCAATAATCAGTAAGTGAATTCAAATTCGGAAGTGTTACCAGAAAACAGTTAGATGCTAAAAATTTTAAAATAGAAGCTATTTGTTGTGACTTGGCAAGACAGCCAAGCCACTATGAGATAGCCGAAAGGCACGCGTTTAAGATCACGCAGGCTGGCGTGAGGTCTGGAACAGTTAAAGGAGTTGAGTCTAGTAAAAAAAGTACGTAGCTTCTGGAATACTTAACTTTAATCCATAATTTTTGAACATTGGTCTGACGGTACATGCATCACAAGATAAATAGCAAATGATAATGGCGCCTTGCTAGGTCGTGGCAAATGACGTAGCTGAAGGCTATGCTAACTATCGTCTCGGCAAATGAGAACGTAATTTGTCAGTGAACCATTGCTAGCAAAGTCAGCTGTACAACTGGGACGAGTGCTAGGAAGTTTCTCTAGACCTGCCGTGTGGCGGCGCTCGGTCTGCAATCACTGATAGTGGCGACACGCGGGTCCGACGTATACTACCGGACCGCGGCCGATTTAAAGGCTACCACCTAGCAAGTGTGGTGTCTGGCGGTGACACCACACTATTAGTGACTAACACAGATTCTATTTTCAAGAAAACCAAAATTGTAAAGGCATTAAAGTAACTCAATTCGTTTGCAAATATCACGTTTTCCATGCGAGAAGGCCTTCCGTTTCAAGGTATAAGCTGGCGCACGACCTACAATCATGGCTTAACCATTCACACGCTATGTAGCTAGTTTTAAAACATACAAAATTTCTCATCATAATGCTCTGTAACTGAAGAAGTAATAATATTCGCCTAATTCTTGTAACAGACAAAGTGTTTATAAATTATTTATGCAAAAGCAATATTCAGTTGCGAGAAAAAGCTAAAAAATTACAGGAATGTTTGTTACAACACTGAATGCAGTATATCTTCAACTGGATGCAAGAGGTGTGTCGTTGTCGTCCACACATCTCCTGGCGGTTCCAAGTTTTTCCACTGTTTGTCATCGCACACCATGTTTTTATGCTCGTTGAGTTGCTTTTGGATTCGTTGCTTCGCTGCCGAGACTGATCTTGCTCTCGTTGTGAGCGTGACAATTGTGACTGGTTCGCGTTCTGCGCGTTTATGTCCTGCTGCTTCTGTATAGGACTCGATTCAGCCTCCTGTTGTTGTTCTCTGTTCCTTAGTCTGTCCAGGCGATTTCAGGAGCGTGCCTTTCGTATCAAAACATAATAGCTTCCATTTGATAACTATCACAGAGCTGTGATTTGATTGGTGTGGTTCAGATTTTGGGGTCCATTATGTTTCTTTTATGTTCAATGCGTCATTGTTTTTTTGCCTGGTACGCTATGCACTAGATCGCGACGGTTATGTATTCACTGTTTCCACCTCGTGGTGTCATTTGAAGCCGAATCTCGGTTGGTCCCTTAAGTTCTTTAATGTCAGTTTTAAATTGGGGTGGTTGCTTTGGCCAGCGATTGCTGACATCTGTTTTGTCTATGCTGCCAGCGTGTAATTTGATGAATTACGTTTTTACTCGTTTTACTCAAAAATTACTTCTCTGTTCCTCAGGCTATCGTTGTCTGTTTGTGCCAAGGGGCGTGAAGCCACTGGTTGCTTAGACAAGGAGATGTGTGGTAAGAAGCATATCGGACCTGCCCTAAATAATTTCAAGGCCTTTCGTCCCGATCACAATCCCCAATGCGTGGCAGTTTTATACAGCGAAGCTTAATTGTTGTTGTTTCCTTTTAATTATACCCACTTCTTTTTAGGTAAAGCTGAATTATTTGTTTATGTTAGTCAGAGACATTCTAAAGATGTTTGTTCCCTACCTGTTTTGAAGGCTGTTTTCTCAGGACATTTGAAGAGATTGTTGTGTAACTTCAATTACTGAAATATTATCTTGCTTTTCGTATTGAAACTGGCTGTGAATATTTCGACAACTGTAACCAGTGGCATTCAAAATTTGTATACTCTTGGAAAGAGAATAACATTTGTTTGAAACTTAAATATTAATATTTCATGTTAACTCCAATGACTTTTGAAGATTTGAGAGTAAATATTTGAATTATCAATATAATTTTTTTTATTTGATCACAATAAAATATTTCATAAAATTTGTTGATCGATTATCAGTAATTGTTCTTAAACTGATTTATCTAATTCATGGTTTTGTCTTAATATATCGAAGTCCTGTCGACCTAACTGATAAAGTCAATTTCCTGAGCAGTATTAGTTAAATACTTCGGATCGAAAGATGTTTAGTCTTTATTTTGCCAGGTCCTTCTACTCCCAGGCAGCCTTACGCCAGTAGTATAAACCAATGGAGATCCGGAAGAACTGGCCACATTTTGCCACCGTGAACGTTGATCTTGATATTCCGTTTCACGTTCTAGGTAACCTGAAAGACCGAGTCGAAGTCAAAAAGAGGTTAAAAGGGCTCTAAGGACTATGGGCCTTAACATCTGAGGTCAGGAGTCCCCTGGCACTTAGAACTACTTAAACCTAACTAACCTAAGGACATCATACACATCCATGCCCGAGGCAGGATTCGAACCTGCGACCGAAGCGGTCGAGCAGATCCAGACTGAAGCGCCTAGAACCGCTCGGCCACACCGGCCAGATAAGTTACTTTAAGTAGTGTGTAAGTCTAGGGACCGATGACCTCAGCAGTTTGGTCCCTTAGGAATTAAACACATTTGAAAGTTTTCTTGTTCAGAAGAGGAGGTGTGTTTCACAGTAGCGAAGATGAGTACGTGCTCATAACTCAGGTATGCACTTCGGAGACCACGTCTACGGGACGTATTTTCTTCTTTTCGTCAATACTATCATCTCTCAAAATATGGAAACCAAAGAGCTCTCAGTAAGAGGGTTTCAGGGTATGGAAGATGAATAAGTGTTCATAGGTCCTAAGGTACGCATTTTAGAGCCTGTGTTTACGAGACGTTTTTTTCTTCGTCTTGTCCACACTACCAGCTCTAAAGGTTTGTCAGTCGGTTTTAATTCACCCTGTAGACACGTGCATGGATACGTTATATGAAAGGTGTCTAACAGCGGACGACTTGCAAGGAGCTTAGTAAAAGCAAACTACGAAAGGCCAACAGAAAGTAACACAACACTTTTTTTTTCTAATTTAAGTTGGTTTTATTCAGGATTCCCCACTTTGCTGGCTAAAACACCCCGCTTTTCAACATATTCTCTGTTCCGTGCGACGGCCTTACAGCACATTACTGTATACAAATGTGAGCCCGCATGGTACCACTGTACTGGTTGGAGTCGGTGCCAAAGTTTGCTGCATCCATAAGCTCCTGATCATCCTCGTAGTGCTTGCCCCGGAGTGCATCCTTTATTGGGCCAAGCAGCTGGAAGGTGCGAGATTCGGGCTATAGCGTGGATGAGACGTACAGACTAATGAAGTTTTGTGAGCTCCTATAATGTGCGCAAACTTGTGTGAAGGCTCACGCTGAAGTTTCCTCAATTTCCTGAGCGTAGCGCAATAAAGTTGAGTGTGGACAGTTGCACCATGATGGAAAAGAATCGCAAAAGACCGTCGCTATGACGTTAGCGGCTGAGGTTCGGCTCTGAACTTTCTCTTCATAGGTGAGGGGATGTGGCGCCATTGCATTGTTTGCTGTTTGTTTCCAATTCGAAGTCATGAATCCAAGTTTCTTTGTCTTTGACGATGTCCGACAAAAAATTTTGCTCGATCAGCCTGTAACGCGCAAGCAGTTCCGCAGAGACGGTCCTTCGTTGCGCTTTATGGTTTTCTGATAGTCGGCGAGCAACCAAGCAGGCACAAATTTTTCTGTGCCACAACAGGTGGACGGGTGTGACAGCGCTATCAACGGAGATGTCCATTTGACCAGCGAGTTGTCTGGCTGTTGTCCATCGATCATCGCAAATGAGTGTGTCTGGCAGGCAGACATACGGGATATCGCACAGGTCTGCGCGATTTTGTTGCGGTGATGACAGGCGCCTCGCCCAACAGTTCAACGTGCTTTTGTTCACTTCCATGTCTCCGCAGACATTCTGTAAGAGCCTATGAATATGTACGATGCTCTGATTTTCCGCCAAAAGAAACTCAATGAGAGCTCTCAGCTTAGAACGCACCTCCTCTACAGACTACAAGCTACATACAGCGCCGCCACCCATTCGAAATGAGAGAGAGAGGGAGAGAGAGAGAGAGAGAGAGAGAGAGAGAGAGAGAAGAGAGAGAGAGAGATTGGCGAAAGGGATTTACTTGTGTCTTATAAGCCCCCTCCCTTGAAAATTTCCTCCCTTCATACCTTCCCTGTGCTACCACAGATCACGTGTCACAGATTTCATATGTACTAGGACTCCAGTACACGCAAGATGTCTAGGTGCTTCCACGTCCTGAGTGAAACGCTGAAGTTCTGAACAATGTTCACCAAACTGCAGTCTTCTATAGTTCTTGTCCCCTGCACAGAAAACAGCACGTATGTCCTGAATCCGTTATCTTGTGGTGCAATAAACTCTTAGCGAGGAACTGGTGTTACGTAAAATAATTAAGTTTTCAATTAGATTGTTTGTACGGAATGCGAGTTGCTGTGTACTATCACAATACGAAAAACTGAACAATTATTCCACTTTGTCATTAACAAATAACTTCCATTCTTCACACTTTCACAGAGGAGAAACAATTAATGACTGCGTGTTTGCGTAATTAGTATCAAACTGCTGCTCAACTGCGTTTCTAAGAAAACAGAGATTGCTAATTAAGTCTTAACTTTTACGGACTGCGGCAAACAAAATTTCTGTGTTTCGAGACTGCCGAACGATTTCGCGCGCCGTCCAAGTCAGGTGGGATCCGAAGCTTTCCGAAGTGCGTCGTTTGCATTTTCGTTTAGCAATTGTTTATTATCCTGTTGGTAACTAACACTTTTGAAATAACAAAATGATAGCCTGCCATTTAGAGATGCTTTTATATGAAAGGCAAGTAGATACACTGTTTAGTTTTTGTAATATTGATAACAGAACTTTCTCATTTTGACGCGCTACTTTCGAACGCACCAACCAATTGAAGAGACGGACCAAAATTTAGGCAGTCTTTCTCACGATACCCATACCGAAAAAAAGTTCTGTCATCGGTTCCACACATCACATTACGTCATCTTCCCACTGCTGCTTTCTCATCTGCTCTAAGAAGGTTATCGTTTAGCTGAATACGATGGCTGTGAAGCCGTAAATATTGCACTACAGGCTGAAGCTTGAATAATGCGCATGGTTTCAACGGAAAGGTGCAGAGAAAAAAAAATGTGAAACTTCCTGGCAGATTAAAACTGTGTGCCGGACCGAGACTCGAACTCGGGACCTTTGACTTTCGCAGGCAAGTATTCTACCAACTGAGCTACCCAAGCACGACTGACGCCCCTTCCTCACAGTTCTAATTCCGCCAGTACCTCGTCTCCTACCTTCCAAACTTCACAGAGGCTCTCCTGCGAACCTTGCAGAACTAGCACCCCTGGAAGAAAGGATATTGCGCAGGAGAGCCTCTGTGAAGTTTGGAAGGTAGGAGACGAGGTGCTGGTGGAATTAGAGCTGTGAGCTCGGGGCGTGAGTCGGGTAGCTCAGTCGGTAGAGCACTTGCCCGCGAAAGGCAAAGCCCCGAGTTCGAGTCTCGGTCCGGCACACAGTTTTAATCTGCTAGGAAGTTTCATATCAGCGCACACTCCGTTGTAGAGTGAAAATTTCATTCTAGAAACATCCCCCAGACTTTGGCTAAGCCATGTCTCCGCAGTATCCTTTCTTCCAGGGGTGCTAGTTCTGCAAGGTTCGCAGGAGAGCCTCTGTGAAGTTTGGAAGGTAGGAGACGAGGTACTGGCGGAATTAGAGCTGTGAGGTCGGGGCGTGAGTCGTGCTTGGGTAGCTCAGTTGGTAGGGCACTTGCCTGCGAAAGGCGAAGGTCCCGAGTTCGAGTCTCGGTCTGGTACACAGTTTTAATCTGCCCCGAAGTTTCATATCAGCGCACACTCCGCTGTAGAGTGAAAATTTCACTCTAAAAAAAAAAAATGTGTTGCATTACTTACTGAACGCCCCTCATAACTTGGCTTGAGTGACTCAGAACCACTCAAGAGCGGTGTTCAGCAGCCGATTTTCAAACTCGTTCAGATAACTCTTCGCGGAGTTGCACTCCCTACTGCAGCAACTTGTCTGGGGAAAGAGGACTTACAGCTAAACTTGGAATTCGAACCACGTGTTGTTGGCCGCATCTCATGGAGAGGTGAAGACTAGCGTCGAGCCATACTGAAAAATTACGGTGTCTGACTGGCATTGCCGGCCGCAGTGGTCTAGCGGTTCTAGGCGCTCAGTCCGGAACCGCGCGACCGCTACGGTCGCAGGTTCGAATCCTGCCTCGGGCGTGGATGTGTGTGATGTCCTTAGGTTAGTTAGGTTTAAGTAGTTCTAAGTTCTAGGGGACTGATGACCACAGATGTTAAGTCCCATAGTGCTCAGAGCCATTTGAACCATTTTTTTGACTGGCATTCGATCCGACGGCGTTAGGTTTTTCAAGCCTCCCACTTTACCACTGTGACCACCGAGGCCAAGAACGTGTTCAGCAGATCCAGAAAACTGGCAACAATGCACTTACACTGATCAACCGACCTATTATCGATATAAACCTGTGCAGGCGATAGCATCGTCACCTGTCGAGGAATGTCTGCTAGTCAGACATACGTGCGATGTATGTGTTAGTGAGCGTGCTGTCCGTGTAGAGTGGGGAAGGCGCGCGGTTTAAACGAGGGCAGATTGTGATGTACCAGAGACTTGTCACGAGAATTCCGGAAACGGCATGACCTGTCGGGTGTTGGGGCAGTTTTGTAGTGAGTGCTTTCAACATGTGGAGAGACCAAAGTGAAAACACGTCCAGACGTCGTGGAGTTGGGAGCCCACTCCTCATTACAGATGTCGGACGTCGTAGGCTGGGCAGACTTGGTAAAACAGGATAGGCGGCGAAATGTGGCGGAGCTGAAATCAGGCATTAATGCTAGGTGGATTACAGGGGTGTCTGAAAATACAGTGTACCGAACTCTCCAAATGATGGCCTGCACAGTCGACAACCGATGCGTGTGCGAATATTAATACCTTGACATGGGCAACTACGACTGAAATGGCATGTGACCATCGGAGCTGGACGTTGGCCCTGTGGCTGAGCGTTGCATGGTCTGGTGAATCCCGATACCTTCTTCATCACGCTGATCGAAGGGTGCGTAACCGTCGTCTTTCACGTATACAACTCCTTGACACCTGTATGGCGGGACGGAGAGAAACTGGCAGCGGTTTCTTAATGCTCAAGGGAACAGTCGCGCTGCATCCACGGGTCCAGTGGAGTTCCTGTAAAGCACCGTGATGGCCACTGCAGACCACCCTGGTGCAGACCACATACACGCCTTCATGTCGATCATGTTTCCCGGCAACAGTGATAGTTTTCAATAAAATAAAGAACCAAGTCGTAAGAGCAGGAGCGTGATGGAGTGGTTCGTGGAACACAGTGTCGAGTTCCAGTTGATGTGCTGGCCTCCAAACTCACCAGATCCGAACCAGATCGAAAATATCTGGGATATGTAAGTCTGCAGGCTTTCTTGGGCGTTGTCACTGAAGTTAAAATCTTCTGGGTTATTAGGCCACGTCATGTTTCTTCCAAAATGTTCGACGTTTCGACCACTCTGCTGGGATCTTCCTCATGATCTTTTGGTGTCCACTACTGGTAGAACATTGTCAGAGACGAGTGTCGCGTCCACTTATAAAGGGGGAGTTTTCTGGCGTTCATGCTGGAGAAGTGTAGGCGCCCCGGTGGTCCCGGTCGCCTACGGTGGACTGGATGGCCGAGCCGTGACCTCTCCAGTTGTGAGGATGCTAGGAAATGGCTGTAGAAGCGTCAGAAACGCCAAAGAAACATTATTAATTCGTAACACCTTTATTCCTGCCGAGTACAATGTGGCTTGGTGATATCAACGACCTTCCCCGAGTCCTGGCTGACTCATAGCGATGACACCAGATCCGGGCCGCGCAGTCATGCTAGCGCAGCGCCGCATGCTGTGACGTAGCGGAGGAATGCCCTTACTTCGGCCGCGCGTGACTGGCGGCGCCCGGCTGGGCGGCGGCTCGGCTGCGGACAGCAAGCTGCTGCGCGGGCTGGCCTGCCAGCTCGACGGCGGATAGCAGGTGGCTCCGGGTTGGAGTCCCGACGCTGTCAGCACGAGAGGCGCTCTCGTAGTGCGGAGTGTATCCCACCCCGTCTTCTTCCCTGCTCCTCCTGGTGGCTCGTCCGCGGTGGACGGGCGGAATCGGCTGCAGTCCCCCAGCGTCGTCGGCTCACCTGGTTGTAACGGCGGATGCACAGGGCCTAGGCCCCGCACGATCTCGACGACGGCTCACTGATGTGGTCAGCATTGGGGGCGAGCGAGTCTGCCGCGATGTCTGCTAATCCTGGCTTGATGATTGACAGCGGCAGCAGAGAGGACCAGAACTGGTACTGTCCCCTCACGTCTGCTGTTGGATGGGCCGCCCTTACTGCGACATCTCCTTAATAAAGATTAACATGTCGATCACCGAGCTGAGCGCTACGCAGCGACCCAGTACACATCTCACTGCAAGTCTAACTGCGAGTGTGAGTGCCTTGTTGCTATCAAAGCTGGCGTATTTAAAGGAAGCACGAGCGACATCCTGACGTCATGCTAGTTTGTAATGAACGCGTTCGTTCCACTTACACTGCTGATTCATCTGTCGTACTCGCCCCTTAGGTGTTCTTGCGACAGAGTTACGTGTTGTTGCGGCAGACTTACGCGAAGTTGTGAAATGCAGTACAGCCGACGCTATACCTCTGTCTTGCACTCTACGAAAGTCTCCGTCTAACACAAACCCGCGTGCTAAGCAATTCACTCTCGCCTGTTGTGTATAGCCAGGCCACTGCCCCTGCGTGACGACACATTCCGATATATGTGCAATCCTCTTACTTTTTGGCCAACCTACTGCCTCTGACTCTCGGCATAGGCAACGAAACTTTGGCAATATTCCACGTTTCCAACTCTTTACTATTCTGCGACACTACAGTATTGGTTGAAGTTCATATGGCTACCATTGGTGGGCCATAGTCATAGACTAATATTCCCACTCTGATGCAGAAGGAGGGGCGTTGGTAGCTCATCTCCTGTGGATACCATTGGCGGGCCATCGTCATTGGATAGAAAGCCACTATTCTTCACTTATGCTGGAGAAGGGTTATTGGTTGAAATGCCTGCTACTGCTATTGGTTGGTCGTTATCAGTGGCTAGATTCGAAACGCACAGAGCAAGAGAGGGCGAATGTTTACCCGAAATATTATTGTCCGCCGAGGTGACCTGCAGCGCGTTGGTTATGCCTCTCTCACACCGCGACCGCGTATTTACTTCCTTGATGGCGCGGAGCCACGATGCCGGAAGCCTATAGCCGTCCACTCTATTGAAATTAGATGTATTCTTTGACATTTCTACCGCTTTTCGAACTTTCCTCTATAAATGTTTGTTTCTTTAGCCATTACACGTACGTTATTAAAACCGGTGTCAGGGCCACAGTTCTCGTGATGTTCCACTACTGCCGATCTTGCGCTTCGTTTTAGCCGCATGTGCCGTTCATGTTCCTTAATGCGTTCTTTAACAGTTCTTCCCGTTTCGCCTATATACACTTTGGCGCAGCCACATGACACTTGATAGACGCATCCATTGTGGAGGTAATCAGGTGCATCCGTTTTCTGTCGGAAAAACCTTTTTATTTTGTTTTGACTGAAGAAAGATTTCTGAATACCATTTTTCTTTAAAATTCTGCTTATGCGGTCAGTGACCCCAGAAACGAACGGTAACCTGACGGAGTGAGAAGGTGATTCCTCGTCATTCTTATATATATTCCGCCTAAAAGCCATGTCGAATGAATAACTATCATAACCATTTGCCTTCAACGTCTCCTTAAAACAATTCAGCTCCGATTCCAAGTTGTCGTCATCACTGATACGAAAGGCTCGTGAAGACAGAGTGTTGAGTACTGCTTACTTCTTGTCTGGATGGTGGTGGCATCTGAATACCTGTTTGTGTTAGTCGGCTTTCTGTACACTCTGTGACCTAGAGTGTTATCAGATCTTCTGTATACTAACACATCTAGGAACGGGAGACCGACCTCCCTCTCAACCTCCAAAGTGAATTTGATTTGGGGGTGAATTCCATTTAAGAAATTGCGGAACGCGTGAAGTTCGTCTTCGCCGTGTGGCCATATAACAAATGTATCGTTCACATAGTGGAGCTAACAAGACGGCTTCAAAGGAGCATTACTTAACGCTTATTGCTCAAAATGTTCCATAAAAACGTCAGCTGCAACTGGCGAAATGGGTGAGCCCATAGCAAGGCCGTCAGCATATTCATAGGATTCACCATTGTATTTAAAATAGCTCGAACGAAGACATAATTCAGTTAAGTCACAAACATATGGAGCAACATTCTCTCTTATGATCTCCATTGTATCTGATACTGGGACGTTAGTAAATAACGATGTCACATCGAAGCTAACAAGAATGTCATCTGCAGATATCCTCAATGTGCGTATAATTTCTAAAAAATGTTTCGAGTCTTTTATAAAAGTATTTGTTTTACCAACTGGATGTCTCAGTTTGCCAGATAAATGACATGCTAAAAAATAAGTCGGCGAGTTAATCCCACTGACTATTGGTCTCAAAGGAACCGATTCATTCTTTATGTATTTTCGGTAGCCGTACATTCTGGGTGAGACAGGTGTTCGTGGTGTTAGACTCTTTGTAATAGAGCTGTCCAGTCTCGAGTCTGATATCAGGTTTTTCACTTTCCGAGCGATTCTGTTCGTCGGATCGCTTCTTAACTTGCGATACACAGGATCAACTAGTAGTTGTTCCATCTTCCTGTGGTAATCCACAGCGTCCAAAACAATGGTAGCATTCCCCTTATCCGATTTTGTTAGAACGATGCTTTCGTTTCGCATGAGTTCAGTAAGAGATTTCCTTTCCTGCGCCGATATATTGCTTTTCGGAGGTTTCGATTTCCGTAGAATTCTCGACACATCTTGTCTTACTTCTTCGGCCTGCACGTTCGGAAGACGAAACAATGATGCTTCGACGGCACTTATGATTTCTTCAACAGGTATCCTCTTCGGTGTAGTTGCGAAATTCAGACCTTTGCCCAGAACTGAAACAGCTGCTTCATCGAGTACTTCTGACGAGAGATTCACCACCACTCTCTTCGGATCCACAGTAGCGTCTTCCTTCCGAACTGTAACCGCTAGCTTCTCCAACTTCTCTCTTTGTTTCATAGCACTGAAATCCGAAAACCTTGTTGAATGATCAAATGTTATTCTGTCCACTTTATCCCAGTCTTGGGGTGAGAGAGTAGCCGCAAGTGAAAAATGCACATCTATTAAAACGGAGCTAACATAATTTAAGTCTCTGCTGGATTCTTTCACGGAGAAGTGCTTCGCTGGCCCTTTGGTAGATTCTCCTGGCTTTCACTGTCTGCACATGGTGGCTAATTCTGGCGAATCTGGGAATAATATCATTATCACGGCACCGGGATAGAAAGGCCAAATCGCTCAGTAATTTACCTCTTCTTCTGCGAAGGTTCTCCAGTCTTCTGATGGTGGTATAAAACTCTTGCCCATACAAGTGTTTTATGTAAGTCTGCAGGCTTTCGTGGCCGTTGTCACTGAAGTTAAAATCTTCTGCGTTATTAGTCCACGTCATGTTTCTTCTAAAATGTTCGACGTTTCGACCCCTCTGCTGGGATCTCTAACTTCAACATCTGGGATGTACTGAACGTGGCGTCAGATATCATCGCTCCTCCCACCGCCCCCCCCCCCCCCCTTTCTGAATTTATGGGAATTAGGTGACTTGAGTATCCAATATGACGCCAACTCCCTCCAGATACCTACCGAGACCTCATAGCTTCCACGGCACGACGTGCCAAAGATAAACGTACCGATCATTCGGTAGGTGGTTATAATGCGTTTCTGAGACCAGTCGCTCTCTTAAATAGCGAGACGCCTCGAAGTCTCGGCAACTACTTGTCGCCCCCATCTCTGCTATTACAAACTGGGTGTTGTGTGATGTCCTTAGGTTAGTTAGGTTTAAGTAGTTCTAAGTTCTAGTGGACTGATGACCATAGCTGTTAAGTCCCATAGTGCTCAGAGCCATTTGAACCATTTGCTATTACAACCCCAGTGCGTCCGCCCAATATCCGCTACGGACGGTCTCCAGCGCGTCACTGCGGGCCTCCCTACAGGAGGAAAATACTCGAGCGCCGCACGGCGAACCACTCTGCCGCGCCGTCCGCCGCTCGTCCTTTTTCTGCGGCGCTAGATCCGCTCTCCGCTACTCCAGCCTGGCGGCGGGGATTAGCCCTCAAAGGAGCGCGGTCTCCGCCGCCGCGGCTGAATGGTGTCTCAAGTGTTCGCCACGCCGCCGTCTGCCGCTGGGTTGCGATCGGCTGTTGTACGAGTAAATGCGATCGCAGCAGATTTGCTTTAAGCTGGCAGGTACCATCTGAAAGGGACCTACCGTGGGACCGCAGTAGCTTGGCGGTTTCCCAGCTTTTCTGTAATATCGCCAACTCAGTACACTATGAATGACGCTGTAGCTTATTTTCTCCACCTACAAATTCATCTGCACTTCTCAACTCACCTGAAGTTGTATGGCGGAATGTGCGTCTTACGGCGTTACTTTCTCCGAGTGATGGTAACCTGTGGGTAAAGAAAGGACAATGTTTATATGAATGTGTTTTGGAAAATATTTCTGTTTCAGTAGGAAACCAGCGAACTCCTTTTCTTGTAGCCACGGAAAGTATTTTCATTCACAACAAGCTTACGTTATATCTCAGGTAACGAATGAAGGGGCTGATCTTCATTTACGTTACTTCTACATTGGTATCTTTCACCGATGTGATCTCTTCGAAACACAATCTAAATTTGAAACCTGTTGTCAAGTAATAATGTAATTAATTTCACATATCCATGCTGATCATTTTTGTCTATCATCCTTATCTTCATATTAGGCCTGTAAATTTGAGTTTTGAGAATTTTTCCCGATCCCACTGAGAGGACTTGAAGCGGATTATTCGATCGAAGCGAACAAACACTATTCGTGTTCATCTGTTAACGCTACTCTAGCTGAAGTCAGAAGCCCTTTAGATTTATTTATCGGTCGTTTCTTATACCATACGTATTTTTGTGTTCTGGTTTGATGGGTCATCCACCATCGAAAAATGAGGTCTGCCAACAAACTCACTGACATGATACAGCCCCCGATACCATCAGTTTGGACGATGACGAATCTAAAGGAATCAAAAATTTAAATACCAGTCTGATCAACTGGATTTCACCATTCGGTGTCTTTTTAAAAGAAACCTTAAGCCTTCCTCTTCTACCTCTACATCTACATGGATACTCTGCAAATCACATTTAAGTGCCTCCTAGGAGGCGAGGTACTGGCGGAAGTAAAGCTCTGAGGACAGAGCGTGAGTCATGCTTGGGTAGCTCAGTTGGTAGAGCACTTGCCCACGAAAGGCAAAGGTCCCGAGTTCGAGTCTCGGTCCGGCACACAGTTTTAATCTGCCAGGAAGTTTCATATCAGCGCACACTCCGGTGCAGAGTGAAAATCTCATTCTGAAAACTATTTTGTTGGCAATAGTTAGCTACAACGTCCAGCTACTTATCTCCATAGTCGCCGATCCGATTTAGACCTTTCTCGTAGCGTTGTACCAACTTTCCAATACCGTCGTTATAGAAGACAGCCGCCAGTGCTTTCTGCCAATTCTCTACGCTGGCCTACAGCTCGCTGTCTGTGCCAAAATGTTGTCTTCATATCCAGCGGTTCATGTGAGCAGAGCTAAAACTCACAGGGAGACAATTACGGGCTGTATTGTGGGTAATCAAACATTTCCAACCGAAAACGATGCAGGAGAATCTTCATTGCCCCTGCAGAATGCGTCTAAGAATTGTCTTGAAGATGAAAACGTACGACCTTTATGTTATGTTAGTTGCCTAGCTCCAGGCGAAATTCCTCATCAGGCCCTCGTACTTGGTCGGAGACTCTATTGTTCTAGGTATCTTTATGTGCTCTCTGTGTACTCAGAACTAAAAACAAGACGTAACGCGATCGCCGGGCATACTAGAGACACTGCCCAGTACACCTGTGCTAAACTTCATCGGATTTTCACTGTGGTTTCCATTTCGCGACCGGTCGTTCCTTACTTTCCGAATAACCGACTAACTTAAACAGCAACGATGACCTCGTCTGGGAACGTGGGATATAATACTATGGTACTGATGATACTGAATTCCCCCAAATAATCAATCACACAATTGGAGGAGGAACTTTGTCTGGTATTACTGCAGTGTCATTTGAAATTCTGTGCTGAAGGTCTTAACGACTGAGAAGCTTGTTGCGATACACCTTAGACTTGAGGGCGCCCCACACAAAGTAATAGTACACTGACAGATCGGGTCACCTGGATGACCAGCTGGGACTGCGACCTGACCGATCCCGGCTAACAACTCTGTCAGGCGAGACGGTTGTGTAAATGTGCTCCAAGGTTCGGCCGGCTGTACGGGCAGTTGTTCCATGTTGTTGGAAGTAACTGTAGGTCTTTTTGGTCCTCAGTTAATGCGGCCACAGACGGTTTCAAAACGTTTTCAGTGTAACGCGCAGACGTCAGCGTCTGATGAGAGAAGATGGGACTAATAAAGGGGCGTGCAGACACTGCGCACTAAACCCTAACCTCCTGATCATGCAGTTTTCTGTGGAAGTTAGGCGGATTCTCCGATATCCAGAACCTGTGGTTCTGTGAGTTTACTGAACCTCTCAGGCGGGACCAAGCTTCATCAGACCTAAACAACAGATCCGTGTCCAAGACTTTTTTGTTATCTCAGTGAACAGTCACTGACAAAACTGGATGCGCTGAGGAGCATCTACTGGTTTTAATGCGTGTGCGGGTACAGGTGGAGTATTCTTCCGCACGGTTCATGTGATATGCCGGTCTCTTGCGACAGTCGTCGGGTTGATTTGGTAGAACAATTTTCTGGTTAACCAGAGACACATTGGTTCAAATGGCTCTGAGCACTATGGGACTTACTGTACTGGGAGAAGACCGCGAAGCAGAAGTCAGGGGGGGGGGGGGCTGTTGGGGGGAGTTCAATATGTCACTGGAATATCACAGTGTGCGGCAAATAAAAGTGGCCCGGACAAGTGGATACGATTGGCCTGGAATGTATGCATATAACTACAACCCATTACGCGCACACCACGTCTACGTCTACCACGTGATCCACTTTGGTTCAGAGCGTAGCTCGGGCTGTGTCAGTGTGAGTGGAACAGTGCAAAGCGGACGACGGTACTCACAATAGAGCAGTGGATGTTAGTTGTGGACAGTTACGGGACAACAAAGTCGTTGAAACGGAGTGTTCAGTTGTTTGCTGAGAAGCCTAATGGTGTCAAGAGTGCCATGCATCACTTTGTCGGAAAATGGTATCAGATAAGATCTGTTTTGAGCAAGTCTAAAAACATTCCGCAAGGTGCCAGCAAACCCGAGAATGTGTCAGCAGCTGGCCGGAGTGGCTGAGCGGGTCTAGGCGCTACAGTCTGGAACCGCGGGACCGGTACGGTCGCAGGTCCGAATCCTGCCTCGGGCATGGATGTGTGTGATGTCCTTAGGTTACTTAGGTTTAAGTAGTTCTAAGTTCTATGGGACTGATGACCTCAGCAGTCTCATAGTGCTCAGAGCCATTTGAACTAATGTGTCTCTGGTTAACCAGAAAATGGTTCTACCAAATCAACCCGACGCCTATCGCAAGAGACCGGCATATCACATGAACCATGCGGAAGAATACTCCACCTGTACCCGCACACGCATTAAAACCAGCAGATGCTCCTCAGCGCATCCAGTTTTGTCAGTGACTGTTCACTGAGATAACAAAAAATGTCTTGGACATGGATGTGTTCTTTATGTCTGATGAAGCCTGGTCCCGACTGAGTGGTTCAGTAAACTCACAGAATCACAGGTTCTGGGTATCGGAGAATCCGCCTAACTTCCACAGAACTCAACTGCATGATCAAGAGGTTAGGTTATAGTGTGAAATGTCTGCACGCCCCCTCATTAATTCCATCTTCTCTCATCAGACACTGACTTCTGCGTGTTACTCTGATAACGTTTTGAAACCAATTGTGGCCGCATTAACTAAGGAGCAAAAAGACCTACAGCTGCTTCCAACAGCAAGGAACAACTGCCCGTACAGCCGGCCGAACCTTGGAGCACATTTACACAACCGCCTCGCCTGACAGAGGTGTTAGCCGGGATCGGTCAGGTCGCAGTCCCAGCTGGTCATCCAGGTGACCCGATCTGTCAGTGTGCTATTACTTTGTGTGGGGAGCCCTCAAGTCTAAGGTGTATCGCAACAAGCTTCTCAGTCGTTAAGAGCTTCAGCACAGAATTTCAAACGACACTGTAGTAATACTAGATGTTCAGCTTAGATCCGCCTTCGGCAACTTGCTGACCAGATCACAAAAGTGCTAAGGGATGTATGGTGGCAACTTACTCAGGTTTTTAGTAGTGTCTTTCCTTTTCTCTGCTGAGTTTGTATGTACTCCGAAACTCTCCTTCCGGGCCACATTTTTGCCCCACCCTGTATAACTGTGGGTGGAAACTCATTGTTAGATTCCCGAAACTGTGTATTACTATTGTAGAAACAACATTATTAGTTACTGGACGTCAAAGCGCGGATAGTTTTATCTCGAACAACATCCTGACAAATACAGAGCAACCTTAATTAGACTAAAACGTTTTCCAGAGGGACAGACATACATCTTGGCGTCTGCAGCAACGGTGTGTCACAAACCCAGATTCCAGGCGTCCGTCGCTCACAGAGCCTCGTTTTTTGCAAGCTGGAGGTGGTTGAGGCGGTTGTCATTGGGGTAGCCTGTGGAGCGGAAACGAAAAAAGCTAGGAAGTTTTTGATTTGCGACATGCTATGTTACTGGACATATGTGGAGCGGAATGAGGGTGATTAGTATTTCTACGCTCTTAAGGATAGAAACTTTTCTGATATACCTCAGTCAATTTTAAAAAAAACCACGCATCTATAACGAAGGCACAGTCCAGGCCAGGCAAGGAAGAAAGGAAAAGGTTGCTGGTCTCAAAGGAAGTAAGACACTAGTGTGTATTTTCCCAAGTATTGGAACACGCTCCACTAGAGAGCGAAAGCAGCATACTTGCGACATTAGTAATGCATAAAATAATAAACTATGAAAGGGGTACAAAAAACGCTGCGCCAGTCATCGGTCGATTGCGTGTAATTCTGCATTTATCTACAGTCTTCTGTTATTACAGCCCTTCTAAAGGCAACACCATCTTCGTAGAACTTCCGATCTTATCCACTACATAAATTATGTGAACTAACAGTAATGGCTGTGACGTAGCAATGGAGTGGTCGTGGTGGGATATAGTCTCGTGTAAAGACATTGCGATGAACAAAGTTTAATGCTTATATTCCACACAAATATTTAAACAGTAAACTCAAGAGGTGCACTCCCACTGAGTCTTACAAGACGATCGATAAAACAATTTTGTCACACAGTGGTTTTTTTAATAAAACATTTAAGATCAATGAGCGGGGAAGATCTGAATTTAACTTTCATTCCCTTTTACGTTTAATTAACTACCAATATTGAGACAGCAGCTAATGAAACAGGATGACGTAAACATACTTGAAATCACCAAACCGGCTTTCAGGTTATGTGGTGGGTTCACCTTTTCGCAATTAGGATAAACAATTTCAAAGCGCCCACAGATAATCTGTACATAAGGAACATTTCAGAATAAATAATACTGGAATGACCATATATAATCCTTACATAACAGACTAGTCCGTTTCTACACTGAATTGATAGCTCACGCGTTAACGCTTATACAGCCCTCCTTCAAAACTGATAACGACAACTTTTTCAACAATAATCAAATGAATAACAGGGTACAGAGCGCCCAATATAATGTAGCAAATATGGTTCTAGTGAAGACAAGCAGCGCATCGGAAACCATGTTCAAAAAAATGGTTCAAATGGCTCTGAGCACTATGGGACTTAACATCTGTGGTCATCAGTCCCCTAGAACTTAGAACTACTTAAAACCTAACTTACCTAAGGACATCACACACATCCATGCCCGAGGCAGGATTCGAACCTGCGACCGTAGCAGTCGTGCGGTTCCGGACTGAGCGCCTTAACCGCGAGACCACCGCGGCCGGCCGAAAACCATGTGCGCTCGATACAATAATCACGTTGCACACTGGTCACGTACTTTACTAAAAGCAACTAAGTCACTCAGTGGTGTGAGAAGTAAAAGAGCCTTTACGAACTGTAACGGCTACTGTAATCCACAAAGGCTAACAGTTGCAAACGGCCATCTCGACCAACATCACCTTTTTTTAAGTGTTTGGTTAACGTCGCTCAGAGTCCACAATTCGACGTATGGCGGTATGCAGCAATTCTAGCGGACCCCTTCACAAAAATCTTCATGCCCACTCGATCCATCAACGGCTTGGAACATCCGGTTGCCCGACCACGTGCCCTGACCACTCCAACGCTTTACGAAGGCAAAGACTGCAGTCGTCTCTGTCGCAGCGGGAAGTCCTCATCGTTGCACTCCGGATGGTTCTGCCCGGACGTTGCCAGAAGCAGGACGGTCGCAACAGATCCCTGAGCGTCCCTCCAAGTCACTGCGGCCGCTGGAGGCGCCACTCGGCGGAAATTAAAAGTGGCGGCCGCTGGAGCCGGAATGGAACCGTCACAATGGCCTTATAATACTCCAGAAAGTACTTTTAAATCGATCGATTTCATCCCATTACGAAGAACGAAATGAACTCTATATCTTACAAAGCTCCGAAAGTCCCGAACGCAGTTTCGGGAAGCTACATACGACGACGTGCTGAAATTCAATTCCTCTGAATTTTTTTGTGCTGTTCTCAACAGCGGTTGAGATCTTACATCACCGCCGGCCGGTGTGGCCGTGCGGTTCTACGCGCTTCAGTCTGGAACCGCGTGACCGCTACGGTTGCAAAAAAATGGCTCTGAGCACTATAGGACTCAACTGCTGAGGTCATTAGTCCCCTAGAACTTAGAACTAGTTAAACCTAACTAACCTAAGGACATCACAAACATCCATGCCCCAGGCAGGATTCGAACCTGCGACCGTAGCGGTCTTGCGGTTCCAGACTGCAACGCCTTTAACCGCACGGCCACTTCGGCCGGCCGCTACGGTTGCAGGTTCGAATCCTGCCTGGGTCATGGATGTGTGTGATGTCCTTAGGGTAGTTAGGTTTAAGTAGTTCTACGTTGTAGGGGACTGATGACGTCAGATGTTAAGTCCCATAGTGCTCAGAGCCATTTGAACCATTTGAATCTCACATCTCTTATGCTATCGCCTTTTCCGCTTATGCTATCGCCTTTTCCGCTTCGCTGACGCCAGTTGCAACCCTCTGCCACTAGAGTGCTCAGAACTGTATCGTGTAACATGCCAGTGTTTAGTGTAACTACACTATTTGACAAAAAGTATTCGTACACCGACAAAAACGTTTTTCATATTAGGTGTCTCCTACTGCCAGGTACTCCACATCAGCGACCTCAGTAGTCATTAGACATCGTGAGAGAGCAGAATGGGGCGCTCCGCGGAATTCACGGACTTCGAACTTGGTCAGCCGATTGGGTGTCACTTGTTCACACGTCTGCACTCGAGATTTCCACACTCCTAACCATCCCTAGGTCCACTGTTTCCGATGTGACAGTGAAGCGGAAGCGTGAAGGGACACATACAGTGCAAAAGCGTACAGGCCGACCTCATCTGTTGACTGATAGAGACTGCCGACCATTGAGGAGTTCATAATGTGTAATAGACAGGCATCTATCCTGACCATCACACAGGAATTTCAAACTGCAAGTACTATGACAGGCGGGAGATAAGAAAACTTGGATTTCATGGTCGAGTGGCTGTTCATAAGCCACACATCACACCAGTAAATGCCAAACGACGCCTCGCTTCGTGTAAGAGGCGTAAACATTGTACGATTGAACAATGGAAAAACATTATGTGGGGTGATGGCAGGGTGCAGGTATGGCGAATGCCCGGTGAACATCATCTGCTATCGTGTGTGCTGCCAACAGTAAAATTTGAAGACCGTGGTGTTATGGAGCGGTCGTGTTTTTCATGGAGGGGGCTTGCTCCCCTTGTTGTTTTGCCTGACTATCACAGCATATGTCTACAATGATGTTTTAAGCACCCTCTTGCTTCCCAATGTTGAAAAGTAATTCGGGGATGTGCGATTGCATCTTTCAATACGATCGAGCACCTGTTCATAACACACGGACTGTGGCTGAGTGGTTACATGACAATAGTACCCATGTATTGGACTGGCCTCTATCCTACAGAACACGTTTGGGATGTTTTGGAACGCCGACTTCGTGTCAGGCCTCCTCAGTGCAGCACTCCGTGAAGAATGGACTGACATTCCCCAAGAAACCTTCCAGCACCTGATTGAACGTATACCTATGGGAATGGAAGCTGTCATCGAGGCTAAGGGTGCGCCAACACCATATTGAATTCCACCACTGTCGATGGAGGGCGCCACGAACTTCTATGTTATTTTCAGCCAGGTCTCCGGATACTTTTGCTCACATATTGTATGAAAGTGCGTGAGAAACAGCGTGCTGTAATCGATAGCACGAATTCGAAGTGTTTCTCCACATGGGCACCCCCTACTTCAGAATAACAGTGGCAGATCACCCACAAGCGCTGAGACATCTGCAACAGACTGATGCATTACTTTCACTATCATCCCCCATAAATTCCAATTTGACCCCACTCGATTTTCATCTACTTCCAAAACTTAAAGGACTTTAATTTGATAGCGGTGAAGCGGTGTGAGCGGAAATGAGGTCGTGGCTCCAGCAACGAAGCCAAAATCGGCCCTCGTTGAGAGAAATGTGTTCCTCGCTATAGTGGTTACGTTGGGAAATTGGTACGGAGAGTAAAGATGATGATTGTTCATAAAGTTTGTTTTATCTAAAAAGCTTTAAGAGTGTTCACATAAAAATTCTGAAGCATTACCTTCCAGCACACTCTTGTAATTTATTTCTAAACTTATGATCTGGAAGAATATGTTGTAGGTCAATAAACTGCAAAATTACAAAATATATGTGGTCCTGAAAACTTAACTCTCAAAAGTATTAGGAAAGAAATTAATATCAAATTTCATAAAACTATGACAGTTCCTACACGACGATATGACAGTGAAAACAGGACGATTACGAGACGTGACGGAAATTAGATACAAGTATCAGAAATAAGATTCCTAAGGGGTTTGAGAGGGCGTAGAAAAAGCCAATAGAAGTACACATTATGAGGGAGCTAAAAGTGAAGCCCATAAGCCGTCTAATACGAGGGCATGCTGGAAAGCAAAGCCTCTGAATTTTTTGTTTGAAAGTTCTTAAATATTTTTAAATATAACAAACTTTGTTATCATTATCCATCTTTATTCTTCATGTTTACATAATTATATCTCAACACTGTCACACTGGCGACGCACACATTTCTCCGAACGAGAGACCAGTTTGTTGATACCGTCAATGTAGAATGACTAACTCGACAGAGCCACAACCTCGCCTCTGCTTGCCCAACTTCATCACTGTCAAACTGAGGTGATGAAACTCGGATGTGGCCAAGTAAGGATTGTAAGGAGGATGGTCGATGACAGTGAACTCAAAACGTCGAACTGTTGCAGATGTCGCAGCGCTCGTGTGTCACCTGGTATTGTCATGCCTTATGAGACGGTGCTCCGTGTGTGGATGAACTCCTCGAGATCGTGCTTTCGATTACGTCACTCTGTTTCTCACACACCGACATGATTACGTAACCCATTGCCATGTTGGGTGCTACAAATCGGAGCCCTCTGGCGGTCGAGAATTGCATCAGCGAGGTGAGAAGGGTGGCCGGGTAACATGGATGACAAGTAATATCTCAACCGACACTGAGACCAGAATAAAAAATTCAAAGACATTACTTTTCAGCAAGCCCTCTTAGATGGATATCGAGTTAAATCGGAGGATCTTGGCGAAGAATGTCAGAACAACAAGTGCCGCTACAAGCTATGTGATAAGTGTCATATGTAAACTTGAGTACTGAAAGACGCTGAGAAAGATAGAATGAATAAGAATAACCCATGAAGCCAAAATAGGCGTCAGACCTAATTCCTTAATGTGAAAATGATAATATTACTTGTAAACACAATCTGTTTACCCAGTATTAAAACATGCTGATAAGCTAGCGAATAAAACAAGAAGCAATTCTTCCCTCTTTTCATAAAGAAACCGTATTTCTCTCGGAGTCCCGATCGCTGATTATACGCAATATCTTCTCTTTTTGTTCTATAGGAACTGTACAAAATATTCTACTATGGTTGTCATCACTTCTTATTTTAATGAAAATTTCTTCCCACGGAGTTGATTTTCTATTTCAGGAAAGGGAAAATATCATTTTAATTTCACTGGGACAGTAATGTGAACCAGGAATGCATTCTAAAGCCAGCCGACTAACTTTTGTCGTTACCAGTCCCGCAGAGTTTTCTGGAGGAGGGAAAATATCTCTCGAACAAATCGCCGGTAGTAAAGTATGAGAGGTTACATCATCTCGGTATCCACGGATGTCTCGATTATGAAAGGAGCTATGTGATCCACAAATGAAAGCAGATAAGGTTTATCAATGGATCAAGAATTTTGATCACGTCCTCTCAATTTAAACTCAGGCGAACTCAAAATTTCCTCGCAGTAAATGAGAGAAAAATACCAGATCACTTACAGCGGAAGTTTCAAGTGTGACAACATACATGAACAACGGTAGCTCCCACAGGTATTTCCAGAGAATTTTCTTGATCTTTTTGCTAGACAAGAAGATGTGATGTTGACGTTTTATAAATTCTGACGACAAACAAGTTCGAAATTCTCAGTTAGTTGTACTGTTCACCGAGGAAAGAATGTGGTACCATACGATTATTGCACAATTTGTGAGTGCTGGTTTTCAAAGAAGTGTTTTATGAGAGTGGAAAATATCTGAGTTTGTCAAATGCTTAGAAATTAATGCCTTATTACCAGAACAACAAGAATCAAACATTGGCTCTAAATGGCTCTGAGCACTATAGGACTTAACATCTATGGTCATCAGTCCCCTAGAACTTAGAACTACTTAAACCTAACTATCCTAAGGACAGCACACAACACCCAGCCATCACGAGGCAGAGAAAATCCCAGACCCCGCCGGGAATCGAACCCGGGAACCCGGGGGTGGGAAGCGAGAACGCTACCGCACGACCACGAGATGCGGAGAATCAAACATTCATTCTAGAAATAATTATGCTGCCAGTATATGCTAAAAAACGGGTAGCCTTGTTTAACACACATAAATTTTTTATGTAGTTCAGTAATAATTCGTATGTTAACAGTAAAATTTGATAGCTTAAGCCTGACTTCACTGTTTCAGTCATGAAAGCCACTTTTCCTATTTTAGATCTGAAATCAACGTGAGGGAATGATTTTAGACGGTGTAGTGTGTAACGCATTCAGCAAGCAGAATATGTTTAGATATATCTGCTCGTCCTGTCTGGTGATATGCTTTGCGAAAACTGAATTTAGTCGTTGAAAAGTTACTGCGAATTGCAGATTCGATGTTGCTTAAGAAACGTAATGCCATTATATCGATTCAGTAATGGAACAAACCCTAAATGGCAATGCGTTATTCACTATAACATATGCTATCATCATAATGCTTTTCTTAGACTACCAAAATACAGTACTTCGGTAACTCACTTTAATATTTCAGGATCAGGGTACATTTTAATTACGAACACCATTTCGAGTAAGTCAACATAAATGCTGTACCGTTCTCTCCTTACTTAAGTCACGTTTAAAATCTACACTGTGGGTAAAGAGAGGACAATGGATCCCCAAGTGTAATTCTGTAAAGAATTTGATTTTATTTGCCATCGGTACAAAATCAGAGAACCCTTTTCCTTGCAATCACAGAAAGAATTTTACACATGACGAATCTTCTGGAATCCTGTTAAACGCTTATTTTATATCGTACATTCAACATTTGCTACGCGCTGAATGATTAGAACTTCGTTACAGCTGTACTGCATTAAGGTTTCAGTAAGGTTACAACCAAATTCGCCAGTTCAAATTTTGCTGCGTAAAGTTATAAATGTTTGACGTGGTGTGAATTTGTTGAAACCGAGTGTATTTTACTGTAACTACACTGCAAACATTTATAACTTTACGTAGCAAAATTTGCACTAGCGATTTTGGTTGTAACTGTACCGAACCGGTAATGTAAAACAGCTTTACCGAGTTCTAATCGTTTTGCCCTTAGTAAATGTTGAATCTAGGCTTTCTTTAAACATAGCGACACAATGACACAGCTGATGTTTAACCACGGATACACGATTAGAGAAACCGACTTTATTGATGGGACATTACACATGTCAAGTCCATGATAAGGAAGATTCACTGCCCTTCTTTTCCATATTTCGCCTCTCCTCTCCACTCTTTATCATCCAACTATTACCATAAAGAAATAACTTCCCTTCCATCAAAATATGACTCGTTTCTCCACCAACAAGCTGCCATGTCCTCTCTGTCCATCTTCCCATTTAAAACTCATGTCGTCAACGTGAACAAGGTTCAGTGTACATCTGTCAGTATTGTTAGCTGACGCACCGATTAGGCATAGGATCTCAATACTGACACTGAAGTATGTTTCGCAAGTTTATTTCTACGCGTGATTTTTTTTAAAAAAATTATCTGTCAATTGTTCATCTTCTGGAGTTTGATGCTGTGTAACAAACGCTTATCTTTCTTTATATTTCTTTAATCACAATTGCAAATATCTGATGACGACAGTAGTCGAAGTGGTGTACTAAGTGTAGTTATCAGTCGATGTAGACAGTTTCATTCGCAAAATATTCACAATGATTGCAACCTCTTACAGGAAATGTAAATTATTCATTTATTAAATGCGATGCGTTTGAAGTTCTCTAAGGCTCTAGATACTACGGTAGTGAATACAACTGGCGAATGGGTAGAATAAGAACATAAATCTTTAAAAAGCATATTTAAAAAGTGCAATCACAGAAGATAAGATGGATATGCACTGTGTCGACGAAGAAACATTTGAGAAAAATGGACAGTAAGAATGGTCTTGGAATGACTTTAATGCCACCATAGGGAGTTACAGAGGATAAAAACTGTAGGAGGAGCCCGAAGGATATCCAATAAGTGGTATTGTGTTATTGTGTGGAGATGAGGTTGACGTAGGAGAGGAATTCGTAGCGAGATAACATCAGAGAACCCTTTTCCTTGCAATCACAGAAAGAATTTTACACATGACGAATCTTCTGGAATCCTGTTTATTATTATTATTATTATAAATTATTATTATAAATTCTCGAAATATCTAAAAATAAGCACTTTAGTTAGGAAGGTACTTTCAGTGTCCAATGCTAGGTATGTGGTATTATCATGAAAGCCACATTTGTGTTCGAAGTAACAACTGTTGATTTTCTAGCCACTATTCTAGCCAAAATTGATGAGATGCTCAAATGTTCTACACGGAAAAGACGACAGCACAATCGGTCTTTGCGATGTTGCTTGACTAGGATCATTCTTATGCTTAAGGACAAACACTAAGTCGTAAGAAGTCCCTTGCTGAAACATCTACATCTACATCTACATTGATACTCCGCAAGCCACCCAACGGCGTGTGGCGGAGGGCACTTTACGTGCCACTGTCATTACCTCCCTTTCCTGTTCCAGTCGCGTATGGTTCGCGGGAAGAACGACTGTCTGAAAGCCTCCGTGCGCGCTCTAATCTCTCTAATTTTACATTCGTGATCTCCTCGGGAGGTATAAGTAGGGGGAAGCAATATATTCGATACCTCATCCAGAAACGCATCCTCTCGAAACCTGGCGAGCAAGCTACACCGCGATGCAGAGCGCCTCTCTTGCAGAGTCTGCCACTTGAGTTTATTAAACATCTCCGTAACGCTATCACGGTTACCAAATAACCCGGTGACGAAACGCGCCGCTCTTCTTTGGATCTTCTCTATCTCCTCCGTCAACCTGACCTGGTACGGATCCCACACTGATGAGCAATACTCAAGTATAGGTCGAACGAGTGTTTTGTAAGCCACCTCCTTTGTTGATGGACTACATTTTCTAAGCACTCTCCCAATGAATCTCAACCTGGTACCCGCCTTACCAACAATTAATTTTATATGATCATTCCACTTCAAATCGTTCCGTACTCATACTCCCAGATATTTTACAGAAGTAACTGCTACCAGTGTTTGATCCGCTATCATATAATCATACAATAAAGGATCCTTCTTTCTATGTACTCGCAATACATTACATTTGTCTATGTTAAGGGTCAGTTGCCACTCCCTGCACCAAGTGCCTATCCGCTGCAGATCTTCCTGTATTTCGCTACAATTTTCTAATGCAGCAACTTCTCTGTATACTACAGCATCATCCGCGAAAAGCCGCATGGAACTTCCGACACTATCTACTAAGTCATTTATATATATTGTGAAAAGCAATGGTCCCATAACACTCCCCTGTAGCACGCCAGAGGTTACTTTAACGTCTGTAGACGTCTCTCCATTGATAACAACATGCTGTGTTCTGTTTGCTAAAAACTCTTCAATCCAGCCACACAGCTGGTCTGATATTCCGTAGGCTCTTACTTTGTTTATCAGGCGACAGTGCGGAACTGCATCGAACGCCTTCCGGAAGTCAAGAAAAATAGCATCTACCTGGGAGCCTGTATCTAATATTTTCTGGGTCTCATGAACAAATAAGGCGAGTTGGGTCTCACACGATCGCTGTTTCCGGAATCCATGTTGATTCCTACATAGTAGATTCTGGGTTTCCAGAAATGACATGATACGCGAGCAAAAAACATGTTCTAAAATTCTACAAGAGATCGACGTAAGAGATATAGGTCTATAGTTTTGCGCATCTGCTCGACGACCCTTCTTGAAGATTGGGACTATCTGTGCTCTTTTCCAATCATTTGGAACCCTCCGTTCCTCTAGAGACTTGCGGTACACGGCTGTTAGAAGGGGGGCAAGTTCTTTCGCGTACTCTGTGTAGAATCGAATTGGTATCCCGTCAGGTCCAGTGGACTTTCCTCTATTGAGTGATTCCAGTTGCTTTTCTATTCCTTGGACACTTATTTCGATGTCAGCCATTTTTTCGTTTGTGCGAGGATTTAGAGAAGGAACTGCAGTGCGGTCTTCCTCTGTGAAACAGCTTTGGAAAAAGGTGTTTAGTATTTCAGCTTTACGCGTGTCATCCTCTGTTTCAATGCCATCATCATCCCGTAGTGTCTGGATATGCTGTTTCGAGCCACTTACTGATTTAACGTAAGACCAGAACTTCCTAGGATTTTCTGTCAAGTCGGTACATAGAATTTTACTTTCGAATTCAATGAACGCTTCACGCATAGCCCTCCTTACGCTAACTTTGACATCGTTTAGCTTCTGTTTGTCTGAGAGGTTTTGGCTGCGTTTAAACTTGGAGTGGAGCTCTCTTTGCTTTCGCAGTAGTTTCCTAACTTTGTTGTTGTACCACGGTGGGTTTTTCCCGTCCCTCACAGTTTTATTCGGCACGTACCTGTCTAAAACGCATTTTACGATTGCCTTGAACTTTTTCCATAAACACTCAACATTGTCAGTGTCGGAACAGAAATTTTCGTTTTGATCTGTTAGGTAGTCTGAAATCTGCCTGCTATTACTCTTGCTAAACAGATAAACCTTCCTCCCTTTTTTTATATTCGTATTAACTTCCATATTCAGGGATGCTGCAACGGCCTTATGATCACTGATTCCCTGTTCTGTACATACAGAGTCGAAAAGTTCGGGTCTGTTTGTTATCAGTAGTTCCAAGATGTTATCTCCACGAGTCGGTTCTCTGTTTAATTGCTCGAGGTAATTTTCGGATAGTGCACTCAGTATAATGTCAATCGATGCTCTGTCCCTACCACCCGTCCTAAACATCTGAGCCACATTGCCTCTATCTCTCCTCCCGAAGAGGCCATGAAGGCCCATTGGTACCGACCGGCCGCCGTGTCATCCTCATCACACAGGCGTCACTGGATGCGGATACGGAGGGGCATGTGGTCAACACACCGCTCTCCCGGCCGTGTGTCAGTTTCCGAGACTGGAGCCGCTACTTCTCAATCAAGTAGCTCCTCAGTTTGCCTCACAAGGGTTGAGTGCACCCCGCTTGCCAACAGTGCTCGGCAGACCGGATGGTCACCCATCCAAGTGCTAGCCCAACCAGACAGCACTTAACTTCGGTGACCTGACGGGAACCGATGTTACCACTGCGGCAAGGCCGTTGGCAAGTTGCCTCTATAGTCGTACATAACCGCGAAAATGTTCCCGGTACAGGCTTTTTCTTAAGTCACATAAATGTTCGATGGGATTCAGGTCGGACAGTCTGGGAGGACAAATCATTCGCTCGAATATTCCAGAATATTCTTCAATCCAGTCGCGAGCAACTGTGGCATGGTGACATGGCACACTGTCATCCACAAAAATTTCATTGTTGTTTTGGGAACACGAAGTCCATGAATGGCTGTAAATGATCTACAACTGTATTTTCAGTCAATGGTCAGTACAGTTGGACCAGAAGACATAGTCGATTACACGTTAGCGCAGCCTACAACATTATGAAGCCCCCACCAACTTGCACAGTTCCCTATTGACAACTTCAGTCCATGGCCTCGTGGAATCTTCACCAAACACGAACCGTTCCATCAGCTCTCACCAAATGAAATCGGGACTCATCTGGCCAGGCCATGATTTATCAGTCGTGTCGGATCCAAAAGATATGATCAGGAGCCAGGGGAGGGGCTGCAGGCGATATCGTGCTGTTAGCAACGACACTTGAGTAGGTCATCTGCTGTCATAGCCCATTAACGCCACATATTCGCGCTCTGACCTCACGGATACATTCGTCGCACACCCCACATTAATTTGTACTGTTATCGCACGCATTGATGGCACCGACAACTCTACACAATTGCCGCTTCTCTCCGTCGTTAGGTGAAGGCCGTCGGCCTTTGCATTGTCCGTGGTGACAACTAATGCCTAAAGTTCGGTATTCTTGCTCGCTCTTGCCAGCGTGAATCTGGGAATAATGAATTCCATATCGATTTTCGAAATGGAATATCTCCCGCGTCTAGCTCCACTACCAGTCCTCATTCAAAGTCTATTAATTCCGTCGTGCGGCCATAATCATGTCACACGTCAAAAGAATCACCTGAGTACAAATGATATCTCCGCCAATGCTATACCCATTTCTACCTTTTGTGCGCGATACTGTCGCCATCTCTATAAGCGCATATCACTAGCGCATGAGTTTCCGTTGCCTCAGTGTATGACTGAGGATGCGCACAAGAACACGTTGAGTACTCTCGGATAAATTTCTGATTATAGAATGATGGATGTGGTCGTATCGAGGTGGTGTTTTCACGGAATATTTTAGAGTTTTGTGTAATTCGTCGAGAGAAAGCGCTTTTGTTGAACAAAATGACGTGGTTTCATGTCTATTACATCTTTTGCCCCATCGTGCATGCCGGTAAATAGTTTAAAACAAAATTGTTAAGGCTTTCGTGGCCACTTGTTTACAAACTGCCTATTGGCATCTGTCTCGGGTTCTTCGGCCGACGTTCATCTAATGATTTTTCTGACGTTTCGCCAGCACGAGTGGGTGGCATTGTCAAAGCTTCACCCTACATTGCCGGTGGTGAACTGGAGCCGATCTCGTGGCCCCAGACTATATGTACCTGGCGCGCCAATCTCCGAGGGCTTCTTCGCGGTCATTTCCGGTGCGGTTCTCCTCTTGCTACCTGCGACGGTCGTTCGCTGCAGTACGTGAAGCCAGGGTCCGTTTACCTTAAGGCTTCCCTCTTTCTTGTTGAAACTGTTCGCGTGTTTTTGTATTTCTACAGCTTCTCTAAACAAGCGCATGTGATAGTGCTTCTCTACAGCCAGAACTTCCGTGTCGGCGAATTTTATTACGTGGTCTGTCTCATTCCGTGCGTGCTCTGCCACGGCCGATTTCTCCACCTGTCCCAACCTGTAATGTCGCTTATGCTCTTTGATTCTGGTGTTGATGGATCGTCCAGTCATTCCGACATAAACTTTTCCGCATGTGCATGGTATACGGTATATTCCCGACATTGCAAGTGGGTCTCTTTTCTCCTTCGCCGATCTAAGACACTCTTTGATCTTCCTTGTCGGTTTGAAAATCGTCTTTACGCCATGTTTGCGCAATATACGGCCGATTCTGTCCGTCACTCTGGGAATATATGGCAGAAAGGCCGTACCCGACATTTCTTCTTCTGGTTCCTTACTTCGCCGAGTGTTTGGCTCTGTTACACTTCTAATGTAATTTGTGGAGTACCCATTGCTCCTCAGAACAGTTTCCAGGTGTTGCATTTCTCGTTTGAGGTGTTGCGGCTCACATATTCGTTCTGCTCTCGTTACGAGCGTACTAATCGTGCCTCTTTTCTGGCTCGGGTGGTGGTTTGACAGTTTGTGCAGGTATCGGTCTTTGTGTGTCGGTTATCGATACACGCTGTGTCCCAGGTTTTCGCCGTCCCTTGTGACCAGCACATCTAGAAATGGCAGTTTCTTGTCTTTTTCTACTTCCATGGTAAATGTTATGTTGGCATGGAGGCTGTTCAAGTGCTTTAGGAAGTCACCGAGCTGTTCTTCACCATGGCTCCACACCACGAAAGTATCATCGACGTACCTGTACCACACCTTAGGTTTGCAAGTCGCCGAGTCCAGTGCCTGTGCTTCGAATTGTTCCATGAAGAAGTTGGCCACCACTGGACTGAGAGGACTACCCATGGCGACGCCTTCCAGCTGTTCGTAAAAATCACCATTCCACGTGAAATATCACGTGGTGATTTCTACGAACAGCTGGAAGGCGTCGCCATGGGTAGTCCTCTCAGTCCAGTGGTGGCGAACTTCTTCATGGAACAATTCGAAGCACAGGCACTGGACACGTCGTATGATAATAGGCTTGTCGCTACCGAGTGTTTCTCGCCTTCTTCTGGGTATCATTTACTTGGCTTCAATCTGTTATAACTTACGCCGTGCCTAATCCAAGGAGATACGTCAAAGAATTTTCTCATCCCGTGTCCAGACAGCTCATCTGTTTTACCCGGTCATTTCTATTCCACTTTTATCCTATCTATTTTGGTACTCATTTACATATTGTTAATCGTAACAAACTATCGTTGCCACTGAATAAAACAGAATTTTTCGCTAACGTACTATTTACACTTGAACCGGTCACAGAATTTAAGTTTCGAACACCATTTCATATGTACTTAATCATATCGCATTTTTCTTCTTCAGTTATTCGTCAGCGTAATTTACGTTAGTCTATGGGTCGGCTTATGTTTTCTGAATTAAACATTTTACTTGTGTGGCAGCATACTCTTCATGTCACCTAATTGTGCCTTAATCCAACATGCCGGGGGTGTCGTGTGCGCTATCTGCTTGTCTTCGCTTGATTTAACTTAATACATGGATTAGGAGTTGGCATTTGTGTCTATTAATCGAAAGTTTGAACCGTCAGCTATTTAAATTCTGAATGAAAATCATGAACTACGTCGGCCGAAGTTTTCCACAAGAAGGATTCACTCTTCATTCTGCCAGTAGCCTTGCCAGAATATAGCGATGGAGTGGCAGGGAGTACTATGACATATTGTCTGAGCAGGAGTACGGGCGCTAGGTAAATTACTAAATATATAAATACTAATGTATGAGGGGAGAAGAACGCCCCTGATGGGAGTTGGCTCAAATGGCTCTGAGCAATATGGGACTTAACATCTGTGGTCATTAGTCCCCTAGACTTAGAGTTACTTAAACCTAACTACCCTAAGGACAACACACACATCCATGCCCGAGGCAAGATTCGAACCTGCGACCGTAGTGGTCGTGCGGTTCCAGACTGAAACTCCTAGAACCGCTCGGCAACTCCGGCCGGCCCGATGGGAGTATAAGCTCAGAAATATAGGCAAGATCTTAGTGTGTCATTCGTGTCTTTCCAACGTGCACGTGGTAAATGCGGAAACGTGATGGCGACATTGTCACCAAATACGTCAAAACAGAGCCAAAGTGCTGCTTTAATTCTTTTCTTGTCTGCCGAAGGACAAACGCCGGTAGACACTCACCGGAGAACGAAGAACGTGCATGGGGCAACACGTACATCGTAAACCACCGTTGAGCAATTGTGCGCCATGTTCCTTGCTGGTCGTTACTCGAGACATGGTGCTGGTCGGTATAGGTGGCCAGCCTCACCCATTATGGCCAATAAGAAGCACCCGCCATATAGTCCTGGTGTCTCTCCAGGCGATTATCATGCCTTCGGTCCTATGCCACGGTGACTGCAACCGGCACGCAGCAGCACTGCATAGTCACTACTGCAGTACTGGTTATTTTTCGTATTTATGTCCCTCTTAAAGGCAACGGCCTTGCCGCAGTGGATACACCGGTTCCCGTGAGATCACCGAAGTTAAGAGCTGCCGGGCGTGGCCGGCACTTGGATGGGTGACCATCCAGGCCTTCATGCGCTATTGCCATTTTTTGGGGTGCACTCAGCCTCGTGATGCCAATTGAAGAGCTACTCGACGGAATAGTAGCGGCTTCGGTCAAGAATACCATCATAAAGACCGGGAGAGCGGTGGTCTGGCCCCATGCCCCTCCTATCCGCATCCTCCTCGGAGGATGACACGGCGGTCGGATGGTCTCGATAGGCCACTCGTGGCCTGTAGACGGAGAGGTTTTTTTTATGTCACTGTTAATACACATCGATAAAACTAAAATCGCACTAGTCTAATCTCTCCATCGAATGGAGACGTAAATTCCGCTTTAAAAATATTTAATTTGTAATAGAAAACAATCCGGGCTTTCCGTTGACACTGGGAATCGCATTAAAGGCATGCTGAATAGTACACACATCAAAAAAGTTTTACATCACCTCTGTTCCGAGAGTTCCGGAACATGTACAGAAAATTGGAATACAGATCAACATAAACATGATTTCGGCCCTTTTTATTGCTCGTGAAAACCGCGCATTGCATGTTGTACCACCATAAAGCGAGATTTTCAGAGGTGATGGTTCAGATTGCTGTAGACACCTGTACCTCTAATAATACCCAGTAGCATGCCCTCTTGCATTGATGCATGCCTGTATTCCTCGTGGCATACTATCCACAAGTTCATCAAGGCATTGTTGATCCAGATTGTCCCACTGCTCAACGGCGATTCGGCGTAGATCCCTCAGAGTGGTTGGTAGGTCAGTCGTACATAAACAGTCCTTTTCAATCTATCCCAGGCATGTTCGATAGCGTTCATGTCTGGAGAACATGCTGGCCACTTTAGTCGAGCGATGTCGTTATCCTGAAGGAAGTCATTCACAAGATGTGCACGACGGGGGCGCGAATTGTCGTCCATGAAGACGAATGCCCCGCCAATACGCTTCCGATATGGTTGCACTATCGGTCGGAGGATGGCATTCACGTATCGTACAGCCATTACGGCGCCTTCCATGACCACCAGCGGCGTACATCGTCCCTACATAGTGCCACTCCAAAACAGCAGGTAACCTCCATCTTGCTGCACTCGCTGGACAGTGTGTCTAAGGCGTTCAGCCTGAGCGGGTTTCCTCCAAACCCGGTTTGGTTGAAAGTATAGTCGACAGTCATTGGTGAAGAGAACGAGATGCCAATCCTGGGTGGTCTATTTGGCATGTTATTGGGCCCATCTATAACACGCTGCAAGGCGTCGTCGTTCCTAAGATGGATCTCGCCATGGACGTCGGGAGTGAAGTTGCACGTCATGCAGCCTATTGCACACGACGTCCTATGACTGCACGAAAAGCATTATTCAACATAGTAGCGTTGCTGCCGGGTTTCCTCCGAGCCATAATCCGTAGGTAGCGGTCATCCACTGCAATAGTAGCCCTTGGGCGGCCTTAGCGAGGCATGTCATCGATAGTTCCTATCTCTCTGTATCTCCTCCAAGTCCGAACAACATCGGTTTGCTTAACTCCGAGAAGCCTGGACACTTCCCTCGTTGAGAGCTCTTCCTGGCACAAAGTAACATTGCGGACGCGATCGAACCGCGGTACTCTCCGCCTAGGCATGGTTGAACTACAGACAACAGGAGCCGTGTACCTCCTTCCTGGTGGAATGATGACTAACTGATAAGGTTGTCGGACCCTCTCCGTCTAATAGGCGCTTCTCATGCACGGATCATTGCATCTTTGGGCGGGTTTAGTGACAACTCTGAACAGTCAAAGGGACTGTGTCTGTGATACAATATGCATCGTTAACGTCTGTCTTCAGGAGTTCTGGGAGCCGGGGTGATGGAAAACTTCTTTTTATGTGTGTATTTGGACCGTCTCCAATTATACACTGCAAAAAACCGAGTTGCAAATATTTGCCGAGAAAATTCGCCTGGCTACTTTGAGAGACGACATGTATAAACAACTGGTGCAGGCATGAAAGATTCATTTCCAAAAAATAAGCGTACGCTCTAAACTTTCATCGATTTCAAAGACATTTACTGAACGCAAGTGCGGGTAGATGAGTTTACTTTGAATGTGAATAAAGACGGCCAACGGCCTTGCCTCAGTGGTAAGACTGGTTCCCTTGAGATCACGGAAATTTAGCGCTGTCAGGCTTGGTTGGCACTTCTACATATACATTTATACTCCGCAAGCCACCCAACGGTGTGTGGCGGAAGGCACTTTACGTGCCACTGACATTACCTCCCTTTCCTGTTCTAGTCGCGTATGGTTTGCGGGAAGAACGACTGCCGGAAAGCCTCTGTGCGCTCTCGAATCTTTCTAATTTTACATTCGTGATCTCCTCGGGAGGTATAAGTACCTCATCCAGAAACGCACCCTCTCGAAGCTACACCGCGATGCAGAGCACCTCTCTTGAAGAGTCTGCCACTTGAGTTTGCTAAACATCTCCGTAACGCTTACCAAATAACCCTGTGACGAAATGCGCCGCTCTTCTTTGGATCTCCTCTAGCTCCTCCGTCAACCCGACCTCGTACGGATCCCACACTGATGAGCAATACTCAAGTATAGGTCGAACGAGTGTTTTGTAAGCCACCTCCTTTGTTGATGGACTACATTTTCTAAGGACTCTCCCAATGAATCTCAACCTGGAAGCAGCCTTACCAACAATTAATTTTATATGATCATTCCACTTCAAATCGTTCCGCACGCATATTCCCAGATATTTTACAGACGTAACTGCTACCAGTGTTTGTTCCGCTATAATACAACATACAGTAAAGGATCCTTCTTTCTATGTATTCGCAACACATTACATTTGTCTATGTTGAGGGTCAGTTGCCACTCGCTGCACCAAGTGTCTATCCGCTGCAGATTTTCCTGCATTTCGCTGCAGTTTTCTAATGCTGGAACTTCTCTGTATACTACAGCATCATCCGCGAAAAGCCGCATGGAACTTACGACACTATCTACTAGGTCATTTATATATATCGTGAAAAGCAATGGCCCCATAACACTCCCCTGTGGCACGCCCGAGGTTACTTTAACGTCTGTAGACGTCTCTCCATTGATAACAACATGCTGTGTTCTGTTTGCTAAAAACTCTTCAATCCAGCCACACAGCTGGTCTGATATTCCGTAGGCTCTTACTTTGCTTATCAGGCGACAGTGGGGAACTGTATCGAACGCCTTCCGGAAGTCAAGGAAAATGACATCTACCTGGGAGCCTGTATCTAATATTTTCTGGGTCTCATGAACAAATAAAGCGAATTGGGTCTCACACGATTGCTGTTTCCGGAATCCATGTTGATTCCTACAGAGCAGATTCTGGGTTTCCAAAAACGACATGATACTCGAACAAAAAACATGTTCTAAAATTCTACAACAGATCGACGTCAGAGATACAGATCCATAGTTTTGCGCATCTGCTCGACGACCCTTCTTGAAGACTGGGTCTAACTGTGCTCTTTTCCAATCATTTGGAACCTTCCGTTCCTCTAGAAACTTGCGGTACACGGCTGTTAGAAGGGGAACAAGTTCTTTCCCGTACTCAGTGTAGAATCGAATTGGTATCCCGTCAGGTCCAGTGGACTTTCCTCTGTTGAGTGATTCCAGTTGCTTTTCTATTCCTTGGACACTTATTTCGATGTCAGCCATTTTTTCGTTTATGCGAGGAATTAGAGAAGGAACTGCAGTGCGGTCTTCCTCTGTGAAACAGCTTTGGAAAAAGGTGTTTAGTATTTCAGCTTTACGCGTGTCATCCTCTGTTTCAATGCCATCATCATCCCGGAGTGTCTGGATATGCTGTTTCGAGCCACTTACTGATTTAACGTAAGACCAGAACTTCCTAGGATTTTGTGTCAAGTCGGTACATAGAATTTTACTTTCGAATTCACTGAACGCTTCACGCATAGCCCTCCTTACCATAACTTTGACATCGTTTAGCTTCTGTTTGTCTGAGAGGTTTTGGCTGCGTTTAAACTTGGAGTGAAGCTCTCTTTACTTTCGCAGTAGTTTCCTAACTTTGTTGTTGGACCACGGTTGGTTTTTCCCGTCCCTCACAGTTTTACTCGGCACGTACCTGCCTAAAACGCATTTTACGATTGCCTGGAACTTTTCCTATAAACACTCAACATTGTCAGTGTCGGAATAGAAATTTTCGTTTTGATCTGTTAGGTAGTCTGAAAACTGCCTTCGATTACAAATAAACCTTCCTCGCTTTTTTTTACTTTACTGACAGCGGCCGGGAGAGTGCTGCGCTAACTACATGCTTCTCCAAATCCGCATATTATGATGCTTAAGGGCTGTGCATGACATGGCGGTCGGTCGCTGCCGCTAAGCCTTCAAGGCCTGTTCGGGCTGTACTTTTCCTTTGTGAATGAAGGTATCTTCTTTCTATTTACTGTTTCGCTTTCGTAGTATGATTCACTGAACATTTTAGACACACTTGGTTCAACACTTTGCCCTTATTTTGCGTCTGGCGCGAGACTACCGCAGGTACAGACCAAAAGGAACTAAACGTAAAATGAAATAAGTGTATAAAAATAAAAGTGGAACAAACGTGGAACGCACGAGGAGGCACCAGAGGGCACATCGCAAGTGGCAGCGGAAATAAAAGGAATACCACCCGCGCGTGTGTAAGTGCAGGCCGTGTCTCGGACTGACGGGAAAGAAAAATTCAGCAGTGCAGTCCATTACAGCGGGCGCCGCTCGTCAGCTGTTGTCTGCCGCACAGTGAGTAGCGGAGCCGAAGCTTCACCTGCAGCGGGCGCGCGCTGCCCGCCCGACCGAAACGACGGCGGCGGCGGCGGCGGCGCAGGCGTGCCGGAAATAGCACGCACACACACGATCACACACGCACACACACGCACACGACTGGCGAGCCGCGCAGCCGGCACGACGCATGACGGAGCAATTCGCGGATCCGACCGCCGCACTGCCCGTTGCCCGCGTCGCTGGTTTTACGGTTACAGAGCTCTGCGTTCGTTACTCAGCTGCTGAAAATTTTATGTAGGAGAGCGCGGATATGCATGTCGCTCATATTCCGCAGTTAGTTTTAATCTGACACAATATATACATTTTTTCCCGTGTCTTACCTCTCCTTACTTAAACTGGAACATGTCTGCTACGTCGTTGTGGCCTTCAGTCTGGGGAAATATTTGATGCAACTCTCCATACTGGTCACACGGGAACCTCCCCATCGCACCTGTTCGCCATCAGATTTAGTGGTAAAACGCTCCAGTGGACTGTCCGTCAAAAACTGAACACTGATCAAACATGAAAATAGGATGAAGGTGTACTGAACTGTGAAAGAAAAAGAGAAATGGAAACAGTGAACCATCCAAGCTAAAGGAGTTCAAAATCGAGAGACGTGGAAGACGGACTCATCTGGGTTGTTTGGTCACGGTGTTGGATTACAAAGGGGGAGATCCGTATCCAAATCTAACCCCTTCCCCATTTTTTTTTCGAAAAATTATGAACCTTCCATCCCGTCATTGACATGTCTGTTCTTCTTCTGTAGTTTTGGTAGTTGTCGTACTATATACGCTGATTATAAAATATGAGCCATGTAATAAGAATATATTAGCTTCTAAAGTAAATGTGATGAACATTGACAGCAGAGCCGTCACAGAAATGAAAGCAACAAGCAAAAGGGTGTGACCTACAGAGGAATTGAATAGTGAAAACTTCCATAATGGAACGCAGAACAAAGAGGAGGTATGTGCGACAGGAGGTCCCTTCCTTATATCTCGCAGTTGCAAAAGCATGTTACGCCAAGACACAGACACAAATTTGAATACAGCGGACAGATACGTCAGTGCCCGGCCGGACAATTCATATTTTTGTGGAAAAAAATGGGCAATGAGGGAGATCTGAAGTATATCACCCTTCCCATGCCAACACCGTGACCACCAAACCACGGCGCCTTGACTATTGAAAGCCGCTCATGTTGGACGTCTTGAGAGTGGATCGTTCACTGTTTCTGCTTTTCTTCTTTTTTCACTGCTCAGTATATCTTCTTCCTGTTTTCGTGCTTGATCAGTTTTCAGTTTTTGACGCGCTATCCCGTGAGCCATCTTACCACTACATCTGAGGGGTACGCGATGGGGAGTTACCCTTGTCAGTGCTGCATCCTCCTCTACATCTCTCCATTACTACAGCAAACTACATCCATTCAAACTTCCGTACTGTAGTGAAGCTTTGTTCTCCTCCTACACTTTTCAACCTCCCCTCTCCCCCCTCCCCCATCCACATTCACGCAACACACACACTTCTTTCCTACCATTAGCAAATTTCTTGATGTCGTCTCCAGGGACTCTCTTTTAGTCAAATTGTGCCGCATATTTCTTCAGTATCGTCTCATTCATCTTCTTCTTCAGTAGCGCTACAGCCCTGAGCCTTGGCTTCTTCAACAATCTTCCTCAACACGTCTCAGTTATTTGCTGCTCTTTTCCACCCCTGGACTCCCATACTGGTGATATGCATTATTACCTCGTCGATCAATCTTCTTCTAGGTGTCCCTTTTCACCTAACTGGATGGACCATACCTTTCTTCATTTTCTTTGGAATTCGATCCTCTGCTATTCTCTCCAAGTCTCCTGCCCATCGTATTGGCTCTGATTTCACGAATTTCACTATGTCCCTGCCTCGTATTAACTCTTGTAATTCGGCATTGTAGCGTATTCTCCAGCCTTCTTCCTCTCTTATTGGCCCGTAGATTTTGCGTAGTATTTCCCGCTCAGTGGTCCTTAGTGCACTTAGTGCATTTTTATAGTGTTCTGTCTGACTCAGATGTCATAACTGGGTGGACTAGGGAATTATACACTCCTGGAAATGGAAAAAAGAACACATTGACACCGGTGTGTCAGACCCACCATACTTGCTCCGGACACTGCGAAAGGGCTGTACAAGCAATGATCACACGCACGGCACAGCGGACACACCAGGAACCGCGGCGTTGGCCGTCGAATGGCGCTAGCTGCGCAGCATTTGTGCACCGCCGCCGTCAGTGTCAGCCAGTTTGCCGTGGCATACGGAGCTCCATCGCAGTCTTTAACACTGGTAGCATGCCGCGACAGCGTGGACGTGAACCGTATGTGCAGTTGACGGACTTTGAGCGAGGGCGTATAGTGGGCATGCGGGAGGCCGGGTGGACGTACCGCCGAATTGCTCAACACGTGGGGCGTGAGGTCTCCACAGTACATCGATGTTGTCGCCAGTGGTCGGCGAAAGGTGCACGTCCCCGTCGACCTGGGACCGGACCGCAGCGACGCACGGATGCACGCCAAGACCGTAGGATCCTACGCAGTGCCGTAGGGGACCGCACCGCCACTTCCCAGCAAATTAGGGACACTGTTGCTCCTGGGGTATCGGCGAGGACCATTCGCAACCGTCTCCATGAAGCTGGGAAGCTGGGCTACGGTCCCGCACACCGTTAGGCCGTCTTCCGCTCACGCCCCAACATCGTGCAGCCCGCCTCCAGTGGTGTCGCGACAGGCGTGAATGGAGGGACGAATGGAGACGTGTCGTCTTCAGCGATGAGAGTCGCTTCTGCCTTGGTGCCAATGATGGTCGTATGCGTGTTTGGCGCCGTGCAGGTGAGCGCCACAATCAGGACTGCATACGACCGAGGCACACAGGGCCAGCACCCGGCATCATGGTGTGGGGAGTGATCTCCTACACTGGCCGTACACCACTGGTGATCGTCGAGGGGACACTGAATAGTGCACGGTACATCCAAACCGTCATCGAACCCATCGTTCTACCATTCCTAGACCGGCAAGGGAACTTGCTGTTCCAACAGGACAATGCACGTCCGCATGTATCCCGTGCCACCCAACGTGCTCTAGAAGGTGTAAGTCAACTACCCTGGCCAGCAAGATCTCCGGATCTGTCCCCCATTGAGCATGTTTGGGACTGGATGAAGCGTCGTCTCACGCGGTCTGCACGTCCAGCACGAACGCTGGTCCAACTGAGGCGCCAGGTGGAAATGGCATGGCAAGCCGTTCCACAGGACTACATCCAGCATCTCTACGATCGTCTCCATGGGAGAATAGCCGCCTGCATTGCTGCGAAAGGTGTATATACACTGTACTAGTGCCGACATTGTGCATGCTCTGTTGCCTGTGTCTATGTGCCTGTGGTTCTGTCAGTGTGATCATGTGATGTATCTGACCCCAGGAATGTGTCAATAAAGTTTCCCCTTCCTGGGACAATGAATTCACGGTGTTCTTATTTCAATTTCCAGGAGTGTATATTAGCAGTTTTGTTTTTCTTGCAACAAGGATACTTTTGAAAAGTTGCATATTTGCAAAGTAAGCTCTGTTTCCTGCTAGTATTACTTCCTTATAGCCTTTCAAATACTATCATTTGTTGTTAGGGCTCCCAAGTAGTTAAAAGAGGACACTTCTTTGAAGCATTTCCCATTGATGTTTAGGTTTTTAGTGGTTCTTCTGGCCTCAGATTGTGGTTCAAATGGCTCTGAGCATTATGGGACTTAACGTCTGAGGTCATCAGTCCCGTAGAACTTAGAACTACTTAAACATAACGAACCTAAGGACATCACTCGCATCCATGCCCGAGGGAGGATTCGAACCTGCGACCGTAGTGGTCACGCAGCTCCAGACTGTAGCGTCTAGAACCGCTCGGCCACTCCGGCCGGCCTCAGATTGTGAATTACCATATATTTTGTTTTGTTTTCAATTACCATGAGGCCAATTTTTAAGGCTTCTGTTTCCATTGCCCGGTATGTTTCTAGGAGTGTATTGGTATTTCTTCCTACTATAGCAATGTCATCAGCGTAAGTACATATCTGGCTAGTTTTCTTAAATATGGTGCCTCTTTTGTTGGTTTTATTTACTGCACTTTGCTGAGCTATATTGAATAGGACAGTGGAGAGACTATCACCTTGCTTCACACCTTTATTAAAGTCAAAGGTTTCTATTATTCTCCTAAGGACCTTTACTTTTACTATTGTCTCTGTATTGTCATTCCGATTAGTCTTATTACTTTAGCACATATACCAACTTCTTTCAGTACTCTGTGTAGTTATTGCCGATTTATGCTATCAAAGACTTGTTTGAAATCGATGAATAGGAAATGCAGATCTATATTATATTCTTAGAACTTTTCCATCATTTGTCTTGTCACAAATATGTGATCAGTTGTTCCTGTGTCTGGTGAAAGCCACATCTCATTAGTTGTCCAATTTACTGATCCAGTCTTCAGCATTCTTTTGTAGTACCACGTTTCCAAGCATCTATTCACCTTGAACGTTATTTTCCAAATGGTATAGGTTCCCAGATAAGTGGCTCGAAGACTTCTTAAGTAACAGAACCCAGAATGTTGTCCTTGACGACGAGTGTTCACCAGAGACAACAGTATCGTCAGAAGCGTCTCAGGGAAATTGGATGGGACTGCTGTTGTTTTCTACTTGCGGTTGTTTGCTGATGATGGTACAGTGTAAGAGACGATATCGAAGATGACTGACTGTAGGATGATATAAGGTGACTTTGACAAAATTTCTAGTTGGTTTGATGAATGGCACCTGGCTCTAAGTGTAGAAAAATGTAAGTCAATGAGAGTGAGTAGGAAAAATAATCCTGTATTGTTCGGATACAGCATTACTAGGGACCTGCTTGACACAGTAACGTAGTTTAAATATCTGTGCGTAACGTTGCAAAGTGAGATGAAATGGAACGAGCATGTAATGTCTGTGGCAGGGAAGGCGAATGATCGGCGTCGATTTATTGACAGAATGTTAGGAAAGTGTGGTTCATCTGTAGAGATGATTGCATCCAGGACGCTAGTTCGGTCCAGTGTTGATTGCTGCTAGTGTGTCTCAGATCCATACCGGATCGGATTAGAGGAAGGGATCGAAGCAACTCTGAGGCGGTCTGCTAAATTTGTTACCGGTAAGTTTGAACGACACTCAAGTGTCACGGAGATGCTTCGGGAACTGAAGTGGGATCCCCGAAGTGAAGGCGACTTTATTTTCTAGGAAAACTGTTGAGAAAATTCAAAGAACCGCGTTTGAGGCTCGTTACAGAGCGATTCTATTGCGGCCAACACACGTTCCGGTAAGGAACACGAAGATAAAACACGATAAATTACGGTTCATACAGAGCCATATAGACAGTCATTTTTTCCCCGCTCTGTCTGCGAGTGGAACAGGAAAGGAAATGACTAGTAGTCGTACCCTCCGTGACCCATCGTACGGTAGGTTGCGGAGTATGTTTGTAGATGTAGATGTGGAATTGTGTGTGATGTAACTCTTAATCAAAAATGTTGCTTATGAGCGTTACTTCATAATTTGTGCATTTCGGCAGCAGACTTAACTTTTTCGTGTTTCTGCAACAATACAGTGTCTCAATGTATTGCTAGCAATGTGAAAGAAAGTGCTCTAAATTCCGATTTCAGAGTCGCCTATGTATTCTGATGTAGAACAGCCTACTCTATGTTACTTTTGAACACTAACGTTAACTGCGTAAATTACTTACGATGTGTGTGGTGCCAATTACTCTAAACGGAGTCTATCTGTAAAAGAAATTCAGTAGGAAGAATGGTTGCCAACAGCACGCAGAATGGCTTCCTCATCAGTCAGTCACATGACAATGGCTAACTGTTATACAGGGTGATTCAAAAAGAATACCACAACTTTAGGAATTTAAAACTCTGCAACGACAAAAGGCAGAGCTAAGCACTATCTGTCGGCGAATTAAGGGAGCTATAAAGTTTCATTTAGTTGTACATTTGTTCGCTTGAGGCGCTGCTGACTAGGCGTCAGCGTCAGTTGATGCTAAGATGGCGACCGCTCAACAGAAAGCTTTTTGTGTTATTGAGTACGGCAGAAGTGAATCGACGACAGTTGTTCAGCGTGCATTTCGAACGAAGTATGGTGTTAAACCTCCTGATAGCTGGTGTATTAAACGTTGGTATAAACAGTTTACAGAGAATTTCAGCCAATTAAGTTTTTGGTCCCATTTTCTTCGAAGGTGCTACTGTAACTGGACTACAGTATCTGGAGATGTTAGAGAATTGGCTGTTCCCTCGGCTCGAACAAGAAGCACAACAATTCATATTTCAGCAGGATGGAGCGCCATCACATTGGCACTTATCTGTCCGTAACTACCTGAACGTCAACTACCCGAGGCGATGGATCGGCCGCCAGGCAGCCTGTGACAGAGCACTTCATCACTGGCCTCCAAGAAGCCCTGATCTTACCCCCTGCGATTTTTTCTTATGGGGGTATGTTAAGGATATGGTGTTTCGGCCACCTCTCCCAGCCACCATTGATGATTTGAAACGAGAAATAACAGCAGCTATCCAAACTGTTACGCCTGATATGCTACAGAGAGTGTGGAACGAGTTGGAGTATCGGGTTGATGTTGCTCGAGTGTCTGGAGGGGTCCATATTGAACATCTCTGAACTTGTTTTTGAGTGAAAAAAAAACCTTTTCAAATACTCTTTCTAATGATGCATAACAGAAGGTTATATTATGTTTCATTCATTAAATACACATTTTTAAAGTTGTGGTAATCTTTTTGAATCACCCTGTATATTGCAATTGTACCCTGTTAGAAAATGCATCTGCTGAAAATTTTAAAAGTGACCACACAACCCGATTGGCTGGGAGATATCCGATTCTTGGAGTTCAGTCTCCTTGTCCCAGTCGGGTTCTGTCGAATCGCCCAAAATATTATGTTTCTAGCAGTCTTATCAAGCCGTCACTCATGATAATGCTAATAACTTGTTCCAAGAGTATCAATACGCAGCAATTTGTCACTGCTCAGAAAACAAAAAATTGGTTCAAATGGCTCTGAGCACTATGGGACTTAACATCTGAGGTCTTCAGTCCCCTAGAAGTTAGAACTACTTAAACCTAACTAACGTAAGGACATCACACACATCCAAGCCCGAGGCAGGATTCGAACGTGCGACCGTAGTGGTCACGCGGTTCCAGACTAAAGCGCATAGAACCGCTCGGCCACTCTGGCCAGCCTCAGCAAACAGAGAAGTGGATCAGATAAAAAGCTGTCACTGATAGGCGATGGCTGTAAATGATACAGCACTCCACATCCAAAAGGTATGAAAGTATTTCTACCATCGTGAAAGTTGTGTTATGTCTTCCTGATCAAAATGTGTATTTTCTTTAATGAATAAGATACGGACATCTGAGGAAACTCATATTAAAGTGCACACTTTTAAAGCAATACTGTTGGTGAAAGTTATTTTGGAATACGGTTCTTCGTAAATATGATTTTTTAAGGGGAAACCAACACCCACTGAATCAGACCAGTTGACCACACAGGTTTAGCGACGTCAAAAACGTGGGGAGTAAAAGAAGTATGTAGTTACTTGAGCAAGTAGTGTTTACTGTTTACTAACTTTTAAGATTTAAGTGTGTTGTAATTATACAGCAGCTATGAATGTGCCTGTGTTTGCGATTATATTTATCATATTATCATTAACAATTACAGACCAGCCGTCCGGTGTGCCAAGCGGTTCTAGGCGCTGCAGTCTGGAACCGCGCGACCACTACGGTCGCACGTTCGAATCCTGCCTCGGGCTTGGATGTGTGTGATGTCCTTAGGTTAGTTAGGTTTAAGTAGTTCTAAGTCCTAGAGGACTGATGACCTCAGATGTTAAGTCCCATAGTGCTCAGAGCCATTTGAACCATTACAGACCATAATTGCATTCCGAGCAGTAAGTACTTATGAAATCGGTCACATCTTCGACTCCCAGAAATAGGGTGGAAATGAGCATTTGGTGTCATTGGCCGTGAGGCCTCTTGCGGGGCAGGTCCGGCCGCCTTGGCGCAGGTCTTATAACATTCGACGCCACATTGAGCGACCTGCGGGCCGGATGGGGATGAAATGGTGATGAAGACAGCACAACACCCAGACCCTGAGCGGCGAAAATCCCCGACCCAACCGGGAATCAAACCCGGGCCCGTAGGACGGCAATCCGTCTCGCTGACCACTCCGCTATCGGGGCGGACACAGAAATAGGGTCACCTTACTTTAGTGAAATACTTGCAAATAAGTGAAAATATTGTTTTAAACTGAAGTGGTATTTCGATCTCGTTAATAACAAAGAATCATATTAACATAAAACTTTGATGCTTGCTTGTCATTATCATACAAAATGAAAAGTATTTCAGACAAGCAATTAACTTACTCAAAATTTACTCTTTGCATTCTAATGAAATACCATTAACTGATAGTGGAGGGTTGAGAATAATTTTAATTATGAAGAAACATGACAGATAATGTACCCTGGATACCAAAATCTAGATAGTGTTGAACGAACTGGAATCTTTACAATACTAATCGGCTTAGGCTTGCAGCAAATAAGAATTATTTTCATTTTACCTTTTTCCATATATGCCGTCACTATATGAAAACATCTCAGTATCATCCCATATCCTCAGTCAAACAAAAACCAGACCCCATTCCCATTCTGCACGTCCGTCATCAAAGATCCTCTTTCACCGACCACACAACACACACTCTCACAGGAAACTCTCTCTCTCTCTCGCATATTATTACTACAGTCTCTGGTGGCTCAGGATGTCAAGCAATTCATTTGTTCGGGTATCGAAATAAGCTCATAAAGCAGAGATTGCAAAAAAACTGTCATTTCTCATGATATGTAAACCTTTCTACTTCTTTGTATTTTGCATGTACAGGTCCACAATCACTGTCATTTACTTGAAGAAAGTGACTTTCCACTGTTGCACTGTTGTTCTACAGGTTGACAATTACGAAACTATATGACAAAAACGTAAATTAGTTACAAACTAGGGCGTCCACGCACTTTACTCAGCATGTAAACGTCACAATAGATTTTCGGATTCAGGTTATGACATGTTCGTTACGCCTGCCATCATTGGCGATGATGTGACGCTACGAATAGCGAAATTCTGCATGACCCGCAGAAGTGTCGGAATATCGATGCTGTCGATGACCTCGTTTAATGGCTGTTTTCAGCCCAGCAGTGGTTTTGAGGTTACTACTGTACGCCTTGTCTTTACCATAGCCACACAAAAAGGAGTCGCATGTGTTCAGTTCCGGAGAATATAGTGACCATTTCAGGTCAATGTCAGTGGCCTTGGGTACCCCAGAGCCAAAGTGCTGCTCTAGAACGTCAAACACTCTCCTGCTTCGATTGGGTCTGTTTCGCATGAACAACATGTTGTCGAAATCAGGGTCACTTTGGATAATGGGGATGAAATCATCATCCAAAACCTTCACGTACCGTTCGGTAGTCACCGTGCCATCAGAAATATCGCACCGATTATTCCGTGACTGGACATTGCACACCACACAGCTACCCGTTGAGGATGAAGAGACCTCCCGATAGCGAAATGCGGATTCTGTCCCCGAAATGCGCCAATTTTCCAAATTGAGGAACGCATCCAACTGAAAGTGGACTTCGTCACTAAACCAAACCGTGGATGCGCATACTAATTCCCATCATGTCCCGCGGTCAACCCTACAGTTTGAACGTCCTGCAGCAAACCGTTCAAAAGTTATGACGAGTTCATTTCATATAGTTCAATAATTGTCATCCCGTATTTGGAAAATAGTTCAGCAGCTAGCTAATTTCACCACATTGATCATTATTAAGCTACACCACGGAAGAAATTGTTACGTGTATTGAATTATACGCGGTCCAAACACATTAATGTGACCACCGACAATGTTTGACGTAAATGTGCAACAACCACTTACACACGGTAAGTGGCAACACGAGCAGTGGAGGGTATAAAAGCCCGTCATGGGACGCTGCAAACACTGTAGTCGTCGTCGTAATACAGCAAGAGAGAGATGTCCAAAAGGGCATCATCGTTGGCTTTCGAGCCAAGGTTGGAAGCATTTCTGAAATGGCTAAGTGTGTAAACCAGGGCTTCACAACATACGTGCTCGCGGAGCAAGCTGTGAGCAGCAAGGCGCGAGCATGGAGCAGTGCGAGCACGCTACCCCCACTACCGGACCAGAGCGGAGAGTGGGGTAAGTGTCGTGGGGCACACAACAGCTGCCGCCAGTCAATGTAAATCCACGACCACCAGCAGGGATATCACTCACGAATTATTACTGTGACAAATGAAACAAATAAAGGAGAATGTACAAGTGCCACATAATTTTATTAGCTTAGTGTATGCCTCTACATTCGCATTAATTTGTGAACTGTTACACAATAAAAGGTGTCACTGAAGTGTGGGATTTTCGGTTATCTTGTACTTTTTGCCCTTTACAATTGCGTCTATGTTCGGTGTAATTGTTCTTGTGCATCTTAGGCGCAGTGTGCAGTTTAAATTTCGATTAGACAATGCGTTTCTCAGGCGCGTCTTGTTATATTTCATTGCAGAGAACAGTTGTTCACAAACATACGTGGAACCGAACATTGATATTATTGTAGCCGCCAGTTTGTGCAAACGAGGAAATCTATCCTGAGGGAAGTGTCTGTAGAATTCCAAAATGTTTTTCTTGTTCTGAAATTTGTCTCTGTATTCTCTGTCACACTGCAGGTCAATAATTTCTTGCTGCAGCTCAGGACGAATCTCTTAAATATTCGCTGAATATGGAGAGAATAGATCAAAATCACTGTCTAGTGCTGTCAGATCTTGAAAGCGCTGATCAACTAAACTATGTGAATAACGTTCACAGTCTTTGTGAACATCTTGCACGGATGATAATTTAGGAAAATGAGCTAGGTTTCCTGTTTCCAGCTGACTCACCCAAAGTGTCAATTTCATTTTAAAAGCTCGTATTCGATCTATGAAATGAGTAATTAGCAGATCTTTACCTTGTAGTAAAATCTTCAAAGCATTCAGATGGCTAGTTAAATCTGCTAAAAACGCGAGATCACATTCAAACCTGCGCGCGCATTTCCCCTCCCTCTCCTCCCTCCTTACTCCGCGACCTTGCACCTGCTCGTGAGCACGTGCCTGAGCAGACGCGAGTACTCGCGCTCAAAACCGGCCAGTTGTTAAGCCCTGGTGTAAACTATTCGCGTGCTGCGGTGGTTAAAGGAGATAGCTCATGGACTGATGACGCTATAGAAAACCAGCACCACGGGGCATAGATGACAGGGGTGAATGATGGCTGCAGTAGTGTGTACAGGCGAATAGACGTGCAACTGTTGCGTAACTGACCGCCCAGGCGAACCAACGACAGCCGGCCGCGGTGGCCGAGCGGTTCTAGGCGCTTCAGTCCGTAACCGCGCGACTCCTACGGTCGCAGGTTCGAATCCTGCCTCGGGCATGGGTGTGTGTGATGTCCTTAGGTTAGTTAGGTTTAAGTAGTTCTAAGTTCTAGGGGACTGATGACCTCAGGTGTTGAGTCCCATAGTGCTCAGAGCCATTTGAACCATTTTCGAACCAAAGACCATTCAGTAAACATTGCTGCGTGTCGTCCTCCGCAACAGGCACTTGGTTCATGTACCCATGCCGCCTGCTGTTCATCGCAACGGAGGCTGGAATTTACACGCCAATACCGAAGCTGGACGTCCCCTGAGTGAATCACATTTTTTGCTCTATCGGACAGACGGCTGTTGGCATGTCTGAAAAGTCTAAAATCAAACGTCTTGCAACAATTGTCGGAAGGGTGCAGGCCAGAAGAGGGAGCATTATGGTTTGGATAATTTTTTGGCGGCATTCTCTCGGTGATGCTGTCTTTCTGGGAGCCACAATGGATCAACAGAAATACGAATCTATCCTTGATGACCATGTCCTCCCCTACGTGCAGTTTGTTTCTCCTCGCCACGATGGCATCTAGCAGCAGGACACTGCAACGTGTCACATAGATCAAGATGTATGTTCATGGTTCTAAGAGCACCAGAATGAGTTTAGCGTACTCATCTGGCCACCAAACTTCCCGGACTTGAAACTAAGCGACGGGTACCTCAATCGGGATATTCGCGCCGTGGACCCTCTACAGAGAAACGTAGCCCGAGCGGTCCAAGGCGCTCCAGTCATGGATTGAGCGGCTGGTCCCAGTGGAGGTTAGGGTCCTCCCTCGAGCATGGGTGTGTGTGTTTGTCCTTAGGATAATTTAGGTTAAGTAGTGTGTAACTTTAGCGACTGATGACCTTAGCAGTTAAGTCCCATACGATTTCACATACATTTGAACATTTTTGAAACGTAGCACAGTTCACCAAGCGAATGAAGTCGGCATAGCCCGACATCCCTGTCAATACCTTCCAAAATCGCACCCACTCTCTTCCTGCATGTCTCGCAGCGGTCCGCACTCCAAAACGTGGTTAGTCAGGCTTTAGACAGTTGTTCACATTAATGTGACTGGACAATGTATATTCTGCATATTCGGTCTGGGGAAGCAACATGTGGTTATGTCCTTGAAGAGAGTTTCCCACAACTGCGACTGATTTGGGCACATCGGTCCCAGACGTGAAGTCCATATAGCACCTAATACGCACAGCCCTTTTGTAGCTATTGTCATTGTGATAGCACAGATCTCATTATATTGCGAAAAGCTTAATATTTAAATTTATATCTGATATTAAAACATTTCTCGTTTTCGGAAACGTTTGTCTTGCTATTGCCTGTCTTCTGTATGTTTTGCCACCGCCTTCAAGCCGGTTCCAAAACCAGCAGCCCGGCGATCCGCCATGTTGCCTTCCTAATCTAAATTCTGCTTTTGCACTGTGGTGAGGATGGCTACCACATTGCGAGCACCGACGCTTATTGACTTGGCCTCATACTTGGCTGGGAGCGGCACCTTCTAATAACAACACCGGGTTCGGTCATGCAGTATTTGTCATTGACTACCCCCTACGTCGTGAATGCCTCCACACCAGCCCTTGACCCAATGTAGGTCATCGAGTCTCACGTACATCAAGCTGCAGGTCCCAGTAGCAACTGGTCAGTAGGGCGCGCCTAGTCCTGATGTTGCAGGAGCCGATTTGCGCCTTCGAGATGGGGTCTACTTCAGGCTGACATGAACTGAATAACGGACACCTCCAAGGGTTTCTTGATTCGCACACCATGCCTGGATGCCTGCTGCACCTGACAAATAGTGAGGTGCTAGTTGGTCGCTGCATTTTCATCTGATGATATGGTCAGCCCACACATGAGTTTGCCTCCAATGCACATCTAGCATCTGGAGGCCTTACATTTCTGTGAGCTCACCGGGAACTTAACTCTGCTCTGCTGCTGCGTCCGCTTTCTGGCCTAGCGCCCTTGTTGCTGCTTAATGCTGCCGCCTGCTACACCGAGCTAGGGCCAAGGTCTAGCGCCTGGCCATAGTTGTGGGTTCTTTGATTGCTATGGGAGACGGCTCATGGGATCCACAACATTCGAATTATTAGTTCAATTTATTACATGAATGAACAGAAATATTTGTCTGCTTTGAAATAATCCTTTGCCACAGGAGTGTGTGGATCTTTACAGTTGCCATTGACTAGTAAAGCAGCACTAGATGCACTAATTAACGAATTGTCCTCTTGAAGTACAATGTTCAATTTTTACAGAAGTACATTTCCCCCGAAACTTGAATAGCTCTTTTTCAGGTCCCGAACTGGGGAGTCATCTTCATTCTCAGCTCTATATTCATATCCGTGTGATGGCGCTGCTGTGCTGAGAGAGATGGTGTGTCTTCTTCAGCCTCTCGCATTCGTCACTGTGGATTGCAGCGAGACATCGCTAAGGTCTGTGGTTTCAGTGCACATTGCTGACTGTGGTGTGGAAAGGCTACCTTTGGACAATACGAAAACCAGTGCATTTATGATTTAATGATGGCTGATGAACTGATTATTCGTTCCTATTGCCAAGCTAACCAGTTTGCAACACCATCTTGATATATTATATGGTCAACAATGCTCAGATTATCCTGGCCCATAACAACCACTTATGCTGTCAGTAGCTCTTCCGCAGGCCAAATAAAAAAGCTCTTGTCCTGCCTTTAGCGCCGACTGTATCAGTAAGATTAGCACAAAGAATTAACTCAAAATCGAATTTGGAAAATGCATTGTTTAAATGTTACTCACAGATTATTTTATGATAAGTTATTGTCAGTTCTAAGAGGCAAAACTGTATGGTTCACGTCAAGTGAAGTTATGTAGATGACATTATATCCAGCATTGACTGTGAATTTTTTTGCACTATTGCAGCTCCGGGAGTGTGGCCAGGCCAATATCATGTCACATAACTCTGACATGATATTGGGAAAACCTAAAAACTGTCTCACATGAATACATGTTGTCGTCGCTGTCTTATGTGTACATTAGGTCTTTTTACGTTGTTAACATTATTAACGTGAATCCTACAAAATCAAAATTTTTGTATTATGTGTTCATCACAAATGAGCAAGCTCATGCTTGAAAGACGTGTAAGATATCATTTGTGACGCTGTAGAGAGGAGTATTTAGATCAGTTATATTTTGAAAGATGCAGGGTTTTACTCTGAGTCCAACCCGATAGATGGCCATGTCCTGGGATGTAAGCTTATCTGTCAGTTTTGCAACAGTTGGCGTCTGGAAGATTCTCCGCAGGACAAGTAAGCCTCTGTGGACTGTGGGATTCCCGCCGTTGTCTGAAGCAGTGAGCTGATGAGATGATCTTACGTAATCTACTTGAAGTTGATTGTCGAGAGGAGTCAAATCCATGCTGGATGTTGTGCTCAGAATATGCTAGGTTTGCTTAACAGTTACGGATTCTCCAACGAGTTGAAGTACACTTCCACGAACATTAAGTGGGAAATAATAATTAAAGAAATTACGATCACATGAGATAGAAAACGAAAGTTCTAACTGCACTGAGGATTAGAGGAGGGAGTTGTACATGAAAAATTCTCAGATTGTCACTCCAGCCACCCATTAGAAGTTTAATATTGGTTATTATTCCATTTTGAAATGATAACATTCACTTTATGTCTACTGCAGTAATTCCTGAGAATATAAAAATAACCCTCGAAAAGTAAGGTTTTTCCAAATGTGAAAAATTGTTCCAAGGTACGCGATGGACATGTATCTACAGACTAATATACTACTCGAATTTAAAAGTGCTGCAATCGAGAAATTCTTAACACTGCTGTATCAGAGAGTCTATGTGTTGTATTACTACATACCAATAATCAGTAAGACGAATCAAATTAAGTAGAAGTGTTATTAAAAACGAGTTACACGTTAGAAAAATTTTCAAACAGATGCTATTGGCAACTAACACAAATACCCATTTTCAAAATACGACTATTTTTAGCCCTTTACAGAAGCTCAGCTCATTCAGTAATATCACGCGTTGCATGGTAGAAGATTTCAAGGTACAAGCTAGCGAATGTCCGATGACGTATGGCTTCACCGAGCACATATCATGTTTTAGTTTTAAAAATATACAGAATTTTACTCACCGCAGTACTCTCTAACCGAAACATTCTATTCAATGAATAGAGCTCGTAATACGTAAAAACTCTTGGCAAAACATAACATCATGTCTCACAACAAGAAAAGCAGTGAAAACTGTGCATGTGGTGGCTTATAGTTGGTATACTATCTTCCACATACAACACACTCTCCGTCTTCGTAGGGAGTACGAAGGATGTCATCTGGGATGGAGAGTCATCGACAAATATAGACGCAACTTCAGGCGTTCCCCAGTAAAGTGTGTTGGGATCCATAGCGTTCGCTCTGAATATTAGTGACCTGGCAGGCATAGTTAACAGCAAGTAAAGTCATCTACGTTGTTATCTGGGTTAGGATTCTCTTCAAATTTCTTCTTCACTATCGACGTTCGGAAGAGTATGCTGAGTTCTTCTTCATGATAACCTAGTGTTCCCGGTCAGCTGAACACTCTGCCACCCATTGCTTGCAGGCTTGCATATTGTAACAGTAACATCAAACTTTTACAGAGTATGGATTTATCGATATTGGAGCACTGTCTGGAAGCAACTGCAAAAATAATCATTGAGATCTTTTACAAGACTTCAATGAGGCGCAAAGATAGGAAACAGTCTGAGAAACGTAAAATTCTACTGTTCTCGTAACACAGAATGACTACAGTGTCAATTAATCACAACTTGAATCATCATCATGCACAATTCTCAGTGCGCAACAACTGAGGTTTGGGGGATGGGATATGAAATACAGATATACTAAGACTCAGTCATGGGTAAAGCAGGTGTTAAACATAGGTTAATTGGCAGGATACCGGTCAAATACTGACAGTATACATAGGAGATGGCTTACAAAATACAGTTGAATATGTTGGCGTAAGGTGTCGTCAGCACACCAGGTGGCAAAGAGATTGTGAGAAGATCGGTAGAGACCAAAGACAGACACGTAAGAAACGGGCTGCCAACGCCCGCCAGTATTTAGATCACCGCCGCGGACCAGAGGGCTCAGTCAGTTCCGCTCAGTCATCTAGTGAGTCCACGAGTCCAGTCATCAGTCGTAGCCCTGTGGGAGTCGCAGTCGCTGTTAGCTCAGCCTCTAGCTCAGAGTCAGTCAGTACCTAGCGACCACATTTGTGTACAAAGCGACACTTGCACTTCACCACCCGACGGGAGGCCCTAGCCACACGACATTTCCATTTATTTTACCAGCAGTGAGGCTAACTTGGACTATTACACAGAAGAGCTTGTACCACAACACCTGGGCTAGCTTAAGTTAAGTGACTTCTTGTTCATATGAATAAAGAACTCTGAAATTTTTAGCTCTCGCTGGTTTTTCGTCGTACTTTAAAAACGCAACGATAGTTTTAGTGTAGCATTTATTCAGCTTACCGGTTTCAGATTACCATCTTCATACCTTATGAACTACCCTTCAGACAATCTCGTCTATGTATACAATAAATAGACGTTCCAAGAACATACGCGGCATAGGAAATGGTATTTCTAAAGTAAAACAATCATTACATGAAATATGACCCGTTAAGTTGCAGACGGGCTCAACTAATAGACATTTACAGAATAGCTTTCGGCAAAAGCCTTCGTCAGAAAAAGAAGTGCGCGTACGCACGCACTAACGTACACACACACACACACACACACACACACACACACACACATTCGCACAAGCAAGCTCACCTCTCACATACATGATCGCCATCTCTGGCAGCTTAGGCTGGAATGCATCTTTAACGTAAATAGCAATCTATCTTTTCCTTAGGTTGTTGGTATTCCATCCTGGTGTTTCCAGTGTTTGATTACATAAAATATATACCGAATATACATCTTATACGTGTTTAAAAGACACGAAATTATTGAAAACATGGACGAGATTCTTTGAAGGGTGGTGCGTAAGATTCGAAAATGGCAACACAGTTCGTCGAAACCGGTAATCTGAATAAATGTTCAACTAAAGCGATCGTGGCGCTTTGAAATTGTTACTTCTGTTTTCGTATGAACCTAGTGGAATAACGTCATGCATCCCAGAAAAAAATAATTGTATTTCAATTCACGCCTGATTGATTAAATCATTTGAGCGCCTCCACAGATTCTGAAGTTCTTGGAGCTTGAGGTGTTGAAAAAGTCCTCTTGAGGCAGCTGCCATGTGAGGGGGAGAATAACACTACCAGCTCATCAACTTGGAAATTAGTGAAGCACGGTGTTGGAATAAGCTATTCCTTCAGCAGTGGAAAGCTTATAAGAATTTACGTACGCAAATGTAGTGGCGTATCAGACGTGATTACTTGGCAAAGGTCTCATATTTGATCGTGGAGCTGGTAGCAAGTGGGAGTAATTTGGAAAGCTGTAGTTAAAGTAAACCAGTCACAAAAATCCATACAAGCTGTAAATATTTCGAGTTTTAGATGACACCTATCCTAAACTGTAGTTATCCCCTTTTGTCTTTATGGAGATTTCTGCGGAAACTGCGGGGAGTTGCTTTGGTGCTGCTGATTCGAACGTTACAAACGACTTTCATTTATGTATCTGTACGCGAGTTACAAAGCATTCGTATGACTCACAGACTCTATAATCCGTGTTTTCGTCTGCTAAAGCAGCCTTACCTGTGACTGAGCATTGAAAATCATGTCCTCAGGCTGTACTCTGGAAACTAGCTTGTGAATCATATTGCTCCGCGCCTTTTTCGAGTTTGATACGGCAGAGTGGTTTGACGGACATTCCTTCTATATACTACTGCTGCACTTCCTGTTCCTCTTGATGCCATGAACATCGTGCTGCTTGCTGAAGATTTGTCAACGACAAACACTTGTGCATTTTTGAGATGGGCATTTCGAAGTTCATCGTCCAAGATCTTTGGTGGAATCCCTGCCACATCGTTCTGCGTTGGCCTAATTCTGTTACATGATTTTTCAGGTTCATTCAGAGGTATGCCTTGAAACCATGTGTTCATGCATACGAGTTCAGCTATTTGTTCGCTTCGTGTCTTTGAATACGCGAGGATCAATATCTATTCTTTGTCGTGCCATCCCGGAATATCGGTTGTCGTTGACATTAGTTTCCCAAATTTCTGACGAATTGTTTTCCTCGAAAAGTCCTTTTTTCAATCCATAGATCTTTAATGTTCATTTGCACATGTTCTCATTTAGCATTTATTGATACAGGTTCTATGCCGGAGTGTAACTTGTCAAGCATAAACTGCATTCCTCCTCCTACCGCTCAGACAACATTACATGTTGGTGGCAGAGGTGTGCATCCAGGCTGAGTACTGTGGCACATGAGCCACTGCATGGCACGAGAGCTGAATTCTTGGCGGCCCCTGACATAAAAAATAATAATGTAATGTGGATAATGGTACCAGTAATGAATAATATCTTTTCTAGATGTAAGGTGTAATTCTGTTGCAAATCGTATCCCACTCTCAACATATTACACTCAAAATATCTGTACTTGAATAACGATAAGAAAACCAGCAGGCTATATTTGAATCTATGTCGTTTATTTTTTTAAACACATGCTACCAGTTCCAACACCAAACGGGGTCATCTTCAGCTCAAAAGCGTAACCTGCCATTCACAACCGTTTCCATGTGCAATGAACAGAATCGTGTGCAGTGGGTCAAAATTAACGGGATTCCGTAACTTCCGTGGCAATAACAAGCCCAACATGGTTAGACGAGAACATGATAATGGTTTTGAATGGCAGATTAGGCTTGGGGCCCGAAGATAACGTCATTTGGTGTCGAAACTGGTAGCAAATGTTTAAAAGAATAAACGATGTAGATTAAAATACAGCAGCTGGTTTTGATGTACTTCGTGTCCGGTTGCAGTCCTACTTTCTTTGATGGATTACCAGAGACAAAACAATTGTGGACGTGGTCTAAGGGAAGTCCCTATTAGAGTGGGACATAACAAAAGTGCGTCTTTGTATCTCCTCTGACTACTCTGCAAATTTGTGTATGTAGTATTCTTGCACCATATGTAAGCACGAAAAAGCTGTCGTCACAGGCGTATCAAAACCAATCAGAAAGCTTTGTTTAAAGTGGATACAGTGTTTGGTGAATGCTGCTTCAAAACAATTACAGAAATAAAATTTTACATGTTGTATGGAACATTTATGGCTTCGTTCATGGGTCCACCATTCCACCACTTTAAGTGAGAAACGAAACAACAATCAACGCAGTGGCTGGTACGCGTTAGCTCTCCAGCGAAAAGAAAAAGTTTTTTTTAGATACTATGAAAGATAATAAGTACTGTCATTTTTGAAATTCCAAGTAGATTCTTCTCTACGATTCCGAAGGTAAACCAGTAACAAGCGAATTCTCCACTAGTCTTTTGGCCAGAAGATGCCCTACAATAGCGAGGAAAGACTAGGAAGAAATAACATTTTATCAGGGCAATGCACCTGGCAGCCAAGATACACTGGCGGTGGTAAAATTGTGGGATTTGTTGTACCAGTGGTTGGAGTATCCACAATATTAGACAGATCTCCCTTCCAACCATCATTTGTAGATATTTGCGCCCTGAAAACGTTTTGAGTGACCTGAATGTTGCAGACAATCCAGAGCTGAAGTTCAGAGACAGAACCCACGCACTTGAAAAACATAGGACGAGCTGCATTGAAGTTAGAAACATTTTTGCCTTCCATCCATCTCTATACTCTGAAAACCACTGTGAAGTGTGAGGCAGAGGGTACTTTCCTATGTAACAGTCGTTAGAGTTGCGTACCGCTTCATTCACGTATGGAGCGCGGGAAAAATGATTATTTAAACGCCTCTGTGCGAGCTGTAATTAGCCTATCTTGTCTTCGTGGATCTTGCTGGTTCCTGAAACTTTCTAGGTACCGATATACGCAATAGTTTCCGCCTATCTTCAAGCATCTTTCAAGTTCAGTTCTTTCAGCGTCTCCGTGATGCGCACCGATCGGCAAAACAAATCACTGACATTCACTCTACAATCACTCTCCTACCGTTCAATAATCCGTATTAATACTATTTTGTACGTTCCCGACTCAGTTGAGTAACATTCTAGGATGTGTCGCATCAGTGATTAGACTGATTGCATTTCCCTCGTACCTTACCAATCAACCGAAGTTTGGCACCTGATTAATGTCTGACTGTATGTGAACGTTCGTTTCATATACCTACAAAGTGTTACACCCAGATATTTGTATAAGATGACGAATTCCAATTGCGACTGGTTGATATTGTTGTCATACGACGTTACACTTTCTCGTTTTGTAAAACGAACATAATATTTTTGAGTATTTCAAGAAAATTGCCATAATTTGCACTGATTTGACCTCTTATGATTGAATATTTGTGCAGCTCTTGTCAGATAGCTCCTCTTTATGGACATCTGTGTCATTTGTGAAACGTTTGAGGTTAATAATATTTTTGTCTACTAGGTCATTAATATACAACACGAATAGCAAAGATCCCAATGCACATCTTTTGGACATATCTGAAACTACTTCTACATCTCAAGATGGCTTTCCATACAAAATAACATACTGTGTCCTTCCTACTGATAAATCTTCAGTCCATTCAGAAAATTCGCTTGTTACCCCGTAAAATCGTACTTTGTAAAATATGTGTAAGTATAGAACTGAGTCAGATGCTTTTCGGAAATCGAGAAATACTGCATCTGCCTGACTGCATGGGGTGTGGCTTTCAGTATGTCACATGCGAAAAGAGTGAGCGAGTTTCACGTGACTACCGTGCTAGGAATCAATGCTGGTTGATATGAGGGCGACGATTTTCCTAATATGCTAAAATATTTTTGAGCCCAGGCTATATTATATGATTCTAAAACAGATGGATGTCAAGGGTATTGCACGACAGCTGTATAGACCACCCAGCTGTACAGACCACTTCTGATACCATTTTTGTAAAATGGATGCGGCCTTCACTTTGATCCAAGTAGAGGCCACAGATTTTTGCTCGAAGGACCTACGGAAGATTACATTAAAAAAATAGAGGGCTAAATAAACCTCTAATTCTACATTTTATGTGATATACATTCCATCAATTCCTGAAGGTGTTTTCAATTTTAGCGATTTCATCTGTTCAACGCCACTGGCAATAGTATCCATATCACTGATCTTTGAAATGGTGCCAGAATTAGATTATGGCTGTACTCATTGACATTCCTGTGCAATGGACCTTTTGAAAACATGCAGAATTTCTGATTTTTCTTTTGTATCCATAATTTTGATTGTGCCATCCATGGGTGTCTGTACACTAACAGCCTTTGTATATGGCGGATTTTTTGGGGGGATTTGTGAGAGATCTTCCGATAATAGTCCGCGACGAAGTTTTCACTTATTCTGACTACCAAGCGCGTTCATTCAACATCAGTTTATCTATAACCTTATTCTTTGCTTAACACCTGTTAGGTAGTAGTCCCAGTCTCCTTAGAAATACCTTTACAGTGACTGTGGACCATGGAAGGTCTCTCCAAACATAAAGTGTTGTAACTGATACAAAGCTGTCCTCTATACGTCAATAACTTTCTTAAGCTTAAGCCAAAGTTCTTCTACTTGCTCTTGTCCAGAATGTAAATGTGTAAAGTACCTAACGATACGTTATTCAGTTGGTTGAACATATAAATCTTGATGCTAGTGTCCGTAATCATTGTTGTTACAAATGCCTCAATGCCATTAGCACCAATTTCAACCTGGACATCCTCAAAAAAGCCCCGTCTTGTTTGTTGGGTTTCCAAAAAATCTATTCTACGAGGTTTTCACGGAAAGCACGTCATATTGTTTTACAATCTGTCTTAACACACCCACTGGTTACAAAAATGTAACAGTCGCACTTCATTGTTGGATGATTGAAGTTTTCCCCGCCGATGATAGAATGACTGGGGAGCTGAGGTTTTCCATAATGTGTTCATTTACATCATGAGCTGTGTCTGGTGGTCTGCAAAAGAATTCAATTATAATTTTATGCTCACCCTCGGTACTGACGTTTGCCCAAGCAATCTTGCGTACTGCTTCAATTTCTATATCAGTGGGTTTTAGTTTCTTGTCTACTGCTCTAAATACACCATTTACCATTACCGTATAGTTTCGGTATATCCTGTCATTTGTCCCAAAAATTTTACTGCTATCAATTTCAACTTCCTGTAAATCGGGATAAATGAGCTCCACTGCTTTGTAGAAGCGCTTCAAACTCTCCTATTGTTCTGAATGCTTCACAGTTGATCATCAGAATTGTAATATTTCCGTCTGTGCTTAGCACGTTTATGGATCTTTCACTGATACTTCATAGTGTCATACAGCTGTCGTTCTCTGATCTCGTCTTACATAAAAATGCCTGGTGTGCTTCCTAGATACAGCCAGCTACCTGTGTACCTTCTCTGATGAGTAGTGCATGACTGATATATTTAGAGGAAGCTGTAGTTCTGAACCTATTTTCTTAACTCTACGATGTCTCAGGCTTAGCTTGTCACAGAACATCAGATGTCTTTTACTGAAGTCTTCTACTCGGATCAGAACCAGGAGGCCATGATTAGCTTTGTGCACAATGCTGTATGTTGTGAGCTCTGTTGAAATTACGCGAGCAAGTATGCTCTGCTCAGTGGAATGATCCATGCATGACCTCAGAGACCAGATGACAAGTATCATTTCTTCCCAACATGGTGATTACGTTTTGTCCCCTCATTGGCGGCTACACTAGCGTGTTCAACATGCTAAATGTGGCCATCATGCATACGCAATGAGTGGACATGGTGATTCTTCCCATCCTTACCTGCCATATGTCTACGCAGTCCCATTATTCACCATACGTTTCAATTGTCAACGCCTTTTGCTTTTCCCTCCCCTTGACAAAGGGCACAGCAGGTTTCTTAGCAGCTGAAATGACTCTCATTTGCTCGGTTTCAGTTTCACTGGGAGACATAACTTCAAACCATCAGGGTGTGATACGTTGAACACTCACCGATTCTTGTCTTCCCCTACTACAGGGTCCGTAGTCCTACTACAGGCAGGTTATGTACAGTCAAGTGGTCAGGTGGAAATTGATGCAGTACTTCTGTCGTCTGTTACGTATCTTGCGTTAGACCTACCAGTTAATAATTTCCATCAGTTTCCAACAGCGTGACAACAGTCTGTGTGATATCCACTTTCTTTCGAGCAGTATGTAACGTATGTGTCTTGAACGGTAATGTACAGGGTTCCTAGTCAGACATGAAGTTGCTAATCTTCGGTCTCTGGCTTCTTGTCTTTACAGATGTTTCGTCACGTAAGTGTTAGTTTCATGAAAGAAAGAGAGACAATGGGAAAGGTACAGACAAATGAGATAGTTAATGAACGCGATTAACTTTGAATAATATGCCAAGAAAAATTGTGATGGCAGTTAGGCCTGTGACAATATTTTACTGTGTGCACTCACCATTTTCAGTGGCTTGGGTAACTGCCAGTTTCCAATAGGACTAGGAATAAATTATCAAGTAGATCGAAACACAATGAGAACCAAACAACAACACATCCTGTACGAATCTCTAGCATGTTGGTCTAATTGTAGCACTGTAACTTCTGTTAATCAGTACAACGTAAGACAGCCAAAGAAGCAAATTTCGCTTTTTTTTATTCCCTCGATGACCTATTTCCGGCCGGGACACTTTTTGAAATCGTCGTAACACAGTCAAAAATCGTATTTCCGAAAATACAAAAATCACCTTAAAAATGCGCAAACGAACAGGTACATCGCATACAGATAACTCTGTATGCTGTGTGACTGTTATTCTGAACATTTTTAACGTGGTTTTTGTATTTTCGGAAATACCATTTTTGTCTATATTATGACAATTTGAAAATGGGTCCTGGCCAGAAATTAGTCATCGAGTGAATAAAAGAACTGAAATTAGCAAGTTCGGCAAGTTTTTCGTTGTACTGAACACATCCATTCGTCAGAGAGGACAAGGAATATTCACTCGCGACGTATCAAGAAAAGGAGAGATGCTAGCCGGGGCTTCTGTGATACGAATACAGAGATTCCACCTACATTCAGTTTAACTATATCAATATCTTTCTGGAACTGATGGAATTTAGTTTCTTTACATTCATTGTCATTCTATCCCATACTGACCAACTGTAACTTCCTTGGGGGTTTCATTTCCTTTCTCTGCAACGAATGCTCTTATTTTCTCAGTAAATATAATATTGCGGGGTTCAGTAAAAGAATTATTTCCCCATTGGTAACACTACTGTTAAAGTCATTGATGTGTAACTACTGATATTGCCCCCCTGAGGAACTCTTCTATTAATGTATTTTGATAACGGTAAGTGTTTTACTACTAAAACACACTTTTTAAAAAGGCTAGTAAAAAATACCGCTTACATAGTACATTCTACGAGAGCGTGCTAAAATGTAATGGCTCATTGTTATGTCAAAGCACTTAAAGGTTGTTAAATAAACATTAACATTCTAAGTCTTTATACTTCGTGTCGACATATTGTCATCCCTCTTCGCTAGGGGGCTCCGAATTGTAGTATGTAACATGGCAGTCTGCAATTTAAGTACGTCGGTGCGTGAGAAACAACGTGCAGTAATTGGGTTTAGAATTTGAAGAGTTCATCCACACATGGAGCACACACTCCTTCAGAACGGCAGTGCCAGACCACACACGACCGCTGCGACATCCGCAACAATCCGACACCTGAGGTTCACCTTCGTCGATCATCCTACATACCGCCCCGGCTTGTGCCATCAGATTTTCTTCTGTTTCCAAACCTTAAAAAACGCCTTCGAAGGCTTCAACCTGATAGACATGAATCGGTGCAAGCAGAGGTGAGGTTGTGGCTCAATCAACAAAGTCAAACATCCTACAGCTACGGCATCAACAAACTGGTCTCTCGTTCGAGGAAATGCGTTCGTCGCCAGGGTGAGTATGTTGAGAAATAAACATGTAGATAAGTAGAATAAATGTAGACTGTTAATAACGTTTGTTTTATTCGAAATCCTGTAAAAGTTTTCACATAAAAAATACGGAGGTATTACTTTGCAGTGAAGGATTTCTTAGACAACAGTGAGTGGAGATTTGGTTAAAACTGTAAAGATATACAATAACAGCAACGATAATAGAACATTTTATTTCACATAGCACTATCACGCTTTGTTTTCTTCTTATTTTCTGGAAAAACTTACTCCCAAAGCTATACAGTGTATGATACTTACATCTTCTCCTCTTTCTGATCTCAGCATATCGCTGGTTACTTCAGGCTGACAGATGGGAGACGCAGGAAAGAAAATTGAAACGAGGAATCGGCGATGTCATACCGACAGTGTGTGTAGTGTGTATAATGTGTCTGTGTGTGCAGTGCATGCGAGTAAGAAATGAAAGTGAAGCACCAGAGTTTTACGTTATTAAATAAATTCTTTGTAAAACAGTTTTGCACACTAGGGATAAACCTTATAAGGTTGCACTGTCTTAAACAGACAGGAATTATTTTTGGGAAGGTGGAGGCTCCAGTCTTCATCCGGCTACCGTTATTAAGATTTTTCCGTGGTTTAACTGTATTACTTTATGCAAATGACGCGAAGGTTCCTACTACGAGGCCAGGGTAAACTACCTGTCCCATTCTTGTCAAAAGTAGACCTCGAAGTATGAAAATTTCTTTAACGTTAATTTTATATTTTTGTTGTTCTTGAACTGTAATAACAATACACGTCCGACATCATTGATCTACGGATGAATAAAGCTACAATTACTACATGCATTGTAAACAGTAACGCTCCTGGCGAGTACCCCCAGATTTTGTCCTTACATCCGTCGATTTCTCTTACTCCAAGGTGTGGAAATTAGCTGAATGTATTGATGCCATGAGTCTCCTCCAGCTCAAGACGCAAACATGCTACCTCTGATCGAACTTCACCGGAATAATGTACGTTATAGTCCATGTCTACATAGCTCGGTGATTCGAAAAAGTTAACGCTTTTATTCGCTGCAACACAGTGATTACTGACATGCCGTGTGTGTGTGTGTGTGTGTGTGTGTGTGTGTGTGTGTGTGTGTGTCCTCTTCATATCCATTGCAAATATCGTTAATCATCATTACTTATTATTAGTAATTCCACTTGCTGTCATGTAATCAGCGCCGGAGTTTTGCATACATTTAATTGGAAATTTTTGTGTTTACAAGCGTCACACGGTGTGACACGTTACATTTCAGTTTCAGAGATAATAGACATTGCTGACACAATATACCAGTCGTCGAACGTTCCAATCCGAACAGGAAAAATGAACTGATTCGATTAACTAACAAGATGAGTTCGAAAACTGCCAAACGTGTACGCCTCTTTGTCACCTCGTTCATTTCCTGCCTGCCTCTTCCTTTAATCAAAACTTATAAATGTGCACACTGATCAGTTATTTCATAACGTAAAAGAACGCTTCAATCTCTGTCCTAATGAATGTGCCACACCAAAGCTGTCAACAGAAAAATCAGAAAGGCGTGCATCGTCGACAACTTCTTTTCACAGCACGCCTCATATAAATAATGAAAGAAATACTCATTTCATTCTGAATGAGCTGAATGTTTTTCGAATGGAGAGAAAAGGGGTAGCAGAAAGCTCATTCTGTATGGCTGCTGCGTCATCCACTTCGCCACTGTAATCCTTTAAATGGTGCTTGCCGTGAATAAATTTAAGCGTCCTCCCAACGCCAGCCGTTCACACACAGACTGCCGTTTAGTTTTTATCCGATACATTCCAGTTTATATTATCAAATGCTCTCAGCCTGCTCCAGATAAGATGTCCGCAATTTACCAGAGATACTGAACTTTGTTAACTCAAAATAAATTGTTGCTATCTAAGAGTGAGTGAATTAATGCAGCATACAATCCAGAGCATTCTGTATTCTCTGTCGCATGTTGTCTCGTTACTTTCTCTCATTTAATCAGATTAAAATTACTTGTTGATTAACAGTTTACTCGTTAGAGTTAGTTTCACCAATCAGACCGCTCAATGCCACAATATTTAGTAAATTCACTTCCAAGTCCTTGTCCGACTATTTTCTTGGTGTTTGGAATTTTGTGTCACTATTCCTGGGTATTTATTTCGCATATCGTGTGACATGGTAACACACACACACACACACACACACACACACACACACACACAGTGATTCGAAAGAAATACGCACGTTTGAAACAAAGCACTAACCAAACAAGAAATGAAATGAGCGTGTGGAATAGTTGGCAGGGAGCCCCATCTGGAGAAGTTCGACCGCCGAGTGCAAGTCTTATTTCTTTCGACGCCACAGTGGACGTCTTGCACGTCGATGATGAAGATGAAATGATGATGATGACAACACAATACCCAGTCCACGAGCGGAGAAAAACTGCAACCCGGCCGGGAATCGAACCCCTGCCCGCTGCCTGGTAATAAAGCGCGTTACCACTCAAATAAGCAAGCGGGCACTAACCAAACCATTTCGCACAAGACGCGTTTTGGTGTTACATATACAATTAAGACATAAAGTAATTACAGAAATCGGATACTAGTGGGCATTGATTTAAATAGTGGTGAAGATCGAAAATTTGTGCTGGACCGGTATTCGAACCCTGGTATCTTGCTTAGTAGGCAGACGCGCTTATCACTGCGCCATCCAGACACAGTGATCATCGCAACTGCTCAACGCCTCCCGACAGGCCCAAATTCTCTACCTATCCACACACTAAGGATATGGCGCCCCTTGCCCATTATCGTCATTACTCTCGAAATTTCGTCGATTCTCCTAATATTTCGAACCTTGTGTTCATATGCACTGGAAAGCTCATTGGCCATCGTCATCTTAATTATACACATGTGGTGTCTGTTCTTCTGGATCGGTTCGAAACTCTTCACATGCTTTTGCTTCTAAGTCTTATTAAAATGATTCTGATTACTATTTTTATTCAGTAAATTGGCTTAAATGTATTTATTACTTCTAATACTTCGCCTTGTTGTTTTTATTATTTTTACAAACTTTTTTGTTTGATCTTCTTGTTTCTTCCTATTATTCGTTTTTCGTTTAGTATCTGTATGTGTCGCTTATGACCTGTAACCAGGACTGCTCACTGGTTGGTAATATAGCAGCTTGTGTGGCCAGTGTTTCAGTTATCCGATGTTTAGTATGATCAGAAGACTGTGTTGCCATACCGAAGACAGCGGCTTGCATTGAGATCACAGAAGTTAGCGACGTCTCGCTGTAGTCCGCACTAAGGAACGGGAGGCGCTGCTGGAGCCATACCTTCTCTCCCAGTGCCGGAGAGCCACCGCACGGAGGCCAATGTGCAGCCAAGCTGAGGAAGGCTCCACCCAGTCTGTGATCTCCGATCAAGCAAACATCGTCTAGTTAAGGCTCCTGTCTTTGGTGGAACTCTACTATTGAACAACGAGAACCTTTTACTTTGAGAGGACAGTTCAGTAATGCTATTTTGTCAAAAACTCACATTTTTGAGCCCGTGGCTGTGTATAGAACAAGGTTGACTCTTACACAGAAGATTTCAACAACCAGCCACTTTTTACAATGCTATTTATTTATTTAAACAGCGCCGTTAGCAGCTTGGAACCGAGAGGTTCATCTTCAGATGGCTGTCTCATATCTTGTTTTGGTTGTAGGGCACCACCACTTCAAGGAAATTTCGTCAGGTGGAGAAACAAAGCTGTCTGAAGATAAACCTGTCGGTCCGAAACTGGTGACGACGCTCTTTAAATAAATAGCATTGTAAAAAGTGGCTGGTTGCTGTTATCTTTTCTGTAAGAGTCAACTTATAGAGTTTAGTAAATTTGGGCAACAAGTGGTGCTGTAATATTCTACTTCTACATCTACATCAACAGCCATACTCCGCAGGCCACCCGACGTTGTGTGGCGGCCAGAAGTATATATTCGGCACTTTCCTGTAGTAATTGATTTTACAAAGTAAAGTAAAACCTTTTATCATTCTTGTAATAAAGGGAAATAACATTTTATATGTTGTAGATCAGATAAACGATCTCGCAACGAAGTCAAAGAACTCGCAGTTATGACCAAACAGATGTAATTTAGTGTCGTAGCGGCCCCTTATTGTTAGAGGGTCCGCAGAACCGACACGCAAGATGGGTTGCTAACTCCCTTTCAGCCGCGCAGAGCGAAACATCGCCAGCGGACAGAAACAATAACATACTTTCCAAATAAACGCGGAACTACTTCGCCAGACAGCATGTGATAGTGTTCCACCAATCGGAACTCATGTGACTGATGTAGCACTCCGCCGACCTGGCTTTATAAGCACGTCTATACCGGCAGACCGACATTGTTTACCAACCGCTAGGAAAAACTTCGGCCAGTACTTACGCTAGCCGAAGCATTGTTCAAATGGTTCAGATGGCTCTGAGCACTATGGGACTCAACTGCTGAGGTCATTAGTCCCCTAGAACTTAGAACTAGTTAAACCTAACTAGCCTAAGGACATCACAAACATCCATGCCCGAGGCAGGATTCGAACCTGCGACCGTAGCGGTCTTGCGGTTCCAGACTGCAGCGCCTTTAACCGCACGGCCACTTCGGCCGGCCGAAGCATTGTATTCACTCGCCGTAGCGTTGTAGCAGAACATTGTACTTTGTGGAGTAGATTATGATCAGTATTTTTCTGTCATTGTCTTGTTTCCTTATTTGGTATGCCACCACAAGAGTTGTGGGCTTTTTATTGTTGTTCTTGCGTTAAATCGTAGTGTTCAAAAATGGTTCAAATGGCTCTGAGCACTATGGGACTTTACATCTGAGGTCATCAGTCCCCTAGAACTTAGAACTTCTTAAACCTAACTAACCTAAGGACATCATACACATCCATTCCCGAGGCAGGATTCGAACCTGCGACCGTTGCGGTCGCGCGGTCCCAGACTGAAGCGCCTTGAACCGCTCGGCCACACCGGCCGGCAAAACGTAGTGTATTAGGCTGTTACTTCTTTCCTGCCTACCGCAGGACACTACATCTAGACAATTCATAACACAGTAAAAGCGAGATATTACACTTTGATTTTAGCGCTGAAACTAAGACTTTCTGAAACTAAGGCTTTTCCGTCTTGAGTTTCCTCGTAACTTTTATCACCATAATCAACGCAAGTCTGATTAACAGTTCCTTTGTTGGTTGGAAACTGCAGTTTTTCTCGGGTGCATTATGGAACACGAGGTTGTGGCTCATTTACAACACGAGTTTACATTCAGGGCTAAAAAACGCGTCGTCTGTCACAATTCCGTCACCGCTCACTTAAAAACAGCTGCCGACGGACACTGCGTCTAGCGTTCCCAACATATCTCACTGCAGTAACGGCGAGAATAGTTCCGCATACTCTCAAATAACAGCACTTTTGACCTGACTTTTTGAACTAGTGGTTCCGCCTCATTAATGTGTCACATGGTACTCTGTGACAGTGATTTTATATGACACATTTGGCATTCTTGTAAGCGGAGTCAGGTACAGTGAAACTCCGGAAAAGGGATGGACGCCACTATGTTCGTTTATTTAATAATTTCATTATGTACCTCCTTTCCCTTATCCTTATTATGTTGCTATAAGGTATAGACTGAAGCGCCAAAGAAACTGGTATAGGCATGCATATTCAAATACAGGAAGAATACGGCACTTCGATCGACAACGCAGTTGTTAGATTAGCTTCAATGGCAGGTTGTCATGATTTAATTGAGTTTGCACGTGGTATTATAGTCGGCGCATGAGCTATGGGACACCGAATCTCCGAGGGAGCGATTAACTTGTGGACTTTCCCGTATGATCATAACACGAGTGTACTGTGAATACCAGGAATCCGATAAAATATCAAATATCCGAGACTGCTGCGGCCGGAAAATGATCCTGCAAGAGCGGGACCAATGACGACTGAAGAGAGCATTCAACGTGATAGAACTCAACTGCCAGATTTCAGTGTTGGGCCTTCAGCGAATGTCAGCGAGCGAACAATTCAACGAAACATCATCGATATGGGCTTTCGGAGCCGAAGGCCCACTCGTGTACCCTTTATGACTGCACGACACAAAGCTTCACGCCTCGGCTGGGCCCATCAGCATCGACACTGGACTGTTGATGACTGGAAACATGTTGTCTGGTCGGACAAGTCTCGATTCAGATAATATCGAGTGCATGGACGTGTACGGGTATGGGAACAACCTTATGAATCCATGGACCCTGCATGTCAGCAGGCGACCATTTATACTTGTGGAGACTCTGTAATGGTATGGAGCACCCAGATACTATTCTGACAGGTGCCAAGTACGTTAGCATCCTGTTTGATCACCTTTGTCCATTAATGTCCACTGTGCTCCAGGAACACTCTTCTGAGTTTAAACGATTCCGCTGGCCACAAAACTCCTCAGACATAAACATTATGGAGCCCATCTTGGGAACATAGCAATTTGCTGTTCAGAAGATATCTCCACGCCCTCGTACTCTTACGTATTCATGGACAGCCCTACAGGATTCATGGTATCAGTTCCTTCCAACACTACCTCAGACATTAGTCGAGTCCACACCACATCGTGTTGCGGCATTCCTAAGTGCTTGCGGGAGCCCTACACGATATTATGCAGGTGTACCAATTTCTTTCGCTCTTCAGTGCATAAGTAGTGCTTGTTTTGATTGTGGGTTCGCCTGCTGAGCAGCTGTAGGACAGAGATGCATGTTTTACTTGGTTTTTGGTGACAGCCTGTCCCTTATGGGGAACTGACAAAAGATGCACCTGTGGCAGTAGAGTCTTCGAGAATTGTTAGGAACCCCCTCTCACCCCCCCCCCCCCACCCCTCTGGTAATAGTAGAGTGGCCGTTAGGGGCGTTCCACTATTTTTCAACATTAGTTTCCAGATCTGGCCAGAGACTGGACCGAAGCTGTGATGGGCTCCGTCATCCAGTTTGCAAAAGTTGAAGAAGATGAGGTATATTACTGTTAAGATTACTAATCCTTTCTTTTTTAGCAAAACTATGGTCAGGATTATGTGGCGACCACCTAAAAACCACATTCAGGCTGGCCAACACACCTCTTTTACAGCATACCACTTTTACAGATAAATTCAATGGATTGAGCATGAGTGCACAATAGAATTTAGTAACACAAAGTCACTGATGAGGTGCAATCAGCAGGTTTGGTTTTATCTGAAGACTGCTATCTATCTCACCTTTCGAGATTAATATAAATTAGTTCACCAAACATTAAACGAATTTGCTTTGTAGCATGGTCCTCACCTAGTCTGTTTGATACAGCCATGTGGTCGCCATTGTACAACAAAAGAGAGTGGAGACTGTAGTACGATTTCTGGTTAGCCAGTTATCATGTGAATTGTGTGAAATACTCAAGTAAACTGGCGTTCGAAATTCTTCGCAATTTTTTTTCATTTTTATTTTATTTATTTATTTTATTTTTTTGGGCGTGTTTCCCCACTAGCACTTGAGCAGTTCTGCAAGGAGGCTTGACTATCTTCATCCTAAATTAGGTTCCGATAGGCAATCCGTGTGAAGTTTAATTTTGTTATAAAACACAGAACTACACTCCTGGAAATGGAAAAAAGAACACATTGACACCGGTGTGTCAGACCCACCATACTTGCTCCGGACACTGCGAGAGGGCTGTACAAGCAATGATCACACGCACGGCACAGCGGACACACCAGGAACCGCGGTGTTGGCCGTCGAATGGCGCTAGCTGCGCAGCATTTGTGCACCGCCGCCGTCAGTGTCAGCCAGTTTGCCGTGGCATACGGAGCTCCATCGCAGTCTTTAACACTGGTAGCATGCCGCGACAGCAGTTGACGGACTTTGAGCGAGGGCGTATAGTGGGCATGCGGGAGGCCGGGTGGACGTACCGCCGAATTGCTCAACACGTGGGGCGTGAGGTCTCCACAGTACATCGATGTTGTCGCCAGTGGTCGGCGGAAGGTGCACGTGCCCGTCGACCTGGGACCGGACTTCAGCGACGCACGGATGCACGCCAAGACCGTAGGATCCTACGCAGTGCCGTAGGGGACCGCACCGTCACTTACCAACAAATTAGGGACACTGTTGCTCCTGGGGTATCGGCGAGGACCATTCGCAACCGTCTCCATGAAGCTGGGCTACGGTCCCGCACACCGTTAGGCCGTCTTCCGCTCACGCCCCAACATCGTGCAGCCCGCCTCCAGTGGTGTCGCGACAGGCGTGAATGGAGGGACGAATGGAGACGTGTCGTCTTCAGCGATGAGAGTCGCTTCTGCCTTGGTGCCAATGATGGTCGTATGAGTGTTTGGCGCCGTGCAGGTGAGCGCCACAATCAGGACTGCATACGACCGAGGCACACAGGGCCAACACCCGGCATCATGGTGTGGGGAGCAATCTCCTACACTGGCCGTACACCACTGGTGATCGTCAAGGGGACACTGAATAGTGCACGGTACATCCAAACCGTCATCGAACCCATCGTTCTACCATTCCTAGACCGGCAAGGGAACTTGCTGTTCCAACAGGACAATGCACGTCCGCATGTATCCCGTGCCACCTAACGTGCTCTAGAAGGTGTAAGTCAACTGCCCTGGCCAGCAAGATCTCCGGATCTGTCCCCCATTGAGCATGTTTGGAACTGGATGAAGCGTCGTCTCACGCGGTCTGCACGTCCAGCACGAACGCTGGTCCAACTGAGGCACCAGGTGGAAATGGCATGGCAAGCCGTTCCTCAGGACTACATCCAGGATCTCTACGATCGTCTCCATGGGAGAATAGCAGCCTGCATTGCTGCGAAAGGTGGATATACACTGTACTAGTGCCGACATTGTGGATGCTCTGTTGCCTGTGTCTATGTGCCTGTGGTTCTGTCAGTGTGATCATGTGATGTATCTGACCCCAGGAATGTGTCAATAAAGTTTCCCCTTCCTGGGACAATGAATTCACGGTGTTCGTATTTCAATTTCCAGGAGTGTATATCACATGGATGAGTAAATATTCGAGCCATTGACGAACGACTACCCACGTGGAGTTCGGTGCACAGATCCATGAGCAAAGACCGTATTTGAGGTAATGAAGTGTAGAAATTGCGTGTGTCTCGTGTGAAGTTGTGATTATGTTCCAAGAACGATCGACTACAGTGAGTTCGAGTGTATTCCTTGTTGGCTGCACAGTTCAAATAAATGGCTCTAAGCACTATGGAACTTAACATCTGAGGTCATCAGGCCCCTACACTTAGACCTACTTAAACCTAACTAACCTAAGGACATCACACACATCCATTTCCGAGGCAGGATTCGAACTTGCAATCGTAGCAGCAGCCCGGTTCAGGACTGAAGCGCCTAGAACCACTCGGCCACAACGGCCGCCTGTTGGTTGCACAGTAATTGTAAAATTATCGTTCTTATTGAAATTTGTATTAGGACAAATACGGTCGTCTGAAGAAATTAGTAGGAGAAATGAATTTCATATGTGCCCCGTTTAAGAATATTTTTGTCTGCTAAGCCCAATGTCCCATATTACGGTATCTGATCGCGTCTTCCCATCAAAATCAAATAGTGCCAGTAAGTAAGCTCACCTGCTGTTCAGTTCATACCATTTCTCATAGAATGAGAATGAATGACGAGCATCATGATCATGCGAGAGTAGTAGAAGGAATAGTAGCAATTTAACATTCTTTTCATCTTGCCGTGCTTTTTTTAAGTTACGAAACCACCATCAGTGCCAATATATATATATATATATATATATATATATATATATATATATATATATATATATATAGTAGTCGTGGATTGCATGCCATAGTAAACTGCATATTCAGTTGAGAATCTCTGGTTTCGTAGCCTAACAATTTTAGTCCCAACATACACCTGATAGGAATCCCAATTAGTTATCCCAACTGATGAATTATAATCATTCAGTAAATAGTTTTCGTAAAGCCAATGAAAGATAGGCGAATACCCGCTAACTAACTTAGTCAGCTGAATCCTCTCATGCGTTATCCGTTGTGCGTAGACCAACAGTTTGTATTTCACTTAACAGTCAAATAGTTATTTTTGACTTACAGTTATTTATGAAATACGAAGCATTTAATCAAGGAATGTAGCAAAGTAAATGTCCTCACTGGAAAGCACATGCATAGAATCTGGCAATGACCTCCCTTTAGTTCGACGCAAAGACGTAGTCGGACGTAACTAAATGTAAACAAGAAGCCAGCAGCCTGTGTGGCGACAGTGTAACGACAAGTGACACATGTTAACTAACAAATAATTTTAATCGCACTATAATCGTCACTCACATATATTTTGCTCAGTGGCTCAGTCGTGGCTGAAAGTTGAAATGGAAGGCTGGGAACTGTACTCGCAATATTGATAAATAAGGTTCAAACGCGAGTGCGGCCAACCAGCTGTGAAGGGTATCTGTCGGTGATTCATCTGCACAATTAACATAGTTGAATATATATTAAATGAGTAACTTGGCCATATTCATCTATTCCACAACGGCTAGCAGTAGGATGTAAAATGGAAATTTGGAAGGGAATACATAAGCATGTGCTCTTATAAAAACATCACGTTTATTCAAGAATAGTTTAACAAAATAATGAACTACACAATTGATAAATGAGTGGTGATTGCCGTTCTTCATAATACCCTCGCCTGAATTACAAAGTCACATTTAAAACTGCATCTTGGAGACCCCAGCACGATCTATCAAATAATAATAATTATGGGAAGGTCAGAGGAATCTTTCAATCGTGACTTTCACGCAAATATACACATACCCCTGTAATATAAGTATAAGAAATATAAATGTAAGAGTGAAGGAAAACTTCACCAGCGTGCACCTGGTTACCAAACGTTCTTTCCCTTGTCTTGAGTGCACGAAGCAAGTGAACAAGAATTCACCAATAAGAATAAACTGTTAATAGTCGCACGATGGAAGAGGTTCTGAAGCTAATTTGGAAGTTATCCCCGAGAATCAGTAACTGTGACATGTAACGACTCTCACAATCGTCACAAACAGAAATTCTGGATAAAATCAATGCTGAAACTCAGAATAGCTAACCAAACTGGACAAAATATGTTGCTTTGAGATACGATCTGTGAACTAACTGCTCTCAAAAAAAAATTGGTTCAAATGGCTCGGAGCACTATGCGACTTAACTTCTGAGGTCATCAGTCGCCTAGAACTTCGAACTAATTAAACCTAACTAACCCAAGGACATTACACACATCCATGCCCGAGGCAGGATTCGAACCTGCGACCGTAGCGGTCGCTCGGCTCCAGACTGCAGCGCCTAGAACCGCACGGCCACTCCGGCCGGCAACTACTCTTAGATCCGTACTTAACACGTGCCGAGACTACAAAGACACGTGGAAACTAGTTTACGATCTGCGACCTTCATTAGCCAAGTTTCAGAAATCTTTTCAATTATACTACACTCGTGAGATCAGTACTTCTATAAGTAAGTCGATGGCCTTCCTTTCCCATCAGCATCACCCACCTGTCTGTGCGACCTTAGTCATGGTGTTACACAAGTTCACTACAGGTGGAAGCGCCATTGCAGTCGTTCCACGTACTACCAAGACTTCATACTAAATCTATGTGCGGTTTAGACCTTTACCCGCAGGAATCGTAGTGTTCTGCGCATTTTCGTTTTGGAGTACATTTCCCGTGGTCTCGCCATTTCACTCCCACACTGTGATTGCAGCTGTCATACATACCACAGCAGAACTATGTCTCAGAACATTTACTCCATTCTGACAACGCGCTGCTCTTGTTGCTCAGTGGTCTTAGCATGGGACAGCATGTGTAACTTACTTTTTGAAATAGCGAGTCTTTCTTTCTTTCACTTGTGCCCTTATCCCGCAGTTTCGCAGGGTCGGCATGGTTATGATCAGATTTGGCAAGGTTAATGCTAAGAGGGGCCAGCTGCCCTTCCTGCCGGCATCCCATACCTGCCGTGATGGAATTAGTGTACCTTAGATGTGCGTGTCTAGAGTAATCCATGGAGTAGTGTTAATGTACTCAGAAGTCTGCGAGTCGTGTAACTGTGGCAGGACGTGGGGACAAGCCCGGTATTCAACTAGTGAGATGTGGAAAAACGAATAAAAACCACATCCAAGCTGGCCAGCACAGATCCTCCGTCATTAGTTCGCGGGCGGATTCCATCCAGGGCTGGCGCGCCTACCCGAATGCAGGAAGCAGCGCATTACCGCTCTTGGTGTTTTTTGAAATAGGTAGTAGGTCACCTACTTGCTTAAAATGGATAAAATGTGTCTAACGAGGAAATGCGAAATAACGAACGATAAGGTAAAGATAACATTAAGGGTGCAACGGGAATTCCACTGTTAAATGCAGAGGAGCGGGTGGATTGGTGGAACAAGCACACTGAGGGCCTCACTGAAGCGCGGGGTGGGGGGGGGGGGGGGAGGGTGGAAGGGAGGATATTTGGCTTGTGTGATAGAAGAAGAAACAGGAGTAGATTCAGAAGACATGGTGGATCCAGTATTAGAATCAGAATTTGAAAGAGCTTTGAAACACTTTTCTTCAAGTAAGGTAGAAGTGATGGATAACATTCCATCAGAATCTTTAAAATCATTGGGGAAAGTAGCAACAAAACGACTATTCACACTAGTGTGTAGAATGTATCAGTCGGTGATATACGATCTGACTTTCGTAAAAATATCATCCACACAATTCCGAAGATAGCAAAAGTTGACAAACGCGAGAGTTATTGCACAAGCGGGTTAACAACTTATGCATCGAATTTGCTGACAAAAATAATATACAGAAGGATGGAAAATAAAATTGAGGATGTGGTAGATGACGATCAGTTGATAATTAAAGCAAGACTAAAGAAAAATCAAAACACGTTCACGTGAGTTGTCGACCCGGAAAAAGTGTTTGACAATGTAAAATGATGCAATATGTTTGAAATTCTGAGAAAAATAGGGATTAGGGAAAGACGTTTAATACAAGATGTACAAGTGGCAAGAGGGAACAACAACAGTGGAAAAGTGAAAACGAAGTGCTCTTATTAAAAAGGGTATAAGACACGGGTTAATCTTTCGCCGCTTCTGTTCAGTCTCTACATTGAAGCAGCAATGATGGAAATAAAAAAAAGGTTCAGGAGTGGAATTAAAATTGAAGATGACAGGGTATCACTGATACGATTCGCTGATGGCAATCCTCTTCTGAGTGAAAGTCAAGAAGAACTGCATAATCTGCTGAATGGGATGAACAGTCCAATGAGTACAGAATATGGAATAAGAGTAAATCGAAGAAAGATGAAAGTAATGAGAAGTAGCAGGAATGAGAACAGCGAGAAACTTAACATCACGATCAATGGTCATTATGTAGATGAAGTTAAAAAATTCTGCTACCTAGGCAGTAAAATAACCACTAACGGACGGGGCAAAGGGTACACCGAAAATCGACTATCAATGGCGAAAATGGCATTCATGGCCAAGAAAAGTCTACCAATATCAAAGATAGCCATTAATTTTAGGAAGAAATTTCTGAAAGTGTACGTTTGGACCACAGCATAGTATTGAAACAAGGACTGTGGGAAAACCGGAACAGAAGAGAATCGAAGCATCTGAGGTGTGATGCTAGAAGAGAATGTTGAAAATCAGCTGTACTGCTAATGTAAGGAATGAGACGTTTCTGCGCAGAATCGGCTAGGAAAGGAATATGTGGAAGACACTGACAAGAAAGAAGGACAGTATGGTAGGACATGTCTTAAGATATCAGGGATTGGCTACCGTGGTACTAGAGAGAGCTGTAGAGGACAAAGATTGGAATATATTGAGCAAATAATTGAGGAAGTAGGTTGCAAATGGTACTCTAAGATGAAGAGATTGTCACAGGAGAGGAATTCGTGGCGGGCAGCATCAGACCAGCCAGAATAATGATGACTCAAAATAAGTAGGAAAAATTAATCAAATGAACACAGTTAAGTATGGAACACGTCGAATGAAGAAATCAGAAATAGCGAAAGACATGGTAAAGCCATTGCAACGCAGAAGTAGTTATCAGATGGAACATATTTTTTTAAAAAATGTGTCTTGAGCTCCAGCTTTTGCTTCATTTGTAGTGCATATCAGCTGCTCGAATGTGACTCTTTTTTACGAACACTTCACGGCAGGGAGATACCACTCATTTAAAACTGAACAGATATGAGACGCTGAAACATTTGGATATACGGCAGTATTTCTAAGCTTCTCATCAATTTATTATGGTAAAAGGGAGCAACGATTAAAGAGGGAAACAATATTCCGTGCCTTCAGTCTGTACTAACTTAACTCCTGTCCAAATAGGCTTTGCATCCCCAACGGTGTCGTCCGACCGCCGTGTCTCTCTCATCCCACAGGCGCTGCTGGGTGTAGGTATGGAGGAATATGTGGACAATTTACAAGATCGCTTCTCAACTTGCTTCACAAGAGCTGAGTGCTCCCTGTTTCCCAGCAAAACTTGGCAGTACTGTACGGTCACCTATCAAGAATTATAGTCAAGTCGGATAGGCTTAACTTCGGAGAGGTGGAGGAATGGTTCAAATGGCTCTGAGCAGTATGGGACGTAACATCTGAGGTAATCAGTCCCCTAGAACTTAGAACTAAAACCTAACTAACCTAAGGAAATCACACACATCCATGCCCGAGGCAGGATTCGAACCTGCGACCGTAGCGGTCGCGCGGTTCCAGACTGAAGCGCCTAGAACCGCTCGGCCACATCGGCCGGCCAGACCTGGTGGAAACGGTGTTGCCACTGTGGTATACCATTATCAGAGGCGTGCTAGGTGCAGTGAATGCGATCTGCACAAGGAACAAATTGAATAAAATGAGCTCAACAAATGTTCAATTTTCGATGACAGCTCATATGAGAGTGTAAGTCAAGGCAGAAACAGAAAATGATATCTAAACCAGTCTGTAAAGTATGGACGAGCATAGTATTACTGGAATGCAGCTATAGTTACATAACTGCGTAGGCTTCCGCGGCCAGAGTCAGTCGACATAAAAGTTTTTTCGGTATGGTACCACGTCATAATGTATAAAACTACTGCTGCTAAAGAAATACCAACATTTCGGTTACGATTGCAGCGGCCTTCTTTTGGGTCTACTAGTCCATTATGACCCGGTACCATAACCGGAAAACTTTTATGTCGAGCTGTAGTTAGTTTTACTGGCACCAGTAGAATGTGGAGAGTGTGGTAAGTTCAGTAAATTCTCTGGGAAGTGAAACTTTCTTACGCATGATTCTTGAAGTAGTTTTTTCAGTTTTTTTTAAGCGCATGCACTGAAGAGCGAAAAAACTGGTACAGCTCTTTACATCATATAGGGTCCCCGCGAGCACGCAGAAGTGCGGCAACATGACGTGGCATGGACTCGATTAATTTCTGAAGTAATGCTGGAGGCATATGACATCATGAATCCTGCATGGCTGTCTATATATTTGTAATACTATGAGGGGGTGAGATTTCTTCTGAACAGCACGTTGCAGGGCATCCCAAATGTTCTCAATAATGTTCATGTCTGGCGAGTTTGGTGGGCAGAGGAAGTGTTTGAACTTTAGAATAGTGTTCCTGGAGCTACTCTGTAGCAATTCTAGACGATCCTGCTGCAATTGCCCGTGTCCATTGGAATGACCAATGTACATGAATGGATACAGGTGATCCGACAGGATGCTTACGCACGTGCGTGTCACCTGTCGGAGCCGTATCTAGACGTATCAGGGATTCCATACCACTCCAACTGCACACGCCCCACCATTAGAGAGTCTCCACAAACTTGAACAGTCCCCTGCTGACCTGCAGGGTCCATGGGTTCATGAGATTACTTTCATGTCCGTACACGTCTATCCACTCGACACAATTTGAAAAGTGATTTGTCCGACCAGGAAACATGTTTCCAGTCACCAACAGTCCAACGTCGGTGTTGACGGGCCCAGGCGAGGCCTAAAGGTTTGTGACATGCTATCATCAAGTGTACACGAGTGGGCCTTCGGCTCCGAAAGCCAATATCGACAATATTTCGTTGAATTTTTAACGCGCGCTGACTCTTTCTGATGACCCAGCATTGTAATCTACAACAATCTGTAGAAAAGTTGCTCTTCTGTTACATTGAACGATTCTCCTCAGTTGTCGTTGGTTCCACTCTTGCAAGATCTTTTTCCGGCCGCAATGATGTCGGAGATTTGATGTTTTACCGGATTCCTGACATTCACGGTACACTCGTGAAGTGGCCGTACGCAAAATTCTCCACTTCATCGCTACGTCGGCGATGCTGTGTCCCATCGCTCGTGCGCCGACTGTAACACCACGTTCAAACTCACTTAAAGCTTGATAACCTGCCATCGTAGTAACAGCGCTAACCGATCTCACAACTGCGCCAGATGCTTGTCTGATGTAGGCGCTGTCGACCGCAGCGCCTTATTCTGCCTCTTTACATATCTCTGTATTTGAACGTGAATGCCTGTACCAGTTTTTTGGTGCTTCAGCGTACAATGACAGTCTGTTTTTGAGAAAACTCTAAATGCGAGTACCTTGCAATGATCCTTCATCGGTTTAAAGTCTGTCTTACAGCAGGTATCAAATGAACGCCTTCTGCTTTCCTTTGGGTGCATTTCTTCCTTATCCTGCAGGTACGTTCGTCCATTTTAAATGTCATCCTACAGTCAACATCTCCCTATTCATCTCATTATTGTGTCTGCAACACTTGCTTCAATGATCCTACGTTGCAAGTGATTTCTGCCCAGTACACAGATTCTTTTTCTCATCCTGTGTCTCGATGGGACAGCATGTTATTCTGGATTTGCTTTTGTTACTGGTGGAGATTATTCCGCCTTTTCTCATGGCCATCTCCTTCAAGCAGGTTGAAGATTGTGGTTAAAATTTCGAATGAAAGCTTATTAACGAGATGATCTTCTGTCGATATTGCTGTCCTCACTGAAAGCGAAGAAAAACTACGAATATTTTCTGTGGAACGAACAGTCTAGTGAGTGCAGAATGTGGATTGAGAATACACCGAAAAAGACAAAAGTAGCAAGAAGTAACGGAAATGAGAATAGCGAAAAGCTTAACATAGGTGATCAAGAAATAGACGAAGTTCAGAAATTCTGTTAAGAAATTCTGTCCCTTCATGTACGAAGCACCAATGATATAAACGGCAGATTATCATAGACAAAGAAGTCATTCCTGGCCAAGAGATGTCTACTACTATTAAACATAGGCCTTAATTTCACGAAGAAATTTCTGAGAATGTACGTTTGGAGCGCAGCGATGTACGGTAGTGAATCATGGACGTTGCGAAAACCGGAACAGGGAAGAATTGAAGCGTTTGAGACTTGGAGCTTCAAGGTAATGTAAAAAAATGGGTACACTGGTAAGAGAACGAATGAAGAGCTCCTCTGCGGAAACAGCAGAGAAAGAAACATATGAAAAAGCATCCATGGTACTAGAGGGAGCCGTAGAGGGTAAAAACTGTAGGGGAAGACGCGGTTCGTAATACATCCAACAAATAATGAAGGCTGTAAGTGGTACTATGAGATGAAGAGGTTAGTCCACGAATTCGTCGCAGGTGGCCAAAAATCCGTCAGAATAAAAAGTAAAATGGTACAGGCCGGTCTTATTCCCTTCCTGTTGTCAGGCTATCAACTAAATAAAGTCATAAACTGTAGTTTGAGCAACAAAAATAACAACTAAATTTTGAAGTTAATCTTTAGAAAATCTGTTGGACATTTGAAACTGAAATATCATAGTTAATTAAACTTCTTATTTAACACTGTTATTTAATTTCCTGAACTTTTGGCACATTTATGGGTCGACATTTAGAATATCGTATTCCAGGGCTAACATTTAAATGGTATGATGTGAGGAGTGAACTGTAACTAGGAAAGTTTTTTCAGCAGACGTTCGTAACAGTAAAGACTACTGTAAGCTCACGTTACGTCATTAACATAATTTTAGGTGCTACTGTAATGTGTAGCATTTTTAGTTTTGTTTATCATTTCTTCAAACGATTCTAAAGTTTTGAGTATGAAACTCAACTAAATTTTGTTGGTTCCTTGAATACGGGAAGCTATGAGTACATGAGTAACTGTTACATGAAATTGAGTCCGACTATAACCAAATTGTTTCAAGAGTAAATTGTCCGGTTTAAGAGAGGTGACCTGATTATTTCATTCTGTGATAGGAATTTCAACAAAATGAAAATTTTAATTAATTATAAATTAGAGTAACCGATCTAAATTAATCGTTATAATTACATTTTTGCACTCACTCTTAATTATAACAGTTTATTCAATTACGATTTCGGTGACTAGTTGTACACTTCCCCACGTCTCTTCGAAAACAGTGCCATTTCATCAAATAAGGTACACATAATTACGATTGATTACTTCGTATAAAGGACAAAGTAGGACGGTTACAAGTACTATTCTGAAGCAGTTCCATTGGCCCACTACAAGGGTGGCATAATATCAATGGAACAGAGATTGATAAAGTGTTGTTAAAGGACAGTGTGTTGAAAAACAAAAGATAAAACTATTTGTCCGAACACTGTGCTTTTAACAATTAAAATGTTGTAGCTTCATTGTGTGTTTCCTCCTCTTTTGTTTGTTTACCTGCATACTACAAACCTGCCAACGGCCTTGCCACAGTGGTAACACCGGTTCCCGTCACATCACCGAAGTTAAGATCTGTCGGTCTGGGCTAGCACTTGGATGGGTGACCATCCGGTCTGCCGTGCGCTGTTGGCAAGCGGGATTCACTTAGCCCTTCAGAGGCAAACTGAGGAGCTACTTGATTGAGAAGTAGCAGCTCCGGTCTCGGCAACTGACGTACGGCCGGGAGAGCGGTGTGCTGACCACATGCCTTTACATATCCGCATCCGGTGACACCTATGAGCTGAGATTGACACGGCTGCTGGTCAGTACCGTTGGGCCTTCATGGCCTGTTCGGGGATAGTTAATTTTTTTTTACCACCAACCTAACTAAGTATGTGTTGTTTATATATATATATATATATATATATATATGTGTGTGTGTGTGTGTGTGTGTGTGTGTGTGTGTGTGTGTTGTAGAGTGTTGAATATGAATGTAATAGCTGTCAGAGAATGGTGGAAAGCCTTGCTGACAGCTGATTTGACTTTTGGTTTCAGTGTCCTGTGAAGGGGTTCATGGATAAGTGAGTCAAAAGGTGTAGCGTGGTATTATTATTATATTGGGTGGTATTTTTTTATTATTAAATTAATTCTCTTTGGAAGCGTTATTCCATTACTTTATCTAATGGCGTAAACAATAAATTGTTTGGCATGTGTACTTGATCATTCAACAGGGTTTTCCTTTCTGCTTTGGTTTTGTGGATGTTGTAGTTTTCTTGAAGAGTTAGGAGTTGTTCTTTATTGTTGATTCTAATTATTTTCGTGTCTTCTTCTGAAGTGATTGGTTTGTAGTTAAGTTCTTTTAGGTGTTCTGGAAATGTGGAGTGATATGTCCCACACTTCCAGGCATCATGTGTTCTTCTGACATCAAATGTTCTACCTGTTTGCCCTATGTATCTGTATTCACAAGTGTTACACTGTAATTGATATATACCTGCTTTCTGGTATGTGTCTCTGTTTTGTATTAGTTTTGGGGTATATTTCTGTATAGAATTGTCTGCTGTGGGTGCTATGTTTATTCCCTATACAGAATCATCGTAAAGAGATGAAAGAAAACACAAGATGGTACACAATGATGTACAAACAGAAACGCACACGTAAAATCACTACCATTTTCAAAATACAGGGGATAAACATAGCATACACAACAGACAAATCTATACAAAAATACACCACAAAACTGACAAAAAACAGAGACATATACCAGAGAGCATACGTATATATATATCAACTACAGTGTAACACTTATGAAGGCAGATATGTAAGACAAACAGGTAGAGCTTATGATGTCAGATACAAAGAACGCAAGAGAGCCAGGAAGAATGGGACAAGCCATCTCTGCATTTGCAGAACACCTAAAGGAAAATAACCACAAATCAACCACTAGACAAGAAAATAATTATAATCAACAATAAAAACACTTCCTAACACTGCAAGAAAACTACCATGTACAGAAAACCAAATCAGAAAGGAAAATCCAGTTTAATTATCAGGTACACACGCTATACAAATCATTGTTTACACTAATAGATAAAATAATCGAATAACGCTCCCAGAGAGGATTAATGTAATAATAATAATAATAATAACAGTACCACCCAAAACCTTTTCACTCACTTATCCATGAACTACTCCACAGAACATCAGCTGTTACCAAAGCTTTCAACCATTCACTAACAACTGTTACATTCATATTCACCTCATCCCAAACTCACGATGAAAAAATAACATGAACACACACAAACACACACACAGAGATATAAAAATCATAAAGAGAAGTTGGTTTTAGCCACATACTTCGTTAGGTTGGTAATATGTAAATAAACAAACCAAAGAGGAGGAAACACATAATGAAGCTACAATATTTGCGTTGTTAAAAGCACAGTGATCGAACTAATAGCTATACCTAGTGGTAAAAGAATAATAACACATCACAAAAAAAGAAGGAGAAGAATGATGAGAAGTCTGAAAAAGTTGGGAATGCAAAATTGTGCTTATGTGTCAGAAATAAAAGTGGTATTTCGACCACCAGAAGGGTGAGAGGAAACGCAGATCAAAGCAAACTGTAAGTAATTACTTATTTACATAAGAAAACGCTAAGTAAGATGTTTGATATTCTAAAAATAACAAAATTGTATCGTTATAGATCCCACTAAAGATGCCTTTTGAGCAAGAAAATGGCGAAACGCGTCTGGGAAAAATTAATTAAATTGCAGCAAGAAAAGGCAATTTTATTTACAAAGCAAGTGTTTCTGACTATGCTGCGGAGGACGGCCACGTAAGTAAACTTGATAATATGTTCTTAGTTCGGTTATTACGTCCAAGTACATTTGGCAAGAATAAGCCATAAATGCTATATTTCCCTGGATAGCAGGGTAGGTGCTGAAGTGTACAGGCGTGGACGCAATATGTTTAGCTTCTACTGAGAGGCGTCAGTCACTTTGCGGCCCAGGTACGACCACGCAGAAAACGTCAGTCGTAAGGTTTGTGACGGGTTTGTGGAGAGACACAGAGAAGAGCACCCAACACGCTGATGTGTGCACATGCATATTGTGATCAAAGTATCCGGGCACTTCGCTGAAAATGACATACAAATTCGTGGCGCCCTCCACCGGTAATGTGGGAACTCAGTAAGATGTTGGCCCACCCTTAGCCTTGATGACATCTTCCACTCTCGCTGGCATACGTTCAGTCAGTTGCTGGAAGGTTTGTTGGGGAATGGCAGCCCGTTCTTCACGGAACGCTGTACTCAGGAGAGGTATCGATGTCGGTCGATGAGGCCTGGCACCAAGTCGGCGTTCCAAAACATCCCGAAAGTGTTCTATAGGATTCAGGTCAGGACTCTGTGCTGACCAGTCCATTACAGGGATTTTACTGTGGCGTAACCACTCCACCACAGGCCTTGCATTATGAACAGATACTCAATCGTCTTGAAAGATGCAATCGCCATCCCCAAATACCTCTTCAACAGTGGGAAGAAGGTGCTCTGACAGTGCCACGCAAAATAACAAAGGGTGCAAGCCCCCTCCACGAAAAACACGACCACACCGTAACACCATCGCCTCTGAATTTTGCTGTTGGTGCTACACTCGCTGGCAGGTGACGTTCACCGGGCATTTGCCATACCCACAACCTGCCATCGGATCGCCATATCGTGTACCGTGATTCGTCGCTCCACACAACGTCCTTACACTGTTCAATCGTCCAATGTTTAGGCTCCTGACACCAAGCGAGGCGTCTTTTGGGATTTAATGGCGTGATGTGTGGCTTATGAGCAGCCGCTCGACAGTGAAATCCATGTTTTCTCACCACCCGCCAACTTTCATAGTACTTGCAGTGGAGACTGATGCAGTTTGGAATTCTTGTATGACGGTCGGGATAGGTCTGCCGATTACACATTACGATCCTCTTCAACTGTCGGCGGTCTCTGTAAGTCAACAGACGAGGTCGGCCTGTACGCTTTTTTGCTGTACGTGTCCCTTCACATTTTCACTACACTCTTACATGGGAAACAGTGGACCTCGAGATGTTTAGGAAAGTGGATATCTCGCGTACAGACGTATGACGCAACTGCTACCCAATCACCTGACCACATTCGAAGTCCGTGAGTTCCACGGAGCGCCCTGCTCTGCTGTCTCAATGACTACCGGTGTAGCTGATATGGAGTACCTGGCAGTAGGTGTCAGCACAATGTACCTAATATGAACAACGTATGTTTTTGGTGGTGTCACAAAGTGTATTATGGTACCAGCTATAAAAACATCTACACTGATCGCTGCTACAAGCTGTATTTAGTATTGGCCTATACTGACAGCTACCGCTCGCTGTGAGTGCCTACCGCTGAGGCAACCGGCCGGTGAATGTGTTGTGTATTCGGCAGCGACGACCGCGAGATTGCTCGTTCGCCGGGGGCGCTCTCGCAGCGGAGTTTGAGGGAACAAGCGGCGAGGGCCCGCGCGCGCGAGAAGGAGTTTTGCTTTCGCTGCCGCGGTCCTGGGTGGGGCAGAGGTGGGGGTGTGAGGTAGAAGGCGTGGGTGGGGGTAGGGGGTGAGAGAGGAGAGAAGAGAGTGACGCGCCGCCGGAAGGATCTGAGGGAGGGAGTAGTCTGGGGCTGTCCACGGCCCGCTCCGGGCCCTGATTGAATCTGGCAATGCGTGATGCAGATAATGCATGAGACGCGCCGAGTGGGGTGGGTGCGGGGCGCGCGTACGTGCGTAAGGGCTGCCGGGCTGCAGGCTCCGGCCTGCGTCGGCGCCGGTCTCAAGCGTCGGCGTCGCTGAGCACAGGCCAGGTGGAGCGGGCGGCGGCTGCACAGTGGATGCCTGCCGCCGCTACGAATGACAAGGTCGTCTCACGTGAATTTTATACATTGTCTTTTGGAATACCAATTAGTTTCTCAACAAAAAAATGAAATAAGAGAGTTGATAAAATTATAAACAGCCGACCAGTTGCAATGGATAAAGAAATTCTTTACCTAGGAGGTTTCGACAAATATAAATTTGTCTTCTTCAGAAGGTAACCTAAAGACAATGAACATCATAGCTTCCATTAGAAAAGTATGAAACTTATAAGCCAAGAATAAATTTTAAGACAAATTAGACAATTCTTGCATTACAGGAGTATGATAACGACGACTGGTACTTACAATTTTACACTAGTAAGGACTAATGTACCATCGCCGTTTTTACAATTTTCGGCATAGATCCATGTGTCAAAAATAAAATATAGCCCTAGAATTAGGGTTTGTCAAATTAATATAAAATAGCTCATGGATCTTGCAGAGCTCAAAACTGAGTGTAATCGGTGAGCGTAGTTTGAAAACAGGGCAGGTGGCGCTCGTGCCGAGAAACGTGTAAATTATCAGTATTAATAACGTCCTTAGGTAGAGTAACAATAAAATAGGAAGGACATTAACACTCCCGTTATAACAGTGTGGGAGCATTGGTACAAAGAATGTAGTTATACACAAAAAAAGGCAGGTGGCGCTTACGCCGAGAATCTTACGCCCAGTGATTAGTTTGCTTAAAGTCGTTTTGGAATATAGTTACTGCACGTTCAATGGGGAAATGTATATACAACCAGATGGTTTAGCATTGGGTTGTCCCCTCGCTGGTATTTTGGCAGATGTTTTCATCAACGCTTTGTAAATAACGTTCTTCAATTCGAGTTCAGAATTACGACACAAAATCCGTTAATATGCACGCTATGTTGACGACATTATCATTGCTTTTGACGGTACTGATCATGAGATAGAGCTTCTCTTCAATACTTTCAATGGTTTACATGAAAAAATTTCCTTCACAAAAGAACTTCAGAATCAAAAAGGTGAACTTAACTTTCTTGATTTAACAATTTCTATACAGAATAGTTCCTTCAATTTCAATATTTTCCGTAAGGAAACGTATTCAGATAATGTCATCCCTGCTGACTCAATTCATCCAAAAGCTCATAAACTGGCGTTTTTTCATTCTGCCATTCACGGTATGGTAACTACTCTTTATCACCTGCCGGTCAACAAAAAGAATTGAATGTCAACATAGCGATTGCGGTTAATAATGGGTACAATCAGAACATGATTGATTACATGTTCAGTAAGGAAACTTCCCAAGCTGTTCGACTTTGAGCAACAACCTCCCCACTGATAGCAAAGAAGCTAAAAAATTTATTTCTATTCCTTTCTTGGGCAATATATCAAGTAGGATAAACCGTTTTCTAATGAAAAAAATATAACAGTAACGTCTCCTTCTCTACAGATAACAGTTTAAAGAGAAATCTTGTACATTCAGTAGAGATCGCCGGCGACTGGTTTTCCAATTCAGGGGTTTACAAACTAACCTGTACCAACTGTCCTTCATATTATACTGGTCAAACAGGCAGAGCTGTGAAAACAAGATATAAAGAACACCTATTAGGTAAAAAAGAAGCGAATATACACAATTCTACTTTTGCTGAACACCTCCTGATAGCCAGTCATACGCCAAAACATTTGGAAGACACTGTTATCCTACACAGAGAAAGCAAAGGGTGTAAATTAGATGTGTGGGAAGAGTTACAAATTTTCAAACGTCTTGAGCTCAAGGACGGTAATATACTAAACGACCAGTTGAACCTTGCTTGTAGACAACTTTTCGAAGGCTTTAAACCAGTACTGTTTACAGTATAACATTGATGCTGGTAACTTTAGTGGTTTATTTCCTCAGGAAGCTATGATGCACCTTCAGTGCTTTAAGCTCACTACCCCCTTATGTAATGGTTTTGTCACGGTGTATGTTTGCTACTACATCGGCCCTTATGTGATTTTGCCTGGCTCTAAAATTTTGTTTTTCCTGAGAATGCGTATTAACAGGATCGTGCACCAGTGTTTGTAATTCTTTCTTGACAAGAGCCATTATTTTCAATTTTGAATTTCTGACATGTACACCGTTTGTGGGCTTCACTAATATAGTAATGTAATTTTTTATATTTTGGCTGTATATGCGACTGGGCGTAAGTTTCTCGGTGTAAGCGCCACTTGCCTTTTTTGATGTATAACTACATTATTTGTACCAATGCTCAAGCACTGTTATAACGGGAGCGTTAATTTCCTTCCTTTTTTATTGTTACTCTACCTAAGGACGTTTTTAATACTGACAATTTACACGTTGCCTTTGTACGCCAATTGGCACATGTTTCTCGGCACGAGCTCCACCTGCCCTGTTTTCAGAGTAACTACGCTCACCGATTACACTCAGTCGGTTTTGAGCTCTGCAAGATCTGTGAGCTATTTTATATGAACGTGAAAAACCCTAAGTCTAGGGCTATATTTTATTTTTGGCAAATGGATCTATGCCGACAATTGTAAAAACGGCAATGTTACATTAGCCCTTAGTGTAAAATTGTGCTGTTTGTAATTTTATTATGTGAAACCGTTGCTGTTGTGCAGCTATGTTTAAAATATATAAGATATTTGCTATTTTTATTATTGGTCTCCCTCGCTTCTTCAGGTCTCCCTCATCTCCTAGCGCCTGGCAGATCCTTTGTATTGATCATCATCAGTGTGCCACATCAGTGTTGTGTTTAGTGCTGTTTCTCCTGTGCGTCAAGAGGTGTGATTTTAATTGTGTACTGCCTTGAGGTTCGCCGTCAGTGTTACGTCGTGTGCTACGCCATCCGTCAACACCTTTATGCTCCTGTCATACTGTGCCTTGTGTTCTTTTAATCGTCGCAGTGTGTGGCTTTTTGTGTGTGCTACTTTTAAACAGTTTTTTATCTCCATTTTACAGTCACCCGGTTTTGTGTCTATTGCCTTCCATGATGTTCCCCCTTTTTTATATCTATGTTCACCTTATTCTCTCCTTTGCTGTTTTTAAATGTCTTCTATTGTTTTGTTCTATGTCTTTCGGCTGAAGAGCAGCGCATATGCTGCTGCCAGCCCGCCCCAATGGGGAATTGAAATACATTAAAGAAAAAAAAATTATTATTGGTTAGATAGATATTAATTAATTAAAATGAAATGTTAATGGATTTTATCTCTTCTAGTAACCATGACTTTTAAGAAAGCAAAGAGTAATTTATAAGTACTGGTTGAGAACACTACATGAATGTTTCTTGCAGTGCTGGAGGCAATACCGTTGAAACGATAAAAAAATGGTTCAAATGGCTCTGAGCACTATGGGACTCAACTTCTGAGGTCATCAGTCCCCTAGAACTTAGAACTACTTAAACCTAACTAACCTAAGGACATCACAGACATCCATGCCCGAGGCAGGATTCGAACCTGCGACGGTAGCGGTCTCGCGGTTCCAGACTGTAGCGCCTAGAACCGCACGGCCACTCCGGCCGGCTAGAAACGATAAAACGTGGCACACAAAAATTTTTCGCCATGTTCTAATAAAGCTGAACTCTGCCTTTCTGCATCGTCAGTACATCGGACCTGCGAGTGCGGTTATAGACGACATTGTTTGCAGACCAATTACTGATCTGAATATTACGCCGGGAAACATTTCCAGGATTTAGAGAGAAAAATGTCGGTAAAAGTGATCCCTGGATCGTATGAATTATAATCTGATGGATTAAACGGCGAATGAACACTAACAGGGTTCGGCCGCGCCTACCACACGATGCGCCAGCAAGTACTCTTCGATGCAGCCTGAAACACAACTAAAAAAAATACGAAGTGAAGTCACATATAACATGGATAGCAAGGAAGGGATCTTCAAATGAAACACGGCTACTTAACATGAAATTAACATAATTATTCAACAAAAGCGTACAAGTGAGACTTACACAGCTTATCTAGATAGCGAAGGACAAAAGAAAGAGCGAGAGAGAACTAGTTGCGTTCAGCTTTCTTCAAGAGAGAGTACATACTACATTTTGTTTCGCTAGCTACATTTTAACTCATAGATAACTTTTTTTACAAAATATTTCATGAATAATTAAAAATACGACATCTCATTAGCACCATGTTTCTTTCAATTAATACAAAAATTTATTTATATCTGTAAAATTATTTATAATATTTTCAGGCTTAATTAAAATTGGTGTTACTTTTTATTATTTTTTAAAGTAACATTTCAGATTGCTTCATCGAAACGATGTGCAGCGAGTCAATTTACAGCCTGTGGATTATAACGAAATATTCCTTTTTTGCATTACCAAAATTACTTTTCTCTAAGGGTAAATATAATGCTTTCAATATGAAATGTACCACTGGTGATGAGGAAAAGCTTGCTGTATGTAAAATACGAATCCATAATATTTTAAATTTTGAGGAATGAGGTGTGTAGCTACTTTATCTTTGTAAGGCAACTCAATCTGTTTTCCGACATATTTCTTTTGTCACTTCCTTCGTTACCTTTTCTCCCTCTAGCCATAATCTGTTAAGATGTATGTATCAATGTAGGTTCCTATAAATGAGTATAATTACTAATTATCATTCAAGCGCTGTCTGACGTTCTTTTATTTGATACCATTTATATCATTAGTATGTTATTGGCAGGCTACAACGTAGAAAGATGGTGATTCTTGTTACAAGATCGGAAATAATCGGCTTGGGCAGTATCTGCTGCCATATCACCATGGTGACCTCGAATTATGTAAACTGAAGGTGCAGTAGATGAGAGGAAGAGGGGGGGGGGGAGGGGGAGGACAGGAAAGAGAAGAACACAGAAATCAGTCACTCTGATGACGGTGTTCGAGGGCGGCCACAGAAATCAAGTATTTCTATGGTATGGGAACTCCACAACAATCAACCCCGCAGAGAATAGAAAACTACGTTACCATACAGGCAGTTTATTTACCTGAAACATCAATTTGTACCATGTTATTTGTACTGTACTATCGCATCTGCAACATTCAGATAACATCTGAAAATCAGAAAACCCTTAGGACACAAAGGTTTACGTTCACACTGAAGCGCTGAAGAAACTGGTATAGGCAAGCGTATTCAACTACAGATATATGTAAACAGGCAGAATACGGCGCTGCGGTCGGCAATGCCTGTATAAGACAACAGGTGTCTTACGCAGTTGTTAGATCGGTTGCTGCTGCTACAGTGGCGGCTTATCAAGATTTAAGTAAGTTTGAACGTAGTGTTATAGTCGGCGCACGAGCGATGGGACACAGCATCTCCGAAGAAGCGATGAAGTGGGGATTTTTCTGTACGACCATTTTACGGGTGTACCGGTAAAATATCAAATCTCTAACATCGCTGTGGCAGGAAAAAGGTCCTGCAAGAACGGGACTAACGGCGAATGAAGAGAATCGTTCAACGTGACAGAAGTGCAACGCTTCCGCAAATTGCTGCAGATTTCAATACTGGGCCATCAACAAGTGTCAGCGTGCAAACCATACAACGAAACATCATCGATATGGGGTTTCGGAGGCCAAGATCCTCTCGTGTGCCCTTGATGACTCCACGACACAAAGCTTTACGCCTCGCCTGGGCCCGTCAACACTGACATTGGACTGTTGATGGTTGACTGGTCGGACGAGTCTCGTTTCAAATTGCATCGAATGGATGGGTATGGAGCTAACCTCATGAATCCACAGAGATTGCACATCAGCAGGGGAGTGTTCATGCTGGTGGAAGCAGCGTAATTGTGTGGATCGCGTGCAGTTGGAGTGATATGGAATCCCCGATACGTCTAGATATGACTCTGACAGGTGACACGTAAGAAAGTATATTGTCTGACCACCTGCAGCCATTCGTGTCCACTGTGCATTCCGACGGATTTTGGCAATTCCAGCAGGGCAATGCGACACCCCACAAGTCAAGGACTGCTACAGAGTGGGTCCAGGAACACTCCTCTGAATTTAAACGCTTCCACTGGCCAACAAACTCCCCAGACATGGACATTATTGGGCATATATTGGTTGACTTGCAACGTGCTGTTCAGATGAGATCTCCGCCCCCTCGTACTCTTATGGACTTACGGGGAGCACTGCAGGATTCATGCTGTCATTTCCCTCCAGCTTCCATACCACGTCATGCTGTGGCACTTCTGCTTGCTCACGGGGGTCCAACACGATATTAAGCAGGTTTACCAGTTTCTTTGGTTCTTCGGTGGGAATAGCAGTCTCAGTCGAGCAACTCTTCTGGAATTTAAGTAGGGTAATATTCTTGAGTACAGTCTTAGACATAAAAACTGGCCGCCGGCCGGCCGCCACAGAGACTAAGTCCGAGTCGTTCACTTAAGGTGGCCAATAAAACTGGCCACCCCTGACAACTCTAAGTCCGGCCATCTGCACAATCTGGCAACACCGTAAGATGCGGAAGTGTTAGGAGGAAGTGTTGTCTTTTTCCGATGTGTGATCGCAGTGTGTGAGCCCGTGGTCTAGCGGTAATAGTCGCGCATTCTAAATGGATAGTCACCTGTTCGCGTCCACCTATATGTATATATTTTTTTTTTACTACATTTCGGCCCTCGTATAAAGTTATGAGTCTGATTGAACATCGAAGATAATTCGCTTGACATTCTACCCACCAGCAATAACAAGTATTCCAGAAACAATTCCGAAGGACAGCTCGTGGCTGCGTCGCGATCATAACAGCTTACGCTCGAGCGTTTCCTCGCGCTGCAGCGGCTACCGGCCACCCGCCGCCTGAAATCCGGCGCCGCCCATGTGAACGCGGCGCGACGCTGTCAGTATATTTTTAACTGTCATTTTCGAATTTGAAGTTCTAGTTATCATCTTGCAGTTAAGCATTGCATTTTGCATACTTGAAAATCATGAACTACGGTTAAGCATTGTAAAATTGAGTCGCAAGTGGAAGAAGGTGTAACATCTGCAACACAACGTTTACTTTTGGTATAACAGAGGGGTGAATGCAGAGGAGGCAACTAGAAAGATTTGAACTGTGTGTGGAGCGAGTGCTTTTGGGAAAAATACGCCAGAAAAAGATATTCTTGTTTCAACAAAGATCGTTCTGGCATGAATGATTTTCCACATTAAGGAAGTCTCGACTACTGATACATGTGATAGATTACCATTTCACCATCATGCGACATTTGCAATCAACAGGCAAAGTTCAGAAGTCTGGCGTAGGAGTACTGCATGCTCTTATTCTAAACAACAAAAATCATGGAGTGACTATTAATGACGTCATCAGGTCGCTCATTGAGCATTCGTATGCAGTACTGTTGTTGGTGACGTGTTATGATGCCTTTATCGTTAACTTCCTAAGAAGAAATGAAAGGCTGAGCCCCACCAAAAGACGCAAACTCGAGCAAAGAGTAGTGTGAACATAATATTTTACATCTGATAGCTCCAAAAGTGTGTTTTGGGCTACGAATTCTGCCCCACGGGGTGTGTGCAACACAGCTGGAATTTGTTGCCAACAACTAAGACACCTTTTGGTGGCAGTGTAAGGAAATCGAGCAACAAAACTACGTCACCTGTGCTACTGCATGATGACGCACTCTGTTGATTTGAGAAACAAAACTATCCAGGAGATTGATAGTAAAGTCGTCTCTGAGGCATTTGTATCTATAGGGAAGTCCTCTCTCAAGCACATGTCCCTCTCGTCATATATTCGTAAAAATTTACCTTTCCCGCTCTTGACCGATCAACCGTCAAGGCAATTCATTTCTAGACGAAAATACTCTTAAAACTACACTGGTTTAATGACATCGTTAGAACTAGTGGGTTTCTACGGGCGTAGAATTTGTAAACAACATTAGCATTGTCAGATTGTTTTAGATATCGTGAAAGAAAATTGTGCTCCTGATTAATTTCTCTTTGGCGGTTACTGATGCGTTTAGTAAATTAATGGAAAATTTAATTTAGATATTCACTGTACTAATACAAATTAAATTCAGCTTACTACAGTAACAACACGACGGCAGTCTATCTTAATAAAACATTAAGAGTCTATAAGACGATTGATCCTATTTTAACGCAAATTAGTAGGATATTACCGACTTTTGACATCGAAAAGATCTGTATTTACTTCATTTCGTGTATCATTCGCAAGTATTATGAAAATGTGTCATTTCATAGATAAAATTGTATATTCACAACAACAAAAAATATGTAGGTAGGAAACAAATGTGGCATTATGTATTTGGCAGAACCGTAAGGTTTTCGTTCTGACACTAACAAGGGGATACCGCCAATTGTGAAATTCAGATTCGATTCATACCGCGCATAATAAAAGCTCATGGCCAGAGGTGTAATGTGGCAAAGCACCAAGATGCACTTCTCAGCCGTTGTCGAGAAAATCGACAGTTAATAGAAACCGTTGCGGTGAAATACTCTCTACGATGTATAACTTCCCATAGCGTCGTGGCGCAGCGGTAAGTGCTTGGGTTCGTATGTCAAAGGACGCCGGATCGAATCTCGCGCCGTGCAATTTCTTTTTTAGTATTTGTTTTTTATAATTCAAACATATATATATATATATATATATATATATATATATATATATATATATATATATATATATATATATATATCATGGGGTCTCTAATTCGAACGTTTGACTTACACTATACGTATTCGTTTCGGAATATCGTTTCTACGCCTTCCGTTAACTACACGTGTAAACATTATGAAGACAATTAATAACATTTGTGAAATACAACTTTGTTTGCAGAAAGCATAATCATGTTCGAAGTCGCCAGTTTTTCCACGACAAACGACTTTCAACAACTTATTATATGCATATTTGTTGCAACTGATTGCCGGGAATTTTATATATATATATATATATATATATATATATATATATATATATACTCCTGGAAATTGAAATAAGAACACCGTGAATTCATTGTCCCAGGAAGGGGAAACCTTATTGACACATTCCTGGGGTCAGATACATCACATGATCACACTGACAGAACCACAGGCACATAGACACAGGCAACAGAGCATGCACAATGTCGGCACTAGTACAGTGTATATCCACCTTTCGCAGCAATGCAGGCTGCTATTCTCCCATGGAGACGATCGTAGAGATGCTGAATGTAGTCCTGTGGAACGGCTTGCCATGCCATTTCCACCTGGCGCCTCAGTTGGACCAGCGTTCGTGCTGGACGTGCATACCGCGTGAGACGACGCTTCATCCAGTCCCAAACATGCTCAATGGGGGACAGATCCGGAGATCTTGCTGGCCAGGGCAGTTGACTTACACCTTCTAGAGCACGTTGGGTGGCACGGGATACATGCGGACGTGCATTGTCCTGTTGGAACAGCAAGTTCCCTTGCCGGTCTAGGAATGGTAGAACGATGGGTTCGATGACGGTTTGGATGTACCGTGCACTATTCAGTGTCCCCTCGACGATCACCAGTGGTGTACGGCCAGTGTAGGAGATCGCTCCCCACACCATGATGCCGGGTGTTGGCCGTGTGTGCCTCGGTCGTATGCAGTCCTGATTGTGGCGCTTACCTGCACGGCGCCAAACACGCATACGACCATCATTGGCACCAAGGCAGAAGCGACTCTCATCGCTGAAGACGACACGTCTCCATTCGTCCCTCCATTCACGCCTGTCGCGACACCACTGGAGGCGGGCTGCACGATGTTGGGGCGTGAGCGGAAGACGGCCTAACGGTGTGCGGGACCGTAGCCCAGCTTCATGGAGACGGTTGCGAATGGTCCTCGCCGATACCCCAGGAGCAACAGTGTCCCTAATTTGCTGGGAAGTGGCGGTGCGGTCCCCTACGGCACTGCGTAGGATCCTACGGTCTTGGCGTGCATCCGTGCGTCGCTGCGGTCCGGTCCCAGGTCGACGGGCACGTGCACCTTCCACCGACCACTGGCGACAACATTGATGTACTGTGGAGACCTCACGCCCCACGTGTTGAGCAATTCGGCGGTACGTCCACCCGGCCTCCCGCATGCCCACTATACGCCCTCGCTCAAAGTCCGTCAACTGCACATACGGTTCACGTCCACGCTGTCGCGGCATGCTACCAGTGTTAAAGACTGCGATGGAGCTCCGTATGCCACGGCAAACTGGCTGACACTGACGGCGGCGGTGCACAAATGCTGCGCAGCTAGCGCCATTCGACGGCCAACACCGCGGTTCCTGGTGTGTCCGCTGTGCCGTGCGTGTGATCATTGCTTGTACAGCCCTCTCGCAGTGTCCGGAGCAAGTATGGTGGGTCTGACACACCGGTGTCAATGTGCTCTTTTTTCCATTTCCAGGAGTGTATATTACAAATAACAAGTACTAAAAAAAAAGTTACATGGCGCGAGATTCGATCAGACGACCTTCGGATTACGAACCCGAGCGCTTACCGCTGCGCCACGACGGTGTACGAAGTTACAAGTCGTAGAGAGTATTTCATCTCAGCGGTTTCTTTTAACTGTCGATTTTCTCGACAATGGCTGAGAAGTGCATCTTGGTGCTTTGCCACATTACACCTCTGGCTATGAGCTTTTATTATGCGCAATATGAATCGAATCTGAATTTCACAATTGGTGGCCTCCCCTTGTAAGGGTTCCTGAAAGTAGCAAGACCAATTTTGCTCGAGCGTTGTCTTACGAGTCCCTTATTGAGTTTGTATCTGCCTGCTAAAAGAATTAAAAATCTGGCTTTCAGCGAGTCTTGAAAGGCGAACGAAAGCAACTTGCACCTGGTAGCCAAGCATGTTACCTCAGAACTGGTTTTTTCCTAAAGTGGGAAGAAATCCTTTTGAGGTTCAATTGTTGGCAAATGTCAGTCAGACATGTGTCGTTGGTCTAAACGTTTCGGTGTGTTGAATTTGTACCAATGATTTTTCTACAGGTTTTTTCTGTCCCAAATAGAGAGTTGAAGTCTCCCATTTGTATTTTCACGTCATCTTGATGAATTTTGCTCATAGTATTTTGAGTGTGTTCCAGAATTTTCCGACATTTTCGGTGTTTTTCTTATTTTCGATGTTGGTGGGGACATGTGCATTGATGAGTTTATATTTTTTACTGGGGCTCTTAATGGGCATAGTCATAAGTCGGTTGTTGATGGGCAGGCCGCGGTGGCCGAGCGGTTCTAGGCGCATCAGTCCGGCACCGCGCGACTGCTACGGTCGCAGGTTCGAATCCTGCTTCGGGCATGGATGTGTCTGATGTCCTTAGGTTAGTTAGGTTTAAGTTCTAGGGGACTGATGACCTCCACTGTTAAGTCCCATAGTGCTCAGAGCCATTTGAACCATTTCATTGCTGATGGGTGTGATTTCTTTGACAGAGTTGATGATAGATCTGTGTTCGAGAAATTCAATGCCAAAGATTGGTACGCCTTTCGCTACCTTTTGCTGTATTTTGCTCTTGAAGATTCAATGGTTTCCGTAATGCAAGGATTCATTGTCAGTTAGTCGTGGTTCTTGAAGAGCAAGGGTGAGAATTTTTTGTCGGTCGATTTCTTATGTGAGATTGTTTAGTTTTCGTGTTTTGATCAATGTATCGATGTTTAGTTTTCAAGTGCATGTTCTCTGCTAGTAGGGAAATTTACCAGAGATCTTCGATATTCTCTGCCGTGCTAACCTGGACTCCCCAGAATCCGAAAATCCGACTGCCGCCTGTCGACAGGCGGGTTGTGTACCACCTGGGGTAATGTTGACTTCGCTTGCATAGTTCATGTTTGTTTGTGTCTCATTGGTTTGGCCTGGGTGATTCCAGGACCGGACAGGACCATAGAGTGTTGAAGCCTTTGCAACCAAATATTTTCAGCTGAGCTCATTGAGCTGACAGACGGTGACCAGAGTAGCAGTGATTTTCACTCAGACGTGTCTGGATTTTGGGTTCAACGGATTGAGTAGCCGTTCAGGATTGTGTTAGTATTTGGTTCACCCCAAGTATTTGATTTCCTCGGTACCACCCATATGGGGGAGGGTTTCCCCTATCCGCCACACTGGATTATTATTATTATTGTCATTATGTAATCAGCAAATCCGATATGGTGTATCTTCGAACCACTGAAATAGATGTGTATTGTTCGATTCAGTATTTCCATCACATAAATATGGGTTATAATTACGTTACATTGCTGCTAGTAGACATATTTCTCACTTTATCTTAGACAGTTGCTACCTGTTACTCCATCATAGGAATTTATGTGCGCAGCATTGTTGCAATACAGTCGTTCAAATTATACGATTTCTGTAGTTTCATTTCGATACCAGATCGTTCTAATCGGATTCAGTCAGTCAGTCCTAATGTGGATAATCGACTGCGACCCTCATCATATGATAGGCTGGGTAAACCACATTCTTAATGGACTGTTGAATCTAGATCACTTATCTATGACAGTGTCTGAATTCTTAAACACTGTGGAAAATAATAATCCATTGTGCTTATTACAAACACGTTATTTAAATATAAATATATGAACTAACGAGATAACAGTTTATTTACAGGAGCAGAGCCCCATCCATCATAGCAGAGCAGTGCGAGATTGGTTTCAGGGCCAAGAGAGGATAAAGCTGTTGCCATTTGTTGCACGATCGCCGAACATCAGCCAGATAGAGAATATGTGGGTAGAAGTAACAAGGTCATTGCCATGTGGACCTACAAATGCAAGCGACCTTTGGACGAATATACAAATCGTATGGTGGGAAGTAAACCATCACGCTACACTGTCGACAACTTAATGAAATCAATGCCCCTACGCCTGCGAGAAATCTTACGTAATGGCCGATGGTCGGTTGGTTACTAAAAGTATAGTCCACAAAACCCATGTGGACAATTTTCTGATAATCGGTCAAGCTTTGCTTTGTCGCAGCTCTTTAGCATAAAAGTGCATTTACTTTCAGTCTCCTCCTTACAATTCTTGCAATGCAAGGTAATTGAAAACTCTCATCCACTCGACGCCAACTGAGAAATTGACTGGTGCATGTGTTGTTCAACACACAGTAGTTGTCACCCTCACTGGAATCAATGACTGTTTGTGCGTGTGTGTGTGTGTGTGTGTGTGTGTGTGTGTGTTTTCGTGTTCACGCACAATCTGAATCAATACTACTAACATTAGAGAGACAACCAACAATAAATATTGCATCAAATACGACTGTAAAGTATTTTAATGCGATGAAACTGAATTTTTACCGAACGCACGTCCTGCGTATTACGTTAAGTAAGATGTATTAACTCCATAGTATCGTTAGCAGAGACAGTGCGCTCTTGTTGTCGAGGCTCCCGACAAGTACAGCGATTAGCAGTGCCCAATGCCGCCGCGCTTTGTTTATGCTGGCTGAGCGTGGACACTGCAGCAGACGCTTCGCCGTAAACACAAGGAAATCACCTTGGCTCTGACAGCAATGAGCGGATATCACTGCCTGCGTGTTCTTATAGTAACCAACGTGAGACTCTACTCACAGGTGCCATGGAGCAATTGCAACGGGTATCATGTCATTAGTCATCAGAATGTCAACCAGTGATGAAATGTCCACTCTATTTGAATCCCACGAAAACAGGAACCTTATCAGAAAGGAATGTGAGGTGGTATTAAAATTTATCCAACATACAAAAATTAACAGCAGGGATTTCATGTATGCAGTAGTAGCACACAAGGAAATATTATGTCTTGGAAGCGTATATTTCATTTCCTCTTCTCATATTAACGCCCTTGTTTTAGTATGAAGTGAGAAAATAAACACGAAAAACTAAAGTTCCTGAGAAGTACTTCAGTCATTATCTCTTCTCATATCACAACGTTTGTTTTAGTATGAAGTAAAAAAATTAATAGTTTAGGGTTCTGAAGCATAGTATGACACCAGATTCTTATCGTAGGCGCTATCGGAAACGCAAAAACAGGGAGCTGTCCATCCTTTTGTCCAACAGACTGTTTCCTTTCATGCCTTACTCTTGCTAGGAGATTCTTATTTAAAAAATGCAACAAAGACGAGTTTCCCTGAAGCAGTGAGGATATTTGCACATGTCTGTATTCAGCAATGACTGCCAGCTGCCACAACACTTGACAGAAACCATTCGGCAGGCAACACAACTGTGCGTGCGCTTCAGACTTCATTCAGTAAGCCGTCAGGAGATGGATGGAAACGTCAAATTAACGTCGCTTTCCGAGTCGTACTCAATCCAGAATGAGGTGTTATTAAGGTAGTTGAGCGTTCTAGCAATTACACTTTCATTATTCCAATATGAGTATCCCGACAGCCAAAAGAACCCGTTAGTGTGAAACCATCGGGAACTGCATTAATAGCAAACTGCAAGAACTTGAGGCAATACGTCGACTCATTTCTTCGCTGGGTGACCTATTACTGTTATTTAGGATTCTCTGAGTCCTAGTCAGAATGCAAATGGAACTTCAGAGGAGCTCTCCGCTATTCTTGACAAACATCAGCAACTTGTAATCACTGCGAGTTACAACTGCGTGATGATAATGGTTCAGGTTGTCAGTAGTTGTGGTGGTGTTATGCTGTCAGACTGCTTACAGTAACGTTAATGCTGGCGCACATAATTTAACGCTGACTACCTACTTAAGTAAAGATAGTGTTGTAGCGTCGTCGCTTCTCTTTATTTATCCTCAGCTTGAGTAATACAATTTTACGAACATACTACACCATTCGCGAGCTGCTAATGATACAGTATGACTACAGAGGTCATCGTGCGGGTATTACACTAATTCTGCAATGAATTGCTTAGCAAATATTACCCTCAGCTATGCAGCTGGAATGACTCATTACACAGGTACTCTATGTTGCATTTGGTTAAGTGACCAGTTCGCTGCAATCCTGCTTCTACTGTTCGTAAATACTACTATATACTTAAAAAATGGTTCAAATGGCTCTGAGCACTATGGGACTTAACTTCTGAGGTTATCAGTCCGCTAGAACTTAGAACTACTTAAACCTAACTAACCTAAGGACATCAGACACACTCATGCCCGAGACAGGATTCGAACCTGCGACCGTAGCGGTCACGCGGTTCCAGACTGTAGCGCCTAGAAACACTCGGCCACCCCGGCCGGCATACGTGTATGCTGACCATCCGTTATTTGACTAAATATGAACTACAATCTGATTCGCATATATATGACATAGGTTATCGCCGGCACAAAATAATGACTAAGGGTTGGATGCCGTTGAAGTCCCGTTACATTGATGGCAAGACATATGTTCGCAAATCTCCTGTGCTGCCTCAAAAAGAAATTGCATCTTAAGTATCGAAGGACCGACGTCCACACTGTCACAGCGCGTTGAAATACAACAACGATGGCAGATGAAAATTTGTGACCGACTGGGCTTCGAACCTGGACCTCCTAGTAACTAGACAGACGTGCTGATCACTGCACTATTATTAATTTTTTTTTATAGTTTGAGAAGACTTTCAGCACCAGGTAGGCGGAGGCAAAGAAGGCAGGTGTCGCAGATCCGAGGGCTCGCCGCAATGCTTCCCCCGTACCAGTTACTGAGCAGCTGCATTAATCCCGTGTATTTCATGTTTGCGCCCATATATTCCTTTAAATTGTAGAACAAAATTGAAGTAGTAATTAAGGTAAAATAAATTACAGTTGCCGCCTCCAATGGCGTGCATTCCTTGTAGAAAATAACTTATAACAGTGAAAAAGGTGACGAAAAAATACATGACAAACATTCATTCTGAAATATATTCACAATTTAGGTTATAATGCACTGGATGCATATGAGGTCTGTATGGAAGCCATATAATTTTCAACAAATAAAAGAAATGTCGGCGCCGGATGGGTTTTGCCAAATTATAACAGTTGTGATCTTAGAACCAACGTAGAAGAATATTCCAGAAATAAAAAAAGTGAAAGAATAGTATTCTGCTTCTAATAAAAAAACTGTCCCCCTTTTTGTAGCCCACATAAAGCAATAGATAAAAAAATTTGATACCATTCCTTATATTTATTATTCTTCTTCAGCTCAAAATGTTCTTCTTCGTCAAAAAACATGTACTCTTCTAAGTTCTAAGTTTTGCTTGTTACGACGTAAAACCCAAACGCTCCCAGATACCACGAATAACTGCTATTCGTAACACTTCTAGTCGTGTCGTAAAGCTTCCGTTACCGGTATATGACATTCAGCGGTTCTGTTGATAGTGCCAATTTCTTCCTAGTCCAGTTCCAAATTCTGATTCTATTTTTGCATAAGAAGATGTGCGCTACAGATTCTACCAGCCGACATTTGTGGCAGTATGGAGATAGTCTAATTTTATTTTCGATTAGCGTTCCGCTGTGGGCATGGTTTCGTTTACAACGTCGCACCATACCGCACTGACTCTAGTTGGCAGAATTTTATTGTTGATATTTTTCCTGACGTTCCTCCAGTTTGTTGTAGGTTATTATACCGGAATTGGTTTTGTGAAGACGATGTCTGATAATATAATAATCATAGACGGTTCCAGTGCTGGTTTGTGCTGGTGGAAGTCTTATACAGCTCCAATCGCCATAGTACTTTCGGACGTAATCTAGGCTGGCGTGCTACATTAACAGGAACGTTCCTCTCCCCAGGATCTAACGAGAGGAACAGAAGTTTCGTGATGCCTGTCTTAGTGGGATGTATTAGTTTAAAAGCACGTCTTCAATTCCAAGTCCTCCGGTTTGCCTCTGCAATGTCGCCGTGTGGAGGGATACTTTGAAGATATTTTGTTTCCACACATACCAAGAGGCTACAGCTAATAATTTATGTGCAGTGACCTGCGATATCGGTAAGACTGCTGCGACATGATATATTTTGCTAAGTATGTATGTATTTATAAACTAAACTTTCTGCAGTCGGTCTAACGACCGCATGCCGTTGTCCTTCAACAAGGTTCCGATGACATGAAGTTTGCGCTTCCAATTGTTCGTAACCATGCGCTTGGGATTCGCCCTTAACCACAATCAGAGTTCGAGTCTCCACTCGCTCGCGGATACATTATATTCCCGCGATGGTTCGGACGATGACGGGCGTCTAGCACTGAAAACTTTCGATTACCCGTCGAGACCCAAATGATCATACAGGATGTTTCAGAAGGAATAGTAAATATTGTAGGAGGTTGTAGTATAGACAAATTGCAGAAAAAAGCCATATAACATTTGACCAATTTTTATTGCGTACATATAGCTGGGTTCAACGCATTTTCGTTTCGTATGTTGGTCCTTACGGCACCCTGTTGTCTACACTTCCTTGAAAGTGAGCTTCCAGCGTTATTGGAAGAGTTTCATTTGGCTACAAGGATGCGTATGTTCCTTCAACATGACGGGGCTCCTGCACATTCTAGTCGTCAGGTGACACAGTATCCAAACCTAATATTTCCTGTAAGATGGATCAGTAGATATGGGCAGTTTTCTTGGCCTTCAAGGTCGCTGGGCCTTATCGCTTTGGATTTTTGCCTGCGGGGATGGTTAAATGCGAAGTCTACAAAGAAATAGTAAACCCAAGAGCCGATTTCATCGTTCGGATTATGAATAGTGCAGTCCTCATAAAAGAACGCAAAGACGACCTCAGAAGAACTACACGTGGTGTTATCAAGAGAACTCAAATGTGCATTGAAGTTGGTGGGGGAAGTTTTGAAACTCAACTCTGAACGTCCTCATTTGCCTTTGCTTTGAGTTTGTTCGGGTTACGTACTAACAGCTGTTTCTCTGCACTCAATAAAAAGTGGACGCATTTATTTGGAATTTTTTATGCAATTCGTCTGTATTACCACCTGCTAAAATATCTATTGTTCCTCCTGAAACACCCTGTATATGGATATATGTGTGTTGTCTGTTCTTTCGGACATGTCCGAAAGAAAAGACACTACGAATCCGGGTTCGAACCTGGTCAGAGACAAATTTTCATCTGACGCCGTTGTTCTATTTTAATGCCCATGACAGCCTGGACATCTGTCTTTCAATCTTTAATTGTTTAACAAGGCTGTCTATTTCGATTAGTAGTGTCTGTTCTTTCAGAAATGTCCGAAAGAACAGACACACACACACATACACACACTCATTTTTATCTTAAGTGCTATTCGGAAAATGTTCGGCAATTCAGTGATAGTGCCGGACTGGAGCTGCATCAGCCTACTCATTTCTCTAGATATAGTCTTAATTTTCTGAACAATTCCTGTTTAAAAAATGACAGCGACAGTGCCTCTCATCGTTTACTTTGTCGGAAACCTGCTTCTTTCTGCCCTAGCCTATACTATAGCAATGAGTGATTGCTCACATTCTTGATACCTCACTGGACGTGCTACTACAACTGTAGCCAAAGATTCAAATCCCGCTGGATAAGTATGTTTCAAGTCAGATGGTTTTGCTCCTCCCCTTTGTCATTGAAAACGATCACAACGAAATTAAGTATAGGTATCCTATGAAACCCTTGAATTCGTATTGCGGTGCTGTGAAGATGGAAAAAGTAGTTTTTCACAATTATCATATGACAGATGGAATTTGTCAGATTCCACTAATTATGATTGCATTATTAACTTTTAGTTCACAGGCGCTTTTCTGCCGCTAATTGTAACTGTTATTTGAATGTTAGAACTGGAAGAATAGAAACATCAAATTTTCGCCATATGGAATGGTCGAATTCACCTTAAGTCTTCACGTTTCGATCAAAGGCAGAATCCGTCAGGAAAGCTGACAACAATAAACAAGGACATGCCTGTCTTCTGGGGGATATGCCAATGACAGTGATCTCAATAACAATATTGTACAGCAAAGAGACATTGCCAACTCCACCACTGGAGAAGCTCCAAAATTGTGAATCGCGTCTGGTGAATACGCTTTCAAGGTTTCGGTCCGATGAAGACAGTAAAACACAAATAATTGTCTCAGTATTAATTTATGACATTTAGTTTGCTTTCAGTACATCGATGTATTACAAGTAATTGCATTCTAGCTCCAAAACCTAGTTACAGAATGTGAATAAGACTCATTGACATATAATGAGGGTCTTGCGGCCCTAGCCACCCGCAACTTTGAGACGAAGCTACAGTCACTTCTGAGGTCACTCACAGAACGCATCAGCTGGTATCCTTCCTGGCAGTATAACTGAAACTTGGCAACAGCGCAGAATATGTTTGGCAACTCTGTGACCGACGAGTTACTTCCTTGATGGCATAGAACTATCCTGCTAAATTCACTTGATATTATCGTGTCATTTCAATTGAATACTGTGAGTGATTTTCTCTTGAGATGTGACATAAGGAGATCAGTTAATGCTTTTGAGTCAACGAAAGTGGTTCTACACGGGAAATACAACTACTCTCGTATCTTATGTTGCGATTTATCTGCCATAGCGGCTACTGAGCCAGTAAGTACAGCAAAGGCCCGCACCTGTTCGCTAGCTCCTTGGTAAAGTGCTTGCCTGTCAGGTGCACGCTGCCGTTGTTCGCCTTTCAAGACTCGCTGAAAACCAGATTTTTTAGTTCTTTTGTAGCAGAACTACAAGCAGACAGATACAAATTCAGTGTGGGAATCGTAAGACAACGCTCTAGCAAAATTCGCCTTGCTACTTTTAGTAAACCTTAGTGTCAAAGCAAAAACCTTACGGTACTGCCAAACTCATAATGCCACTCTTGTTTTCTGCCGACATATTTTTTGTTGTTGTGAATACGTAATTTTATCTATGAACTGCCACATTTTCACAATACTTGCGAAGCAAATCATCTAGCGGTTCTAGGCGCTCAGTCCGGTACCGCGCCACTGCTACGTCGCAGGTTCGAATCCTGCCTCGGGCATGGATGTGTGTGCTGTCCTTAGCTTAGTTAGGTTTAAGTAGTTCTAAGTTCTAGGGGACTAATGACCACAGCAGTTGAGTCCCATAGTGCTCAGAGCCATTTGAACCATTTTTTTATTGAGTACAGAGATACAGTTGTTAGTACGTAACCTTAACAAACAAAAAGCAAAGGCAAATGAGGACGTTCAAAGATGATTTTCAAAAATTCCCACACCAACTTCAATGCACATTTGAGTTCTCTTGATAACACCACGCGTAGTTCTTCTGAGGTCGTCTTTGCATTCTTTTATGAGGGCTGCACTATTCATCATCCGAACGATGAAATCGGCTCTTGGGTTTACTTTTTCTTTGTAGACTTCGCCTTTAACCATCCCCGCAAGCAAAAATCCAAAGAGATAAGGTCCGGGGACCTTGAAGACCAAGAAAACTGCCCATATCTACTGATTCATCTTCCGGGAAATGTTAGGTTTGGATACTGTGTCACCTGACGACTAGAATGTGCAGGCGCCCCGTCATGCTGGAGGAACATACGCATCCTTGTAGCCAAATGAAACCCTTCCAATAACGCTGGAAGCTCATTTTCAAGGAAGTGTAGACAACTGGGTCCTGTAAGGATCAACATACGAAACGAAAATGCAGTGAACCCAGCTACATGTACGCAATAAAAATTGGACACGTGCTATATGGTATTTTTTCTGCAATTTGTCTATACTACCATCTCCTACAAGATTATCTATTCCTCCTGAAACATCCTGTATAATTACTCAGGTCTCGACGGGTCATCAAAAGTTTTCAGTGCTAACCACCCGTCATCGTCCGAAACCTCGTGGGAATACAGTGTGGCCTCGAGAGAGTGGAATAATGGACCGGGGGAATTTGCGTCTGACGAGGAGCGCGTGTAGATAGGTGCTGCAGTGAGGTAGGCTGCTGTGTCCCGACAGTGTCCACCGTCGGGGGTTCGAGTCCTCCCTCTGGCATGGGTGTGTGTGTTGTCCATAGAGTAAGATAGTTTAAGTTAAATTAAGTAGTGAGTAAGCTTAGGGACCGATGAATTAAAGCAGCTTGGTCTCATAAGTTCTTACCACAAATTTGCAAAACTGTAAGTCCAAAATACTGCATCTCGGTTCTTACAATATTGCATTAGGTGTGCCCTGGTTAGATGTAACTGAAGAGAGACTCCAACTCGGATTGTGATTAAAGGCGATTCCCAAGAGCATGGCCACGAACAATTGGGAGCGGAAACTAAATGTCATCGGAACCTTGTTGAAGGACAACGACATGCGATCGTTAGACCGACTGCAGAAAGTTCAGTTTATAAATACATACATACTTAGCAAAATGTATCATGTCGCAGCTGTCTTACCGATACCGCAGGTCACTGCACATAAAATATTAGCTGTAGCCTCTTGGTATGTGTGGAAACAAAATATCTTCAAAGTATCCTTCCACACGCGACATTGCAGAGGCAATGACTTGCAGAGGCAGAGGACTTGGAATTGAAGACGTGCTTTTAAACTAATACATGCTACTAAGACAGGCGTCACGAAACTTCTGGTCCTCTCGTTAGATCCTGGGGATAGGACCGCTCCTGTTAATGTAGCATGCCAGCCTAGATTACGTCAGAAAGTACTATGGCGATTGGAGCTGTATAAGACTTCCGCCAGCACAAACCAACACTAGAACCGTCTATGATTATTATATTACCAGATATCGTCTTCACAAACTAATTACGGTAAATTAACCTACAAAAGACTAGAGGAACGTCAGGAAAAATATCAACAATAAAATTCTACCAATTAGAGTCAATGCCGTATGGTGCGACGTTGTAAACGAAACCACACCCACAGCGGAACGATTATGGAAAATCAAATTGAGACCATCTCGATACTGCCACAAATGTCGGCTGGTAGAAACTGTAGCGCTCATGTAAGCGTAGGCTTCCGCGGCCGTTGTCTTCTTCAATAAAATTCTTCAGGGTATCAGACCGCATCGTCATAATTTAAAATGCGCCAACGTTTCGGCCAGCGTTGCAGCTAGCCTTCATCAGGGCCTTACGTTAACTGCTAAACGAATTTCTTTTTTTTTTTTTTACTTTATTGTTATTTTGACACCTGAACAAACAGGTAGGCTGGCAGCAGCACAATACGCCGCTCTTCAGCCGAGGAGAGTACATGGAGATAAACAAAGAAGATACATCACTTAGAAAAACGGCGGGAAAAAACAGGAGACACAAGAACATAAAAGCACAAGAAGCCGTTCACACTTGATGACAATCCACACTACGAACTGGAGACCCGACGCAGAAACACTGAAGAAGACGATGGCACTGGTGAACAATGGAGCGTCACGGCGAAACTGAACACTAAACATGACGGCACACACGATACACTGATGGCGGTGATCTCCGACGCGCGAATGTCCACTGAGCGTGTGCGAGTCCGGGGACCTGCCAAGAGGGGAACAGGGGTGAGGAGGGGGAGAGGGGAGGAAAAGAGGATGCCACGGCTTAGGAGACGGGGACAGGAGGATAGGGACAGGGGAGGGGAGGCCCGGGGACAGGGGGGGAGAAAAGGAGGATTGAGGGAAAAGGGAGAGAAGGGAGGGAGGGTGCCCAGAGGAGTAAGTACAGGAGGAGGGTGGGAGGATCAAAGTTGGTAGGAGGGGTAGATGGAGGGGAGGAGGGCATCATCAGGGAGAGGGAGCTGGCGGAAGCCACCTTGGGAGAGGGTAAGGAGGGTGGAGAGATGGAGACCGGGTGGGACGTGGGAATACAGGCGCGGCAGCGGGCGGGGGTGGGAGAGGAGCGGAGAGACGAGCGGGTGAGGAGGATCAAGTTTACGGGAGGTGTACAGGATCCGTATCCTTTCAAGGAAAAGGAGGAGGTGGGGGAAGGGGATGAGATCATACAGGATCCGTGTGGGGGAGGGGAGACGGATGCGATAGGCGAGGCGGAGAGCATGGCGTTCCAGGATTTGGAGGGATTTATAAAAGGTAGGGGGAGCGAAGATCCATGCTGGATGGGCATAACAAAGGATAGGGCGGATGAGGGATTTATAGGTGTGGAGGATGGTGGTGGGGTCCAGACCCCACATGCGGCCAGAAAGGAGCTTGAGGAGACGGAGGCGGGAACGTGCCTTGGCTTGGATTGTCTAGAGATGGGGAGTCCAGGAGAGGCGACAGTCGAGGGTGACGACAAGGTACTTAAGGGTGGGAGTGAGGGCGATGGGACGGCCATAGACGGTGAGATAGAAATCAAGGAGGCGGAAGGAAGGGGTGGTTTTGCCTACAATGATCGCCTGGGTTTTGGAAGGATTGACCTTGAGCAACCACTGGTTGCACCAAGCGGTGAACCGGTCAAGGTGGGATTGGAGAAGGCGTTGAGAGCGTTGCAGGGTGGGGGCAAGGGCAAGGAAGGCGGTGTCATCGGCAAACTGGAGAAGGTGGATGGGGGGTGACGGCGGTGGCATGTCCGCCGTGTACAACAGGTACAGAAGGGGGGAGAGGACGGAGCCTTGGGGCACACCGGCAGAGGGGAAAATTGTGTAGGAATCGGTGTTATGGATGGTGACATAGGAAGGACGGCGGGAGAGAAAGGAACCGATCAGACGGACGTAGTTAATGGGAAGGGCGAAGGTTTGGAGCTTGAAGAGGAGACCGGAATGCCATACGCGGTCATAAGCGCGTTCGAGGTCAAGAGAGAGGAAGATTGCGGAGCGACGGGAATTGAGCTGTTCGGAAAGGAGATGAGTGAGGTGAAGGAGAAGATTGTTGGAAGAGAAGGACGGCCGAAAGCCGCACTGGGTAACGGGAAGGAGGCGGTGCTGGCGGAGATGCTGGTGGATGCGTCGGGTGAGGATAGATTCCAGGACCTTGCTGAAGACCGAGGTAAGGCTGATGGGATGGTAGGAGGAGACGGCGGACGGCGGTTTGCCAGGTTTAAGGAACATGAGGATACGAGAGGTTTTCCACAGGTCGGGGTAGTAACCAGTGGACAGGACTACATTGTAGAGCCTGGCCAGGGTGGAGAGAAAAGAGACAGGAGCTTAACGAAGGTGACGGTAGGTGACACGATCGTGACCAGGAGCGGTATTGCGTTTTATGCGGACTGTAGCAATGAGATCCTGTGTAGTGATAGGAGTATTGAGGTCCGTGTGTGCAATGTTGTCCAAGTACTGGAAACCAGGAGCGAGGGGAGGGACAGAGGTGTCAGTTCGATCGCGGATATCCGGGAAGAGGCAGTAGTCGAACTGGGGATCATCGGGGATGGAAAACACATCGGACAGGTAGGAGGCAAAGTGGTTAGCCTTACTAAGGGCGTCAGGGAAGGGGTGATCATCATGGAGAAGAGGATAGTAGGGGGAGGGCTTAGTTCCGGTAAGGCGACGGAAGGCGGACCAGAACTTGGACGAGTTTATAGGGAGGGTAGCATTTAAACGGGTGCACGTCTGTCGCCAGTCCCGGCGTTTCTTAGCCGCGAGCAAATTACGAATGTGTCGCTGGAGTTGCCGGTGGCGTCGTAGTGTGTCCGGGTCACGCGTGCGGAGGAACTCACGGTAGAGACGACAGGATTCACGGAGGAGGTGGACGGCCTGTGGGGGTAAGGTAGGACGGTGGGGGTGGATGGAAACAGTAGGGACGTGGGCCTCCACGGCCTCAGACAAGGTCTGCTGGAGAAAGGAGGCGGCACGGGTGACATCATCGGGAAGGCGATAGGTGAGAGGGTGGCTATCGACCTGGGTGGAGAGGGTATCCCGGTAGGCATTCCAGTTGGCACGGAAATAGTCATGGACGTACTTAGGGGGAGGGTCATTACGAGGGTCAGGGCGGGGGCGACGACCGTCTGAAATGGTGAGGAGGACAGGGAGATGGTCGCTACCAATAGGCTCCAGGACATCCACCGTAATGCGACCAAGGAAGTTGGGGGAGGAGAGAAGAACATCGGGAGTGGAGTTGGATTCGGGACGGGTGTGCTGGGGGATGGGGATGAGGTCGCCGTGAAGGGAGGAGAGGAACCGATGCCACCGCCGTAACTGGGCAGCAGAGCGACTATGGATGTTGAGGTCGGCGGCGATCACGTAGGAGGAGAAGGTACGGTCGATGTGGGAGAGGAAGTCGAAAGGAAGAGGGGCGTTGGGGCGGACATAGATGGTGGCACAGGTAATGGTAAGGCCGGGGAAGAAGAGACTAAGGATCAGGTGTTCGGTGGGGTCGGGAAGGAGAGGTTGGAGCTGAACGGGGATCTGGTGGTGGTGACCAATGGCCACTCCGCCACGCGCAACTGGGAGGGGATTATCGGAGCGGTGGAGGAGATAGGGGGAGGTGTGGATGGAGTGGTGGGGTTGGAGGAAGGTTTCATTGAGGAGGAAGGCATCCACACGGTGGGTAGCAAGGGTGTGCAGGAAGAGGTTCTTGTTGGCGGGAAGGGAGCGGATGTTGTTGAAAAGGATACGGTGCTGTCACGCCATGACAGGGATTTAGACGAGGGTGTCAAGACGGGAGAAGGTGAAATGGGCCTGGTTGTTGGAATAGGTGGCGTACATTTTAAGGTGAAAAATGGAATGGGTGGCGAGGGAGATCTGTTGGAGGGTGTGGGGGCGCTGAAAGGGATGAACATTCTCTAGGACGATGGTGAGGAACCTGATGATGTCCTCAGCGGTGGGTGGGTGACGAAGGGAATTGCCAGGAGGGGTGGGGGCGTCCAGAGGACGGACAGGTACGGTGAGTTCAGGAGTGGTTGGAGGGGGTCGGGCTTTACACTTTTGGGAGTAGGTGGGATGAGGGAGATTGCAGGTATTACAGGAGGGAGGGGATTGGAGGTTAGGGCACTGCCGGAGGAAGTGCGCTTGCCGACAATGCAGGCAGGTGGGGGCCTCGCGGCACTCAGCTGTGGGGTGCGCATTATAGCGCAGACACCTCTGGCAGCGCAGGGATTGAGGAGGGGAACGGGAGGGGTCGACCTTGTACCGCTGGTGGAAGAGAAGGGCACCCTCCTTCAGGAGACGGTCAATGGAGGGGGCGTCCTCAGAGAAAACCCGCATAAGGCGGGTGCGGCCGGCCGAGTTGAAAATGCGGCGGACCGCCTGCACCTCCAGCGTGGGATGGGCCTTGAGCTCCGCCAACACCTCCTCCTCCGTGATCGACGGACTGAGCCTCGTGATCACGGCGGTGAGGGTCGGCGGGCGACGCGGGGGTTGGGGTTGGCGGGTAGGAGATGGAGAAGGAGCAGGGGTAAGGGAGGTGTTGGGACCAAACGGGTGATGGGGAGACGGGAGAGGATGTCAGTATGGAGGGTGGGGCTGGGGGAGGAGATGAGAACAGAATCCCGTCTGGGAGTAAGGAGAGAGATGGGGGCACCAGGGAAATGTTGGCGGAGGAGGAGGGAGAGGTTCCGGGCCTCGAGAAAGGAAGGATCGGGATGGGACAGGAGATATTTGTATAAACTGGGGGGGGGGAGGAGGAGGAGGTGGCAGCAGGGCCAGGTGGGGAGACATCCATGGCACCCTGGGGGGGGGGGGATGGAGGTCGGGGCGGGGCCTTTTTGGGAGCGGAGGAGGTGGGGGTGCCACTAAGGCGTTTGACGGCAGCAGAAGGGCGGGTGGTGACATGAGGGACGGGAGCGATGGAGAGGTGGTGGGAAGGGATAGGTCCCGGCGTGGACGCAGCAGTCGGCGCCGGAGATGGTGGCGGTGAAGGCGAAGGCGATGGTGACGGCGACGATGATGACGGTGGTGGCGGTGATGGCGAAGGCGACGGGGAGAGCTGGGCATGGACAGTGGCCCGACGGGCTGCAGTGACAGGCTGGGGGAGTGGGGGGAAAGGATCAGAACGAGAGGAGCGAGAGGAAGAAGGGGGAGAGGGGGCGACAAACAGCGAGGGCGAAGGGAGAGTGAGGAGAGGTGGGATGGAAGGAGGGGGGTGTGACTGGGCACACCAAGTTATAGTAGTGGAGGCGGCGGAAGGTGAGGTATAGACGATGGCGGTGGTGGTAGTGGTGGCGGTGGTGGTGGGGGCGGACATGACGACAGGGAGAAAAAACGCACACCACGAAAAGGAAAGGACACAAACTGGGAACAGACGCAGACGAACGAAGACCAGGGTCGGACGACCAGGGTCGGACGGCGACGGCGACGGCGACGGCGACGGCGACGGCGACGGCGGGCGGCAGGAGCGTCGCAGCTGGTGCTGCCGCGGACGGGGCCGGGGCTGCTGCTGCTGCTGCTGCTGCTGCTGGCTGGACCGCGGCTACTGCTGCTGCTGCTGCTGCCACAGGAGGAGGGCTGGCTGGCTGGCTGGCTGGCTGGCTGGCTGGCTGGCTGCCGATGGGACCGCTGCTGCAGGCCGGGACCGGGACCACCGCTGCTGCTGCTGCTGCTGCTGCTGATGGACGGCGGCGGCTCTGCTGGGCTGGCTGGCTGGCTGGCACCTGTAACACCTAGCACTTCGATGAGCGCTGGAATCGCACTATCGAAGGGCGGCAACCTTTCGGTGTACCGCCGGAGATGTCGTGCTAAATGAACTCACTTGGTTCCTTAAATAGCTGCACGAGAAAACCGTGTCGTTACTTGATTGGCTGTAAAAGGAGGAGGAGGAGGGGTGAAAGGTATGCTTTATTGGTGCTTCCTTTATTATCTGTCATTGGCTGAAATAGCTGTTTTCTATTGGTCTTTATATTAATCCACCCCATTGAAGGAGACGGACGAATAGCGAACAGGTGATGGCTGTGACGTCACACTGTTTCCATGCTGTCCAGAAGCCGGCTGCGGCGTGCTTTGTGTGCTCGCGACCACTACTGCGGCTCTCTGCGTGTCTGCATGGGCCGCCACGGCTCTGCCGCCGCTCCGTAGCCCTGCTATTGCAGGCAGCCAAGACCTCGGAAGCTTGTACCCGTCCTCTCTATTCATGTTGGCGGGTCTTTTGGCTATTTCTATCGCCTCTGTAATCTTTCTTTTGAAAGTGAGAGGCTGTTTCGCCAGGACGCGGGCTTCTTGAAAAAATATTGGTTTCCCGCACTCGTCTCGGTGTTCCGCCACTGCTGACTTAGTGTGTTGTTTCAGGCGGATATATCTTTCATGTTCCGAGAGCCTTGTGCTAATCGGACGTCCCGTCTCACCTATGTAGACTAATCCACACGCACAACCAATTTCATACACGCCAGCTGTGTGTAGTTTGTCAACTGCATCCTTGGTAGAACCGAGCATGTCTGATATTTTGTTTCTGCCTCGGAAAATTGGTTTGATATCGGCTTTTCGTAGAATTTTGCCAATACGTTCGGTGACCCCTTGTACATATGGTAACACAGCAATGCTCTGTGCCTCCTTCTCCTCTTCCCTATTAGTCTTCTCCCTTGTCGACATGGTGCTGTCTATCATCTGCTTCCCATAGCCATTAGTTCCGAAGATGGACCTGAAGCGTTCAAGTTCTGTCTTCAGATGATCGTCGCTTATCCTGTACGCTCTCTTCGTTAGCATGTGCAGGGCGGACTTCTTCTGCGTGGGGTGATGGTGGGAGGAGGCGTGAAGGTACCTGTCCGTATTGGTTGGTTTCCTGTATACTTTGTGGCCAAGTTTACCATCAGGTTTTGGATAAACTTCCACGTCGAGAAAAGGCAGCACCCCATTCTCCTCCAATGGGATGGATTAATATAAAGACCAATAGAAAACAGCTATTTCAGCCAATGACAGATAATAAAGGAAGCACCAATAAAGCATACCTTTCACCCCTCCTCCTCCTCCTTTTACATCCAATCAAGTAACGACACGGTTTTCTCGTGCAGCTATTTAAGGAACCAAGTGAGTTCATTTAGCAGTTAACGTAAGGCCCTGATGAAGGCTAGCTGCAACGCTAGCCGAAACGTTGGCGCATTTTAAATTATGACGATGCGGTCTGATACCCTGAAGAATTTTATTGTAGCGCTCATGTTCTTATGTGAAAATAGAATCAGAATTTGGAACTGGACTGAGAAGAAATTAGCACAGAACAGCAAGAAGTCAGATACCGATAACTGAAGCTTTACAATTCGACTGGAAAAGTTGCCCGTCCGCAAAGAATAACAGTTATTCGTGACATCTGGGATCGTTTGGGTTCTATGTCGTAACAAGCAAAACTTAGAACTAAGGAGAGTACATGCTTTATATTGCAGAAGAACATTTTAAGCTGAAGAAGAATAATAAACATAAGGAATGCAATCAATTTTTTTATCTATTGCTTTATGTGAGCAACAAAAAGGGGGACAGTTTTTTATTAGAAGCAGAATACTATTCATTCACTTTTTTATTCCCGGAATATTCTTTTACGTTGGTCCTAAAATTAGAACTGTTCTAATTTGGCAAAACCCCTCCGGCTCCGAAACGTTTTTCATTTGTTGATAAATATATGGCTTCCTTACAGACCTCATATGCATCCAGTGCATTATAACCTAAATTGTGAGTATATTTCAGAATGAATGTTTGTCATGTATTTTTTCGTCACCTTTTTCACTGTTATAAGTTATTTTCTACAAGGAATGCACGCCATTGGAGGCGGCAACTGTAATTTATTTTACTTTAATTACTACTTCAATTTTGTTTTACAATTTAAAGGAATATATGGGCGCAAACATGAAATACATGGGATTAATGCAGCTGCTCAGTGACAGGTACGGGGGAAGCATTGTGGCGAGGAGTCGGATCTGCGACACCTGCCTTCTTTGCCTCCGCCTACCTGGTGCTGAAAGTCTTCTCAAACTACAAAAAGAAAAATTAATAATAGTGCAGTGATCAGCACGTCTGTCTAGTTACTAGGAGGTCCAGGTTCGAAGCCCAGTCGGTCACAAATTTTCATCTGCCATCGTTGCTGTATTTCAGCGCGCTGTGACAGTGTGGACGTCGGTCCTTCGATACTTAAGATGCAATTTCTTTTTGAGGCAGCACAGGAGATTTGCGAACATTTGTCTTGCCATCAATGTAACGGGACTTCAACGGCATCCAACCCTTAGTCATTATTTTGTGCCGGCGATAACCTATGTCATATATATGCGAATCAGATTGTAGTTCATATTTAGTCAAATAACGGATGGTCAGCATACACGTATGCCGGCCGGGGTGGCCGAGTGTTTCTAGGCGCTACAGTCCGGAACCGCGTGACCGCTACGGTCGCAGGTTCGAACCCTGTCTCGGGCATGGGTGTGTCTGATGTCCTTAGGTTAGTTAGGTTTAAGTAGTTCTAAGTTCTAGCGGACTGATAACCTCAGAAGTTAAGTCCCATAGTGCTCAGAGCCATTTGAACCATTTTTTAAGTATATAGTAGTATTTACGAACAGTAGAAGCAGGATTGCAGCGAACTGGTCACTTAACCAAATGCAACATAGAGTACCTGTGTAATGAGTCATTCCAGCTGCATAGCTGAGGGTAATATTTGCTAAGCAATTCATTGCAGAATTAATGTAATACCCGCACGATGACCTCTGTAGTCATACTGTATCATTAGCAACTCGCGAATGGTGTAGTATGTTCGTAAAATTGTATTACTCAAGCTGAGGATAAATAAAGAGAAGCGACGACGCTACAACACTATCTTTACTTAAGTAGGTAGTCAGCGTTAAATTGTGTGCGCCAGCATTAACGTTACTGTAAGCAGTCTGACAGCATAACACCACCACAACTACTGACAACCTGAACCATTATCATCACGCAGTTGTAACTCGCAGTGATTACAAGTTGCTGATGTTTGTCAAGAATAGCGGAAAGCTCCTCTGAAGTTCCATTTGCATTACGACTAGGACACAGAGAATCCTAAATAACAGTAATAGGTCACCCAGCGAAGAAATGAGTCGACGTATTGCCTCAAGTTCTTGCAGTTTGCTATTAATGCAGTTCCCGATGGTTTCACACTAACGGGTTCTTTTGGCTGTCGGGATACTCATATTGGAATAATGAAAGTGTAATTGCTAGAACGCTCAACTACCTTAATAACACCTCATTCTGGATTGAGTACGACTCGGAAAGCGACGTTAATTTGACGTTTCCATCCATCTCCTGACGGCTTACTGAATGAAGTCTGAAGCGCACGCACAGTTGTGTTGCCTGCCGAATGGTTTCTGTCAAGTGTTGTGGCAGCTGGCAGTCATTGCTGAATACAGACATGTGCAAATATCCTCACTGCTTCAGGGGAACTCGTCTTTGTTGCATTTTTTTCCGTACCGTAATTAGCAAATTAAGATAAGACTTATTCTGCTGAATAACTTGATGCCCACAAGTCCTTAAATAAGAATCTCCTAGCAAGAGTAAGGCATGAAAGGAAACAGTCTGTTGGACAAAAGGATGGACAGCTCCCTGTTTTTGCGTTTCCGATAGCGCCTACGATAAGAATCTGGTGTCATACTATGCTTCAGAACCCTAAACTATTAATTTTTTTACTTCATACTAAAACAAACGTTGTGATATGAGAAGAGATAATGACTTAAGTACTTCTCAGGAACTTTAGTTTTTCGTGTTTATTTTCTCACTTCATACTAAAACAAGGGCGTTAATATGAGAAGAGGAAATGAAATATACGCTTCCAAGACATAATATTTCCTTGTGTGCTACTACTGCATACATGAAAATCCTGCAGTTAATTTTTGTATGTTGGATAAATTTTAATACCACCTCACATTCCTTTCTGATAAGGTTCCTGTTTTCGTGGGATTCAAATAGAGTGGACATTTCATCACTGGTTGATATTCTGATGACTAATGACATGATACCCGTTGCAATTGCTCCATGGCACCTGTGAGTAGAGTCTCACGTTGGTTACTATAAGAACACGCAGGCAGTGATATCCGCTCATTGCTGTCAGAGCCAAGGTGATTTCCTTGTGTTTACGGCGAAGCGTCTGCTGCAGTGTCCACGCTCAGCCAGCATAAACAAAGCGCGGCGGCATTGGGCACTGCTAATCGCTGTACTTGTCGCGAGCCTCGACAACAAGAGCGCACTGTCTCTGCTAACGATACTATGGAGTTAATACATCTTACTTAAAGTAATACGCAGGACGTGGGTTCGGTAAAAATTCAGTTTCATCGCATTAAAATACTTTACAGTCGTATTTGATGCAATATTTATTGTTGGTTGTCTCTCTAATGTTAGTAGTATTGATTCAGATTGTGCGTGAACACGAAAACACACACACACACACACACACACACGCACAAACAGTCATTGATTCCAGTGAGGGTGACAACTACTGTGTGTTGAACAACACATGCACCAGTCAGTTCCTCAGTTGGCGTCGAGTGGATGAGATTTTTCAATTACCTTGCATTGCAAGAATTGTAAGGAGGAGACTGAAAGTAAATGGACTTTTATGCTAAAGAGCTGCGACAAAGCAAAGCTTGACCGATTATCAGAAAATTGTCCACATGGGTTTTGTGGACTATACTTTTAGTAACCAACCGACCAACGGCCATTACGTAAGATTTCTCGCAGGCGTAGGGGCATTGATTTCATTAAGTTGTCGACAGTGTAGCGTGATGGTTTATTTCCCACAATACGATTTGTGTATTCGTCCAAAGGTCGCTTGCATTTGTAGGTCCACATGGCAATGACCTTGTTACTTCTACCCACATATTCTCTATCTGGCTGATGTTCGGCGATCGTGCAACAAACGGCAACAGCTTTATCCTCTCTTGGCCCTGAAACCAATCTCGCACTGCTCTGCTATGATGGATGGGGCTCTGCTCCTGTAAATAAACTGTTATCTCGTTAGTTCATATATTTATATTTAAATAACGTGTTTGTAATAAGCACATTGGATTATTATTTTCCACAGTGTTTAAGAATTCAGACCCTGTCATAGATAAGTGATCTAGATTCAACAGTGCATTAAGAATGTGGTTTACCCAGCCTATCATATGATGAGGGTCGTAGTCGATTATCCACATTAGGACTGACTGACTGAATCCGATTAGAACGATCTGGTATCGAAATGAAACTACAGAAATCGTATAATTTGAACGACTGTATTGCAACAGTGCTGCGCACATAAATTCCTATGATGGAGTAACAGGTAGCAACTGTCTAAGATAAAGTGAGAAATATGTCTACTAGCAGCAATGTAACGTAATTATAACCCATATTTATGTGATGGAAATACTGAATCGAACAATACACATCTATTTCAGTGGTTCGAAGATACACCATATCCGATTTGCTGATTACATAATGACAATAATAATAATAATCCAGTGTGGCGGATAGGGGAAACCCTCCCCCATATGGGTGGTACCGACGAAGTCAAATACTTGGGGTGAACCAAATACTAACACAATCCTGAACGGCTACTCAATCCGTTGAACCCAAAATCCAGACACGTCTGACTGAAAATCACTGCTACTCTGCTCACCGTCTGTCAGCTCAATGGGCTCAGCTGAAAATATTTTGTTGCAAAGGCTTCAACACCCTATGGTCCTGTCCGGTCCTGGAATCACCCAGGCCAAACCAGTGAGTCACAAACAAACATGAACTATTCAAGCAAAGCCAACATTACCCCAGGTGGTACGCAATCCGCCTGTCGACAGGTGGTAGTCGGATTTTCGGATTCTGGGGAGTCCAGGTTAGCACGGCAGAGAATATCGAAGATCTCTGGTAAATTTCCCTACTAGCAGAGAACATGCACTTGAAAACTAAACATCGATACATTGATCAAAACACGAAAACTAAATAATCTCACATAAGAAATCGACCGACAAAAAATACTCACCCTTGCTCTTCAAGAACCACGACTAACTGACAATGAATCCTTGCATTACGGAAACCATTGAATCTTCAAGAGCAAAATACAACAAAAGGTAGCGAAAGGCGTACCAATCTTTGGCATTGAATTTCTCGAACACAGATCTATGATCAACTCTGTCAAAGAAATCACACCCATCAGCAATGAAATGGTTCAAATGGCTCTGAGCACTATGGGACTTAACAGTGGAGGTCATCAGTCCCCTAGAACTTAAACCTAACTAACCTAAGGACATCAGACACATCCATGCCCGAAGCAGGATTCGAACCTGCGACCGTAGCAGTCGCGCGGTGCCGGACTGAAGCGCCTAGAACCGCTCGGCCACAGCGGCCTGCCCATCAACAACCGACTTATGGCTATGGCCATTAAGAGCCCCAGTAAAAAATATAAACTCATCAATGCACATGTCCCCACCAACATCGAAAATAAGAAAAACACCGAAAATGTCGGAAAATTCTGGAACACACTCAAAATACTATGAGCAAAATTCACCAAGATGACGTGAAAATACTAATGGGAGACTTCAACTCTCTATTTGGGACAGAAAAAACCTGTAGAAAAATCATTGGTACAAATTCAACACACCGAAACGTTTAGACCAACGGCACATGTCTGACTGACATTTGCCAACAATTGAACCTCAAAAGGATTTCTTCCCACTTTAGGAAAAAACCAGTTCTGAGGTAACATGCTTGGCTACCAGGTGCAAGTTGCTTTCGTTCGCCTTTCGAGACTCGCAGAAAGCCAGATTTTTAATTCTTTTGTAGCAGAGCTACAAGCAGGCAGATACAAACTCAATAAGGGACTCGTAAGACAACGCTCGAGCAAAATTGGTCTTGCTACTTTCAGGAACCCTTACAAGGGGAGGCCACCAATTGTGAAATTCAGATTCGATTCATATTGCGTATAATAAAAGCTCATAGCCAGAGGAGTAATGTGGCAAAGCACCAAGATGCACTTCTCAGCCATTGTCGAGAAAATCGACAGTTAAAAGAAACCGTTGAGATGAAATACTCTCTACGACTTATAACTTCGTACAGCGTCGTGGCGCAGCGGTAAGCGCTCGGGTTCGTAATCCGAATGTCGTCGGATCGAATCTCGCGCCATGTAATTTTTTTTAGTATTTGTTATTTGTAATATATATAGGTGGTGGGTAGTGTTTAACGTCCCGTCGACAACGAGGTCATTAGAGACGGAGCGCAAGCTCGGGTTAGGGAAGGATTGGGAAGGAAATCGGCCGTGCCCTTTCAAAGGAACCATCCCGGCATTTGCCTGAAACGATTTAGGGAAATCACGGAAAACCTAAATCAGGATGGCCGGAGACGGGATTGAACCGTCGTCCTCCCGAATGCGAGTCCAGTGTGCTAACCACTGCGCCACCTCGCTCGGTGTAATATATATATATACATATATATATATATATAAAAATTCCCGGCAATCAGTTGCAACAATTATGCATATAATAAGTTGTTGAAAGCCGTTTGTCGTGAAAAAACTGGCGACTTCGAACATGATTATGCTTTCTGCAAACAAAGTTGTATTTCACAAATGTTATTAATTGTCTTCATAATGTTTACACGTGTAGTTAACGGAAGACGTAGAAACGATATTCCGAAACGAATACGTATAGTGTAAGTCAAACGTTCGAATTAGAGACCCCATTATATATATATATATATATATATATATATATATATATATGTATATATATATATGTTTTAATTACAAAAAACAAATACTAAAAAAAGAAATTGCACGGCGCGAAATTCGATCCGGCGTCCTTTGACATATGAACCCAAGCACTTACCGCTGCGCCACGACGCTATAGGAAGTTATACATCGTAGAGAGTATTTCACCGCAACGGTTTCTATTAACTGTCGATTTTCTCGACAACGGCTGAGAAGTGCATCTTGGTGCTTTGCCACATTACACCTCTGGCCATGAGCTTTTATTATGCCCAGTATGAATCGAATCTGAATTTCACAATTGGCGGTATCCCCTTGTTAGTGTCAGAACGAAAACCTTACGGTACTGCCAAATTAATAATGCCACTTTTGTTTTCTACCTACATATTTTTTGTTGTTGTGAATATACAATTTTATCTATGAAATGACACATTTTCATAATACTTGCGATTGATACACGAAATGAAGTAAATACAGATCTTCTCGATGTCAAAAGTCGGTAATATCCTACTAATTCCCGTTAAAATAGGATCAATCGTCTTACAGACACTTAATGTTTTATTAAGATAGACTGCCGTCGTGTTGTTACTGTACTAAGCTGAATTTAATTTGTATTAGTACAGTGAATATTTAAATTAAATTTTCCATTAGTTTACTAAACGCATCAGTAACCGCCAAAGAGAAATTAATCAGGAGCACAATTTTCTTTCACGATATCTAAAACAATCTGACAATGCTAATGTTGTTTACAAATTCTACGCCCGTAGAAACCCACTAGTTCTAACGATGTCATTAAACCAGTGTAGTTTTAAGAGTATTTTCGTCTAGAAATGAATTGCCTTGACGGTTGATCGATCAAGAGCGGGAAAGCTAAATTTTTACGAATATATGACGAGAGGGACATGTGCTTGAGAGAGGACTTCCCTATCAATACAAATGCCTCAGAGACGACTTTACTATCAATCTCCTGGACAGTTTTGTTGCTCAAATCAACAGAGTGTGTCATCATGCAGTAGCACAGGTGATGTAGTTTTGTTGCTCGATTTCCTTACACTGCCACCAAAAGGTGTCTTAGTTGTTGGCAACAAATTCCAGCTGTGTTGCACACACCTCGTGGGGCAGAATTCGTAGCCCAAAACACACTTTTGGAGCTATCAGATGTAAAATATTATGTTCACACTACTCTTTGCTCGAGTTTGCGTCTTTTGGTGGGGCTCAGCCTTTCATTTCTTCTTAGGAAGTTAACGATAAAGGCATCATAACACGTCACCAACAACAGTACTGCATACGAATGCTCAATGAGCGACCTGATGACGTCATTAATAGTCACTCCATGATTTTTGTTGTTTAGAATAAGAGCATGCAGTACTCCTACGCCAGACTTCTGAACTTTGCCTGTTGATTGCAAATGTCGCATGATGGTGAAATGGTAATCTATCACATGTATCAGTAGTCGAGACTTCCTTAATGTGGAAAATCATTCATGCCAGAACGATCTTTGTTGAAACAAGAATATCTTTTTCTGGCGTATTTTTCCCAAAAGCACTCGCTCCACACACAGTTCAAATCTTTCTAGTTGCCTCCTCTGCATTCACCCCTCTGTTATACCAAAAGTAAACGTTGTGTTGCAGATGTTACACCTTCTTCCACTTGCGACTCAATTTTACAATGCTTAACCGTAGTTCATGATTTTCAAGTATGCAAAATGCAATGCTTAACTGCAAGATGATAACTAGAACTTCAAATTCGAAAATGACAGTTAAAAATATACTGACAGCGTCGCGCCGCGTTCACATGGGCGGCGCCGGATTTCAGGCGGCGGGTGGCCGGTAGCCGCTGCAGCGCGAGGAAACGCTCGAGCGTAAGCTGTTATGATCGCGACGCAGCCACGAGCTGTCCTTCGGAATTGTTTCTGGAATACTTGTTATTGCTGGTGGGTAGAATGTCAAGCGAATTATCTTCGATGTTCAATCAGACTCATAACTTTATACGAGGGCCGAAATGTAGTAAACAAATATATATATACATACATGTAGGTGGACGTGAACAGGTGACTATCCGTTTAGAATGCGCGACTATTACCGCTAGACCACGGGCTCACACAGTGCGATCACACATCGGAAGAAGACAACACTTCCTCCTAACACTTCCGCATCTTACGGTGTTGCCAGATTGTGTAGATGGCCGGACTTAGAGTTGTCAGGGGTGGCCAGTTTTATTGGCCACCTTAAGTGAACGACTCGGACTTAGTCTCTGTGGCGGCCGGCCGGCTGCCAGTTTTTATGTCTAAGACTGTACATTAAAATTATGAATGCAAAAGTTGGTACTCCACGACGGCACCACAAGTAAATACAGTTGCTGCTAGATGTAGAGCAACACGACACACCCCCTAAGTGTTTCCTTACGCCAGCCGTTTTGACCGAGCGGTTCAAGGTGCTTCAGTCTGGAACCGCGTGACTGCTACGATCGCAGGTTCGAATCCTGTCTCGGGCATGGATGTGTGTGATGTCCCTAGGTTAGTTCGGTTTTAGTAGTTCTAAGTTCAAGGGACTTACGACCTCAGATATTAAGTCCCATAGTGCTCAGAGCCATTTGAACCATTTGAACTTGTTTCCTTACTCCGACGCAGCCCAAGTTACGTTAAGCCCCCTGCGCAGTACCGCTCAATTAGTCTCTTCATAGCGAGCAGTTGTAATCATCGCTAACCACAACATTATCGTCTTAGCACTGATAGAACAGTTGTTCAGAACTTTATATCATGGTCTACTGGATGTGAAACTGTAATTATGCAATGAACGAATCTCTGAATGTCGTAATTGTCAGTGAGAGTATCAAATACCGTACACACTTTATCGCTGTGTAGGCATTAACTGAAGCACTCATGTAGGAAAGATTGTAACTGCCAAAAATTTCAATTTTTAGGTTTCGTATCGAGAAGGCAGTATGTGTCCATGTCATCGGTGCATAGATGGTAGTACGTCTAGATATGCTTGAACTTGCATAAATCCCCCAATCGTGCTAAACCTCCACAAATGTGTCAGTTTAGATGGTGAGTCCGTAGTTGGTTCAAAATGGCTCTGAGCACTATGGGACTTAACATCTGTGGTCATCAGTCCCCTAGAACTTAGAACTACTTAAACCCAACTAACCTAAGGACATCGCACACATCCATGCCCGAGGCAGGATTCGAACCTGCGACCGTAGCAGTCGCGCGGTACCGGACTGAGCGCCTAGAACCGCTAGACCACCGTGGCCGGCCCGTAGTTGGTGGCTTACGGTGCGTATAGAAGACCTGGCCACGCTTTTCCACCCGTGTTTTGCTATAATTAAGCCAGCACGTCCTGGAACTGACTTAATGAGCCTCTGCATAAGAATTCTTCCTACCTGTTATGTGGAGATGCTCTCATTGTTTTATGTCCACTTGCAAAGCCGTGGCAACTCCGTCGTATTCTGAAGGTGCGGTACAATGTTGTACATAATGAAGCGGCAAGTCGTGACGATGCATTTATTTAAGAAACACCGTGAAATGAAGTTGTTCACACTGATTGTAAGTGGCATGAGAGCATGGTTTACAGTATAACTAGATCGAAAGCCATCCTTTGGACGACTGCAGACTATGGTGCACAGTCTCTAACTTGAGCGAACAATAAGTGTAATTCGTATGAGATTGTACGTCTTCGGTTATGCATCACAGACACTTATTCATTTCTTTATTGATATCAACGTTTCGTAGCATTGTAAAACTACTGAAAGACACTATTTATGACAGGTAGACTCTTAAAGTCAGAGTGGCAAAAGGCAGCTTTTGCTAGGAAATATTTATTAATAACAATTACTTGACTCGCGCCAGAATAAATGTACCTTCCATACATACCTCTTTGCTGACGTCACGAGCGATTACTGCATCGGCAGCTCATCCCACTGTCTCTGAAATCGCCAGATGGCCAACCGCCTCTAGTAGCGAGAGTGGGAACGTACCGCTAGCTCCTTATTCCGTACGTACTGCAGTGCTAATACATTCACTTCGAGTATGTGAAACTGTAAATAAAGAAAAATGTGCTCTTATTAGCAAAGCAAGATTACTTTACATGCTGAAAACGTAATCGCTATATGGTGTAAGTTGTATGTGGAGAGCTGTTTGACAGAGACAAGGTAGTACCTCCTTCTACAGTGTCCCGACAACAGTGTATACCTAGACGTGTTGGTAACAAGTACTAATATTGGTTGTGGTGATACAGATCTGTTTTTATAAATCACTATACTCCAAAACCTCCTACATCTAGAACGGTTACATGAAACTATCGATTTTTCTCCTCTTACTTTACTATTTCGTTTTTGTTTAACCAAATTCACTTACATACGAAATTCTTTCCTAGGCAACATGCAAACGCCATTGTAAGCGCCGTGAATTCGCTCAAGAGGATATAAGAAAATCCATGCAGAGTTTTGGAAACAGACAGATGGTTTTACAAGGATCGTATCTGATGGGTCGCACTAATATTGTAAAGATTCAAGGAAGGCGTGAAGCAAATTAATACGGTGATCCAGTATAAAGGGGGAGACAAGTTTCTGTCACTGCTTACGATGGCTATGAGCAAATTTGTGCAGACTTTTTAAAAACTTATTGCGGCTATCGGGCAACCGTGTGTATACTGTAATAGAAAACAAGAAAAAGTAAGCACAAGTATTTGAAGATCATCGTGGTAAAAGTCCTTATTATCCATGTTGAACTTCCTTGATGAGAAGTGTCATGCAATTTTCCCCAAAATTGGTGCATAAAATACCAATAACTGAAATTTTGAGTTTTACTAACGAATGATTTTGCGTGTCTAGTATACAAAGAGCGCAATTTCATAGACAAAATCACGACAGATTTTTCAGGTAGAGGAGGAAGCGATTAGTGTTTAAAGTCCCGTCGGTAACGAGGTCATTAGAGATGGAGCATAAGCTCGGATTATGGAAAGAAATCGGCCGTGCTATTTAAAAGGAGCCATACCGGCATCTGCCTGAAGTAATTTTGGGACATCGCGGAAAATCTAAATCAGGCTGGCCGGACGCGGTTTCGTACCGCCTTCCTCCCGAAAGGCCAGTGTGCTGGCCACTGCGCCACCTCGCTCGTTCCAGATGCCATACGTAACACAAAGCAAAAAGTTCCCTGTTCTAGTGATGCATTTCATTTATCACTAAGGATATTACCCATCAAGTTAGAAGAACCCATCTCAATTGCCGAGCGGTTCTAGGCGCCTTAGTCTGGAAGCGCGCGGCATGGATGTGTGTGAAATCCTTAGGTTAGTTAGGTTCAAGTAGTTCTAAGTTCTAGGGGACTGATGATCTTAGAAGTTAAGCCCCGTAGTGCTTAGAGCCATTTGAACCATCGCAGTTAGTTTGAAAGTCCATAAACGCCACATGAGCTCCTTTATTATGTCAGTACCTACATTCTTTCTCCACGCTGTCCCACGGATCGATAAACGATGTGTTAAATACTGTACTGCTGTACTGTTTCAAGTCAGCTGGAAGCTCTGTAGCACAATGTATGAAAATTAGATGTTGCACAAGAGGGTCGTCATTTGGTTTAACAACCTAGAACACAAAGAAGTACTGCTTTTACTCTTCGTGTCAGAGCCATACTTTTGCAAGTGTATCTACTGTCCACTGGAGGAAGATTCATTCACACTGTGATGATCAGTAAACATTCTTCGACTGTTAACCGAAAGGCATCTATAGCGAAATACTGACAAAAACAGCTCAGAAATATTAAAACAAGTACATAAATATCAGCAAGCTATCTACTCACCGAATACTGGGTACTCTTCTGTATTTGCAACCGTACTTTCACTGAACATTTAGTCATCCACAGCTGTACTCAGCCGGTCTCGTTGAGTACCTAGCGCACGTCTCCCTCCATCACATGGTAGCCAAGAGTGGGGTCCTGCACAGTGACTTCAGTGGGCTGATGTCTTCAACACGCTTAACTGATCGATTTTCAGTCGAGAGGATGTTCGTTTGCTAGATCCATCACCACATATCAGGGCACCTGCGTTTCTTGCAAAATACTGCCTTTTTGTTTAAGTACCATGTAATAGTAATTTCTTTCCTGGGCTTCTTGGTACTTCATATCGTCACCGCTCTAGTAATTTATAATTCGCTATTTCGTGCCAGTCTCTTTCCACAGTTTCTCTGTTCATTCTAAATCTACTCGTCTAAAGTAATTGTGGGCGGGGGCGGGGGCGGCGGTGGGGGAGAGTTAGAGTGGCCTCCATGCCGCAGTGCTCCTTTGAGGAAAAATAGAACCTGGACTTCGCTTTAAAGTGCCTGGCTACAATAGTTACAGAGCTTTCTCTTGCCGGACACACGATACCCCAGATCCCCACTGCCTCCTCGCCAGCTGCAATGACTTTATTTATCCCCTCAATAAACAGGCCAAAGAATGCAGGTTTCTTGTAGTCTCTTCCGATCTCGTTACGTTACATACGATTTTCTGCGAAAATCAAGGAAGAACACCGTGTAATGGGTACAACGTAATTGAACATCCAAATTATTAGTATTCCAGCGCAAGCACACAGAGAAAGAATGAGTAACGCTGTCGATGCTTTATAAATAGGGACAGCAGGTTTCTCATTGAGACATCTCTTTTGGTCGTTGTCTGGGTGTGAGAATGTGAGAAAACCCGTGTAACAGAGAGAAACGCGTATCCTCGTCTATCGAGACTGCAGGTTCAGGAGGCCCATAGTCATCGCGCATCATTGTCTCCAAAGTAGTCCACAAAGGCTCAATAATATTGGGATGATAGGTGATGAGGTCCCATACCCCAAGGAGCGTAGGGGACGATGCGGGAGACCCACGCTGTTGTACTAGGCAAGATATGGTTCTGGCGCATCATATTGCATCAGCAGCAGCTATTTGAGCAGCTGTTGGCACCACAGTGGCACAATGACTTGTTCCAAACACGTTACTTAATGGACAGCTTCCTGTCGTGTACATTCCACTGACCCCAAACCGCCGTCATTTGGGACTTCAGTGGTGTCAAGCGAGAGCTTGTTGGCGGTCAAGGTGGAGGTCCAGTGTATGATAACTGGTACTACCTCGGTCCCAGTGATGCCCGTATGATACAAGGCAGTAGGAGGCCAGGTCGCCTGCACTGGGCCTACACCTGGAGTTATGGACTGTGTGGTGCGATCTCGTATGACAGCAGGAGCACTCTCGCACCAGGTCTGCAAATTTGTACATCAATCTGGTGATTCGATCAACTGTGCTGACGTTAATGAACAGCATTCCAGGTGGTGTTTTCCAACACATGACACTGTTTTAGCCCGACTTGCTCCACAGAATATCGACATGTTGCCTTGGCCTGTTCGATCAAAAGATTTGTCTCCAGTCGTGTACATACAAAAAATCATCGGAAGACAACTCGGAGCGTCATCCACAAACAGCATTAACCGTACCTGCATTGACCAACCAAGTACAACAGGCATGGAACTGCATCCGAAAACTAACATTCGGCACGTGTACAACGCAATGCATATATGTTTGCATGCTTACATTCAACATTCTGGACGGTAATTAATGCCCCAGCATTTCACATTTGCAGTGACTTATTCTACGCTTACTTTAACCTGTGATCTTGCAATGTTAATCAGTCTTCCCCAACGTTACACTACATTTATTACACGTGGACTCCCATTACCATTATCTGAAAAGGTTTAAACGAGGAAATATACACATTGTACTAACATTTTTGTTTGTGTTACATCTACATTTAAATAATGAGCTGATGGTAAAAACGATTTTCTAAAACGAAAGACACTTACTCTGCCAATCTGAAATAACCCTACTGGTAGAAGTACGACGTAATATCAAAAACAGACTTCTAATTCTGTTTATAGAAACGACTTATTGACTTTAATTTAAGCTGGTGATCGGCAAGCTTAACAAAACAAAATTAAGTTCAGTGTAGCGATACAAATGTGACGTTAGTTTTACCAACACGGGACAAGTCAATTAGTAGACTAATGAAGCTTAACTATGAGCCAGGCGCAAGGAAACTCAATTTTCGAAATCCGATTATCTCATCAAGTTTTTGATTGACCGATCGAAGCAGCGCTCCCCTTTAAAAAGTAAGTAAACCAAACTGATGTTATGATGACGCGCTGAGTCATTTCACCTCCAAAAGGGTGCTCAGGTTGACGTTGTTTCTTCAGGAACGCATATGACACCGTCCTGCGTTAATGTCTAGCGAATAAAATAGGAGCTTACCGAGTGTCGGGCCAGTGTTTGGACTGGACTCGCGGGTGGAACTCAACACGTCGCTCACAACGGAACAAAACCCACAGATGTAAAAGTAATTTCTGGTTACCCCAAGGAAGTCTATAAGACCGTTACTTTTTATAATGTATGTAAGTTGTCAGTAGAGCGCTACGGAAGCTGTTTAACCTGATTCGTAGATGATGGGGTTGTCTACAGGAAAGTAGCAACGATAGAAGACAGTATCGACTTGCAAAAAAGACCTACAGAAGATTGATGAATGGTGCGTTCTCCGTTGGTTGACAATAAACATAGATAAATGTAACATATTGTTTTTACATAGGAAAATAAATCCACTACTTCAGAACTACGCTTTTGATGGCAAACTTCTGGAAACAATATGTGCCCTAAAACAGCCAGGAGTAACTGTCCACAGCGACCTTACGTGGAATTACCAAATAAAACCAATACAGGGTGGCGCAAAATAGATGTTAGAAAGTTTTTGTCTACTGCAGCATAACACGGGGTGACTGATTCATGTTATCGTATTTACGCTATAACACATAAACTTAAATTTAATACAATAAGTTTTCAAAGAGCTTTCCTTTTGTGGCAATGGGTATGTAGAGGCTTGAATTGAATCCCCATGACGACTTTCTAGAGAACTTTATCCTAGACCGCACAAACCTTTCTGGAAAGTGCAGTACCAACATCCTGGAATGCTAATATTCTGTTCATCAGAAAAACCCATATACAGGGTGTCCCAGCTATCTTGTCCACCCAAAATATCTCTGGAACAATAGCAGCTATTGGAAAACGACTTTCACCGGAATCAATGTTGGGCTGGGGCCCATGAATGTACATATTTGGAAACATTCTAAAACGAAGGCATATGTGTTTTTTAACACAAACTTATGTTTTTTTTAAATGGACCTCCTATATTTTTTCTTCAGAAATCCATAGCATGACAAAGCACATACACAATGGCGTTGATTGCATCGCAATATTCCCATTACATCCCGAGATATTGAGACGCGAATTTGAGCTTGAAACACCCGACATGCGCTGCTAGCGCACGTCCTGAGGCTCAGGCGTGAACCCCATGCTGCCCGTAATCGCGATGTGATTGACATGTCTAATCACACCTCCATACTTATCAAATGATATTTTAGGTGGACAAGATAGCTGGGACACCCTGTATACTGACAGTGGTGGCGATCAAGACTAGGATGGGGGCATTCCACACCACGTTCAGTGGATATTAAAGTGTGCAGATTAACGACATGATCTCTGAACATATCCTGAAGAACTCAGAGAGACATCTTCAGTACCGTTTGAACGTGCTTCATTTTGCATGAATCAGCAGTTACGGAGCATTCGGCAGCGTTGTGTAACCGGTGCAAATTCATGTTCGAGTACTTGTCTGTATTTGTCTGCTATGACAGGTCCTACAGTGAAAAGCATTGTGTACTGCTTGTGCACCAACCAGTCCCTTTTTGTCGATGTGGCAGAGCAACAGCGGGGCCTGTGGATTCTCAGTAGCCCTGTGACACCATTTTGTTGGAATACGCATGGAGATGATAGTGTGCCACATAACTAACACAGATCTGATCCGTATGGACAGTACTATTATGAAAGGCCTCAATCATCACATTTCCAAAGCATATCGCCACGTCACATGCTGCCCTTCAAAGTGTGGCGCCATTGGATTTTGAGGGAAAATGTTAACTGTCTCTTTCATTATGCTTTGGGCGATAGGGGCCGTCATGATATCCTGTGTTCCTGTGCTGCATGTCTTGTTGATGTAGTGGGGTTTTCAAATGTGTGTGAATTCCTAAGGGACCAAACTGCTTACGTCATCGGTCCCTAGATTTACACACTACTTAAACTAACTTAAACTAACCTATGCTAAGAACAATACACACACCCATGCCCGAGGGAGGACTCGAAACTCCGGCGGGAGGGGCAGCGCAGTCCGTGACAGGACGTCTCGAACCGCGCTGCCACTCCGCGCGGCGGTGTAGTGGGCTCCTCAGTCAATAAGGTCCACACTCGTTCCACATTCTCCAGGGCTACAGCTGAGACTGGTCTTCTGACTGTTCCGTCCTGGCAACAGGGATCCGGACTTTTGAAAACATTTCATCAACATGTTAACGAAAAGGGAAAACATTACACTATTTTGTCATCGCAATTTTAATGCAGTTTGTACTAAATCTAATGTAGAAGTGGTCATTACGAATGATGCTGTTCTTGGGTAAATGTGCTGTTGAACGCGCGTCTCACCGCTGTTACATGTCCAGAATTGGTAAAAATTTACAATTTACAAACGTTGTTCTCATGTTAGTGCCTCCACTCTGCAATGTGGACAGAGACATCGATGAATGAGCTACAGAATATTCAGAGTGACAATGCAATAATATCACAAGCACAATCATTTAAGGCATACGATTAAACCATAGTAGACAAATGCTTTCCAAGATTTATTTTGCGCGAGAGGTTCTAGGCGCTGTCCGGAACCGCGCGACCGCTACGGTCGCAGGTTCGAATCCTGCCTCGAGCATGGATGTGTGTGATGCCCTTAGGTTAGTTAGGTTTAAGTAGTTCTAAGTTCTAGGGAACTGATGACCTCAGAAATTAAGTCCCATAGTGCTCAGAGCCATTTATTTTGCGCCATCCTGTAGCAGGAAATCGAGACGCCATATTGAGATTCAAATGAAGAACCTTAAGGAAATGTGACGTGGCTTACAAAGCGCATGTTCAACCGATTCCTAAGAATTGTTCATCAAACTGAGACTCTTATCAGGTAGGACTGATAGATGAAATAGAAAAGATGCAACGAGGAGCGGCTTGTTTCGCCACGGGATCGTGTTCCCGGCGGGAGAAACTCCCGTAGCGGACGCTACAAGTGAGGCGTTGTGCGTCACGGAGAAATCTGCTACTGAAATTTCGTGAGAGTACTTTCCAGGATGAGGTGGACGACATATTACTTCCTCCCACATACAACTCACGAAACGACCAGGAAGAAAAAATTCGAGAAATTAGGGCTAATACATGGATTTACCAACGGTCGGTCTTACCACGTGCTGTTCATGAGTGGAAGAGGGTAGGAGGGGGGCGGGGGGGAGATCAGTTACTGTACCAGAAGTGCTCTCCAAGACAACGTGTGGTGACTTTCGAGATATTGATGTAGAGGTAGATGAATCATCAATTTAGTTCTGCAACATACTCTGGCTGGAGAACGTAAGGCTGGTCCTGATACGTAAGAAGGATCTACTGGTAGCATTGTGAGTTTTGTCGGTTTCTACAGTTTCTCCCCGCCGTCAAATCCACTTGTGAAATTCTGTTGTAAGGAATAGCATAAACTACGTGATTACTTCGCTCATACAAGAAAGCGTGTGCCGTAAGAAATATTTATTGAACGACAAGGAAGCTGACCACGATGGCGTACCAGACGGAACATCAGCGTCAATGGAGAGTTAATGTCTGCTTGGTGCTACGATTACTGGCCTTCATTTCATCAACAGTAACCAAAAGGAGCAGGCCGCCTTCTGGATGAAGTATGCTAAGAACTAGAATGAGTGATGTATGTCCAATACGTAATACCGTAGGTGCAAGTCGTATTGTGAGCGACAGGTTTATAAGGCTGAAATGCATTATCAAAGAAATATATATTGCTGTTTAGAAATATATATATAGTAATTCGTACGTTAGTAACGAAAGAGTGACGAGAAGGATAAAAATGATGGCTAATGTTCCTATTGTAGCTAAATAAAATCTGCTACATACATTTTTCTATTTTCTTCTGAACAAACAGTTATTTGCGGTAGGACACTTGGTGTCCGTAAATGGCTTCCTCCTAAGAGATTTTTCGATGTGTTTCTGGAGTCAGCCTAAATTAGCACTGATCATAACGTCTTTATGCGGCGCCCAGTGCCGACAGAAAGTGCCGGTATTCCCCATGACAAACAAAATGTATTTTAAAGCGGAATTAGCGCGTGCACTTCCATAGAGCGGTCCCAGGTTAGTCTCTTGAGATACTATTTTTGTCTGTGTGTATTAACAGCGGCAATAAAACATCAAAAATAATCACTACTCCAGCAGCAAAAGCATCACCCGGGCCCATGCTGACTGTTACTGGTATCTGCTATCGCTCTCTTTATGCGTACCTCTAAAACGAATATCGCGTTACTTTTGGATCGCTCCATCGAATAAGAACGTAAATTTCCAATTTGAAAATCACTTTGTTAGTAACTGGAAACTAACCAGTGGTGTCCAATGGGACAGTGCTTAGCTTGGAAGACATGACGAGCCGTGTATTGTTGAGGTGAATCTAGCCGTATATTGCAGAAATGAATTTGCAAATATCTGCCAAAGAGCCAGAGGAATTGCGCCTGACACCTCTTACGGAGGACAGCCCGTAGCTGCACAGGGTGGATGAAATCTGTCTTGTACCACTTTCATTTCGTGAACAGTTCAAATTATCCAGACAAAGTTTTCTGCAGTGAATAACACACAGTAGACGCAACTGTTTTCTTCTTTTTTCGCTTGAACTATCGGGCGTCAATATACAGCGTGTATTAAACAGGATCACCCGATTTTAAAAATCATAACTATTGTGTTAATTGATATATGTGCGTGAACAACGTATTGTTGGAAAGAGCAGACTCTCGAGTTTTACATAGTTACCGCTTGGTAGCAGCACTGTGGTTCAAATGGTTCTGAGCACTATGTGACTTACCATCTGAGGTCATCAGTCCCCTAGAACTTAGAACTTCTTAAACCTAACTAACCTAAGGACATCACACACATCCATGCCGGAGGCAGGATTCGAACCTGTGACTGTAGTGGTCGCGCGGTTCCAGACTCTAGCGCCTAGAACCGCTCGGCTGTGCACTGTGCGCCCACGTCAGCTCTAGTAAAAATGGTGTCGGAACTAGAGAATGTGTTTTGTGTTCTACGTTTTGCGCAGTGCGGGTCAGTAATAACTGTTCAGCGTGACTTTCGTACTAGGTCTGCTGCGGATCTTCCTACAGCACAGAGTACTAGAAGTTAGCATGAACAATTCCGAGAAACACGTTGTTTGCGGAAGTGCAAATCGCCAGGCCGTCCCCGAGTGTCTGACACAGACGAGAAATCCGTTCGCCGTGCAGCTCGACTGCTCGACATGCCCCCAATGTCCGTGTGGCGTTTGTTGCGTCGACGTTTACACATGAAATCATACAAAATTCAGCTACTGCAAGCTCTTCGTGAAGCTGACAAACGATAACGCGTGAAGTTCCGTAATTTCGTTGTTGTCAAGATGGAGGATGACAATTTTCTTATGTGCTTAGTGTTTAGTGACGAGGCAACACTCAATTTGAATGGAAAGGTGAAACTCCATAACGTGAGAAATGGGGTACGCAACAAGCAGATGAAATTGTACAACATGAGAGTGGCTCTCCAAAATGTAATGTGTTTTGTGCAGTTCCACGGGAAAACGTGTATGGTCCATTTTTCTTATCTGTTCAAATGTGTGTGAAATCCTAAGGGACAAAACTGTTGAGATCATCGGTCCCTAGACTTACACACTACTTAAACTAACTTATGCTAAGAACAATACACACCTATGCCCGAGGGAGGACTCGAACCTCCGGCGGGAGGGCCCGCTCTTTTCTTAACTGCGAACACTGTTGCAGGAAGCACATATCTCAATATGATTGAGAACTTTCTTTTCTCATAGTTGGAAACTGATTCGAACTACTTCACTTACCAACGGGATGGGACATGGCCACATTGGCATCTGTAAGTGCAGGAATTTTTAAATTAAAAGGATTACTGAAGGATGGATCGGTTGCACTGGACCAAACGTTTCGGCGTTACGTCCAAGGTCACCGGACCTGACTGTATATGATTATTTCTTGTGGAGGTTTATAAATAACTCTGTTTATGTGCCTCCGTTACCAAGAACAGTGAATGAACCGAGACGTCGCATAACAGCAGCTGTGGAAGCTATTAACTCAAGACATGCTCATTGCAGTGTGGGAACAATTTGAATACTGAATTGACTTACACCGGGCATCTCAAGGGGAGCATATTGAGCACCCACGAAAAAATACGATAGAAATATTTTTGAGTTTCCCGTTCATCAAAAACATACGTCATTTTTTATGTTTATTAGTTTCAGGAATACAGACGCGCCAAATCGGATGATTCTTTTTTATACACCCTATAATTCTACTATATACTAACGGAAAAAAGTGCCAACACCAAGAAGGAATTGTGTGACATGAACAAAAGCTCATCGACGTGAAACACGATCTTCATTCAAATTTTGCACTACTCGCATAAGAGTGGGGCCAGTACCGCCGCTATGAGGAAGCAAATCATGTTTGCCTTAGACACACACTGTAACTGTCGTGAGCGTTAATTATACACTGCTGGCCACCGTAAATGCAACACCAAGAAAGACAAGAGGTAGCACAACAAAATTTATTTTGTAGATAACATGTTGACCAAGTATCAAATGATTACGTTTACAGACGTCTGTGACATGTGGTTCCTGCCAGAATCAGTAGCCAGAGTAGCCTCCATTGTTGGAGGTCACCGCTGCCACACGTCTCGGCATTGAGTCAAAGAGACGTTGGATGTGTTTCTGGGATACAGCAGCCTAAGCATCTTCCACACGTTGCCAAAGATCATCTGGTGTGGCAGCTGGGGATGTAATCTGGGTCACTCGTTGAGCAACCATGGACCACATGTTTTCTATCGGCGAAAGATCCGGAGAGCGAGCCGGCCAGGGAAGCACTTCAATCTGGTTATTGACGAAGAACATTTGGACAATGCGTGCCACGTGTGGTCGCGCATTATCCTGTTGAACTATGGCTGTGGCCGAGCCCTGAAGGTAAGGAAGGACAACTGGCTCCAGCACCTCGGGTATGTATCGCCGGCTATTTAAAGTACCGGCAATGCGTACTAGAGGCGTGCGAGAGTAATATCCAATACCGCCCCATACCATAATATCCGGTACAAGACCAGTGTGGCGGTGCATAATGCAGCGGTCCAGCATCCTCTCTCCACGGTGTCTCCACACTCGAATCCGACCATCGTGGTGCTGCAGACAGAAGCGTGCCTCGTCAGTAAAGACAACGTCATTCCATTCTGCCGTCCACATCCGTCTGTCATTACACCATTGGCGACGGAGACGTCTGTGGTTCTGCGTCCATGGTAGACGAAGCAATGGACGTCTTGCGGACAGACCACTCTGCTGTAAACGGCGTCGAATGGTATGCGCAGACACTGGATGATGCGTTACAGACGCAATGTGCTGTGCTATGGTTCGGGATGTCACTGAGCGATCCGTCACTGCCATGCGCACAATTTGCCTATCACCACGTGCAGTGGTGCACCGAGGTGAATGCGATTGACCATGTCGGTCCGTCGTACCCTCCTGCATCCAACGGTCACATATCCGCATAACAGTTGTTTGGTTTCATCCAACACGACTAGCGATTTCTCTGTATGATAATCCACAATCTCGGTAAGCCACTATCCTTCCTCTGTCGAACTCGGATACTTGATCAAACGATGTTCGCTGTTGTCTACGAGGCATAACTGATCGTCTTGTGAAACAACCACAAGGTAAACACACGTGCCGAACGTACACGCGTCGAAATCGCCAAGCCTTAAATGGCGCTATGAGGTGGCGCCACAGGCGGGCGTGATGTGCGTCTGAGCTGAAATTCTAATCAGTTGCATATCTCATCGCTGCAAACCCATCGTGTAAATTTCACTTGATTCGGATGCTTCCTTCAGGGTGTTGCATTTACGGTGGCCAGCAGTGTATTTGAGATTGGACGTTATGAATTGATGTTAGTCAAGAATGCCTTTAAGGTGACAAAGCAATATCCAGCATTTCACTGTGTTTGAAATAGGATACAAATCATGTTTGCTTTAAATACACGCCGTAACGGCCGCGAGCGTTAGTTACACTCGAGACTACACGTGGTGAGCTGACGTTAGTCAAGAATGCCTTTAAGGTGACAAAGAAGTCATTTTCAAGTCGTGTAATGGGGCTACGAAAAGTTGGATGTGCCTTCCGGGATACTGCAGAAGACTTGGCAGAAATGTAGCCACTGTACATGATTCCTGGCAGCGATGGTCACGGGATTGTACGGTCGCAAGAAGACGGGGTTCCAATCGGCCATGTGGCACCAGCGAGAAGAAGACCACCGTGTTCGGGATATGGCCCTGGCGCATCGTACAGAATCTGCAGCAGCAATTTTAGCAGCAGATGGCATCACACTGAAACACAGATCTCTTACAAATCGGTTACTTACAGATCAGCCGCCGGCCAGGGTAGCCGAGCGGTTCTAGGCGCTTCAGTCTGGAACCGTGCGACCTCTACGGTCGCAGGTTCGAATCCTGCCTCGGGCATGGATGTGTGTGTTGTCCTTAGGTTAGTTAGATTTAAGTAGTTCTAAGTTCTAAAGGACTGATGACCTGAGATGTTGAGTCCCATAGTTCTTAGAGCCATTTGAACCATTTTTACAGAACAGCTCAAAGCCAGGCACCCTCTAGCTGCATTCTACTAAATCCATACCACCGCCGTTTGCGACCTCAGTGGCGTCAAGCAAGTTCTCATTGGAGGAAAGGGTGAAGGTGTGTTGTATTTTCTGATGTAAGTTGGTTGTGCCTCTGTGCCAATAATGGCCATCTGTAGATTAAAAGGAGACCAGTTGAGGGCCTGCAATCAACCCATCATCGTGTGACACAACTGTAGTTATGTCCTACGGTGTGATTTTGTATTACAGGAGGAGCAGTCTCGTGATTATCCCACACATCCTGGCTGCAAATTTTTACATCAGGCTGGAGATTGGACCTGTTGTGCTGTCATTCATGAACAGTATTATATGTGATGCTTTCCAACGGGATAACACCCCCACATAACGCTTTTTAACCCAACTTGTTCTACAGAGTGTCGGCAGGTTGTCTTGGTCTGCTTGATCACCAGATTTGCTCCATTCGAGCAAATATGGGATATAATGTGACAACAACTCCAGCGTCGCCCACAAACAGCAGTGAACTGAAGGACGAAGTACTACATGTTTGGAACACCATCCCATAGACTGACATCCAGTAGCTGTACTGTAGCATCACGTATCTGTACCACCCCATGGGCGCTACAGCAACACAATTGCAGGTTTCCATTACGTGCCACTAGCAGTGTGAAGAAACTGCAAAAAGGTGGGAATTTAAGGAGATGGGACCTGGAGAAACTGACTAAACCAGAGGTTGTACGGAGTTTCAGGGAGAGCATAAGGGAACAACTGAAAGGAGTGGGGGAATCAAGTACAGTAGAAGAAGAATGGGTAGCTCTGAGGGATCAAGTAGGTAAAAAGACGAGTGCTAGTAGAACTCCTTGGGTAACAGAAGAAATATTGAATTTAATTGATGAAAGGAGAAAATATAAAAAATGCAGTAAATGAAGCAGGCAAAAAGGAATACAGACGTCTCAAAAATGAGATCGACAGGAAGTGCAAAATGGCTAAGCAGGGATGGCTAGAGGACAAATGTAAGGATGTAGAGGCTTATCTCACTAGGGGTAAGATAGATACTGCCTACAGGAAAATTAAAGAGACCTTTGGAGAAAAGAGAAACACTTGTATGAATATAAAGAGCTCAGATGGAAACCCAGTTCTAAGCAAAGAATGGAAAGCAGAAAGGTAGAAGGAGTATATAAAGGGTATATACAAGGGCGATGTACTTGAGGACAATATTATGGAAATGGAAGAGGATGTAGATGAAGATGAAATGGGAGATATGATACTGGGTGAAGAGTTTGACATAGCACTGAAAGACCTGAGTCGAAACAAAGCTCTGGGGTAGACAACATTCCATTAGAAGTACTGATGGCCTTGGGAGAGCCAGTCCTGACAAAACTCTACCATCTGGTGAGCAAGATGTATGAGACAGGCGAAATACCCTCAGACTTCAAGAAGAATATAATAATTCCAATCCCAAAGAAAGCAGGTGTTGACAGAGGTGAAAATTACCGAACTATCAGCTTAATAAGTCACAGCTGCAAAATACTAACACGAATTCTTTACAGGCGAATGGAAAAAACTCGTAGAAGCCGACATCGGGGAAGATCAGTTTGGATTCCATAGAAATATTGGAACACGTGAGGCAATACTGACCTTACGACTTATCTTAGAAGAAAGATTAAGGAAAAGCAAACCTACGTTTCTAGCATTTGTAGACTTAGAGAAATTCAAATTCTAAAGGTGGCAGGGGTAAAATCCAGGGAGCGAAAGCTATTTACGATTTGTACAGAAACTAGATGGCAGTTATAAGAGTCGAGGGACATGAAAGGGAATCAGTGGATGGGCATTAAAATCCATGGAGAAGAGATAAAAACTTTTGAGGTTCGCCGATGACACTGTAATTCTATCAGAGACAGCAAAGGACTTGCAAGAGCAGTTGAACGGAATGGACAGTGTCTTGAAAAGAGGATATAAGATGAACATCAACAAAAGCAAAACGAGGATAATGGAATGTAGTCGAATTAAGTCGGGTGATGCTGAGGGAATTACATTAGGAAATGAGACACTTAAAGTAGTAAAGGAGTTTTGCTATTTGGGGAGCAAAGTAACAGATGATGGTCGAAGTAGAGAATATGTAAAATGTAGAGTGGCAATGGCAAGGAAAGCGTTTCTGAAGAAGGGAAATTTGTTAACATCGAGTATAGATTTAAGTGTGAGGAAGTCGTTTTTGAAAGAATTTGTATGGAGTGTAGCCTTGTATGGAAGTGTAACATGGATGATAAATAGTTTAGACAAGAAGAGAATAGAAGCTTTCGAAATGTGGTGCTACAAAAGAATGCTGAAGATTAGATGGGTAGATCACATAACTAATGATGAAGTACTGAATAGAATTGGGGAGGAGTATGTGGCACAACTTGACAAAAAGAAGGCACCGGTTAGTAGGACATGTTCTGAGGCACAAGGGATCACATATCTAGCATTGGAGGGCAGCGTGGAGTGTAAAAATCGTAGAGGGAGACCAAGAGATGAATACACCAAGCAGATTCAGAAGGGTGTAGGTTGCAGCAAGTACTGGGAGATGAAGAAGCTTGCACAGGGTAGGGTTGCATGGAGAGCTGCATCAAACCAGTCTCAGGACTGAAGACCATAACAACAACAACAACAGCAGTGTTGTGTGATATGGTGGACCCAATGGAGCATACCTACTGAGCCACGCCTCCTCTGGCACTAGACTATCAGCACCCTCTAACGCCAAGGTATGGGATGGCCGCCGCAGAGACAGACCGCTTACCCTCGGAGCCACATTGCCATGCGGTGCTACACAGACGTGGCTCTGATACCATAGTTCATGCTGTAGGCCAGGAAACATCGATAACATCGATAGCTGGAATGTATTTCTTGTTCCAGTATTTGTACTGTGTATTCGTTCGCTTGGGAAAATACAAATTAAACAAATCTTCTGTTTCTTGTCTTAACTTGTCCGCTAACCATATCTGCTCATGTATAGGTTTCCAACGACTACAGCTGTTGCGTCCTACTGTAGCCCATCTCTCCTTTACGTTGTATTCGAATTCGTACACAAATTATGGCAACGAGTCATCGAGCATGCATGTGGCATGCATGTGCCTTCTAGTTGCTTTCGTCTCGTTCTGTTGTCTTTTGATTGCCTGTTTTTCTATTATTTGCCATTCGGGTACCCAGTGTTTGCCTAGCTCGTTCTCCTTATGTTCTAGATTCCTCTGTTGCTGCTTTTACTCTGCTTTTCACTTTCATTGTGCTGTTCTTGCTTTTGGTCTTTGTCTTCATACATTGCTTAATTTATTGTGTCTTCTAGGCCACAACCACCTGCTACACAGCATGTAGTATGTCTAGCTCAGTTAATTGAGTTTCAAAGTCAACCAATCCTGTAACTGCTTAAAATGATGAATCGTTTCATGACGGCTTAGATGACTTTATACAAGATGCTGTTCCCAACGCCACCGCCTGCGTATGTGAGTTCGACGAGGTAGAGGAATATTGGACACAGTTCTTTGCACAGTTCGACGCGTACATCGCAGAACATCACAACCAAGGTACTGTCAAACTTCCTTATTCCTTGGCCACGCTGGGAGTGACTGTCTATCGACTTTACGCAAAACTTTAAACCGCGTCTCGCCCTGAAGTAGTAGAATATGAAGATCTCCTGTAGGCGCTTAGAAGTATTTGAGGACAGGGTACAAGTGGCGGCTGTGCGTTACAAATTCTCTAGGTTGCGTAAGCAACAAAGGCAGACGCACCGTCTGAGGGTGACAGAACTGCAAGGTCTTACTAGACATGTTGTTGTTGTTGTGGTCTTCAGTCCTGAGACTGGTTTGATGCAGCTCTCCATGCTACTCTATCCTGTGCAAGCTTTTTCAGCTCCCAGTACCTACTGCAACCTACATCCTTCTGAATCTGCTTAGTGTATTCATCTCTTGGTCTCCCTCTACGATTTTTACCCTCCACGCTGCCCTCCAATACTAAATTGGTGATCCCTTGATGCCTCAGAACATGTCCTACCAACCGATCCCTTCTTCTGGTCAAGTTGTGCCACAAACTTCTCTTCTCACCAATCCTATTCAATACTTGCTCATTAGTTACGTGATCTACCCATCTAATCTTCAGCATTCTTCTGTAGCACCACATTTCGAAAGCTTCTATTCTCTTCTTTTCCAAACTATTTATCGTCCATGTTTCACTTCCATACATGGCTACACTCCATACGAATACTTTCAGAAATGACTTCCTGACACTTAAATCAATACTGGATGTTAACAAATTTCTCTTCTTCAGAAACGCTTTCCTTGCCATTGCCAGCCTACATTTTATATCCTCTCTACTTCGACCATCATCAGTTATTTTGCTCCCCAAATAGCAAAACTCCTTTACTACTTTAAGTGCCTCATTTCCTAATCTAATTCCCTCAGCATCACCTGACTTAATTAGACTACATTCCATTATCCTTGTTTTGCTTTTGTTGATGTTCATCTTATATCCTCCTTTCAAGACACTGTCCATTCCATTCAACTGCTCTTCCAAGTCCTTTGCTGTCTCTGACAGAATTACAATGTCATCGGCGAACCTCAAAGTTTTTATTTCTTCTCCATGAATTTTAATACCTACTCCTAATTTTTCTTTTGTTTCCTTTACTGCTTGCTCAATATACAGATTGAACAACATCGGGGAGAGGCTACAACCCTGTCTTACTCCCTTCCCAACCACTGCTTCCCTTTCATGTCCCTCGACTCTTATAACTGCCATCTGGTTTCTGTACGAATTGTAAATAGCCTTTCGCTCCCTGTATTTTACCCCTGCCACCTTTAGACATTGTAGATTTAAATGAGACATTGTAGATTTAAATGAGACTGTGGCAAGTACTACAGTAATACAATGGTTCGTGATACCATCACGCACAATATAGCTGATTGCCATTTTAGGGGACATATCGCTAAATACCCGGGCCCTTAGTTGCAACAGGTCTAGAGTATCAGAATCCTTGCAGAAATGCGGTAGACAGTTTTGTGGTAGCCCCTGTTTATCCGGTAGACGGCCGTGGCGTACGGGCCTAGCAGCTGGCTCGCGAGCAGTTGCCCGGCCGGACACAGCCACATCACTCACATAGTCCACTACTGGCCATTAAAATTGCTACACCAAGAAGAATTGCAGAGGATAAACTGGGATTCATTGGACAAATATATTATCCTAGAACCGACATGTGATTATATTTTCACGCAATTTGGGTGCATAGATCCCGAGAAATCAGTACCCAGAACAACCACTTCTGGCCGTAATAACGGCCTTGATACGCCTGGGTATTGAGTCAAACGAAGCTTGGATGGCGTGTACAGGTACAGCTGTCCATGCAGCTTCAACACGATACCACAGTTCATCAAGAGTAGTGACAGGCGTTTAGTGACGAGCCAGTTGCTCGGCCACCATTGACCAGACGTTTTCAATTGGTGAGAGATAGGGAGAATGCGCTGGCCAGGGCAGCAGTCGAACATTTTCTGTATCCAGAAAGGCCCGTACAGGACTTGAAACATGCGGTCGTGCGTTATTGCGTTATCCTGCTGAAATGTAGGGTTTCGCAGGGATCGAATGATGGGTAGAGCCACGGGTCGTAACACATCTGAAATGTAACGTTCACTGTTCAAAGTGCTGTCAATGCGGATGTGATCGAGACGTGTAACCAATGGCACCCCATACCATCACGCCGGGTGATACGCCAGTATGGTGATGACGAATACACGCTTCCAATGTGCGTCCACCGCGATGTCGCCAAGCACGGATGCGACCATCATGATGCTGTAAAGAGAACCTGGATTCACCCGAAAAAAATGACGTTTTTCCATTCGTGCACCCAGGTTCGTCGTTGAGTACACCATCGCAGGCGCTCCTGTCTGTGATGCAGCGTCAAGGGTAACCGCAGCCATGATCCCCGACCTGATAGTGCATGCTGCTGCAAACGTCGTCGAACTGTTCGTGCAGATTGTTGTTGTCTTGCAAACGTCCCCAACTGTTGACTCAGGGATCGAGACGTGGCTGCACGATCCGTTACAGCCATGCGGATAAGATGCCTGTCATCCCGACTGCAAGTGATACGAGGCCGTTGGGTTCGAGCATGGCGTTCCGTATGACCCTCTGAACCACCGATTCCATATTCTGCTAACAGTAATTGGATCTCGATCAACGCGAGCAGCAATGTCGCGATACGATAAACCGCAATCGCAATAGGCTAGAATCTGACCTTTATCGAAGTCGGCAACATGATGGTACGCATTTCTCCTCCTTACACGAGGCATCACAACAACGTTTCACCAACCAACGCCGGTCAACTGCTGTTTGTGTATGAGAAATCGGTTGGAAACTTTCCTCATGTCAGCACGTTGTAGGTGTCACCACCGGCGACAACCTTGTGTGAGTGCTCTGAAAAGATAATCATTTGCATATCACAGCATCGTTTTCCTGTCGGTAAAATTTCATTTCTGTAGCACGTCATCTTCGTGGTGTAGCAATTTTAATGGCCAGTAGTGTAAACTCGTGTCGCGCCCGGTACGAAGCTAAAGTCATGCTCTCGCTGTAATACGGCACATAATCGCCGATCTACCCCCCCCCCCCCCCATGTCAAGCAACTTGCTGTTTTTTTAGTTAAACGGGACATATGCAGTCTGTGTGACTACAAAGCGTAAGGCAACCTCATCTGCTACTCCTACACGCAAGTCCAAGTCACAAACGGTGTGTAGTGTGTTTTCAGACGCCCATAGCGTTGTTACCGCAAAACAGTGGAACAGTCGTTTAGAAACGGTTTCCAACTCATCTGCAGTGCTACAAACATTTTGTCTCTCTTGCTTTTGCTGGACGAAGAGTTCGTTTGCAACTTGACACTGGAGCTTCATCGATTTTCCTCAACTGTCACACGTACGAATTGCTTGTCAAATCGAAGTATGCTGACGGCGCACAACGGCCAAGACATTCTCTTCTTTTGATTTGTCTGTGTTAAGCTTTCAGGGCAGTGTACTTCCTGTTTCTCCCTTTGATCCTTGGGAGTGTGTTGCTAAGTTACGTGCATAATTTCAGGATTTGTTTTCCGAGTGTTTAGCCAAAACCAATGTTTTTGATGTCCATGTCACAATGAAGGCCAATCCGCAGCCACGTATTGTTAAACCTCGTCCTGTCCCTGAGGCTCTTCGAGAACAGGAACTTACTTCTTTGCGAGACAGTGGGGTCGCAGCATCCATTACTGCCAGTCAATGGGTGTCCTCTCTGGTTATTCTAAAAATGTCGTCCAGCAGACTCCACTTGTGCACAGATTTTTAAGAAAACTGTGAATCCTTAAACAATCATTGACAGTAATCCCTTGCTGCTCCCGGAAGAACTGACTTGTACAGTAGATTGGGTGTCAGTCGTTACTTTTCCAAATACGATTTGTATGACCCATGCTTCAAATACCGCTCGATCAGCAATCGCAACAGTCTTTGTCATTAATACTCATGTGGGTCTCTTCGAGATTTCTGCTACTGGGCAGTACTTGTGCCCCCAACGTATTTCAGCACTTTCTGGAGCAGCTATCTGATAAAAGTTCCTTCTTGCTCAAATTATTTAAATGACATTTCCGTCTCTGGTCGCACTCCTCAAGAACACGTTGACAATCTTCACACTTTTTTTTCAAGTTGTGTTCCGAAAATGAACAGCATAGCGACAGAAGTAATGACACTTTCTGCAGGACCTGACCATCATTTTGCAGGATAACGCTCAAACACGTATAGTGCAAGCTGTTACTGATTTGTTTGACTGATGGGGCTGCTAAGTGCTACACCACCCACTGCACTACCCTGACTTAAGCTCTCGTGAGTTCAACACCATTTCTAAACTGAAGGAAACACTTCACGGCATTCGCTTCAGAACTGCTACAAATTCAACTGTCAGCACAAATGGCACTGCTAAGAGTATCCTACGACCCCCACATCGCTGCCAACGGGTTATACACAATGCTGGTGACTACTTAGAAGATCGGTAAAACTTTGAAACACGTGTCTATTTTGTACGAGCTGTAAATAAATAGTTGCCACCGTTAAAGTTCCAACCCTCGTACATTTGGAATCGTCATACTCTTTCATATAGTTTGTGTGATGTCCCAATTACTTCTCCTTCCTTGTTGTAACGATCTTGTCATCACCAATCTGAGCACCAAGACCATGTAGCTGTTTTTGTGGATGGGAATAAGCAGGGTGACTGTGTTGGTTGCTCTGTCGTCTTCCCGGATCGTGCCCTCAAGGTCAGACTGCCTCCCGAATTTGCCAAATTTGACACAGAATTATCTGTCTTCTTGCGGGCACTGGAGCAGATGAGACTGTAACAGTTCCTGGCATTGTCAAAAGTTTTTCTCGGGTTAACTTCAGTAGCCCTGCCAGAATCCCCAGTAAGTTACCCCGCGTCGAAATGGTTCAAATGGCTCTGAGCACTATGGGACATAACTGCTCAGGTCATCAGTCCCCTAGAACTTATAAATACTTAAAACTAACTAACCTACGGACATCACACACATCCATGCCCGAGGCAGGATTCGAGCCTGCGACCGTAGCCGTATCGCGGTTCCAGACTGTAGCGCCTAGAACCGCTCGGTCACTCCGGTCGGCACCCGGCGTTTGTTTTCCGGTTAGGAGTTAATAAGTGTTCGTACAAAGCGGTTTCCGCGCTATTCCGAGATAGAACTTTAGCGGCTGCTAACCTGGCACTGTACAACTGGCCTTACTAATGTACCTTTTGGCAAACATTTCTGTCAGAATTTCACTTTCCTTGTTACACAGGGAAGATTACATTTTTATGTTTCTTTCCCGTTATTCCTGTTAGTCGTTTATTTCCACTCTGATAGTCTGTTTCTATGGATTTCGGTGATAATTATAACAACGCTGATCATTCGCACACCTAATCAACCACATAAATAAACAAAGATTGGCATTCACCCGTTTGAGTTTATTCGGCTCAGTTCGTATAGCCCATTCCTGTTTTGTCTGCTGGAAAGTTTTTTATTTGTAGATGCGACGGGGATTCCACTGGTGGTGACATCAAGTACATTGTGCACGCATTCAGAACTCATGATTCGTTCAGAAAGCAACTTAGACTGTGTTCAAAACCGTTAACAAAACGAACAGTGATGCGTTTCAAAATGATATGAATAACCGATGGACCAACGTGCTCTGGATGCTTGGCGCTTTCTGAAACAAGGCATTTTTTCTTCGAGAATATGAATTTGGCGTCCCCTGAAAGCGGTGGTGCGGTTCCAGGCTGTAACGCCTAGAACCTCTCGGCCACCCAGGTCGGCTGTTACGCCCCAGTTATTAATGTAGAAGCACTTTCCGTTTGCAATGGCTCATTTTGTGCTTACACTAACCTGTGGTTTTGCAATGTAATTGCCGGCCGCGGTGGTCTAGCGGTTCTAGGCGCTCAGTCTGGAGCCGCGCGACTGCTACGGTCGCAGGTTCGAATCCTGCCTCGGGCATGGATGTGTGTGATGTCCTTAGGTTAGTTAGGTTTAAGTCGTTCTAAGTTCTAGGGGACTGATGACCACAGATGTTAAGTACCATAGTGCTCAGAGCTATTTGAACCATTTTTTTTTGCAATGTTATTCACTTAAATATGTTGAGAAGATAAACGTATTCCCGAAGTTTCATTACTCTACATGAATTATTATTTCCTGTTGCGTTCATTTTGTTGTAATGGGCATACGCGCAGGTATTTCTACTGAGGATGGTGTACTGCTCTACATTACATTAGTGTTTACGTTATTTACGGAGTAAGAAGTACAGCCATTAGAATTGTATGTGTTTGGAATAGTTAGAGCTTGCAAGTAAAAGTGGCAGTAAATGATTATTTCGCCAGTGCAGCAGGTCATGCAGTGTGGATGCACGGACGCAAAACGGTAGTCTACATCGACTGGCATAGTTCACTTAGTGGTCTAGTACGACCATGGAGAAAACATCAGGTCGTAAAGTTTGTGACGCCTTTCGACAAAGAGAAAAATCAACCAGTACATTGAGGCGAGTACATTTAAGGTACCACATATAAAAATATCTTCACTCATGGCTTGTTACACTCTGTACATATAATCTATAACAAGCTGCAGACATTAACTGTAGAATATATGATATCTAAATAAGTATTACCTTTTCGAACTTTGTCGTCGAACGACATGCAGCTGATCAGAGTAACAAGCTTATCAGAGTAACAATTACAACGTCTGCGCATACAGTTGCAGACTGACAGTTCCGAGGACGTGGGAGGAACATGCAATGCTGCGCGTAGAGTAGCGGTAGTGACACTGGGCTGACAAAGACCAGCACCGTGATGAATCAACAAGCCCATAAACAGGGACATTTCTACGTCAAGGAAGATGTAGCAGGACAGCAAGAGTTGATGTTCAAAATCGGGACAATCTCTATTAATCAGGACGCCTGGCAAACCTGGGCACGTGAGATCTATATGCCTTGGGACTGTGCTATTGGGCAGTCAGAGACTCTTTACTCAAGCTACAGTGCGTAGCTTTCCGTTGAAACTCGCCCCTTTGGAGCTTAAGCTACATTTTCCTAGCTGTGGAAATTTCCCGCGTTTCCCGCGTAGAACGCCCCCCCCCCCCCCCCCCCGCTCCAACCACATACAATGCAGACATGCCAGATGTGCTGCTGCTGGCTCTACCTGTGGCAAGCGCTTCGTTGTTTCAGAAGGAGTCTATGTAATTATTCATGTCTGCTGACAGATTCTGTATGTCAGAGGATCAGCAACTTATCCAGGTGGTGTCCGAACAGCATATTTTTTGGAACTTGACTGATGTCGAGTTGAAGAACGAAATACAGAAGGAGCTACTTTGGGCAGATATCGGAAGAAAAATGAATCAAACAAGTAAGAAGAAACGTCTGAGGCTTTAACTACTGTTATAATGAGCTGAATGTTACTATCATCATCAGGACTATTACAGACGATTATAATTCGGTCCGTAGAAGTAACCAGTGAATCCGCTCCACGTAGTGAATCCCTCAGCTTTGGCGTAATTGCCGCCACTTACGAAGGGTATCACCCTGTCGTTAGGCAATTCATCAATTTCTGATGTCCAGCGCTATTAGGCAGCGGGAACTGACGTTCTTCCGCATCTTTGAGCAAATGTTTTGTTACCGGAATGTTACACGCTTTTTCACAATGTAAGAGCATTGTCTGACTGCTTTGCTCTTCTTCGGTACTCTTCCCCATAATATATAGTCTTCCCATCTGTCCCTGACTTCCATGTATTTTCTGAGTGCCGAAATTAACAGCTTTTCAGATGAATCACTTCTCTGCATGCTTGGCCTTTGCTGCCTCCGCTATAACTCTCATGCCGCAGTGCACGGCACCAAGCAAACTCTTCTGGCAGCGCACTGGAACTCACATCGTACCAATGAACCACAGAATGCTTCTCTGTCTAAGAGGAAACTGTAGCACCCAACGGTTTCAAACAAACTGTAAAAATAAATTCAAACCTTCTGCAAACTTTCCTCGTTCTCGCGTGTCACAGGTATTGTAACTGGAAAATGTTTGTCGCTTTCTGCGTTTCTATTGTTGGTTTGGTAAAATTTGCGCGTCTTATGGTGAGATTTTAATTTATTACTTCGTTGTTACTGACTCTATTAAAAGTGTTCAGATGTGTGTGAAATCACATGGGACTTAACTGCTAAGGTCATCAGTCCCTAAGCTTACACACTATTGAACCTAAATTATCATCAGGACAAACACACACACCCATGTCCGCCCTCGAACCTCCGCCGGGACCAGCCGCACAGTCCATGACTGCTGCAGCGCCCAAGACCGCTGGTCCAATCCCGCGCGGCTGACTCTATTACCCAGAAAGTTATCGACATGAACTGTGAAGGCAACTACAAAATTATGTTATTGTACGACACATAGTTTAGTAGATATTTTTGCGGCAGATGTTGAGAAGCGCGAAAACTCAACTTTTCGTAAAAGCTTAAATATTTCCTTATTTCAGCAGCACCAAATTTTCATTGAATTAAAAGAAGGTTTATTAGGGCATTCCTCGTATTACTCCTTCACGTACAGTTGCTAAACTACAAAAAGACATAACTTCCATTTTTTTTTTAATTTTGACGCACATCGATCCACGCTTAAGCCTAAGAAAACGTTTCACGCAGCGTCCTGAGTCCTGCATCGCAACGGAAGACGCGAGTGTATTCCGAAGCGCGGTGCGATATATTTCCGCACCTAGGAAAACAAAGTACAGTACGCTTGTTCGCCCACTACTTGAATACTTCTCAGCAGTGTGGGATCCGTACCAGATAGGGTTGATAGAGGAGATACAGAAGATCCAACGGAGAGCAGCGCGGCTCGTTACAGGATCATTTAGTAATTGCGAAAGCGTTACGGAGATGATAGATAAACTCCAGTGGAAGACTCTGCAGGAGAGACGCTCAGTAGCTCAGTACGGGCTTTTGTTGAAGTTTCGAGAACATACCTTCACTGAGGAGTCAAGCAGTATATTGCTCCCTCCTACGTATATCTCGCGAAGAGACAATGAGGATAAAATCAGAGAGATTAGAGCCCACACAGAGGCATACCGACAATCCTTCTTTCCACTAACGAGACTGGAATAGAAGGGAGAACCAATAGAGGTACTCAAGGTATCCTCCGCCACACACCGTCAGGTGGCTTGCGGAGTATGGATGTAGATGTAGATTTAGATGTAGGAAAACGTGGCATTAGGCGGTCAGACAGTCACGCAGAACGATTCTCTCGGTACAGTACTTTTGTAGTCGGCGAGATAAAGCAGAAAAATCTTTACGTTCTCGATAAGTGGTTATAAAAAGGATGCAGGCTGAGCTGCAATCAAGCTGTAGCAGGCGCGCCGCGTCACGTCGCGTCACGTCACGTCATGTCACGTCACGTCACGTCACGTCGGCCCTTATGAAATGAAATGTCGTGTGACGAGGGCCACCCGTCGGGTAGACGGCCCTTATTAGTCGGCCAGACAGGCGGGACTTGCTATTCACAAAGGCGGCGCCGCCGTTCCGAGCGGGCCGTTTGTTCCCGACCGGCGGCGACGCCCGACGTCGCCTCTTCGCCAGCCTGTGGCGCCCCCCCCTCCCCTCTGCCAGTCTCTACCATCACCACCCCCCTTCTCCGCCGCTTCGCCCGGTGCAGGTCTGCGTTAGGCGGCAGCCAGGCGTCGGGCGGACGCGCGCCCCGCTGCGGCGCGTGGCGGAGTGACTGCGGCGTCGGCGTCGGCGTCAGCTATGCCCTTTGATGCGAGCCGGCGAGAAAAGCGGGCCGCGCGCCCAGCGTTATAACATAAACATGCGGCGCGCTCTCCCGTATGCCGTATGTCGGCGCGCGCCGCCCCCTGCTGAGTGGCACACTGCCCGTTTCCGGCCCCTGCACGGGTCGCGGCCGATGCTCACACGCTGTTGTCGAGTACTGCCGCACGAAGCGCTGGGCCAGTTCGGGGAACACTTCTGCACCACGTACGGTCTGACTCTTTCTTCATTACGAGGGTGATTTGATAATTCCGTTAAATTTCGATGAAAGAATGCGACAATTTTATTCCGCCTTCATGATTGTTGAGTTTTTTTGTTGCAAAGATCGTATAAACAACGTCAACGTTGTGCAGCGTACAGTTTTTGCTGACGGCCGTCTGAATTTTTTGTTATCTGTCAAAGGCTTTTGATTGTGTAAATCATGGAATACTTCTTGATAAGTGTTGTGTACATAGTTCCCCGTAGTCAGCGCGTACACAACTTTCCCACTAGAGCGCGCCCCGCTAAGCACAACAGCGCAGGCGCAGCGTTCGTCCGTCTGCGCTCTACGAGATGGCGCTGCCATAAAGACGGACCAAATTCTGCTTACGCCGATCTGCGTAACAATATGTAACGCAGCCAATGAGATTGCTGCTAACGTAGAACATTTTCTCTTCGCGGATTACACTCGCGCAGTGATACCTGAACGCGCGAGGTATTATAACGAGTGTACAGACCTCCGATTAGTCAGTCTTCAATAGTCTGCATTAGTCTGTAGTCAAGTTTCAGTCTGCGCCTAATAAGATTACCATATTCTTGTACATAGCCATGAAGAGAAATGTATAGACACTTTGTCAAGCATCAGAGATATGTGAGAATAAGATTAAGGTACCAAGACCAAAGGAACATCAGATTGTCAATTGTAAATAGCATCCAGAACCAAGTTAAGTTTTTATGCTTGTTATTATTTTAATAAATGTGAGTGAAAATTAAGTTCTGTTTAAAGTTGGTCACCGTCAATCTGCTACTCTAAGCGTCCAAGTGGGATTTCTATCGTCTGACCTAACGGCAGAAGATAAACACGCCACGATAAGACCACGAGACATATTGCTGACAGTCGCCTACTTCGTTAGAGCGACAAGTCAAATAATCTGATGGTGTGTGTACCGAAGGTCATACAGTACGCACACCATAATAAGCCCAAGTACTGTGGTATGAATGGGACAGTGCTCAAATGGTTTAAATCATACTTAACTGGAAGAGTGCAGCCGGCCGAAGTGGCCGTGCGGTTAAAGGCGCTGCAGTCTGGAACCGCAAGACCGCTACGGTCGCAGGTTCGAATCCTGCCTCGGGCATGGATGTTTGTCATGTCCTTAGGTTAGTTAGGTTTAACTAGTTCTAAGTTCTAGGGGACTAATGACCTCAGCAGTTGAGTCCCATAGTGCTCAGAGCCATTTTTTTGGAAGAGTGCAGGAAGTTGAAATAAGCAGTTCACATACTATGCAAAAAACTGGTGATTTCTCAAACTGGGGAACAATCAAGAATTGGGTACCGCAAGCTTCGGTCTTGTGTCCTCTGCTGTTCTTAATATATATTAATGACTTGCCATTCTATATTCACGAAGATGCAAAGCTGGTACTTTTTGCCGATGATACAAGTATAGCTATCACACCCAACAGACAAGAATTAACTGGTGAAATTGTAAACGATGTTTTTCAGAAAATCATTAAGTGGTTCTCTGCAAATGGGCTCTCATTAAACTTTTACAGACACAGTATATACAGTTCCACACAGTAAATGGAATGACACCATTAATAAATATAGACTTCGATCAGAAATCGGTAGCTAAGATACAATATTCAAAATTTCTTGGTGTATGCATTGATGAGGGGTTGAACTGGAAAAAACACACTGAGAATCAGCTGAAACGTTTGAGTCCAGCTACTTATGCTATTAGGGTCTTTGCAAATTTTCGCGATTATACATCTCAGTAAATTAGCTTACCACGCCTATTTTCATTCTCTGCTTTCGTATGGCATCATATTCTGGGGTAACTCATCATTGAGTAAAAGAGTGTTCATTGCACAAAAGCGTCTAATCAGAATAACTGTTGGAGCTCATCCAGGATCATCGTGCAGACACTTATTTAATGAGCTAGAGATATTCACTGTAGCTTCACACTATATATATTCACTTATGAAATTTGTTATTAACAATCCGAACGAATTCAAAAGTAATAGCAGTACACAAGGCTACAACACTAGCAGAAAGGATGATCTTCACTACTCAAGGTTAAATCTAACTTTGGCTCAGAAGGGGGTAAATTATGCTGCCACAAAAGTCTTTGGTCACTTACTTAATATTATCAAAACACTGACAGACAGCCATACAGCATTTAAAAGGAAAATAAAAGAATTTGTTAATGGCTACTTCTTCTAGTCATTAGATGAATGTTTGGATATAGTAAGTGGGTAATTTCCCCAACCCCACAAAAAAATTATAAACAATAAGTGTCATGTAATATTTTGTGCAATGTAATATCTTGTATAGACACCTACCTCATTACGAAATGTCGTATCCATGATCTATGGAACAAGTACTATTCTAATCTAATCTAATCTAATTCGTCAGCGTGGCGACTGTGATTCAAAATGGAATGAGGTTTCAAGACACAACATAATTACTGACGTTAGCTTAAATCAGTAGAGAAAGCTGAAAATTTGCGACAGACCAGGATTCGAACCCGCGCCTCCTGCTTACTAGGCAGGTGCACTGAACACTGCACTATAGCGACACAGTGATCATCACAACTGTGCAGGTTATCCTAGCACCTTGCCGTCAGACGCAAATTCTCAATCTATCCACACACTACCCATCAATTGGTCGTCGTCGCCTTAAGTATACTTGTGTCGGGAGCCGGCAATATGCCGCGAGTAGAGAGGGTAATGGGCAAGGGGCACTAAATCAGTAATGTGTGGATAAGTTGAGAATTTGAGTCTGACAGGAGGCATGCTAGGGAAGTCCGTGTAGTTGCCATGATCACCGTGTCTGGAGTGGTCAGCGCATCTGCTGAGATAGCAGGAGACCTGGGTTTAAATCCTGGTCTGGCACAAATTTTCAACTTTTTCCGTTCATTTAAATCAATGCCCACTAGCAGCTAAGTCATTAATCGCTTTGTGTCATGATTTCATAATTACTACGGGATCAAAATGTGCCTCTTATTTCGGACATATTATTATAACAAAAATTTTTGAACAGCACAGTCTATTTAACTTGATTGATGCCATGTGGGCATCTCGACTAAGCGAGTGCATTACATTCTCCCCGGAGAAATGGCTACGAGGAAGCTGTGTGCGAGATGGGTGCCGCGGTTGCTAATAGTCAGTGAAAAGTGTATCAACCTCCACAATTCAGCACAACGATTTGCAATGTTTAATCTTAATTCGAAAGACTCTTACTGCCGATTTGTCCACCATTACACGCCAGAGTCTAAACGGCAGTCAAAACAAAGGGCAATGGCTGGTGAAAGTGCATCGAATAAGGCAAAGACCAACTTGTCAGCTAGTAAAGAGATGACCACTGTTTTTTGGGATTCCAGAGGAATAATCTTCACAGACTACTTAGAAAAAGACAGAACTATAACTGGACTCTATTATGCCTTATTGATGGACCGTTTGAAACTAGCGTTGGCTAAAAAAAGTCAAGGTTCGCCGTCAAAAATGTGCTCGTTCGCCAGGTTGAAGCACCATACCACACATCAGCAGTTACAAAAGCGAAAATGCAGGAAATGAGTTTTGAACTGGTCCCTCATCCACTCTATTCACCAGACTTAGACCCAAGTGACTTCTTTATGTTCCCTAAGTTGAAACTCTGGCATGCTGGGTAGAAATTTTCATCAATGAGGAAATTTTAATTGCAATCAGAGGTTATTTTGCACACTCTGACAGAACCTATTTTTCCGATGGGATGAAAAATCTGGAGGATCGCTGGCTCAAGTTTACATCCTTCAAATAAGACTATATCGAGGAGTAAGATGAGTTGTTTACGAAACAAACATTTTTTCTTGTATTTTTTTTATTTTTACCTCGCTTGTCAAACCAGTCGTACTGCACAGACACAAAACGGGCGCAACAAACGTGACACTAGAAAGCACTTCCTGGGTTATTTCTTAAGGCATCTTTTTTATACCACACGCCGCACGTAAATTTACGGATGTGCAAAAGCTATGGGTAAAAGTAACTTTCGCATGATGTGCCATTGCCAAGTAAAACAAATCGATGTAACATGGACCGTACACAGAAAGCACTGCTACGCTATAGTGCAATAGGTAACTGAAAGGAATATGCAATGAGACGAACAGAAATAACACTTTCATTTTCAATGATTACACTGAAGACACAGCTCGATCAGGTAGTAACTCAATAGTGACGTCTTTCTCAACAATGAGATGTTGCATACGACCTCGGGTGATGTATGGGACAGCTTTTGACCCCTAGAGTCATGACACATACCTTTTCCCCTTCCCCTTCGTGGACGTTGGGGAAAGGCGAGGTTTTAAAGCACTCTGCCTCTGGGGTCCTTTCTCGATGCTCACTGTGAAAATGTATTTATCTTGTATGGTAGCATTGTTTTATCTTTATTTTTTTTTGCTTTGGCACACATGGGTGCAGGGAGAGGTGCTGGTGGTGGATACCAATCTGCTGGTTGTAGTCTACGTCGAAGCGTCTACTTTTGGAACAAGTTTCTTCACCAATAAACCGTTTGAAGTTCTCTAAGGCTATAGATACAACAGTAAGAAATAGCTCAGTGATCGGTACAGTTGAAGAGGAATGGACATCTCTAAAAAGGTCCATCACAGGAGTTGGGAAGGAAAACATGGGTACAAAGAAGGTAACTGCGAAGAAACTTTGGGTAACAGAAGAAATACTTCAACCGATCGATGAAAGGAGGAAGTACAAAAATGTTCCGTGAAACTCAGGAAAAGAATGACGAATCAAATAAATTGGAAGTGCACGGAAGCTAGGACGAAATGATGACAGGAAAAATGTGAAGATATCGAAAAAGAAATGATTGTCAGAAGAACAGACTCAGCATAGAGGAAAGTCAAAACAACCTTCGTTGTCATTAAAAGCACGAGTGAGAACATTAAGAGTGCAACAGGAATTCCACTGTTAAATACAGACGAGAGAGCGGATAGGTGGAAAGAATAAATCGAAAGCCTCTATGAGTGGCAAGATTTGTCTGATGAGGTAGAAGAAGAACCAGCAGTCGATTTAGAAGAGAAAAGGGATCCAGTATTAGAATCAGAATTTAACAGAGCTTTGGAGGACTTAAGCTGAAATAAAGCCGTAGGGATAGATAACATTCCATCAGAATTTCTAAAATCACTAGGGGAAGTGGAAACAAAACGGCTATTCACGTTGGTGTGTAGAATGTACGACTCTGGCGACATACCATCTGACTTTTGGGAAAGCATCATCCACACAATTCCGAAGACGCCAAGAGGTGACAAGCGCGAGATTTACCGCACAATCAGGTTAACAGTTCATGCATTCAAGTTGCTTACAAAAATAATATACAGAAGAATGGAAAAGAAAATTAAGGATGCGTTAGATTGGGAACTCCAACGTTAGGTGGGTGATGGAGCCACTTAGGGAAATAGCGGAAAGGTCGGGCAAGAAGGCCAGTGTTCACTCTGTCTGCTTGCCGGGGGGTCTCATCCGAGATGTGGAGGAGGCCCTACCGGCGGCGATAGAGAGCACTGGGTGCACCCGACTACAAATTGTTGCTCATGTCGGCACCAATGACTCCTGCCGTCTGGGTTCAGAGGTCATCCTCAGTTCGTACAGGTGGTTGGCGGAATTGGTAAAGGCGGAAAGCCTCGCTCGCGGGGTGGAATCAGAGCTAACTATTTGTAGTATCGTTCCCAGAACCGATCGCGGTCCTCTGGTTTGGAGCCGAGTGGAATGCTTAAACCAGAGGGTCAGACTATTCTGCGGAGATCTGGGGTGCAAATTTCTCGACTTCCGCTATCGGGTGGAGAAATGTAGGGTCCCCTTGAATAGGTCAGGCGTGCACTACACGCCGGAAGCGGCTACAAGGGCAGCGGAGTACGTGTGCAGTGCACATGGGGGTTTTTTAGGTTAGAGAATTCCCTCCCTCGGCGCGACAAGATGCCCCCTGAGACGCGGCAGGGTAGGAGTAGGCAAAATGCAACAGGGAATAACAATATTAATGTGCTAATAGTAAACTGCAGGAGCGTCTATAGAAAGGTCCCAGAACTGCTCTCATTAATAAACGGTCACAACGCCCATATAGTACTAGGGACAGAAAGTTGGCTGAAACCAGACGTAAGCAGTAATGAAATCCTAAACTCAGATTGGAATGTATATCGCAGAGACAGGCTGGACAGTGAAGGGGGAGGCGTGTTTATAACGATAAGAAGTGCATTAGTATCGAAGGAAATTGACGGAGATCCGAAATATGTAATGATTTGGGTGAAGGTCACGGTTAAAGCATGCTCAGACATGGTAATTGGATATCTCTATAGGCCCCCTGGCTCAGCAGCTGTTGTGGCTGAGCACCTGAAGGATAATTTGGAAAATATTTCGAGTAGATTTCCCCACCATGTTATAGATCTGGGTGGAGATTTTAATTTGCCGGATATACACTGGGAGACTCAAACATTCATAACGGGTGGCAGGGACAAAGAATCCAATGAAATTTTTGTAAGTGCTTTATCTGAAAACTACCTTGAGCAGTTAAACAGAGAACCGACTCGTGGCGATAACATATTAGATCTTCTGGTGACAAACAGACCCGAACTATTTGAAACAGTTAACGCAGAACAGGGAATCATCGATCATACAGCTGTTACGGCATCGATGATTTCAGCCGTAAATAGAAATATCAAAAAAGGTAGGAAGATTTATCTGTTTAGCAAAAGTGACAAAAAGCGGATTACAGAGTACCTGACGGCTCAACACAAAAGTTTTGTCTCAAGTACAGATAGTGCTGAGGATCAGTGGACAAAGTTCAAAACCACCGTACAATATGCGTTAGATGAGTATGTGCCAAGCAAGATCGTAAGAGATGGAAAAGAGCCACCGTGGTACAACAACCAAGTTAGAAAACTGCTGCGGAAGCAAAGGGAACTTCACAGCAAACATAAACATAGCCAAAGCCTTGCAGACAAACAAAAATTACGCGAAGCGAAATGTAGTGTGAGGAGGGCTATGCGAGAGGCGTTCAATGAATTCGAAAGTAAAGTTCTATGTACTGACTTGGCAGAAAATCCTAAGAAATTTTGGTCTTATGTCAAAGCGGTAGGTGGATCAAAACAAAATGTCCAGACACTCTGTGACCAAAATGGTACTGAAACAGAGGATGACAGACTAAAGCCCGAAATACTAAATGTCATTTTCCAAAGCTGTTTCACAGAGGAAGACTGCACTGTAGTTTCTTCTCTAGATTATCGCACAGATGACAAAATGGTAGATATCGAAATAGACGACAGAGGGATAGAGAAACAATTAAAATCGCTCAAAAGAGGAAAGGCTGGTGGACCTGATGGGATACCAGTTCTATTTTACACAGAGTACGCGAAGGAACATGCCCCCCTTCTTGCAGCGGTGTACCGTAGGTCTCTAGAAGAACGTAGCGTTCCAAAGGATTGGAAAAGGCCTCAGGTCATCCCCGTTTTCAAGAAGGGACGTCGAACAGATGTGCAGAAATATAGACTTATATCTCTAACGTCGATCAGTTGCAGAATTTTGGAACACGTATTATGTTCGAGTGTAATGACTTTTCTGGAGACTAGAAATCTACACTGTAGGAATCAGCATGTGTTTCGAAAAAGACGGTCGTGTGAAACCCAGCTCGCGCTATTTGTCCACGAGACTCAGAGGGCCATAGACACGGGTTCACAGGTAGATGCTGTGTTTCTTGACTTCCGCAAGGCGTTCGATACAGTTCCCCACAGTCGTTTAATGAACAAAGTAACAGCAGATGGGCTATCAGACCAATTGTGTGATTGGATTGAGGAGTTCCTAGATAACAGAACGCAGCATGTCATTCTCAATGGAGGGAAGTCTTCTGAAGTAAGAGTGATTTCAGGTGTGCCGCAGGGGAATGTCATAGGACAGGTGCTATTCAGAATATACATAAATGACGTGGTGGATGACATAGGAAGTTCACTGAGGCTTTTTGCAGACGATGCTGTGGTGTATGGAGAGGTTGTAACAATGGAAAATTGTACTGAAATGCAGGAGGATTTGCAGCGAATTGACGCATGGTGCAGGGGATGGCAATTGTATCTAAATGTAGACAAGTGTAATGTGCTGCGAATACATAGAATGATAGTTCCCTTATCATTTAGCTACAAAATAGCAGGTCAGCAACTGGAAGCAGATAATTCCATAAATTATCTGGGAGTACGCATTACGAGTGATTTAAAATGGAATGATCATATAAAGTTGATCGTCGGTAAAGCAGATGCCAGACTGAGATTCATTGAAAGAATCCTAAGGAAATGCAATCCGGAAACATAGGAAGTAGGTTACAGTACGCTTGTTCGCCCACTGCCTGAATACTGCTCAGCAGTGTGAGATCCGTACCAGATAGGGTTGATAGAAGAGATAGAGAAGATCCAACGGAGAGCATCGCGCTTCGTTACAGGATCATTTAGTAATCGCGAAAGCGTTGCGGAAATGATAGATAAACTCCAGTGGAAGACTCTGCAGAAGAGACGCTCAGTAGCTCGGTACGGGCTTTTGTTAAAGTTTCGAGAACATACCTTCACCGAAGAGTCAAGCAGTATATTGCTCCCTCCTAAGTATATCTTGCGAAGAGACCATGAGGATAAAATCAGAGAGATTAGAGCCCACACAGAAGCATACCGACAATCCTTCTTTCCACGAACAAGACTGGAATAGAAGGGAGAACCGATAGAGGTACTCAGGGTACCCTCCGCCACACACCGTCAGGTGGTTTCCGGAATATGGATGTAGATGTAGATACTTTCTAAAACCGTGTTGATTCGTGGACAGAAACATCTGGGTCTCTAAGAAATTTGTTGTATTCGAACTTATTTTAGTTTAAGGATTCTGCAGCAAACCGATATTGGGGATATTGGTTTGTAATGCGTTTGATCAGTTCTTTTACTCTCGTGATATACGGTCACTTGGGACTTGACGCTGGTCGAGAGATTCACAAATGCAAGCCAAGTAAGGAGCCGACGCAGTCGAGGACTTTTTTGTAAGACCGAATTGAGGTTCCATCCGGATCTGGCGAGTTGTTTACTTTCTTCTCTTTCAGTTGTTTTCTCTACGCTAGGGATGTTTATTACTATGTCGTCCACACGGTTGTGTGTTCGATGTCCAAACGACGGTATGTCTGTACAGTGGGGATACTCGCAGACAGGGCAGATGATGTAAGCTGGGCTGTTTCTCGAAAGATGCCAATTGTATTTTGCCCATCCTGTGTCCGTAAGGGTAATACATGAATATTGTGTAAATTATGAAACACCTGTATCCAACTATTTTCAATCCATCTCGTTGTTTCCGGACGGGGGATTTCTTGCAATTATGTATTTATGAACAGTGACATTTTAATTCATTTGTACGGTACAAACTGACGACAAAGATTCGTAGTTATTGTGCAGATATCCGTCCTCCTTTAAAAACGAACAACCAACACATTTTCGTATACCGTTATATATAGATAAACTTCCTTGGAGATGAACATGCAAGCGGTCTTTTCAAGCACTCACGGGTTTCAGTTCCGTATTTCCATCTATCTTCGACCATGTCATATAGACGTTCTTACTCATGAAGATAATACTCAATCTCGTAACTTAAAGACAAATTCCACACTCGTACACATTCTCACGTCCATCTACTATGCTGCAAGATACGAATTCTACCGATGCTTGCATGGGCTGAACTGGATCTATAGTCACGATAGGCGTGGATGTAGAACTGAAATCTTAATATGACGCTCAGTTCTTGCAGGGTTTGCACAAAAATATGGAAATACCACAAAATTTCTTCAATCGGCTCTGAGTGCTATGGGACTTAACATCTGAGGTCATCAGTCCCCTAGAACTCAGAATTTCTTAAATCTAACTAACCTAAGGACATCACACACATCCATACCTGAGGCAGGATTCGAACCTGAGACCGTAGCGGTCGCGCAGTTCCTCACTGAAGCGCCTAGAACCGCTCGGCCACACCGGCCGGCCACCACAAAATAACACATTACCATGTATAACACGGCGTAGGAAATCCTTTATCATTCAAAGCACCTTCCAGCCATCTTGGAATGGATAAACACACGCGCTAAACGGTTATCAACGGAATGTAATACCACTTCCTCTGCAGAATTATAGACATCTGGTGACTCATGCAACATCTCATCCTGGTACTCACAAAACTAGTCCTGCATGATGCGAGCCGTGTGAACAGGGGCCCTGTCTACTTGGAACACAGAATCAATACTGCGGACTGTGATAAACCTCATCCAAACTGGTCACATAATCCTCGGAAATAATGTTACCCGGCAGAGTAATCATGGGGCCCAAGAAATGCCACGATATGGCTACCTAAATTATCATCGAACCCCCCCCCCCTCCCCACAACATGTTTTCATCTTGGACATAAATTCGACCGAAGTAGGAAACAACATGAAACAAGACTCATCCGAGCAAATGACTTTCTTCCATTGCTCTACAGTCCAGGTCTCATGGCTTCAGCATCGAATTTCCTATTGCGAGCATCTATACACAGATGAGAGGTTTTGCAATTACAGCTCACCCTGTAATTTCCTGACCGTGGAGCTCCCTGTGTTTTGTTTTGGTGCTGACAGGGCCGCATTCGGTTCTACAGTGTCATTTAGAACTGTGTCCGCCCCAGTAGCTGAGTGGTCAGCGTGACGGATTGCCGTCCTCTGGGCCCGGGTTCGATTCCCGGCTGGGTCGGAGATTTTCTCCGCTCAGGGACTGGGTGTTGTGTTGTGTTCATCATCATTTCATCCCCATCCGGCGTGCAGGTCGCCCAATGTGGCGCCGAATGTAATAAGACCTGCGATATGGCGGCCGGACCTGCCCCGCGAGGGGCCTCCCGGCCAATGACGCCAAACGCTCATTTCATTTTCATTTAGAACTGTCATCCTCATATTTTTCGTCACAGTCCTTTTCAGTGACCGTCAGTCATGTTCGAGCATCGTATAGTTTCGTCCGCGTTGTGACTAGACGGACGATGTTTTCCTTCAGTTTATCTTGTTTGCTGTGCAGATCTTCGTTACGGTGCTTCAATGACTAAACACTTTGGCTACCTTGATTAAAGAAGCACCCACTATAGGAGCATCAACAATTCCGCCCACGTTGGAATTCACTTAACTCCGACGTAATACACTCGCAGCGACACACAAAACACCGTTCTGGCCACGAGTGGCACTCGCAACGTATTGAGGACATTAAAACAGGTGCCATTCATGGTCAAATTCGACAGTGCAAACTGCAGGCTTCGCTAGCATCTGTATTTGTGTTGGACCACCTCCTTTAAGTAGCTACAGTAAACAGTAGGCTAAAAACTACCATATGTTTTGGACGTTTTAGTACTAAATTATGTCACCTTTCTTTCGGGTCAGTTATGGGATAGCGGGTATTTTGTCTACACGCACCAATAGAATATTGAGGCTTTTCTTATGTACTTATTTACTTTACCAGATCTGATTAGGGCCATCGGAACATCTCTAACATCGGGCTGGGGTTTCACACATACAGTACCGTTTTTACATCATATTTACGTAAGAAAAGACAATGTTAATATGACAACGAGGATTAAAATGATTTGAGAGTATGATATCGCGGTTTGAGTAAATTATACTGACCACCAAGTAATAAATTTAATACTGGCAGTACTTGCTCTACTGCAAGCGGCTGCCACTAATAATATTGATTCTAATAATAAAAATAGTAATAATAATAATGTCAATAGTAACAATAATGACAGTGGTAGATATGAGAAGAATTTGTAAGTCTAAGATATAAATATTTTTTGATGTAGCGAGTTGTGGGAAAGGAAAATTTGAAGCTCCAACAGCTAATCATACCGAGAAATGAGAAAGATCAGGATGGAAGTAGGAATGTACAAGAGTAACCAGTGCGTCCAGTGACAATGATAATCCTTATTGTTACATTAATAGACATGTCTATACTTGCTTCGGAAGATGGAGATGTTATTTGGTTCTCTAATATAATGGGGGAGGTTGTTCCAGAGTTGGGTACCTGCAACTGAAAAGGACTTTGAGAAAGTGGCTGAACGACGCAGTGGGACAGAAATGATTTTGTTCTGATGGGAGCGGGTGTTTCTATCATGTTGTCCAGAAAAAATCGTTAAGATCTCGAAGAAATACGAGGGGCAGTGTTCAGGGTAATCAGTGGAGAAGACAGAAATCTCTGCGCTTGTCTGCACGTAGCCAAGCTAGATGTGTGTGCGATGATGAAAGATGATTAAAGAATCGAGCATCTGGTGATGAAATGTGATGAAAGACACAGGCATTCATAACCAGTTCCAGGCACCATGAGGTTCCTTGAGAAAAGCCTTGCTGGATATTCCTTGCTGGAAGTGAAAGAGCTTATTTTTTTTTTTTTTTTTTTTTTTTTTTTTTTTTTTTTTCCGTGTCGAGTGGGAAGAGCTTTCTATATTTTAGTAGGGCATGGAGAAATGCTGATGCCCTACTGCAGATTGCAGTTACGTGGGCAGCCCACTTACAATTTACGTCTGTTATTACTTCTAGACTCTTTGCTGAAGGAGAGAAGTTGATGAATGTCCCATTTAGGGTTAGAGATGATAGGGATTCCCGGTATTTGGGCCCAATCATTCTAATATGACCAACCAGTACGATTGTGATTTGGATGGGAAACCATAGTTTCTTTTCTCCAGTGGTTAGCTTATTTTGACACGAACCATAGTTAGCTTCTAAAACTATATGCATCTCAATCTACTAGCGATATTAATACATTCGCGCTCATAAATCAAGGATAATGCTGATACGTGGTGAAACAACGCCCTGGTGGGCGGTTTGAGGGTTTAAATCACCTCGGGGTATGACCATGCGGTGCATGTTACCTGCGGTCGTCGCACGGTGGCGCTGGCAGCAGTCCACATACGCAGAGATGTGTTGGTGCATGTCAGAGTACGGTGCAGCGAGTAAGTGTGCAGACGTTTTCAGGCGTTCTAATGGTGACTGTGTGTTGAAAATGTCTCAAAGAACACATACTGATGACGTTGTGAGAGGCCGGTCAAACACAGCAGCTCGTAGCAAGGGTCCTCCATGTGCCACAAAGTGTGATCTCGCGATTATGGCAACGATTCCAGCAGACAGGAAATGTATCCAGGCACTACAGTACAGGACGCCCACAGTGTACAACACCACAAGAAGACCGATATCTCACCATCAGTGCCCGCAGACAGGCACAGAGTACTGCAGGTAGCCTTGCTCAGGACCTTACTGCAGTCACTGGAAAGTTGTCTCCAGTCACAGACAACTGAACAGACATTGTGTACAGACGACTGAATAGACATGCTTTATTCACCCAGAGACCTGCAAGGTGCTTTCTACTGACCCTTGGTCACAGGAGAGCTCGTAAAGGCTGGTGTCAAGAACAAAGTAAATGGTCATTTGAACAGTGGTCAAATGTTATGTTCACGGTATAGCCTGAACAGTGATTCTGTCCGATTTTTCATCTGGCGTAAACCAGAAACCAGACACCAACACCTTGATGTCCATGAAAGGGACCTGTATGGAGGTTGTTGTTTGATGGTGTGGGGTGGGATCACGATTGGTGCACGTACACCCCATTATCTCTTTAACAGAGGAACTGTAACAGGTTAGGTGTATCGGGACGTCATTTTGCACCAGAATGTCTGACTTTTCAGGGGTGCAGGAACCTTCTTCCTGATGGATGATAACGCACGGCCACACCAAGCTGCCATCGTGGAGGAGTACCTTGAAACAGAAGATATGAAGTGAATGGAGTGCCTGCCTGTTCTCTAGAGCTGAACCCCTTCGATCACGACTGGGATGCTCTCGGTCGACGTATCGCTACACGTCTTGAAACCCCTACGACACTTCAGGAGCTCCGACAGGTACTGGTGCAAGAATGGGAGGCTGTACCCTACCACCTGCTCGACCACCTGACCCATTGCTCGGCCTGTTTATGTGTGCATGGTGATCATATCCCATACTGGTGTCGGGGTATATGCGCAGGAAACAGTGGCGTTTTGTAGCACATGTGTTTCGGGACGGTTTTCCCAACTTATCACCAATACCGTGGACTTACAGATCTGTGCCGTGTGTGTTCCCTACGTGCCTATGTTATTAGCGCCAGTTTTGTGTAGTGCCACATTGTGTGGCACCACATTCTGCAATTATCCTTAATTTATGAGCATGAGTGTAGTTCTTGCGGAATGACCAGAAACCTGTCAGTCATTTGCCACTCATAGTTTTCATTCGTTTCTCTTTTACTATAGCTGCGAAGAAGACCATACACCATAGCAGTACCGAAAAAGAGAATGACAAACGTTTTTCACATAATTTAATTTGATGGATTTTCAGAATTGTTCGCATGAAACGTAGCTTGTCAAAATGGTTCAAATGGCTCTAAGCACTATGGGACTTAACATTTAAGGTCATCAGTGCCCTAGACTTAGAACTACTTAAACCTAACTAACATAAAGGCATCATTGATTGGCGACTCCATGGATAAGGACATCACACAGATCCACGCCCGAAGCAGGATTCGAACCTGCGACGGTAGCAGCAGCGCGGTTCCCGACTGAAGCGCCTATAACCGCTCAGCCACAGCGGCCGGCCGTAGCTTGTCTTAATTTTCTCGGTATTTTGCCATCGTAATGTTAGTGCTTCGAGATAGATGTTAAGTTGCTATAGTCTGAAGCCGCACGTGTTTACAACTTTTTAAAAAAGCACTCGGCACCAGTCTGACGATCCAAACTGACAGTAGTTTGCGAAGTTTCTCTCGGGAATCCTCTGCTAGGAGTTGTCGGAGCAACTGCTGAGGCTTAGTTCGGAACAAAAACTGGTGCGCGCCGCGCAGCGCCCAAGCTGTCTGAGCCTTCACAGGCGGCTGTAATATTCCGAAAGCTGTTCCCGCCAGATTAACGGGGATTATCTCGGCGTGCCGGCACCGAGTGCTAAACTCAAGTTTCAGCTACGATCTAACTGCATTACTGGGAATTATGTAGCAGTGTGTTAAAATGAAGAACTAATAGGTATTACCAACTTATAATCATATTGAGACAGACTCTTCAAGATTCTATGTCGCGTCTTTACACCTACCCTCACGCAGAAACAGATCTGCTGTAAGGGGAGGCACTTCCGATTTTTTTTAGTGAAGACTGCATTCACTTTAAAAATTTATTGGTTTTTAGCAGAGTTAATCTTCATTCTGCGCTAATTTCACATTCATATGCAGTATTAATTCGCCAGTTACTGACCACGGGTAATGTTTGCGATCCGGTTGAATCTTAATGCAGATGCGCCGTGGTTAAGATACTAGACACGTATTTGAGAGAAATAGAGTTCAGTGTCCTGATTTAGATATACAGGGCGAGTCACCATCTATTGCCACCTAGAATAACCCCAAAAGTATGATAGTAGCTGAAACGTTTGTGGGAAAAATGTTGCATGCGACAACGGGGGATTTCGTCAGACATATGAAGGTCAATAATGCACGTTATGCAAACAAATTTTGTTATTTAAAATGAGATGCTTTAATTTGGTACTTATTTTCTAATAGCGGCTATCGAGACGAATCCAGTGATGTGTAACACTAAGGTCCTTGATGGTCAACGAATGTCGGGAAGGTGGCATGAACGTACATTTACAGAAGGTGTTCTAAGTGATGACCACTGGTATCACTGCAGTGCTGCAATCTTCTTATCATGGGTTCAGTGGTATACCTTACCACATCGACACTTACCGAAGCACATGCTCTGACACTCCTCTCTCGCATATCGTGCAAATAGTAAACATCCGCCGAATACGGCGTATCCGTATAACGTGCCATTGACCTTTGAACACCATTCGACGGTTTAACAGCACAACACTAATAGGAACGGTAAGACTAGTATCGTCAAATCAAGAGAACGTGAAGGATGTATTCCTTCGAAGAACAAGTGAACAAGTCAATATGCTTCTCATTTACGGAGAATGCAACGAAATTCAGCGAGAGCTAGAGACTTACACGTACTCACCCTACAATTCGCACATTTAAATATAAACATGATAAATTGAGAACAACTGGATCTTTACCCCGTAGGAAACGTATCCGGCAAAGGAAAGTTACTAACGAGGAAACGGAAATCGGTACCCTTGCCACTGTGGTTCGAGATACTTGTGGTAGTTCGCATCAAATCGCAAGGGAATCTGTTATGAAACAGAGCAGTGTTCTTCGTGTTCTGCATCGCCGTAAATATCATCCTTACCATATCAGCCTCCACCAAGAATTAACTGGTACGGATTGTATGCGTGGCACTGAACTCTGCCGATGGCCTCAACTTCAGATTCAGAGGGATGACACATTTATTAATTTGATTTTATTTACCGACGAGGCTACATTCACGAACCATGGAAATGTTAATTTGCGAAACATGGTTCAAATGGCTCTGAGCACTATGCGACTTAACTTCTGAGGTCATCAGTCGCCTAGAACTTAGAACTAATTAAACCTAATTAACCTAAGGACATCACACATCCATCGCCGAGGCAGGTTTCGAACCTGCGACCGTAGCGGTCGCTCGGCTCCAGACTGTAGCGCCTAGAACCGCACGGCCACTCCGGCCGGCTGCATAACGTGCATTAATACGCAACTGAAAATCCATGTTGGCTGCGGCAAGTTGACCACCAAAAACCATGGTCGCTGAATGTATGGCGTGGGATTCTGGCGGACAAAATTATAGGCCCCTATTTCATCGAAGGAGATCTTAATGATAGGAAGTAAACCACATTCCTGCAGAAACATTAGGTCTGTTATTAGAAGATATACCTTTAGGAACAAGGAACCTCCGACTACACCTGAAGATATGCGAGAGAGAATTGTCAGAGCAGGTGCTTCAATAAATGCCGATGTGATAAGGAATACCACTCAATCTATGATAAGAAGATTGCAGCACGGCATTGATACCAATGGTCATCACTTCGAACACCTTCAGTAAATGGACGTTCATGCCATGTTTGTGATCTTCGTTGACCTTCAAAGACCTTACTGTTACATACCATTGGATTCGTCTCGATAGCCGCTATCAGAAAGTGAACTGTAGCATCCCACCTAAAAAAAAACAAAGTTGACCTTCATATCTTAGAAGCGAACCCACCTAGCAACAAAAACCCAACGTCATATTGTGGCCCCCGTTGTCCCATGCAACTTTTGTCCCACAAACCTTTCAGCTCCTATCATCCTTTCGGAGTTATTCTTGGTGGCAATAGTTAGTGATTCACCCTGTGTAGTGGTTTCCCAAAGAGAATACTGGGAGAGTCCCTCCAGCAATATTACCGACGACTCCCTCTCCGTCGTTGATCAATATCAGCTACTGATCGTTATCTAAAACGTGTCTTTCCGCCCTACAATTGGGAATTGTGCAAGTACACACGCCGTTACAAATCCTGACAATATAAGAGCAACTGTTGTCATCTGCATAAAGCCATCTTACTGGAGGTCAATACTAACTTTACTGAAATATTTGCGACCTGTTAGATCACACAGTATCTGAATCGAAGTTATCAAAGAAATAGTATAAACTGATAATGAATACACAATTCTAGGAAGGTCCTACAGTACGATTATTAATGTGGAGACAGTCCCATATGGCCCTGAACTGAATTAACACGATTACTGTGTCCGGAATAATGCTTAGCGCAATTTACTCTCTGCGCAGCTCAGCTCTGAGAAACTTAGATTTCGCCTGTGGAAAAACTTACATTGACAGTTGAAATGTAAGACGCATATGTATCTATTTAAAATATATTCGTCATAATACACTGGTGAAGGATGTATTTGGCGCCACAGGGAGGCAAGGAGGAGGAAAGTACGGGATATTGTACTCGGGTTATAGAAATTATCATCAACTGGTTCAGTTAGTTCTTATATATGGCTACTAAACAAGGATGCGGGTCCAGTATACATTTTTCTTTATGCATTTGCTAAATAACTCAAGGCTTACAATCAAATACATCGCTACGCTTAGCTAAAGAAAAATATGATTATCAATCTTATTTACTGCTTCAGTCACAAACTGTTTAAGGTAGATGAGAAATTGATATGAAGCAGCAAAAATTCGTGTGGAAAAGACAGGAGAAGCAAGAATGTGCTCATGCCACTTCATATTAACTGAATTATCGGCGGACCGATGTGTGAAATTCATTACGAGTGCATAATACGTGAACGTTATTTAATCACAAAACCCACATCGGTACTTTAACCAGATTATGGATCTAATTCCACCCAGTGATTGGCAGAAGAAAGCGGCATACACTCCAGAAGATGTGGTTCCACAAAACATGGGATAATGTTTTGACATACACCACACGCTGGCCGAGAGGTAGCGTGAACCGCAAATCAGTGAGTGTAAGTCAATATTGAAAGCAGTCACGGTATCTAACAGGTACGGCTGTGAAACTGACGATGTGACACCATGGAAATAGCACGTTACGTGAGGAATCAGAAAACGAGTGTGGTACCAACTGGACAACAGGCCTCGGCCATTGATTTTAATATTGATGTTCAATCGAAATGACTTTGAGGATTGGACGTGCTGCTGCCTTGAAGAAGTTTTACGAAAACGCAAGCTACTTTGACGGTCCAGTGTGTATTTCACGCTCATTACAATCTCAACATAAACCATGGACCTTGCCGTTGGTGGGGAGGCTTGCGTGCCTCAGCGATACAGATGGCCGTACCGTAGGTGCAACCACAACGGAGGGGTATCTGTTGAGAGGCAAGAAAAACCCATGGTTTCTGAAGAAGGGCAGCAGCCTTTTCAGTAGTTGCAGGTGCAACAGTCTGGATGATTGACTGATCTGGCCTTGTAACACTAACCAGAACGGCCTTGCTGTGCTGGAACTGCTAACGGCTGAAAGCAAGGGGAAACTACAGCCGTGTTTTTTTCCGAGGGCATGCAGCTTTACTGTATGGTTAAATGATGATGGCATCCTCTTCGCTAAAATATTCCGGAGGTAAAATAGTCCCCCATTCGGATCTCCTGGCGGGGACTACTCAAGAGGACGTCGTTATCAGGAGAAAGAAAACTGGCGTTCTACGGATCGGAGCGTGGAATGTCAGATACCTTAATCGAGCAGGTAGGTTAGAAAATTTAAAAAGGGAAATGGATAGGTTAAAGTTAGATACAGTGGGAATTAGTGAAGTTCGGTAGCAGGAGAAACAAGACATTTGGTCAGGTGAATACAGGGCTATAAATACAAAATCAAATAGGGGTAATGCAGGAGTAGGTTTAATAATGGATAAAAAAAATAGGAGTGCGGGTAAGCTACTACAAACAGCATAGTGAACGCATTATTGCGGCCAAGATAGAGACGAAGCCCGTGCCTACTACAGTAGTACATGTTTATATGCCAACTAGCTCTGCAGATGATGAAGAAATTGATTAAATTTATGAGGAGATAAGAGAAATTATTCAGGTAGTGAAGGGAGACGAAAATTTAATAGTCTGGGTGACTGAAATTCGACAGTAGGAAAAGGGAGAGAAGGAAACATAGTAGGTGAATATGGATTGGGGCTAAGATATGAAAGACGAAGCCATCTTGTAGAATTTGGCACAGAGCATAACTTAATCATAGCTAACACTTGGTTCAAGAATTATAAAAGGAGGTTGTATACATGGAAGAAACCGGGAGATACTAGAAGGTATCAGATTGATTGTATAATGGTAAGACAAAGATTTAGGAACCAGGTTTTAAATTGTAAGATATTTTCAGGGGCAGATGTGGACTCTGACCACAATCTATTGGTTATGAACTGTAGATTAAAACTGAAGAAACTGCAAAAAGGTGGGAATTTAAGGAGATGGGACCTGGATAAACTGACTAAACCAGAGGTTGTACAGAGTTTCAGGGAGAGCATAACGGAACAATTGACAGGAATGCGGGAAAGAAATACAGTAGAAGAAGAATGGGTAACGCAGAGGGATGAAGTAGTGAAGGTAGCAGAGGATCAAGTAGGTAAAAAGACGAGGGCTAGTTGAAGTCCTTGGGTAACAGAAGAAATATTGAATTTAATTGGTGAAAGGAGAAAATACAAAAATGCAGTAAATGAAGCAGGCAGAAAGGAATACAATCGTTCAAAAATGAGATCGACAGGAAGTGCAAAATGGCTAAGCAGGGATGGCTAGAGGACAAATGTAAGGATGTAGAGGCTTATCTCACTATGGAAAAGATAGATACTGCCTACAGGAAAATTAAAGAGACCTTTGGGGAAAAGAGAGCCACTTGCATCAATATCATGAGCTCAGATGGAAACCCAGTTCTAAGCAAAGAAGGGAAAGCAGAAAGGTGGAAGGAGTATATAGGGAGCCTATGCAAGGGCGCTGTACTTGAGGACAATATTATGGTAATGGAAGAGGATGTAGATGAAGATGAAATGGGAGATACGATACTGCGTGAAGAGTTTGACAGAGCACTGAAAGATCTGAGTCGAAACAAGGCCCCGGAAGTAGACAACATTCCAGTAGAATACTGACGGCATTGGCCGAGCCAGTCCTGACAAACTCTGCCACGTGGTTAGCAAGATGTATGAGAGAGGCGAGATGTCAAAATTACCGAACTATCATTTTGATAAGTCACAGCTGCAAAATACTAACGCGAATTCTTTACAGACAAATGGAAAGCTGGTAGAAGCCGACTTCGGGGAAGATCTGTTTGGATTCCGTAGAAATGTTGGAACACGTGAGGCAATACTGACCCTACGACTTACCTTAGAAAATAGATTAAGGAAAGGCAAACCTACGTATCTAGCATTTGTAGACTTAGAGAAAGCTTTTGACAATGTTCACTGGAATTCTCTCTTTCAGATTCTGAAGATGGCAGGGGTAAAATACAGGGAGCGGAGGGCTATTTACAATTTGTACAGAAACCAGATGGCAGTTATAAGAGTCGAGGGGCATGAAAGGGAAGCAGTGGTAGGAAAGGGAGTGAGACAGAGTTGTACCCTCTCCCCGATGTTATTCAATGTGTAATTTGAGCAAGCAGTAAAGAAAACAAAAGAAAAATTCGGGGTAGGTATTAAAATCCATGGAGAAGAAATAAAAACTTTGAAGTTCTCCGATGACATTGTAATTCTGTCAGAGACAGCAAAGGACTTGGAAGAGCAGTTGAACGGAATGGACAGTGTCTTGAAAGGAGGATATAAGATGAACATCAACAAAAGCAAAACGAGGATAATGGAAAGTTGTCGAATTAAGTCGGGTGAATTTGGGGGAATTAGATTAGGAAATGAGACCCTTAAATAGTAAAGGAGTTTTGCTATTTGGGGAGAAAAATAACTGATGATGGTCGAAGTAGAGAGGTTATAAAATGTAGACTGGCTATGGCAAGGAAAGCGTTTCTGAAGAAGAGAAATTTGTTAACATTGAGTGAGGATTTAAGTGTCAGGAAGTCGTTTCTGAAAGTATTTGTATGGAGGGTAGCCATGTATGGAAGTGAAACATGGACTATAAATAGTTTGGACAAGAAGAGAATAGAAGCATTCGAAATGTGGTGCTACAGAAGAATGCTGAAGATTAGATGGGTAGATCACATAACTAATGAGGAGGTATTGAATAGAATTGGGGAGAAGAGGAGTTTATGGCATAACTTGACAAGAAGGAGGGACCGGTTGGTAGGACATTTTCTGAGGCATCAAGGGATCACCAATTTAGCATTGGAGGGCAGCGTGGAGGGTAACAATCGTAGAGGGAGTCCAAGAGATGAATACACTAAGCAGATTCAGAAGGGTGTAGGTTGCAGTAAGTAGTGGGAGATGAAGAAGCTTGCACAGGATAGAGTAGCATGGAGAGCTGCATCAAATCAGTCTCTGGACTGAAGACCACAATAACCACAACAACAACAATCTCACACGTCTTGCTGCAGTACTATCGGCACATGCTATTAAAGAGTGATTACAGAACTTTGAGGGGTGGAAGTCCGAACCGTGTGTCTACACCAGAGGATGTTGCAAGAGTGGAAGAAGTCTTCAGCCGAAGTCCCTGCCGTTCCGCACGCAAGTATGCGTTCCTACTTGAAATATTGGAACATAGTGTACGATGAATACTGCACAAGGAACCGCACTAACACCAGAATTTAGATAGTGGAAAAATTGAATGCGGACGGCCTCCAAATGAGACTATAATTTCGCCGGGATTAGTTGGAACTCCGGCCTTCCACGATCTGATCATGAGAGGTGAGGCCAATCGTTATGTGTCATGTGTTGTTCACAAGCCAAACTTCAGATACAGGTCACTTGAAGATACTTAAATAACTAATGAAACATCAGTTCACAGAGGAAAAGTGGTAGTTTGCTGCGGCATGTCATGTTTGGAATCATAGGACATTAATTTTTGAAGTAATTTTTCACTGTTGGAGTGAATACGAAAAATTACCTTCACATGTTGAACCATTTCCTAGGGAGACAGCTAGCTGATCTTTCTCTAATTGCAAACACATTCTTCCAATCACGAACCATACGTCTCGGCATTCCATTCACGAGCTACAGAACGCCTTTCGCGGTTTTCAGAAGCTAATGGGCTAAAACATTGATTTTCGCGTTCCTTGGAGCTTCTTATGTCATCTTCATGGTGAAACGCCCAAAATTTGTTCTGGTATTCTCATTTAAGTAAGTCGCTTCGAAAAATTCGAAGGAGTTTGCAATGAAAAATATGAGTCACTATGATTTTGGGTGTAGCGCATATTACACCACATGATGCATCGAATGAAATTTAGCGAAGATACTGAATTTCTCTTTAGACATGCAAGGAGATCTCCATCGGCCTCCGGTCTCGAGAAAATACACTTCCGAACACGCGCGCACAAGAATGAAATAGTCACAACATACTTCACATCTCCTAAACCGTTCGCGATATTGATACAAGATTGTGGCAAGTAACACCATGCCAAGGGGAGAGTATCTATCTATATGGTTAACATGCAGAACTTTCTTATTTATGTCGACGTAGCAGAAGCTATATTATTTGTTGAATGAAGTCCTGTAACTTCCAAGGAATCTTCCAACAGGTATTGAAAAGAGAATTTGCTAGTATGGAAATATATGCAAAATTTCATATATGATAGCAAACCGACAGAATGAGGTTTTCCATAAGCATTTGCTTGTGCAATAAAGAAAAGTTACTGTGTTCTGGGAAAAAATGATTAAACTTGTCAACAAGAGAAATGTACTTAACTGTTCAAACTTCAAACAGGAAATGGTTCACAATGCAAACAAAAATAGATCACCAATTCAGTTAATTCTGGCAGAATTCCTTAATTCACCGTATCGTTAACAGTGAACGATTGGAATGGAAACTTACTAAGGCATTTTACCTCTGTTTTCATCTGAGAAATGTGAAAACGATCTGCAGAAAATAGTGTACCTTATTTCTGTTCCTATCCCCATTCATACTGCAAAAGCCGACAGTGCGAGAATTAACTCAAAATCAGCTTAACAGTTTATACATCCAAGTTCTTGACAGGAAGCACACACAGAGGAACGGAAAAGAAAATTAAGGATGTGTCAGATGACGATCGGTCTGACTTTAGGAAGTGTAAAGGCACCAGAGAGACAATTCTGACTTTGTGGCTGATAATGGAAGCAAGACAAGGATTTGACGACCTGAAACAAGCGTTCGGGTATGTAAAATGATGCAAGATGTTCGAAATTGTGAGAAAAATAAGGGTTAGCTATAGGGAGTGACGGATAATACAGAATATGTAGAACCAAAAGCAATAACAGTCGAACAGCAAAAACGAAGTGCTCGGATTAGAAAGGTTGAAAAACAGAGATGTAGTCTTTCGCCACTACGGTTCAAAATATGCGTCGAAGGAGCAGAGAAAGAAATAAAAGGAAGAGAAGAATTAAAATTCAAGGTGAAAGAGTAACAATAATCTAATTCTCTGATTTTATTGCTATCCTCAGTGAAAGTGAAGAAAAATTGCAGTTTCTACTGAATGGAATGTACAGTCTAATGAGTACAGAATAGGGACTGAGAGTAAACCAGAGAAAAACAAAAGTAAAGAGGAGTAGCAGAAATGAGGACAGCAAGAAACTTAACATCAGAATTAGTAATCGAGAAGTAGGTGAAGTTCAAGAATTCTGCTACTTAGGCAGTGAAATAACCCTTGACGGACGGAGCAATGAGGACATAAAAAGCACACGAGCACTGGTAAAAAGGGCATTCCTGGCTAGGAACGGTCTTACGGTATCAAACACAGGCATTAATTTGAAGAAGAAGAAGTCTCTAAGAAACACGTTTGGAGCAGAGTAGTGAAACGTGGAGCGTGGAAAAAGCGGAAAAGAAGAAAATCAAAGCATATGAGATGTGGAGCTACAAAAGAATGTTGAAGATCACGTGGACTGATAACGTAAGGAATGAAGGGGTCCTCTGGAGAATCGGTGAGGGAATGAATATGTGGAAAACACTGATAAGGGGAAGGGACAGGATGATAGGACATCTGATAATATATCACATAATAATTTCCTTGTTACTAGAGAGAACTGTAGAGGGAAAAACCTGTAGGGGGAAAACAGAGATTGGAATACATTCAAAAAGTTATTGAGAGCGTAGGTTGCATGTGCTACTCTGAAATGAAGAGGTAGGACCAGGAGAGGAATTTGCGGCGGGTCGCATAAAACTAGCGAGAAGACTGATGACTCAGAATTAAAAGAGAAAGTAAGTAAGTAGATGTAACATCATATTCAAACTGCCTAATCTCGTCCATGTGGTATTGTGTCGTACATACTACCATATGCGTTAGTAGAGAGTTGAAAATTTGTTAATCGCCGACTTGAGTCCGAAGTAAGTTGCCGTCTCGAAGGTGCAGGTTCGTCGCTAATTCCCTCAGCGTCTCTCAGACGCAATATTGTTGTAGAAATTCTGATAATGGTTGTTATTTTTATCAGTAACTCTAAGAATAACGTTCAAGATATAGTCTCACGTAATATTCTCCTTTGGTGGTTTTATTACTCTTGTGTATTATATAATACTTCTAGAGCCCCAATAGCTGTTACGGCAGGAAAAGTTATTCCACAGCAACACAAAAGCAAAATCCATCCATGTTTGTTTCTCTCAGTGCGATCATCGAAGTGTTTGGTTTCTACACTCGCCACTTAGTTCCGAATTCAAGTGCACAACGAAAATGCGATATTATTTCTTCGTACAGGGTACTCTCTTTCACGGTGCTCGAGGCTCGGTAGCGACCCGGGCGCTCTGAGTTGACAAGAATATGAAACAATTTTCACTGAATGATTAATAAAAAGATTTTCTCCCCACTTGCCGCCTCTGTCCCATGGTTCAGTTAGTTTGTAATATGTTGTTTGCTTTGGTTTGTGGGGATCTCAACTGCGCGGACATCACCGGTAATACGTTTTTATACACTGAACAACAGAATTAAAGCGTCAGTTATCGAAAACCCCGTAGTTGCTACCCATTGCGACGCCGATGTTCAAACTTGACTCAAAGGTGCCCGCAATCATGCCGCGTGACAGGGGCAAAGCGCGGCACCCTCCGAGGTCACGCTTCGAACAGCAGTGTGTAGACGCATGAGGGAAAAAGACCACATCTCAGAAATTCATGTGAGGTGTAACGTGGGTTAATGATGTCACATTGGCACCAAATTTTCCCAGGGTTATTTTCAAAGCCACAGTGGACGCGTCACATAATAGGAAGGCCATTAGACCACATCTCAACCGTTCTTTTGACGCCTCTGCGATGAAGTGAGAACCGCGAACCCTAGCGTTGGAATCAAGCGTGTTTCTTATGGGTGCTCGAGAAAAACATCTCAAAGACACTGCACCTCAGAATGGACACGAAAAGACCCAGGAGAGGGCATAAAGAGAGTTAGGGACGTCCAGTTTTAAACATTACGCACTCGAAAGGGACAATTAGCAGAGTGATATGCAGCAGGACAGCGTTCCTGAAAGACTATGCCATTGCGGACACGTCCCATCCCTCCGACGAAAGATTTAATCTTTTTCTATGGACATGGCGCTACTGCAATCCGATCGAACATTACCTCGTCCCTTTGGAGTGTAGTGTGGCTACATGATTTTGTTTTGTATGCAGAGCGGAAGCAGTAGAGACCGTTCGGAATCATTTGACGAAACTGGAACGGAATTCGATGTAGGAAAAGTGCTTATGTTTGTTCATTTCTCCTTTTTCGCGCCCTCATGCGGTTTGCACACGGAGGAGCGGAGCGTTGCTATGTAGGTGAATGAAGTGGCTAATAGTCTCTCTAATTCTCCCTTGTTAGACAACACCATTGACGCCCCTTGATCACCTTTGTTGGGTAGTTTAAAAATGTCCCTGTACAGAGATACTCATTTACTGATGCCTACCAGCAGTTGGGACTAGCGACCTGCTCTACACTACCATCCGCTAACAGCATGCCTTTCTGGTCGGTCGGTAGAGATCGGTAGATGGATGTTTCTGTACAGAAATATTTAACTGCGGAACAAAAGTGCGATGCTAAATTGCCGTTTTATTCACATGTATTTCAGTGTCACCTCCCCTCGTACACGGGTTGGCACGACAAAGGAGGGCTGAAAAATCATAAACACCCTCTTCTGCTTGGCATCACTTACAGATTTCGTCGATCGGTTTTTAGCGGCCTTAGTGGTTCTGCACTGTATACCAAAACAAGACTTGCAATCACGCTACACTCCTGATCGGTGGGATCACTTTCAATGGGGTTCCAGTCTCGCAATGTACTTAGAAAAGGGTGGATTCTTCCAGAAGACATCAGCATCGGCAAACTCAGTCAAGAATGTTAAGTTGTACGTTACACTGAAAACTGTCGTTTTCCAAAGCAGAATGTGTGAAAATGGATTCGTCTTGGGGAGGATTGTTTCATTGACACCAAAATATCACCTCTTGAGGCCTTTTCGTGTCTATCCTGAGTGACAGTGGGTCTGAAATGTTTTCCTTGGCCATCGATAACAAACGCGGGTGATTTCAACGACACGCGTCACGGTTGTGACCACTATTGCAGTGGCGTCAAAACAAGATAGAATTATGGTGAAATTTGATGGCAATGCCTCATCGGTAACACACCTGACCCCCCCCCCCCCCCCCCCAACACCTTGCTCTTTCAAGCGTCGTGGAAAACGATGTTGACGTGTCTGAGCGCCACACTTGTGCATCATTACGGAGGGAGATAGGAGGCACCTCTGAGTCACATGTCGCAGTGGGAGACACTTACGAGGTTTGAAAAAAAGTAATTCTGTAATTGTGCTGTGCTGCGTAGTTTCAAATTTTGAAGTGAAACTTTAAGAAGGAAGTAAAGAAGCAGTCGTAACTGACATGTTACGGAAGTTTGTCACAGGAGCGGAATTAGTGTCTGGCCACATCAAACCCATCAGATGACCGATGCCAAAAAATCACGAAGGAAAAAGTTTGCTTTTTGTCACTCGGTTTGGAAATGAGCTCTTCAAATTTGGAAGTGAAACTTTAAGAATGAAATAAAGAAGCAGTTGTAACTGACATGTTACAAAAGTTTGTCAAAGGAGCGGAATTAGTGTCTGGCCACATCAAACCCATCAGATGACCGATGCCAAAAAACACAACGGAAAATCAAAGTTTTCTTTATGTCTCTCGGTTTGGAAATGAGCTCTTCAATTGAAGTCACCAGGGTTCTCTGTGGAGGGACTACAGAGCTCCTGTAAAGTGCAGAGGTGTCGGCGCGCTGCCACAAACACGTGCGCGAGGCGAGGAGCCCCAGAGGCAGCGACTACCTAGCTGCCCTCCAGCAACGCCTCCTACGCCGCGTCCCCTAGCGCCACGTCGCCGGGGTAGCGAAGCGCAGCTAACGACTCTTTCTGCGTACACTTCAAACGCAGTCATTTCTATGCAGGACGCCGCGATAGCAATCAGGCGCGCCCGGCCCTACGTCATCACGCGGTCGTTACGCGCCGGGGTACGGCCAGGGCGTGCCACCCAGACAGCCCGCACCACGTGCCACCCCCACAGGTCCCCGGCACCTCGCAGGGGGCTACCTGCGGGCTGTTTACCCGTCGTGGGAGGCTGTGAGCGGCACCGTTCTCCTGCTAAAGGTGATGACAGACCGTTCTCGGAAGACAGCTATTCTTCAGTCTAAACCACCAGGGTACACAGAGAGTAACGAGTGCAGGTATCTTCATCATTGGTTCCTTATTACGTATGCGCATCAGTGTGTTGGCTCTTTTTTCTTCTGTCGAACAGTCTTTCAATAGACATGTCAGCTATTTTGACGTGACGTTTTCTGCACAGTCGTAACTGCACCTCTGTGTGGACTATGCTTGTGAATATAGCATAATCGTTTTGCGTCCATACTTCCAGATATAACCCCCCCCCCCTTCCCCCATCTGCTGGTCAGGGAAACAAGCATTAAGGGCTTGCTTGTGCCTCCCGTACATGGAGATATTACACAACCTAAAAATATACAGGTCTTAATAGGGAGTCAACAAATGTCATGAATACTGATGTAATGTTGTTTAGCACACCTTCCTCAGCCACCAATAGAAATATCTGCATTTACACCTGTCACATCTTGTATAAGAATATATCAGAAATATATGTGTGCTAGAAATTTTGGAATGAGGAATATAGTCACCTAAAGGAAAGCAATAAATCTCAGAAAAGGCCTGTCAGACGAACCAGCTAGGAGAGATTTGTTCATGAAAACCTGCCAGTGGAACCCCTTTTTTGTGTCATCAACCTTCTAAATGGCTTGATGCGGTCCGCCACGAATTTGTCTCCTGTGCCAACCTTTTCATCTCAGAGAAGCACTTGCCACCTTCGTTCTCAACTACACTCCTGGAAATGGAAAAAAGAACACATTGACACCGGTGTGTGAGACCCACCATACTTGCTCCGGACACTGCGAGAGGGCTGTACAAGCAATGATCACACGCACGGCACAGCGGACACATCAGGAACCGCGGTGTTGGCCGTCGAATGGCGCTAGCTGCGCAGCATTTGTGCACCGCCGCCGTCAGTGTGAGCCAGTTTGCCGTGGCATACGGAGCTCCATCGCAGTCTTTAACACTGGTAGCATGCCGCGACAGCGTGGACGTGAACCGTATGTGCAGTTGACGGACTTTGAGCGAGGGCGTATAGTGGGCATGCGGGAGGCCGGGTGGACGTACCGCCGAATTGCTCAACACGTGGGGCGTGAGGTCTCCACAGTACATCGATGTTGTCGCCAGTGGTCGGCGGATGGTGCACGTGCCCGTCGACCTGGGACCGGACCGCAGCGACGCACGGATGCACGCCAAGACCGTAGGATCCTACGCAGTGTCGTAGGGGACCGCACCGCCACTTCCCAGCAAATTAGGGACACTGTTGCTCCTGGGGTATCGGCGAGGACCATTTGCAACCGTCTCCATGAAGCTGGGCTACGGTCCCGCACACCGTTAGGCCGTCTTCCGCTCACGCCCCAACATCGTGCAGCCCGCCTCCAGTGGTGTCGCGACAGGCGTGAATGGAGGGACGAATGGAGATGTGTCGTCTTCAGCGATGAGAGTCGCTTCTGCCTTGGTGCCAATGATGGTCGTATGCGTGTTAGGCGCCGTGCAGGTGAGCGCCACAGTCAGGACTGCATACGACAGAGGCACACAGGGCCAACACCCGGCATCATGGTGTGGGGAGCGATCTCCTACACTGGCCGTACACCACTGGTGATCGTCGAGGGGACACTGAATAGTGCACGGTACATCCAAACCGTCATCGAACCCATCGTTCTACCATTCCTACACCGGCAAGGGAACTTGCTGTTCCAACAGGACAATGCACGTCCGCATGTATCCCGTGCCACCCAACGTGCTCTAGAAGGTGTAAGTCAACTACCCTGGCCAGCAAGATCTCCGGATCTGTCCCCCATTGAGCATGTTTGGGACTGGATGAAGCGTCGTCTCACGCGGTCTCCACGTCCAGCACGAACGCTGGTCCAACTGAGGCGCCAGGTGGAAATGGCAGGGCAAGCCGTTCCACAGGACTACATCCAGCATCTCTAGGATCGTCTCCATGGGAGAATAGCAGCCTGCATTGCTGCGAAAGGTGGATATACACTGTACTAGTGCCGACATTGTGCATGCTCTGTTGCCTGTGTCTATGTGCCTGTGGTTCTGTCAGTGTGATCATGTGATGTATCTGACCCCAGGAATGTGTCAATAAAGTTTCCCCTTCCTGGGACAATGAATTCATGGTGTTCTTATTTCAGTTTCCAGGAGTGTATTTGCTGGATGTACTCGTATTCCAGTTTCTGTCTTTCTCTACAGTGTTAGCCCTCTACAGCTCCCTCTAGTATCATTGAAATCATTCCCTGATGTGTTAACAGGTGTCCTATCGTCCTGTCCCTTCTTCTTGTCACTGTTTTCCACATATTCCTTTCCTCTCCAGTTCTGCGCAGAACCTCCTCGTTCTTTACCCTAACAGTCCACCTAATTGTCAACATTCGTCTGTAACACCACAGCCCAAACGCTTCGACTCTCTTCTGTGCCGGTTTACCCACAGTCCATGTTTCACTACCATACAATGCTGTGCTCCAACCGTACCTTCTCAGAAATTTCTTCATCTATATAAAGCCTGTGTTTGATACCAGTAGACTTCTCTTGACCAGGAACGTCCTTTTTGACAGTGGTACTCTGCTTTTGATGTCCTCCTTGCTCCATCCGTCATTGGTTATTTTCCTACTGAGGCAGCAGAATTCCATCTAATTCGTGACCATCAGCCCTGATGTTAAATTTCTCGCCGTTCTTATTTCTGCCACTTCAAATTACTTCCGTCTTTCTTTGATTTACTCTCAGTCCATATTTCGTACTCATTAGACTGTTCATTCCATTCAGCATATGATGTAATTTTTCTACATTTTCACTCAGGATAGAATTGTCATCAGCGAATCGTATCATTAATATACTTTCACCTTGAATCTCAGTTCCACTCCTGAATCTTTCTTTTATTTCCGTCGTTGCTTCTTCAGTGCTCACATTGAATAGTAAGGACGAAAGGCTACATCCTTGTGTTACACCCTTTTTAATCCGAGCACTTCGTGGAAGGTCGTCCACTGTTATTATTTCCTCTTCGCTCTTCTACATTTTGTATATTACCCATCTGTCCCTATTCAACATGCATAGTAATTAGGTTGCCACTTCCCCCAGTGGTTTTAGAAACTCTGATTATTATGGCACAGAAACAAACAAACACCGTCTAAAAAGACTTTGAAAGCCGACCGGCCGCCGTGTGTCTCAGCCCGTAGGCATCACCGGATGTGGATAGGGAGGGGCATGTGGGCAGTACAACGCTCTCTCGGCTGTTGTCAGTTTTAGTGACCGGCGCAGCTACTTCTCTGTCAAGTAGCTCCTCAATTGGCCTCAAAAGGGCTGAGTGCACCATGCGTATCATCAGCACTCGGAAGAGACGGACGGTGACCCATCCAAGTTCTATGCAAGCCCGACAGCGCTTAATTTCGGTGATCTGCCGGGAACCCGTTTTACCACTGCGAAAAGGACGTTGGCGATCCTTATGGTACACCCTGTAAAATTCTAATCAAGGGGAGTACCCACTGTTCTTTCCCAAAATCCAGATTGAAGGCTGGATGACAGGAAACGAGAATGGAATAATGACAATTTTGTGTGACTCAGAGGTCTGGTGCAATTTTTATATATATATATATATATATATATATATATATATATATATATATATATATATATATATATACTGGAAGCCACTTTGGCGACTTGCATGTCCCTAACCTAACCCAGTTATCCAACAAGGGTAAGGTACCCTACAGTTTAATATGGAACCCGAAATACATATCGTTTGTGGCAACTATCAATATGAAACAGTTAGGTTTCGTTTGTCCCTAGTTAAACTTTTACTTAATATACATTTTAAAAAATTTTTAGCTAGTTGACACACGTTTGAAGTGTGGTCTAAATTTGGGCTAGTCCTAAAAATATTGAGGTATTACTGAGAAAATCACAGTAAAATGAAAGAAAGAACAACTCACGTAAAGAATATTGAAACATCTCATAAAATAGCAGAAAAGTAATATGGTATATTTCTATTTTTAAATCACGATTCGTCAGAGACTGTGGTCACATAATGTAGGATGTTCTAATTTATCGAATAAACTGAAAAATATAGATTTCCTTACAAACTCATGCACATTCGTTGTGTGCCCTCATAATACACGTGGTGCACGTAACCCTTAGCTTTCCTTGCACTTTACCAGAAAAGTTTCCTTCGCAAGAAATACATTCCAAATCTTCAGCGTCTGGTTTGTTGTCCGGGAGGGAAGTCTAAATCACTCAAATCGTCATCAGTGAGTGGCGTGTCCGAATCATCTATTTATGACTTATCTGAAATATCTTCTTGCTTTCTTTCTTCTTCCATTTTTCTCAGCCTTCAACAGTGGGATGAGATTTGACCTTCTTCCTCAAACAAACGTTCGTTTCTCTTTCCCGCTTTTACTTTAGGAGGATGGGCAGAATTATTTTTTTTCTGTTTCTTACAGTAGATCTAGCATATTTTGTGAAATTACTTTGTAAGGAGTACCACTTATCAGGGCAGATCCTACTGATTCGTTGTTTTTAACTTCGTTTGCCTTAGGGATAGGAGCTGTTTCGTAGGGACTAACAGCCGATGAGGTTCACCTGTTTGGCTAGGGCTCCTGCATTAAGGGAGCTGACACGTCTGACATACCTGGCGTAGGACTGTCCAAAATCAATGCGAAGTCGTGAGAAAGCTGTTCTTGCTCCTTTTTCTGTGGTATTAACAACGAGCTACAGCTTTTTGCTGCTTCTGTTCGTGGTCTCCAAATAGCCGGCTTCAGTTAAGAGAGTTTTGTTAAGAAACCAAATACTTGTAACTCTAAAACCACTGACGGCCTTTTGTTCTGTTTACACCTCAGGATGTGCTTTTCTAAACAATTTCAGCAGTTTTTAAATGGATAGTGGTCCGTTTTAACGGCGAAGCCATTGCCGTACCTGCTCCCTGTAGTAAACTTTTAAAGGTCAACTGAAAGTTTCGTCTAAGGGGTGCAGTGTTTGCAATTTGGGTGAAGAGACACAATAATTACGCTATTACTCCTTGCACTATCCCTGAAATGGACATTATGCACCTGAGTTAAATGCATGTCCAGGCTGAGTAAATCCGGAGATTCCTTTGAGGTCTTTACTTTTTCTAAATAATGGTTGCAACGTCTACTGAAGATGTCGGTCTGCATCCAGTCTGATAGATGTGTAACATCAATTGTCTCCGAAGGAGCGTCTCTCATTAGTTGGTTTTTGATGTTCTTACGAGGGAATATGGGCAAAGGAGGGACATATTGTCCAGAAGCAGTCTTACAGGCAACCACTGTAATTGATTCACTGTAATGGTTGTATATTCCCATCCGTCTAGTAATATAAGGAATTTAACTTTGTACAGTTGTTACCCCGTCTCATCTCCAATGTAGATCCCTTCAGCTGCAAAAATATTTCATGCAAGTCTCGTCGAACAGATCAAAGAAGATTTCGACATTTTATTTATTAAATCCCAAAGCACGCGAGGAATAAGTTCTACGATTTACGTAATGACCCAGTCTTCTTATGATGCTGAACAAAAAAAAATCTATTCAAGCTCTTTCTGTATCTCCATCCTTAAACGGAATCTGTAGACCACTCTTTGTCGCTAAATGGTGCCAAGTGTGCCAAGTGTGAAATAATAAAATTTCTCTTCAATGTGAAGTAGGTATGACATAATCTTCTTTTTCAGTCTTGCCTACTACAAATTTCTTCAAATTTCCTGTGGCTTTAATTTTGAAGGAGGAACTTGAGCATTGCAAAATGCATCTAACGTCGATCGTAGTACATTAAATATTTTAGCAGACTTTTGTGTTCAATAGTTTTATCTCTTGCAACAGGAAACGCTATGGCCACATCTGTTTCATTCCATTTCTTTCTCTATTCTTGCGGGATATATTTTGGCTTTGTTCTCGGAATTCCAGATCTAAAATAGCACAGGCTAGTCATATGGATCAAATGGTCCAAAATCTGCCTATAGGCCAAAATTAAACCATACATCTAGCCTCAATTTAGACCATTAGACGTAATTTTTAGGTAGTCACAAAACAATGAAAATTAGTAAGTATTAAAACAAAAGAAATTCTAAAAGCCAATATTATCCTTAACACAGCATTCTAGAGGAAAGACTGTTTCTAAACACAGGAACTGTATAAAAAGTAATGAATGTTTATCTTCAAAAGTTTTATGATGCACGAAACTGAGTTTATGCCGACCACAATCGAATGCGACGATGCACTACCTTGGCGGTTCTACAGAACAATTGGCGTGTCTGGAAGCAATGTTGTACATTCTTTGCGCTTGGATGCAACATCTGACAGGACGAAACATCGAGCTAGCCCAAGTTTAGACCCTATACGTAATTTGACCACATCCTCTACGATTTTTATAGGTAAACCATCTAAATAGCACACAGATTCACCGTGAACGTCTGGCGATGTATGAACCAAATGCATTGCCGAGTCCACAAATAGTGGCAACAGTCTGACGAAATTGGCACAGACTTGGGTGATGCCGGTCGGGAAGGAAAGCCATTGACGTCATCCACAGGGAAAGCTGTTCAGCCAGTCGAGGAACTGATTCACAGAAAAGCAGATTTTTCAACGATGAGGAACATCACACATTGATTCTTGGATGGCTACGTGAAGAAGAATCGGATTTTACAAATATTATCAATATCTACGAATTGTACGTTCTCGTGTTGAAATGTACGGAATTAGGTGCGCAAGTGACGGTTCGGAGCTGATACAGCCTATGGGCAAGCGCGGCGGACAGCGCAATGTCCCTGGAACAGTCAGAGATAATACGATCAGACAGATGCTCATGAGCACAATGAATTCGCTGACAGGACTATTATCCCTTTGAATTAAATTTAGTATGTGTACATAGTGACTGAGTCTTAATCACGATGGTGTGAAGCTCTGCAACAGAAAGAGGTGCACTGAATTTCAAGATATTTAAGAACATTGTTGGGCTCTATTAGAAAACAGTAGCTAATTTCGTGTCACTGCTTAGACATAGTTAACCTTAAGTCAAGTGTATGCCGCTTATGAATCACTAAATGAAGACTGAAATTATATTCAACCAAAAGAGATTGATGAAAATATTTGTTTTATCCAGTTCACCTGATTGTGTTAGATACTGCAATTTTACGGTAGAAACAGATGTATGTATGCTTTGGTTAGGTGGGAGAGCCTGCAAGTTATTACTCAGCCGCAAGTTAAACGTTCAATTCGAAAGTTTGTAAACGCTTTAAGTTCACTCGACTCCGCAGCATGCCAGTGCCTACAGAGCAGTTCGTCATTGCACTGCGACGATCCCTGCAGTTTCATGCATGCCTTATCAACAATTATCATAAAAGAAAAGAAATAAAAGAACATTACAGGAATCGCCGAAGATTCAGAGAGTAGAAGTAAGCTAATTTATCCCACTACAAGTAAATGATTGTGCATATGAAAATACGACGGGGTCAGGCTACTTGTTCAGACTGATGATTTTCATGGTGACAATATCTTGGAAGTGAGCGTACAATTACTGGTGTGCAGCGACTGACTGAAGCTGGGTATACAGTCTATACTAACCTCCTGAAGGTTACATAATTTGCCGATGTATACTAAATTGCTTTAATAGTTAACAGTAGGATTTAACGACGACATTACGAAATTTATTTTGTGTATAAATGTAAAGCATTAATTAAGATCAAGCGGACTCTGTGTGATTGTACTGTATCAGCGTGTGCATAGGACATACAAACGTCTACAACACTCAAAACATAATTATTCGAAACAATTCTGTACTAGAGGGCCTTTCCACAAACCGTCAGATGATCACAGTTACACGGCCACATAGTAGTTGTACAGTGGTGCGCACCAGTACAATGATACACAACTAACAACTCCCTACTAGCAACAGTAAGGACAATATACGTTCTGCCACAGCAACGTGGATTGGTACTGCAGGACTGGGATGTTTGCCACTGAAGGTGGTTGAGCTGAAACATTAACTTTTCAGTTTTTCATTAAATTTCTCCAGTTCGACTCAAACATCATCACAGTTCTCGCAATCCGCCAGTCTAGACTACCAGACATACTAGTTATAGGCCAGGAGTGAAACGAGTAATACTCGCCCATCTGGACGAATCTGATATTGGCAGCAACGATGGCGAGCGCCTCCTCATGTGCTAAGAGTATCCGATCAATGTGAGACGGACGTTTTGAAGCAGACTTCTTTGCTGCTAAAGTGGTCTCAGGCCAACTAATAACTCTCGCTGAGCAAATTCAAGTAGATCATAGAATAAAACCTCCTTTCACATAATACTCAAATTGAACAAACACACTGAAAAATCATTTAAGGAAGATTTCATAATCTCAGGCCTCACAAATTACAAAATAGGATAGGCAATACGATTACGAAACTACATTGACCACAACATAGTCACATACATAAAAGACACTTCACGTACCCAGTTACCACTACAAATGCCTACACATTAGTAAACAGTAGCGGCCATTGTAAGCTAAACCCAAGCTACTTAACTAGCACGCTCACAAATTACTTGGCGGTTTTTGCAAAATGCATAACACTGTTGTTGTGGTTTACTCTGCTACTGGATTCGGTTCTAAGCCATCATCAGTGGCAACTATACAACATACAAAAGTGAAAAATGTGACAATGCCAAACTAAATAAGGAAAAACAAGAAGACCGTTAAATCGATCGAAATACTCACAAAAATAATCACAGATGTATCACATATCATAAACGCTGTGACATAATATACAACTTAAAACGATAATTGTTAATAAAAATCAAAAATTGTGACAAGATTACAATATAATGTGACATTGACAGAAGGACAACATTTTATGTACAGCAATACTAGTCAGTGAACTTCAGTCAGATATGACTGTCTTGACCAGATCCAAATAAGTTGCTATTAAATACTTCTATGGGAATCAGATTACAAAGTTTAAGTAGCAAAAGTGCTATACTTGAATGATATTACATGATAGCAACCATAAAATTAAATATAAACTAATAAAATAACGGAATTGATGACTGTAAGAATATACAAATTTAAGCATGTAAAATACAGGATACAGAGCAATCCATAAATTAAAATCAGTCAAGCTATATCTCACAAAAAACGCATTGAAATAAATTAATACCAAGGTAATACCATTTTAGGAGTGAAGGAAAATAAAAAGAAATGTAGAATATGTAGATATAAAGAATCAAAAATTTTATGCATATGCTACAATCTAACCATATTTAAAACATTTTTTTTTGAATGAAGAAATGTGGTGTACATCTAAACTGTTACACATTGGTTGGAAGAACATGTCATCCAATGTCAACACCATCACAAAATGTAATTGGAGTTCCAGTTATCAAAGAGATAGAAATTAATAAAGATATATTGGACATACCTACACTCTAAAATGTTGGTTCAAGAATATTCCACTAACGTTATTACGCTGTTACAAGACCAAATAGTAAAAAACACTTAGCACACAGACAAAAATTAATAAAGGAAAGCAATATTCAGTTATAAAATCGAAATATGGGGAAACAATGATGTCATATTACAACCTTGTTTTAAGTGGCAAAACATGGGATTCACTTGGGAAAAGTAAGAATGCACTTACAACCCTGACATTAATCATACTATAAAAGAAATATAACCCAGGAAGTAACAAAATATCATGGGGCTGGGGGGGGGGGTGTTTATAGGAAGGGTATTAGGAAACGAATTAAATGTCTGATAAAGCTTACACACTCAAGATGTCAAAAATTAAAATAGTAAAAAATCCTACAAAAATAAAGATGTAAAGGGCATTGACCTTATGCAGCTATGTAATTCTGGAAATGATATCAGATCCAGTCTAAAACACGATATTTCATACCAAAAAGTAGATAAAGATAGATTGCAGATGCCAATGTATAGAATTTGATCAAGGTTAATAAACTAAATGCCAAAACCATTGATGACTGTATTTACATTCACTCCTGATTGTAACCATCTGTTGGGAATTTGGTTAAGGAAGGTCAATTGTAAAGAGAACAATATTACTATCATATCAGTTTAGTAATTGACAGAAGAGAAGTAAAGTGTAAGAAATGAAAAAGAGAGTAGGGGGGATGGGGAAGTGAGTGCTGAGAAAGGGAGTTGAAGGGTTAAAAGGAAAATGCAGTATTTGTGCATCAAAGACTGTGACTTAAACAACCATAATTCTTGGTTTGCAGTGGTGATAAATACAGGAGAAATGTAATAAATGAAAGAGGATACATCAGTTATGTGTAAAATAAGTCACACATTATTTACCCTAACGAGAGTCACAAAAATTAATAAAACTAAGAATTAAGATACTATTAATAAGTCATAGTCCTTAAGGATGATAACATCTGAAAGTAAAGAATATATGTAAAAAAGCACTGTAAATTAAAAATAAGAGACTGGGAAATGGCAAGGGGGGAACAAGGATGGGGAGAGGGCCACAGATGAAAGGAAAAAGGGGGATATAATCGTGGAAAGTTGTAGTTTCATAAGGTCCACTCAAATATATGAAACTCAATATTCAAAATCGCATCCATTTCAGTTCTATGCAACTTTTCCATCTGATCAGGAATTCTATGTGACTGGGTAGCATGACTGATTATTGATTATTACATTTGTGGTTGTAGGTTTTTTTCTATATTTTAAACTGATGTCCACCATTACACTTTCCCACTCTTAAATTTAAAAAAAAATTCTCAATGTGTATTCAGTTTCCACTGTGGACTATAAGTAGGGATGCATATAATTAATAACACTCTGTAAGTTTTGAGCATCATTGTGATCCCCTTGTGTTAAGATGATAGTGTCATCTGCATTCCTTTTATAACAAACCCTTTTATATACCACTTTGGATTGCTGTTAAATAATCTATAAGCAGTATTATCCAGGAAGATATTGGCAAGAGTACCATCTTAACAACAACCTATTGCAAGCCCATTTCGTTGCTTGAAATATTCGTCACTGAAATAAGAAAATTCTGGGGTAAAACATGGGTTAATAACTCAAAAAATTGAGGCCTGTGGAACCCTTTATAATGTAAAAATTTTTGTCTTACTAACTCAATACATTCATCTACTGCTACATTAGTCCATGAGCTAACCACATCAAATGAGCATACTGTGGGATTTTGAGGGATTGCGATTTTATTTATGGGTCTATTGATTCACATTATTCTTAATGCCACATTTTTCTTAGAATAAGTCGTTATTGTTGATGATATAGTTGAGTTTCTCACAAATTAAATAACCTGTGCTATCAATAAAATTAACAATGTGCCTTAATCGAATACAATTTTTGTGTCTTGGGTTGATACAAATGCTTTCGTGATTTAGGATCCATTATGAGAACTCTGTTTCTATCTTTTTCAGAAACTGAAATTTAATATTATTTATTTTATCTTTAAGAGGTCTTCTGAGAAAGTCTGTGGGCTCACCATCTAATACTGCAATTTTATTGATTTCAAATAATTCATGGTTTGCTAATATAATCATCTGTACATATGACTACAAGAGAAATTCATTTATAATCTTTCAGAACTAAAGCCACGTTTTCTGTTGGCCTGGAGCTATTTTTTGTACCATATGATATTCAAAATTTTAATTTTAGTCCTCTTATTTTCCTTTATGTGGTGTTGTATGAATTTATCCATCTTACTGGAAATTAAGCTTTTTGAGCAAAGGAATTGATCTATTGCCACCTCTGCACTATTTATAAGCCTCTTCAGATTCTTCTCACCAACAGTAGGATATAAACTGTACTTAAGACCTTTTTTAAGCATTTGGACCTCATCACTGAAAACACAATATCAATTAAATTTCCAGACTTACCATAAAATTTAAAATCAGAATCAACATATGTAAAATCATATCATTGTTTTACAATGAGACTCGATTTTCTTAATATCTCTGTAACAGACTATCTCTCTAAATTAACAGATTCATCCACAACTTCAAAGAGTATGTTGAGGTATAAAACATTTAAAACTTTCCCTGAAAACAAATGTGCCATGTAAACACTTCGCTGAAATTACAATACCACTTATAAGTGCCTTTCAACTCATTTTCAACCTCTTCTTCTCGCAATGTTGTTTTAACTTTTTAGTAGCCTCATACATAAACTTAATTTTAACTTGGGCGAAGAGAGGAGTAATGCATGAGGAAATACATCGTCTTATGAAACTGATTGCAGCCTCACACTTCATAAGTGACACCTTTTCGCGATGACAGGTGAAGATCGCCTGTTTTGCTGTGTGTGGCCGTAACTTTAACATCTTGCTTAGGTGATGGTAAATGGCATGTACAAATTTTGCAAAATGTGGAACACTGTGCTGTCAATGATATTGTCATTTATTCTGCTACCGGTTTCAGTTATAAACCATTAACAATGGTAACATTACAACATGCAAAAGTGGACACATTGACAATGCCAAACGAAATAAGAAGAAACCGGAAACACTATTAAATCGATCAAAATATTCACAAAAATTGTCATAGATGTATTACGTATCATACAGACTCTGACTTAAGGTACCACTGAAAACCATAATGGCCATAAAAATTAAAAATTTTGGCAAGATTAAATTGTGATAGCAGATTGACAAAGGGACAACATGTGGTATACAACAACACAAGACAAAGAACTTTGAAGTAAAACGGTAACAGCCTCTAAAAGAAGTTGCTATTAAATGCCTCTATGGTAATCACATTACAAAACTGAAGTATTAACAGTGCTACACTTGAGTGATGAGACATAAAAACATCAATAAAATAAATATAAAGTAGTACAATAACAGTATTGATGAATGTAAGAATGTACAATATTTTACAATCCAGTCAGCAATGTAAGTAAGTAAAATACAAGCTACAGAGCAAAACATGAAATTAAAATCAGTCAAGCTATATCTGACGAAAACACACATTCATATAAATTAACACCAATGAAATACAGTTTTTAGAAGTGAAGGAAAGTACAAAAGGAGTGTAGAATATGTAGATGTAATACATCTTAAATTTTATGCATGTCCCACAATCTAACTAATCTCTTTTTTTAATTTTTTGAAATGTAGAAACATGGTATAAATCTAAACTGTTAGACATTGCTTACAAGAATATGTCATCCACTGTCTACACAATCATAAAATGTAATCGAAATTCCATTTATCATAGAGATAAAAATTAATAAAGAGACACTGTGTGAACCTACACTTTAGAATATTGGTTCAGACATATTTCGTCGACATTACTATATTGTCATTAGACAAAATAAGAAAAGCCCACTTAGCACACAGACAAAAGTTAATGAAGGAAGAACAATATTCAATTACAAAATCTAAATACATGGAAACTATCATATCATATTACAATCTTTTTTAATTGTCAAAAAAAGGGATTAACTGGGAAAAAATAAGAGTTCGCTTACGAACCTGAGATTAACTATATTGTAGAAGTAATGTAATGATCTATTTAATTGGTTTTTATGGTTTCTTCTTATTTCGTTTGGCATTGTCAAATTTTCCACTCTTGTATGTTGTACAACTACCGTTTGTAATGGTTTATAAGTGAATCCGGTAGCAGAATATATGACGGTATCATAGGCAGCGGAGTTATGGATTTTGTAAAATTTGTATATTGTGCTGACCATCGCCTAAAGAAGATGTTCAGCTAAGCGTCACTTACACTACGTCAGTGCACATCTCTTATAATATAACGCAATAGGGTCGTACTGCCTCATAGTAATCGGCAATAGCCGAAGCTTAATCCAAATTTTCAGATTGTCTCTGGGGGTACACTTTTATATCATTAAGCAGGCACGGGATTACATCACAAGCATACGGCTGTACCCATCGTAAAGTGCCGTAAGATAAATCACCACTAGGACAATTAAAACCGTTCACATTACTCAGGATATTTGATGACGACAGCACACAACGTGATAAAGAAGACACGTCCATTGTTGCACACAAACACCACAAGGGGACGTGTACACAGTAAATGGAACCTACCTTACGAAAAGTTCACTTAACGCAAGCAACGTAAATCCATACAGATCGTTGCTTACAACCAAACAAGAGACAACATGACACTCAAGGCCATCTGATCAACACACGGTGGCGACTGAAAATGACAGCGCCGCCGTGTGTTCAATACACAAGTAATAACGTCTCAATAATTCTGAAGGTAAGGTAGAACAGGGCAAACCAACACACACACACACACACACACACACACACACACACACCGACAATCGAAAACATGCATTCTTTAAATCCACACTGCCAGCCGAATTAAACTCTCTCGAACATGGCCCTATCCAAGCACATCTACACCTGAAAACACACGTGCTTCCAGGAGCATGCTGCATACCAGATAACTAACAAAGCTGACTACAATAAAGAGCAATCATTGCTGCAGAAAGCATTACTTAATTACACTAAGATGGAGCAAACAAAGTAATCAGAGAGTACAGCTGACCATACAAAGCATCGTCAAATAAGTATGGAAGCTCAAACCTCCAGAAATATCATAAGCTCAGTGAACGTCACCGCTCTGTTACCAACCGCACGTCACGAGGAAACCTGGCAAACCGAATCAAGAATAATTTCCCAAGATATGGTGCCTTAACCAACTGGAACACAGACGTTGACTGGTGGACGACGTCCGACCGACAAATACTAACTGACCCTGTAACCCTGCACACTCTTCACATACGATACAAACATTTCTGTCCAAATCCAAATCTACACGACACTACGAAAACACTTTCTAAGCAGCGAAATTAAATTTTCGAATGCCTGATGCATAACCGACTGAGAACTGATACACAAATACTAAACCCGCAGCGAAACCATGCAGGCGTCAGCATGCCGGGGACTACTACAACACGAAGGACTATTGCTGGTAGAATGTAGTAACTCTTTCCTATGCTCAAGCAATTCGTCTCAGTAACCAAACAAGCAAAACTCTGAGAAAAATACACAAAGTGATTCCGCTCGTCGAAGAACGCTAAACAGTGAACAAGTGGACCCTGCTGCCAATACTGGCGCGATCCGAAACCTATCACAAAAACTTCCACATCCGTGACTGCACACCTCTGTGACTCGACTAAGGAAACTACCATACAGCTGCAAGAAGCAAACCGTACTGCTGGCTAGTTCCATTCTGCACTGCTCGCTGTCGCTTTATTTGTTCATGAGACCCAGAAAATATTATATACAGGCTCCCAGGTAGATGCTATTTTTCTTGACTTCCGGAAGGCGTTCGATACAGTTCCGCACTGCCCCCTGATAAACAAAGTAAGAGCCTACGGAATATCAGACCAGCTGTGTGGCTAGATTGAAGAGTTTTTAGCAAACAAAACACAGCATGTTGTTATCAATGGAGAGACGTCTACAGACGTTAAAGTAACCTCTGGCGTGCCACAGGGGAGTGTTATGGGACCATTGCTTTTCAGCCGTCGCACGGACGCCAAAATGGAAAATATTGAAATAAACGATATCGGAATTGAAAAACAACTGCTATCACTTAGTAGCGGAAAAGCATCCGGACCAGACGAGATACCCTTAAGATTCTACAGTGATTATGCTAAAGAACTTGCCCCCTTTCTATCAGCAATTTATCGTAGATCGCTGGAAGAACGTAAAGTACCTAGCGACTGGAAGAAAGCGCAGGTCGTTCCCATTTTCAAGAAGGGTCATAAATCAGATGCGAATAATTATAGGCCTATTTCGCTTACGTCAATCTGTTGTAGAATAATGGAACATGTTTTGTGTTCTCGTATTATGACGTTCTTAGATAATACAAATCTCCTTCATCATAACCAACATGGATTTCGCAAACAGAGATCATGTGAAACTCAGCTCGCCCTATTTGCCCAAGAAATTCACAGTGCCGTAGACACTGGCGAGCAGATTGATGCCGTATTCCTGGACTTCAGGAAGGCATTTGATACGGTTCCGCACTTACGTTTAGTGAAAAAAATACGAGCTTACGGAATATCGGACCAGGTTTATGATTGGATTCAGGATTTCCTAGAAGAAAGAACACAACATGTCATTCTTAACGGTTCAAAATCTGCAGATGTAGAGGTAATTTCGGGAGTACCGCAGGGAAGCGTGATAGGACCTTTATTGTTTACAATATACATAAATGACTTAGTTGACAACATCGGTAGCTCCGTGAGGCTATTTGCAGATGACACGGTTGTCTACAAGAAAGTAGCAACATCAGAAGACTCGTACGTACTCCAGGAGGACCTGCAGAGGATTAATGCATGGTGCGACAGCTGGCAGCTTTCCCTAAACGTAGATAAATGTAATATAATGCGCATACATAGGGGCAGAAATCCATTCCAGTACGATTATGCCATAGGTGGTAAATCATTGGAAGCGGTAACGACCGTAAAATACTTAGGAGTTACTATCCGGAGCGATCTGAAGTGGAATGATCACATAAAACAAATAGTGGGAAAAGCAGGCGCCAGGTTGAGATTCATAGGAAGAATTCTAAGAAAATGTGACTCATCGACGAAAGAAGTAGCTTACAAAACGCTTGTTCGTCCGATTCTTGAGTATTGCTCATCAGTATGGGACCCTTACCAGGTTGGATTAATAGAAGAGATAGACATGATCCAGCGAAAAGCAGCGCGATTCGTCATGGGGACATTTAGTCAGCGCGAGAGCGTTACGGAGATGCTGAACAAGCTCCAGTGGCGGACACTTCAAGAAAGGCGTTACGCAATACGGAGAGGTTTATTATCGAAATTACGAGACAGCACATTCCGGGAAGAGATGGGCAACATATTACTACCGCCCACATATATCTCGCGTAATGATCACAACGAAAAGATCCGAGAAATTAGAGCAAATACGGAGACTTACAAGCAGTCGTTCTTCCCACGCACAATTCGTGAATGGAACAGGGAAGGGGGGATCAGATAGTGGTACAATAAGTACCCTCCGCCACACACCGTAAGGTGGCTCGCGGAGTATAGATGTAGATGTAGATGTAGAATATATATAAATGACCTAGTAGATAGTGTCGTAAGTCCCATGCGGCTTTTCGCGGATGATGCTGTAGTATACAGAGACGTTGCAGCATTAGAAAATTGTTGCGAAATGCAGGAAGATCTGCAGCGGATAGGCACTTGGTGCAGGGAGTGGCAACTGACCGTTAACATAGACAAATGTAATGTATTGCGAATACATAGAAAGAAGGATCCTTTATTGTATGATTATATGATAGCGGAACAAACACTGGTAGCAGTTACTTCTGTAAAATATCTGGGAGTATGCGTGCGGAACGATTTGAAGTGGAATGATCATATAAAATTAATTGTTGGTAAGGCGGGTACCAGGTTGAGATTCGTTGGGACAGTCCTTAGAAAATGTAGTCCATCAACAAAGGAGGTGGCTTAAAACACTCGTTCGAGCTATACATGAGTATTGCTCATCAGTGTGGGATCCGTACCAGATCGTTTCGTCACAGGGTTATTTGGTAACCGTGATAGCGTTACGGAGATGTTTAGTAAACTCAAGTGGCAGACTCTGCAAGAGAGGCGCTCTGCATCGCGGTGTAGCTTGCTCGCCAGGTTTCGAGAGGGTGCGTTTCTGGATGAGGTATCGAATATATTGCTTCCCCCTACTTATACCTCCCGAGGAGATCACGAATGTAAAATTAGAGAGATTAGGGCGCGCACGGAGGCTTTCAGACAGTCGTTCTTCCCGCGAACCATACGCGACTGGAGCAGGAAAGGGAGGTAATGACAGTGGTACGTAAAGTGCCCTCCGCCACACACCGTTGGGTGACTTGCGGAGTATAAATGTAGATGTAGATGTAGAAGACCTTGTAGCTGGCCGCTGCACGCTTCAGGTGGCGGGGACAACCACCAGAGAGTGTCACGTTGACAGCAGCACCATTCATGGCGGATTTCGAACACTGTTTACATGAAGGTCTCAGGCTGAAATCTCGGAACTCTTCTTGGATTCTAGGAAAGAAGCTGGCCCAGTTTACAGTAAGTGAAGCTTGGCGCAGCAGCTGGCTGTCTTCAAACCCAGACAGATCTGGACTGCTCTCGGACCCAACCAAGCAACCCCCTGGCTTCAAACAACTCAGGAAAATCTGGAAATCACTTAACCGGATAAGAATCCAACACGGCTGATGTCAGTTTTGGAAGCACAAGTGGAAGATAGCTGATGGCCCTTTCTGAGACTGTGCAGACGTGCCTCAGACCATCAGCCACATCGTTATGGATTGCTTACTTCGAAGGTTCAGTGGTTCAATGTAGCAGATCCATCAGGAGAGTGAGGAAGCTGCGGAGTGGTTAAGGACACTGGATATTCATCTTTAGTAATACTGATGTTACTTATAGATCGATGTCTAAACCTGTATATGTTTGTAAATATGTAAATCATTGTACATTTGTGAACCGCGCGACCGCAACGGTCGCAGGTTCGAATCCTGCCTCGGGCATGGACGTGTGTGATGTCCTTAGGTTAGTTAGTTTTAAGTAGTTCTAAGTTCTAGGGGACTGATGACCTCAGATGTCAAGTCCCATAGTGCTCAGAGCCATTTGAACCATTTGAAGTGTACACTGTATTTTGTAATAACACGCTGTGTCTTCAAGCCTTATGATATGTATATTTTCCTAAGTCCCCTCTCACTAAATCCACTATATCTTTCACAGAGACTCCAATGTCTCCAACTATCACGTCATCAGAAAGTTTCTCCTCTTCGTCGAGATCTTCAATGTACTCATTTTACAAACCCCCTCTCTCTCTTCTCCGTTTATCTGCGGAATTTCGCTTGCATCCTTAACATTGATGTCTTTGCGGTTAATTTTACTTTTTTGTATGTTGAAACAGACCTTTCCACGACCATTTCTTTCGCGATTTCTTCACATTCTTCCTGCTCCCATTTTGCCGTGGCTCCTCTGCACTTTCTATGTATTTCATTCTGAGGTGCGCTGCTACCTTTTCCTAAATATTTTTGTATGTTCTTGTTTCGTCGATCAGTCGAAGCATCTCTTCTGTTACCTAAGGTTTCTTCGCAGTCAACTTTTACCTACATCTGTCTGTCCAACATCTGTGGTGGCCCTTTCAGGGATGCCCATTCCTCTCGAATTGAACAGCCTATTTTATTCATTACGACAGTATCTTTTCAGATCAGGCCTATCATTATTTCTGATTACTTCAGTATCCCAACTGGACAATTATCTTAAACTTCTGTCTGCTCGTCACCACAACTAAACTGTGATCCGAGTCTATATCTGCTCCTGGGTACGACAACCCATCATCTGATTTGCGATTTTTTGTCTGAACACGATGTAATCTCGCTGTAATTTACACGTACCTGCAGGCCTTCTCCAAATACAGGTTCACCTCTCGCGCTTTGGAACAGTATATTCGTCATCAATAAATGAAATTTGTTACAGAACTCAATTATCGTCCTCTGTCATTCATGCTACTAATCCAGTGTTCTCCCTTAACTCTGAGTTTTATTCCTTCTGTTACTCATGCGTTCCAGTCAGCTGCGATTATCAGATTTTCACCACGTTAAATATTCCATATCTTTATCTTCTGACACTGACGTCGAAATGTGTAACTGAGGTATTGTTGGCGATTGTGGTAAGAACAACACTATCATTTAAATGTATACAGTAGCTTACTCTGTACCCAACCTCCACGTTCATGGTGTACCCAACTCTGATGAGAACAAAACTATCATTTAAATGTTCAAAGTAGCTTACTCTATAACCAACCTCCATATTCATGGTGCACCCTATTCCGGTTACACTATTTTGTGCTGCTGTTGATACTATCCTGTATTTGTCTGGCCAGAAATCCTTATTTGCTTTTCATTTCACGCCACTGATCCCTGTGGTGTCACCGCCAGACACCACACTTGCTAGGTGGTAGCCTTTAAATCGGCCGCGGTCCGTTAGTATACGTCGGACCCGCGTGTCGCCACTATCAGTGATTGCAGACCGAGCGCCGCCACACGGCAGGTCTAGAGAGACTTCCTAGCACTCGCCCCAGTTCGACAGCCGACTTTGCTAGCGATGGTTCACTGACAAATTACGCTCTCATTTGCTGAGGCGATAGTTAGCATAGCCTTCAGCTACGTCATTTGCTACGACCTAACAAGGCACCATTACCAGTTACTATTGATGCTGTAAAACATGTACCGTCAAGAGCGATGTTCACCAATTATGAATTAAAGTTAAGTATTCCAGTAGTTACGTACGTTCTTTGCTACTATAAATTCATTGTCCTGTTCCAGACCTCACGCCAGCCAGCGTGAGCTTAAACGCGTGCCTTTCGGCTTCCTGTCATAGTGGATTGGCTGTCTTGCCAGTCCACAACAATCCCCATTCGATTTCAAATGACCCAACATTTTTAAGATTTTGTATCTTCCTTACCATATTCAGAATCCTAAGAATACACATTTGCGCTCGAAGAACATTATTATTTCATTGGTTGTCGAATCTATATACCGCGAGCACCTCCCTCTGGGTAGTTCACATCCATACTTATGAATCTCCCACTAGTGATTGCTAACTACGACCATAGTTAAAAAAAAGAGAGAGAGAGAAAATGACACTCTCAGTGATAAACAGGTTCCGCTACTGAATATTCTTCTTATCTGTCTTTCACTGTGGAAAAATAGTGACAGTTTTTACGACAATGACCGATAACGACCAGCTACGACCGTATTTCAAAACATGTCACATACTTTAGGGAGAATTCTCCTCGGCCGTACATTTCACTCCAGTCAGCATCGATCGAAGGCGCAATCTCTCTGAAGATGTTAACTGCAGATTGGGAGGACACATGAAGCGTCTGAACACAAACCATTCAATCTCGACTTATCATCTTGATAAATACACGGAAGAAATATCGATGTATTGTTTGAGCTACGTTTGCTTTAAAATCCGCTACAAGACTGAATGGTAATGCCATCATGGTAAGATGGATTTCGTTATTTTTGTACAGAGAAAACTAATTTTAAATCAGTCAGAGGAGGCGTTACTAAGAGAACATATACAGCAGATATGTCGAGCAACGGCATACACAAATTGTGAGATATTGTCCTGTAATTTCTCTATGTAAGAATTTGTATGAGTTCCGCATTAAACTATGAGGAAGAATATTAACTGGAGCGTTAAACAGAAAGAAGGAGAAGAAATTTGAAGTATTGTAGCCTAATCAGATGATTAAAAAATTCTTCGTTATCATTCATCCGAACATGGAAACTCTTAAGACCAGCCAGTGGTGCTTGGGACTCATCAGCAAAGAACTTGGAGTTGATTCGGGAGCATTTAGGCTGGAATGAAACCACAGCAGCCGTCTGTAGGAAGATATCAGCGCCACTTCATTCCGTGCAAAATCTAACAAAGTATTTCCTTCCGTTTTAAAGAAGATGCCCTTAGAGCTACTAATACTCCCCGTACATGACTATTCACGCCTATTGGCAATTATCAGAGCTGCGTGCCGATAAGTGTATATATATTAAATGTATTTTCAGTTGCGAATATGGACAACCACGAGCTGTATAATGGATTAACAACAATGAAAATTTCGTGCTGGACAGAGATTCTAACCCGGATTTCCCGCTTATCGCGAGCGGTTGTCTTACCATTTAGCTATCCGAGCACGACTCTCAGCCACACTCAAACTTCCATATGTCGTCAGCCATGTGTCTACAACCCGTACTCGTAAACCCATTGTGTATATTCTCGCACAGGGGAGACATTTCACTTGAAAGTCGCTTGCTGAAGGAACTTTTTATCGTAAATCGGAATAACACAGGCACTGGAATGTAGTATCATGAATGAGATTTTCACTCTGCAGCGGAGTGTGCGCTGTTATGAAACTTCCTGGCAGATTAAAATTGTGTGTGAGACCGAGACTCGAACTCGGAACCTTTGCCTTTCGCGGGAAAGCGCTCTACCATCTGAGCTACCCAAGCACGACTCAGTCCCCCTTCTCTCAACTTTACTTCTGCCAGTACCTTGTCTCCTACCTTCCAAACTTCACTTTACTTCACTTGCAGAACTAGCACTCCTGGAAGAAAGGATGTTGTGGAGACATGGCTTAGCCACAGCCTGGGGGATGTTTCATATCAGCGCACACTCCATTGCAGAGTGAAAATCTCATTCTGGAAACATCCCCCAGGCTGTGGCTAAGCCATGTCTCCGCAATATCCGTTCTTCCAGGAGTGCTAGTTGTGCAAGGTTTGCAGGACAGCTTCTGTGAAATTTGGAAGGTAGGAGACGAGGTACTGGCAGGAGTAAAGCTGTGAGGACGGGACGTGAGTCGTGCTTGTGTAGCTAAGATGGTAGCGTACTTGCCCGCGAAAGGCAAAGGCTCCGAGTTCGAGTCTCCGTCCGGCACATAGTTTTAATGTGCCAGGAAGTTTCTTATAGTATCATGCTATGTAGCTGTTCTAGAGTATGCTCAATCATTGCACTCCCTCTTATTTGTGTTCAACCTGAACAGTACAGCAGAAATACACGTTATCAAAAAAGTAAACACCTCTCTTTACCGTCACATAACAGTGCATTGTTCTCTGAATCATTCTCTGTATCAGGGATCCCGACTTTCGAACAACGTTCCTCAAAAAACTAGAGAAATTAAATTCCTTCGAAACTTCAACAGATAGTTAATGGTCCACCATCTATCACAATAACCTTCTCTCCCATATACTAGTTTCAGCTAACTGTCGTCGGTCACCCCCCCTACCCCCCCCCCCCCCCCCCCCCCCCGCCGCCCTTCCCACTGACTTTCTGCCCCCATGTTGGCAGAGTTCTTTATATATTTTCTGCTTTTTTCCAAATAGTCACTGTCATTTCAATCTCCTCCTCTACTGTAATTACTGTTTGTGTCTACTATTATTATTATCATCATTATTATTATTATTATTTCACTATTACTATTACTATTATTCCTGTGATATTTTTGCACTGTTTGTCCTGTTCAGATGTAAGAGGGTCCCTTAAGCCCATAATCTCATTAGGGTAAATAATCTATAAATATATAACTGTGGACCATCTGCATCCGTTTTATGCTTGATGTCTTCCCAGCGACAGTGGCATCTTCCAGCAGGATAACTGGCCGTACCACAAAGCTGAAATTGGGCTACCGTGTTTTGAGGAACATGATAGTTCATTTCTTCACCATCGTATTCGAGTGTTCTGTACCTTATGGAACATATGTGGGGACGCTGTCGGGTGCCAGCTCCACGCCCACAAACCAGTGTCTCAATGTGAAATTTGTGGAAGAGGGGGGTGGGGTGAGGGGGCGGCATGGTGGGAGGCGGCCAACACACTATTAAATGGATGGCCGTAAGGTTTTGGCTCATCGATGTATCTTTCCAGAGAGCATGCTGAAAATTTTGTTTTGCAAAAATGTTATACGTTTTAGCGAGTTTATTAGTTAGCCCTCTAAAACGAGGAGGACCAGGATAACGGTATTAAGATGTGATATGCAGTAAACTTTCTGCAGATGACTGGTTCTGTCGCAGCAGAACTTTTCCTAAAATTACTTTTTTCACAACACTATTTAAGTTGTTATCAACCTGTAAGGATAACTCCACCAGTGTCTTCGTAGAAATCAGAAAGCGTATGTGTTACAGAAGCTCTCGTGGAAAATGTACATTATAGATGAAACAAGCAGGAAATTTATCATCGTGGCCTTACTGAGAGCAATGACGCTGACCTAAGAGCTTAAGTTGACAAGAAGTAACACTTCGAAACGTGATGTGATCAGGTAGTTGAAATAGTGAGTGGTTATCAAATGTATACTTGCTTTCTTTAATCTTACCGTCATTAGAGAGGTTCTAAAATGGCGGTACGGTGTGGTAAACTATGCAGTGACTCTTTCAGCAGAAATTGGTGAGAAAATGTTTGAATATCATACCCACGACTGCAGCACAACACAGTTTTACCTACGTAGAGGAGGGGAAATTCCAATATGCAGGAACCTCTGACCTTCACATTTACCATTTTTACCGTCATTTATTCCAATCATGTCATGACAAAAATTAATAAATGTTACAGAATTATAAAATGGTAATTATGTTTGACGTAAAGTTATTTCATTTTAAATCACTAGCTGTTTCCATATCTCGCCAGATTTTTTTACAAAATTTCGCCATACAGGTTACTACCTATCACGAATTACAGAAAAGTAGAGAGATGTGATTCCTTTGTTGTATCGTAGGGTAGCCTGATTAGGGAAACTGTTCAATAACAGTACGCCACGTTGAAACACTGCAACCATAAGTGAGGTGGAGGGATGTGACTCAATACACGTAACCAGTGGCATGGGATTGATTTGATGGGACCTGTAATGCTGTGCATTGTGTCGTTCAGTTTTGTGTCAACCTTCTTCACGTGTACAGTTTCCAACCAGACAGGTGCACAGTACTCGGCAGCAGAGTACACAACACTGACGCCAGTTAAACCTGGCTAGGTAGCAGAATTCCTTAACTTCATCTACTTCATGACCATCGATGCTGATGTTAAGTTTCTCGTTGTTCTCATTTCTATAACTTATCATTACCTTCGTCTTTCTTCGACTTACTCTCAATCCATACTCTGTACTCATAACACTGTTTATTCCGTTCGGCAGATCATGTAATTCTTCTCCTCTTTCACACAGAATAGCAATGTCATCAGCGAATCGTATCATTGATATCCTTTCGCCTTCAATTTTAATTCCACTACGTCTGTTGTGAAATGTCCTGTGCAGTGTTCCTTGTTTGTGGATGATTTCTCTGTATCTTGCTCTCCTTCAACTCACTCTGCGACGTTTGGATGAATGAGCACAGAAGAGTGGTTTTAAGTTTTCAGCTGATAAGTCAGTGTGTGTTCTTTTTAACCGTTCTCGTTCCATTTTTGACTTCCCTGAGTTGGGGATGAGGGACACAGTTCTGAATTTTAAAGACACGGTGAAGTTTCTGGGCCTCACTTTTGATTCTAAGCTTACGTGGCTGCCACACATTAAGGAACTGAAAAAACGGTCTCTTAAGGCGCTGTCTAATTTAAAATATCTTAGTCACCACACATGGGAAGCAGACAGGACTTGTCTGCTCCGGTTTTACAGAGCCTTCGTGCGGTCCCGGCTTGATTATGGATGCACGGTGTATGGGTCTGCAAGACCCACTTATTTAAAGCTGTTGGATGTGGTGCACCATGAGCGGATTCGGTTGGCCACTGGGGCGTTCAGAACGAGCCCCATGCCGAGCCTCTGTGCATAGGCAGGTGAACCGCCACTTCACCCCCGGCGGCGTCTACTAATGGTGCGCCAGGCCTATCAAACATTATCCACACCATACACACCTGCATACCACACTGTTACTCGGCCTCCACTGGAAAGGCTTTTTCGCAACCGGCAACGAGCAACGGGGCCCTATGGGATTCGTGCAAAGGATTGCATTTTAGAGATGGGTGTGGCCGGCTTTAATGTTTCACGTTGAGGTTGGAGCAGATATCCACCTTGGCTCCTCCAGAGGCCCAGACTGATTTTAGATTTGGCACATTTTAAGAAAGACAGATCATATTTTACTTTCAAATCTTTGTTTTTTAATATTTTAGATAGGCATCTTTATTTTACAGTAGTCTGCACTGATGGATCCCAACAGGGGGATTTTCTTGGCTGCTCAGTAGTGTTCCCTGAACGTGTCATCAGGATTCGCCTTCCCTAGGAATACACTGTTTTTTCCGCAGAGCTTCACGCGATCCTGAAGGCATTGGAGCAGATACGGTGTATTCAGGGCAAACACTTTCTAATTTGCTCTGACTCGCTGAACGCATTACAGTCACTGCAGAACCTGTACCCAGCGGAGAAGTTAAAACAGCTGATTTACGACCAACTGTACATCCTCCAACGACAGGGCAAGCAAGTGTCCTTTTTCTGGGTGCCAGGGCATATTGGCATACGAGGAAATGAACAAGCTGATCGAGCTGCCTAGGACGCCTGCAGATTACCGGAGGTGACACAATGTTCTATTCCTTTTCAAGGTGTCGTTTCTGTGCTGCGCCGGAAGTCTATGGAATTGTGGGAGGAGGAATGGCTGGCGGTGAGGGAAAATAAGCTGCGGTTGGTGAAACCCACCATCCAGCCGTGGTGTTCCTCCTGCTGGTCACCAAGGTGGGACCAAGTGACCCTTACACGTCTTCGCATAGGGCACTGTCCTCTTAAGCATGCCTTCTTACTACGGCGAGAGGAACCCCCGCTGTTTAATGCCTGTGGCGTACGAATCACTGTACGCCACATTTTAGTTGAGTGTGATTTATATCGTTCTGGCAGGGCGGAAGTTAATATTAGTGGGGATCTGCCCCCGATTTTAGCCGATGAAGAGGCGAGTGTCAAGAAAGTTCTAAGGTACTGTGATGTTTCTGGGCTTCAGACTAATATTTTAGGTTGGAATATTTAGTGTGTTGCCGAGTGGCTGACCACTCCTTTTCATTCTTGTAATAGGCCAGTTCCAAACATGTGCTATGTGTTTCATTTTAACCCCGTTCCCTACGGTCTCTTGCAGTTCTCCTCTTTCCATGCTTCTTTCCACTTTGCTACTGTTGACATGCACACTGCCTATGTAGACTGTCACCTTTAATTTTAGTCTTATTTTTGCACTTGCTGCATTTTAGTGACACTCGTCCTTTATTGTTTCCGTTCGGGCGCTAAAGACTACACTGTTGAGCATCACTAACACCATATCCATCCCATCCCTTTAATTCCACTCCTGAACCTTTCTTTTATTTCCATCATTGCTTCCTCGATGCACAGATTGAACAGTAGGGGCGAAACGCTACATCCTTGTCTTACAAGCTTTTTAGTACGAGGACTTCGTTCTTGGTGGTCCACTTTTATTATTCCCTCTTGGCTGTAGTACATACTGTACACGACCCGTCTCTCCCTATACCTTACCCCTAATTTTTACTTTTATCAGAATTTCGAACATCTCGCACCAGTTTACATTGTCTAACGCTTTTTCCAGGTTAATGATGTTCAGATGCGTGTGAAATCTTATGAGACTTAACTGTTAAGGTCATCAGCCCCTAAGCTTACACACTACTTAATCTAAATTATCCTAAGGACAAACACCCACACCCACGCCCGAGGGAGGACTCGAACCTCCGCAAGGACCAACTGCACAGTCCATGACTGCAGCGCCTCAGACCGCTCGGCTAATCCCGCGCGGCTTCGGGTTGACAAACCCCATGAACCTGTCTTGATTTCTCTTTAGTCTTGCTTCCATTATTAACCGCAACTTCAGAATTGCCTCTCTCGTGCCTTTACCTTTCCTAAAGCCAAAGTGATCGTCACCTAGCGCATCCTCAATTTTCTTTTCCATTCTTCTGTATATTATTCTTGTAATCAACTTCGATGCGTGAGCTGTTACGCTGATTGTGTTTTCCGAAAGTCAGATGGTATGTCGCCAGGCTCATACGTTCTACACACCAACGTGAATAGTCGTTTTGTTGCCACCTGCCCCAATGTTTATAGAAATACTCATGGAATGTTATCTATTCCTTCTACCTTATTTGATCTTAAGTTCTCCAAAGCTCTTTTAAATTCTGATTCTCATACTGGATCCTCTATCTCTTCTAAATCGACTCCAGTTTCTTCTTCTATCACATCAGACAAATCTTCCCCTCATAGAGGCCTTCAATGTATTCGTTCCACCCATAAGCTCTCTCCTCTGTATTTAACAGTGGAATTCATGTTGCACTCTTAAAGTTATCACTCTTTCTTTTAGTGTCACCGAAGGTTGTTTTGACTTTCCTGTATACTGAGTCTGTCCTTCCGACAACCATTTCTTTCCCGATGACTTCACATTTTTCTTGCAGCCATTTCGTCCTAGCTTCCCTGCACGTACTTTTTATTTCATTCCTCAGCGACTTGTATTTCTGTGTTCCTGATTTCCGCAGAACATTTTTGTACTTTCTGCTTTCAACGATCAATTGAAGTATTTCTACTGTTACCCATGGATTTTTCGCAATTACCCTCTTTGAACCTATGTTTTCTTTCCACTTGTGTGATGGCTCATTTTAGAGGTGTCCATTCCTCTTCAACTGTACTGCCTACTGCGCTATTCCTTATTGCTGTATCTATAGCCTTAGAGAACGTCAACGGTATCTCGTCATTCTTTAGTACTTCCGTATCCCATTTCTTTGTGTATTGATTCTTCTTGACTAATGTCTTAAACTTCAGCCTACTCTTCATCACTACTATATTGTGATCGGAGTCTATATCTGCTCCTGGGTACGCCTTACAATCCAGTATCACGATTACCCTTTCAATATCCTCATACACTTTCTCTATCTCTTCGTCTTCAGCTTGCGACGGCGGCATGTATACCTGAACTATCGTTGTAGTTGTTGGTTTGCTGTCGTTTCTGATAAGAACAAACCTATCACTGAACTCGCCACAGTAATACTCTGCCATTCCTTCCTATTCATAACCAATTCTACTCCCATTATACTATTTTCTGCTGCTGTTGATATTACCCTATACTCCTCTGACCGGAAATCCTTCTTTCCACTTCATTAACCTCTATTATATCCAGATTTCCCTTTTCAGATTTTCTAGTTTCCCTACCACGTTCAAGCTTCTGACAGTCCACGCCCCGACTCGTAGAACGTTATCCTTTCGTTGATTATTCAATCTTTTTCTCATGATGACATCCCCATTGGCAGTCCCCTCCCGGAGATCCGAATGGGGGACTATTCCGGAATATTTTGCCAATGGTGAGATCATCATGACACTTGATCAGTTACAGGCCACATGTCGTGTGGATAAACCTTACGTGGCTTTAATGCAGTGGTTTCCATTTCCTTCTGCATCCTCATGCTCTTGACATTGCTGATTCTTCCGCCTTTATGGGCAATTTACCACCCATAGAACAAGAGAGTGCCCTGAACCTCAGTCTGCTCGTCCGCCCTCTTTGACAAAGCCATCGACAGAATGAGGGTGACTTCCTATGCCAGAAGATTTCGGTCGCAAATGGTGATCATTAATCAAAATTTAAGCAGCGACGGGATTCGAAACCGGGACCGAAGACATTCTGATACAAGTCAGTGACGCTACTCCTAGACCACGGGTCTATCCAGCGATTGGAAAAAAAAGCACAGATGATTCTGGTTTTCAAGAACGATTGCAGGATAGGTCCTCATAATTATAGGCTTATATCGCCGACGTCTGTCTGTTGTAGAATTGTGGAGCGTGTTTTATGCTCAAGCATTATGATGTTTTCAGAGAACTAAAATCTCGTCTATAAAAAAAAAAAATCAACATTGGTTCCGAAAACGGAGATTTGCAAAACTTTGCTTGCTTGTTTCCTCCATGAGATCAGTAGCTCTGTAGACGTCAGTGGTCAGTTTGATGCAGTGATCCTCCATTTCAGGAAGTCATTTGACCCTTTACCGCACTGCTACTTGGTGGAGAAAAATACAAGATTACCGAGTATCGGACTAGATTTGCGATTGGATTCGAGAATTCCTCGTAGATAGAACTCCACACGTCTCTCTCAAGAGAACAAAGTCGACATATGAAAAAGAATATTCTAGGAAATCTCGAGGAAGTTCGATGCGACCATTGCTGTTAACAATGTATATAATTAATCTGTTAGAATGCCCTGGAAGCTCTTTAAGACTGTTTTCAGATGATGTGTTTGTCTACAAGAAGGTAGCAACCCCAGAAGACATTAAAAATTTGTAGAAGGAAATACAGTGTAGTGATGAATGGTGCAGGGACCAACAGATCACCATGAACGTAAATAAGTGTAACATGTTGCGCATACATAAGAAAAAAATCCATTAGTTTATAGTACATCATGGATGACAAACTGCTGGAAACTGTAATAACCGTAAAATACCTCTGAGTATCTGTCTGGCGCGACCTTAGGTGGAATGACCACATAAAACAAACAGTACTGTAAGCAGATACCAAACTGATATTCATATGAAGAATATTAAGGGAATGTAATTCATCCACTAAAGAAGGATTAACGCGGTGCATGTTCGACCAATTCTTCACTACTGTCCATCAGAACGCCAATTACAACTGGTAAAAGAGACAGAAAAGAGCAGTGCATTTCGTCACAGGATCGTAAAGTCCGCGCGAGAGCGTTACAGAGTTTCTCAACAAAATCCAGCCGCAGGCGCTACAAGACAGACGTTCTGCGTAACGGAGGCCTTTACTAGTGAAATATCGAAGGAGTTTTTTCCGGAAAGAGTCAAAACAAACAAACAACGTCCGAACAGCCGTCGGAAGGCCCAACGTTACCGACCGGCCACCGTGTTCCTCAGGCCTTAGGCGTCAATGCATGTGTATGCGGAGGGGCATGTGGTAATCACACCACTCTACTGACCGTTATCAGCTGTCGTGACCGATGTCACTACTTCTCAATCAAGTAGCAGCTCGATTGGCCTCACAGGGGCTGAGTATATCCCGCTTGCCAACAGCAGTCGGCAGATCCATTCAAATGCTGGCCGAGTCCGAAAGCGCTTAACTTCGGTGATCTGACGGGAACCGGTGCTACCACTGCGGCAACATTATACTTCCACCCTCATACGTCTCGTGGAATAACTACAACGATAAAATTCGAGAAATTAGAGGCTTACCGGCAGTCATTCTTGTTTCCACGCGCCATTCGCGAACGGGACAGGAAACGGAGGGATCGATTACCGGTACTAGAAAGGCTCTCTGCCACACTGAGGCGTACTGATGTAGATGTAGCGAAAATCTAAAATTAGGATCAATGATTGCAGCTTACTAATACACTTTCATGTCGATATCCCAAAATTTTTGTAAGACATTATTTTTTATCACAGGTATTTTTATTTAAAACAAATACTCTCTTACAAAGTTTTCTGATCAGGATTCCTTGAGAGTTATGTAGCTACGTTAAACAAAACGTACTTTATAAGCGCCCATCCATCAGGTTATGTTATGATCCGAAACAGAATCCTATTTCACTAACACGCTGTGGAACATAGTACGTTCACGCTCAAAAATAAAATGGGCAAGACGTATGAAGGGAAAAGGAAGTAAATGATGATATCTGAATTTCCTGCGGAAACACTTGTGCTACTGCGCGCATAACAATGGCATCCCATTGTGGGAGTGCGGCAACTGGAAACTTATAACATAGGTGAAGTACCGTACTTGGAACAAGAAATACTCGTGGGGAAATCGTCTAAATTCTTCCCTGATTTACCTTGAAATTCTGGCGGTATATGCCCCAAATGAAATGTCGAAGAATTGATTCACAGCAGTAGCAAGTATTCCGACGAAAGCCACCTATCTTATGCGGAATCGACGGCGACGAGTGAAAATATGTGCTGCACCTTGACTCGAACAAGTGTTCTCCTGTTAATAGGCAGTCGCGTTAACCACAGTACCACACGGACACAGTGCACATTGCACTGACTGTCTCAGCTCGCTCATTGGCCGACCCACACTCCGACCTAGCGCCACCTATCCACAGGCCCAGCCCGCGTCCACCAAGTTCGATAATTTTAGATTCCCGCCGTAGGTCTAACGATATTGAGTGTGATAGTTAAGAATCCAAGAGCCCACTCCATTAGAGGCTAAAGTATAATGTTGATGAATACTGAGATACTCCACATCACCGAGTGTGCCAAGATATGTATCTGCTCATGAAGTGTCTTATGCGTATACCGGGGGAACACCAATTTCATAAAAAGTCTGAGGATTTTCAGAGATATTTTCTGATTATTTTAGTATCAGGGATCTGCTGCCTTTGTTGGTTGTTTTTGGGGAAGGAGACCAGACAGCGAGGTCATCGGTCTCATCGGATTAGGGAAGGACGGGGAAGGAAGTCGGCCGTGCCCTTTTAAAGTAACCATCCCGGCATTTGCCTGGAGCGATTTAGGGAAATCACGGAAAACCTAAATCAGGATGGCCGGACGTGGGATTGAACCGTCGTCCTCCCGAATGCGAGTCCCTGCTGCCTTTGATGGATCGTTATGGAGTAATTTCCTTACTCCCCCCCTCCAACCCCCAGTTATCTTTGTATTATACAGAACGTAAGAGGGGACTCAATCACAAACATAGTTATGGCAAGCCAAGTAATTTTAACTGTTCAAAGTGACACGTACACATGACACTACTTTTCAGCACAGTCATCAGTTTTCTGTAAGCGACGGTCGGCGGGATTCTACTAATCGCTCCATTTGTCGACTATAGAAATTTTCCCCCTGCTCACTGCATCACCTGAGAACCGCACTCTTAATGTCCTGATCGTCGGAATATTTGCTATTGCTTCGAATCAGTTCTTTTACATAGCGTTTAGCCCATATGCCACCAGAACTTCACTGAGAACCTGTAAAGACTTTCGACGATTTGGCCAAGAATTGACTGTCCCTTGTATGGTACTTCAACTACGTTATAAGTTTCCAGTTGCCGCGCTCCGAGAATGTGAAGCATTTGTTGTACATGCCTCCGCAGAGCCGCGCCGAGTGGCCGCACGGTTTCAGGAGCCATGTTAAGGATTGCGCGGCCCGTCCCGCCGGAAGTTCGAGTCGTCCCTCGGGCATGGGTGTGTGTGTTATTCTTAGCATAAGTTAGTTTAAGTAATGATTAAGTATAGGGACCGATGACCTAAACTGCTTGGTCCATTAGGAATTCACACACATTTACATGCTGCTGCAGAAGTGTTTCCGCAGGAATTCCAGAGCCTGTTCTGTGTTCTGAGAGTGCGCCACCCACGTTGAACAATAGTCCTACCGTGAGACGACATGTGTACCAAGTCCCGAAGTATATGAGCAACATCGCAAATGTCGACACTATGCGCTTTGTCTTACACACATCTCAAAAATGAGATCGACAGGAAGTGCAAAATGCCTAAGCAAGGATGGCTAGAAGACAAATCCAAGGATGTAGAGGCTTATCTCACTAGGGACAAGATAGATACTGCCTACAGGAAAATTAAAGAGACCTTTGGAGAAAAGAGAGCCACTTGTATGAATATCAAGAGCTCAGATGGAAACCCAGTTCTTAGCAAAGAAGGGAAAGCAGAAAGGTGGAAGGAGTATATAGAGGGTCTATACAAGGGCGATGTACTTGAGGACAATATTATGGAAATGGAAGAGCATGTAGATGAAGATGAAATGGGAGATACGATATTGCGTGAATAGTTTGACAGAGCACTGAAATACCTGAGTCGAAACAAGGCCCCGGGAGTAGACAACATTCCATTGGAACTATTGACGGCCTTGGGAGAGCCAGTTTTGACAAAACTCTACCATCTGGTGAGCAAGATGTATGAGACAGGCGAAATACCCTCAGACTTCAAGAAGAATATAATAATTCCAATCCCAAAGAAAGCAGGTGTTGACAGATGTTAAAATTACCGAACTATCAGTTTAATAAGTAGAAATGTTGGAACACGTGAGGCAATACTGGCCCTACGACATACCTTAGAAAACAGATTAAGGAAATTCTTCACAATAAAGGATGGCAGCCAAAAACAGTTGCAGGATAGAATTTTTTTATTAAAATTCTTGACCAAGGTTTCGGTTCATATAAATATACCTTCATCAGAAGTAAACTTCTAAAATTACATCACGCACTGGAGAATAATGAAACAATTATGCCAAAAGGCGTCGTCAGTAATTAAAATATCATCTCCATTTGTACAACATGTGTAATGGGCACAGGATCAAAGCTTTGATAAGAGTCGAGGGGCATGAAAGGGAAGCAGTGGTTGGGAAGGGGCTGAGACAGGGTTGTAGCCTATCCCCGATGTTATTCAATCTGTATATTGAGCAAGCAATAAAGGAAACAAAATAAAAGTTCGGAGTGGGTATTAAAATCCATGGAGAAGAAATAAAAACTTTGAGGTCCACCGATGACATTGTAATTCTGTCAGAGACAGCAAAGGACTTGGAAGAGCTGCTGAACGGAATGGACAGTGTCTTGAAAGGAGGATATAAGATGAACATCAACAAAAGCAAAACGAGGATAATGGAGTGTAGTCTAATTAAGTCGGGTGATGCTGAGGGAATTAGATGAGGAAATGAGGCACTTAAAGTAGTAAAGGAGTTTTGCTATTTGGGGAGCAAAATAACTGATGATGGTCGAAGTAGAGAGGATATAAAATGTAGACTGGGAATGGCAAGGAAAGCGTTTCTGAAGAAGAGAAATTAGTTAACATCGAGTATAGATTTAAGTCTCAGGTATTCGTTTCTGAAAGTATTTCTATGGAGTGTAGCCATGTATGGAAGTGAAACATGGACGATAAATAGTTTGGACAAGAAGAGAATAGAAGCTTTTGAAATGTGGTGCTACAGAAGAATGCTGAAGATTAGAAGGGTAGATCACATAACTAATGAGGAGGTATTGAATAGAATAGGGGAGAAGAGGAGCCTGTGGCGCAACTTGACTAGAAGAAGGGATCGGTTGGTAGGACATGTTCTGAGGCATCAAGGGATCACCAATTTAGTATTGGAGGGCAGTGTGGAGGGTAAAAATCGTAGATGGAGACCAAGAGATGAACACACTAAGCTGATTCAGAACGTGTAGGTTGCAGTAGGTACTGGGAGATGAAGAGGCTTGCACGGGATAGAGTAGCATGGAGAGCTGCATGAAACCAGTCTCAGGACTGAAGACCACAACAACAACAACATGCGCTGTGTCATGTTTGCAAACAAACTTGTTCCATTCGTTCACGGTCCTTGGTGTTGACAAAATTGATCCCCACATAACACTTTGCCTCAAGCTTGCATTTAGTACCACTCGATTCTGTTCTGCACTTGTTCTTCTTCTGACAGTGTTAGGTGTAATTAACAGTGATACGCAACAGTGTAGTTCAAATGGCTCTAAGTATTATGGGACAACATCTTAGATCATCAGTCCCCTACTTAAACCTAACTAACCTAAGGACATCACACACATCCATGCCCGAGGCAGGATTCGAACCTGCGACCGTAGCAGCAGCGTGGTTCCGGACTGAAGCGTCTAGAACCGCTCGGCCACATCGTCCGACGCAACAGTGTAGATCTTTTTACTGGTGAAGAGCTGACTAACATAAAGTTCGTTATAAATTATGCGTGTCCTTTGGAAGTAAGATCTGGAAGCTGGAGAGATTGAATAAGATCCCTAACCGTTCTTTTCAACAGCCTGTCGTCTTCTAAAGTTGTGTTCCCAGCCCAGAAAACAGCTGTTCGGTAGTGGGATTTTCTTCGGCGGAGGCTGCTATGCTGTCATCTGGATCCTGTGATTGTGCTTTTTTATGGGATGCCACTTGTCCATGTTAGTCTCTTTATCTACAGAGGGCATGACAGGTACTGACAATGATGGTAGGCGACACTTCTCATTAATGTATCCTGTTTTGTTATATTTAATTAATCACACTTTTTACGCTGCCTTTTACAACACCCGACATAGTTTTCTTAATTGTAAGGAAACTCTTCTGACAACTTCCGATACAGAGTACGACGCTTCCGCCCCGAAACAGAGATACACGTCCGGCTCTGAAGAACGCCCGGAACAGTCTGGCTAGTGCAGCCGAATTACTACGTCTCCCAGGCACGCCAAAGTGACCCAAAGGTGTCCGAAGCACTTCGGTTGAAATAACTTTACTCTTATGTTTCTTAAAACTAGTGAAATTTAATCCAAAAAACGATAGACTCGTAGGGTAACCATTAGAGATTGTCATATTGAAAACTGGGTTAAATACAATGAAAAGTATATAAATCATTAGTAAGAGAAGTTAAGCGTTTTGGCGCCTAACACCCGACGAATCAGAAGCAAGTTAAGTACAATTGGCGGACTCTCCAACGAGACTGGTACATACTGTACGATCTGTCGCTCGTACCTCAGCACACTTTCGTACCATATACTACTTCACGTGTATGAAGCTGCATCAAGGCGAGCTTCTCGCAAGATGAAATACTGGCGGCCACAGCCAGGAACGTCACGTCGTGTATGGTTTCAATGAATGCAATGGAAGAAGGGCACGACAAATGTATGTCAGACAATTTCAGCAGTGGCGACAACCAAATCGCAGTGTACTCTGTGTTTTGTGCAGTACGTTCTGATGGTAGGAAAATGACTTGTAAGAAATTTAACAAGTATTTGCACCCAAATAGAAAAGACACTACATGTATTTTATACAAATGGACTCACATACGTATGTTACACCTCTCCTCCCAAACCACTGTGCCTATTTCAACTAAACTCGGTAAACGTATCACTTACTGTCTGTAAAGAATCGCTGTTGGGCTAAGTTCCACCTGTTTTTCAAAGAGGTGTGGTTGAGAATGAAAAAATGTGTGGCTCAGACGTCATTCATCCACAATTTGAGAGCAATTTGTCACTTGCAACAAACTTTGCCCATAATCTCAAATGTTTACGGGACCTTTCCTCGCTGACGACCCCCACAAAATGGTAAAAGAAAAGACGTTTACCGGATACATTTGCGCTGTTTATGAAGTAAATCTGCCGCATGAGGCCTGAAATTTTCACACAGTATTTCTTTACTACCAACCGTATTCGCGACACGTTCACAACTGCTTCTTTGATACTAACTCCATCCGCAACACATTTCGTAAAAATTGTGTGTGAAATCTTATGGAACCTAAATTATCCTAAGGACAAACACACACACACACACACACACACACACACACACACCCATGCCGAGGGAGAAATCGAACCTCTACCGGGACCAGCCGCACAGTCCATGATTGCAGCGCCTGAGACCACTCGGCTAATCCCGCGCGGCCACATTTCGTAGTCACAATCCACATATACCGCTGTATGTACCTACAAAATAAAAAATTACGGCACGTATGTCAGAAGATACGACGTCATAAACATTGAGATGCATGAAAGCGAAATTGCAGGGCCAAGTCCACTAGGGATGCAGGTGAACTGTGTGTACAATTACGTGTGAGGTTTGTTAAATATGTGGGAAATACATGTGTCATGCGAGTACGCGGGCAAAGCCACGGGTAAAAGATTTCTCCTAATCCCTTGGATCGATATTAACAAAACTTGATACGCATACTCTTCCATAAAATTTTACTCCGTCCTTTTAAGCCCGGAGACCGCGCCACTGTGCATGCGCCCACAAATACAGAAGGCGCCAGAGTCGTTGATCAGAGGCGAAGAGGTACAAGATCTGCATGAAATTAGATATATGGCTGCACGGTCGATCCACACGGTGATATAGATATATGCCTGCGACCTACAACGTTGCACGGTCTTTGCAAGTTTCTTACGCAAAGTCCTGGATTTCATGATTTGTTCAAGCTGAAGCCGCTATCTCCATTAATTAAATTCGTCACTAACCGAATTTCAGTTGCTTTTTTCACTACTGAGTCTCAGAAAGATGAAGTCGAGACTGAAATTTCGACGTTATCGTACACCACATAGTTCCCTGTGTCAATACAATGCTCTATCACCGCCGATTTTTCTAGGCTGTAAGGGCCGAGTGTACCTGCGGTGCTCTGTGCATCTCTCATGGACTGTACGTGTCGTCCTGTCCGATGTATGAACGGCCACATCTACACGGGACCTTGTAAACCCCGGGTATCCGAAGCACCAAATCCTCTTTAACTGAACCCAGGAGTGCTGTTGTCTTTGTTGGGGGCGAAAAATCACTTTCACTTTTTGTTTGCTGAGGATCCCTCCTATTTTAGACTATAGGCTTCCCACGTATGGCAGAAAAGCTAGAGATTTAAAACTTCCCCTGTCTTCTCTGCATTTCTTACGGCCACTTTTTGTTTCATTCGTAGCACGTTACACATCTGCTGTGGAGGATACCCGTTGGCTTCAAAAACATTTCTCAAGCGTAGAAGCTCGTCCTCCAGACTGGTCTCGTCAGCAACGACGTGTGCTCTGTGGCCCTAAGTTCTGAGAACACACGTCTTCTGCGAAGGATGGTGGCAGATATTTGCACACAAATATAATCAGTATGCGTCGGTTTCCGTTATACTGCATGTCTTAAAGTGCCATCATCTTTGCATCATACCAAAACATTCAAAAAAGAAAGACATTCATCTTTTTCGATTTCAGCTGTAAACTAAATTCATCTCTGTATGGAATTCAGATGATTTAAAAGTTCTTTTAATTTATCTTCACCATGGGGCCACACTATAAAAGTATCATCGACATATCTACAAACTAGTGTGGTCTTCAGACTAGCAGACTGATACACATACTAGTTACTACCTGAGAAGAAATACTGTGGGTGTAAGAACCAGTAATTTCATGTCGGGGTAGTACTGACAACCAGGAGGAAGAAGACGGTAGTAGGAGATTGACAGACAGAGAGGGAATAGGACTAGATGGACAAAGAGAGTGGAGAGAAAGAGACCAATATAGAGAAAAAGGAGAAGACGGACTAATAGGAGATTGGAATAAGTAGGTATTCAGTTATTGTATTTGAACAACTTAATTTTCTCCATTTCATTTGTAGATTATTATCAATGCTATATGGTTGGAATTTCCGTAAGTACCCCATATGACTACTGAAAAGCGAATGACACGTGAAACGAAGATTGCAGTTTTCGTGGGTCAAGTTATTAAAGATGAAAGACAGTGTCCGTTTCGTAGTAACCATATAGGCATTTTCAAGTGACTTCGGAGACCACAGAAGTTTGAATACCCACTCCTGCCATATATTTCTAGTGTTGTAAAGATTGCGATACATCTCTCGGCCTTTTACAAGACACATAAATAAATGCATGGGTGATGTTGACTTGGTTGTTAGAAATTTCGTTTCACCTTCCTGCAATGCGATGTTTTAGGTACGTCCATCATGTGGGAGACACTCTGCTTATTTAATAGTGAGCATTACCTACTATCAGAACTGATGTACATCACAAATTCAGATTTACATACTTCAGGAAAGGTCGCGGTTCGCGTTCTATATACGTAGGTAAATATTCATCAACGGCAAAAGGAGGGTATCACCACTGTATTTCATGAAAACACAACCGTTATTCACAGGTAATGCAAATCTCTCCTCGCGATAGGGATCCGAATTATTAGTCGATGCTTGAAACACAGAGTTGACGTCACTGTGTCAGCAAAACTGATTTCACATTTGCATATCCACTCGACACGGCGCATCTAGTGTTTGTCTGCCCTGTTGAGCTCCGTCACGCGACAGCAAACTCTGTCAGTATCAGGAACCCACTGCAGCGTAACGCTGTTTACCTCTCCACCAGAGTAATGGCGAACAGTCGGAGCTTCTATTAAAAGTACTGCCTGATTAATCATTGTGATATTAATCTTGATCGGAAGGGTTCTTAATTATATAAGAGGCCGTATAGTTTAATCTGTCATTGCAGTTCCAGGACGGTGAGATGTTTTTGTTTACCTGAGGAAGTAAAGGTATCACCCATGTTTTACATAACTTTATTTGCTCTTAGAGACCATTCAGGTTTCATCAGTTTTCGACTGGAATAAATTTTCTTATACTTCTCCAATACAAGGTTTCTGTCGACTGCATTTTGAACGTCGCAGCTGCCCTGTATTAAATAATAATTTGTCTGTCAGGCTGTGGATGCAACGGCTGGCATCGTGGATCAGTGTAAGTCGAAGTTTGAGTATTATTAAAAATAGGATGCTACTAGCTATAGATTAAAAGTTGTAGGACATAGCTATTGAACAGCCTTAAATAAGTGTAGTTTAACTCGGGATATGTGGTTACTAAGTGAATCATTATAATACATAATGCGGCAGAAGCGTTCAAAATACAGTCTCCAAGAAGTAGATTCAAATGTGTTACAGCAATTGAAGGTAAATGGAAACTCGAAAAGAGCCCTGATAAAAATAAAGTGTCTGGTTGCTCTACACCTAGATGTAGTTAAACTTACAGCCACGAAGTCCAACCACCATGATCTTGATTAAATTACTTTTTATTATATTTAGTTGCTTTTTAACAGTCCCCCTTTGGGTTCTGCACTTTATGGAAACGTTCTCCACATAACTAATTTCTGAAAAATCTGAATATTATCTACAGTCATATCTTTTCATTCGGCTCAAAACGTTCTCTGTACACAAATTTCTTTCTATGTGAAAACAGGCGGAAATGACACGGTGGATATTTTAGCATTGTTTTGCTTCAGAGTCCTCAATGTTTCCAACTATCAATGCACCTTTGCGGAAAAGGCATGGCTCTATTTTATTTGCAGTCCATGAGTCTTCACTGTTCGCCCTCAAGACTTTCGCATTTTTGTCAGTTATCGTTTCATTTTTTACAAGATAAGAAATGATGAAGGTGTTGATGACTATGATGCTTTTTGTCCGTTGGGCAGGTCAGTCAGTGTAAGTTCAACATTCTCTAGCCCTTCCTGTTTTCTGCTCTGTATTGTAGAGCTGCGTTTACGTGTATCTGACGTCCTTAGTTAAATAGCATCTTCTTCTTCCTTTGGCCCTCTTTCCAGTCACCGTGCTTTCTTTATTATGCAGTCTCTCCTCATCCACTATCTAAGTCAATTTCTTTTACTCTTGTATCCAGTATCTGTTTACTCTCATCCACTTTGTGTAACAGAATCTAATTCTATTATTCTCCAAATCCACATTTCAGAATCCTCTATGCATTTCTCCTCTGTCCAGCCCAGCATTTATGTTTTGTCGCCATACAGGGCCACGATCAGTGCAAAAATATTTCACTAATAGTTTTCTTAATTGTTTATTTAATAGAACACAGAAAATATCTTTCCGTTTCTGTAGCTACAGTTGTTTTTTTCATTTCTTGATTACATAACGCGTTACTGGTAATTTAGTACCATAATCACTTTAGGATATCAACTTCTTCCATTAAACCACGCGTTTTCCGTTTGTTGAGTTTGATTGCCTTGTAAAAACTAACACCTTAGACGTCTTTACATTTATCTTCCTTCCACTTTCCTAATAGTTCGTACTCTGTTATTTTAATATATTGGTAACTGTCTGCTAATTTTCACTTACTAATAGTTTGACAGGCGAATTAAGTAGCAGCAAACAGAGTTGTGTCTTGATCTACTTTTAGATTATCCCCACGTATAGTTTTATTATTTCTTTAATCAGGCCAGGAACCAATGGCCACGACGTTCCCAGCAGAGGAAATCGACATCAGCACTCATGCTGCACGTCAGCCCCACATGTTGAATTGATCCCAATCTCACTTCTTGCACGATGACAATCAGCAAGAGACTCGCAAAAGAAAATCTGCTCGGTACTTTCGAAAACGGTCCCGTCATTGGTGATGTGTTAGTTTCCTCATTTCTTCTAATTCTACATAATCCAATTGTATTACGGCACTGTAACGCATAGTTCTTCACACGTTCATTGGTTTTGTATTGAAGGTAGCACATACGTTTTCTTTATCCGTTGGGCAGAAACCATGATGATTTGATAGATAAATCGAAAGTGGTCGTAACTAAGGATAATATAGAAATGTGGTTGTTACACAATGTGAAAAAAATATATAAAGTATATCAGCACCAAATCTCTGGCAGCTGTCGTTTCACATCGGCAGGAAAATTTAGAGCTTTAATTTTATTTTAATGTGTATTACTTTTGATCTGGTGCAGTAGACCTCAAAAATTAAGCACACGAAAACCTGAGCTATCTGGGTATTTATGTTTAAAAAATTTGGAACGTAGCATCTGTGTTGCCGCTACAACTGTATATTTGACTCCTGGGTTATAGGAGCAACAGATCATATGATAGAGAATATTCCCACGGCGTCGTCACCAATTTATGTTTGACTTTGGAGTTCTGAGAGTAACAGATATAACCATTGAAAGTATTCGTCAATATACGAATGCATTTTGTTGGTGCTTCGTCGCTGCAACAAAGTGTATACAAAAGGATAACATCTCGAAAGCCAGATAGTGGGCATTAACGGACCATGTTCGAAACTCCTGAGTCTCCCCGTGTAGCTACTGCCTTCGACTGGATCGGTACCATTCGTAATGAAAATACTCGAGCGTAATTACAGTCCATGAAAACGCTTACTGCTAGTTCGCTTGCATCGAAGGCCCAGGCTTTTGTGGGGTAGGCCTTTCTTGTAAGGCAATGCCTGAACTAGAAATCTTCTCCAGAATATTCTTAATTGGGACTCAGTTCTCTCCACTACGAGTTAGCCTTATAATTAGTTGAATAATTCCTTCTTCTACTTGAATAATTACTTGGACAGCCATCTCTACCCAGTAATAAACTCCAGCGCCAAAGAAGCTGGTACAGGCACGTGTATTCAAATACGAATATATCCAAACAGGCAGAATACGACACTACGGTCAGCAACGCCTATATAAGACAACAAGTGTCTGGCGCAGTTGTTAAAACGGTTACTGCTGCTACAATAGCAGGTTATCAAGATTTAAGTGAGTTTGACCGTGGCGTTATATTTGGCGCACGAGCGATGGGACACAGCATCTCCGAGATTGCGATGAAGTGAGGTTTTCCAGTACGACCATTCCACTAGTGTACCCTGAATACCAGAAATCCGGTAAAATATCAAATCTGCGACATCGCTACGGCTGGAAAAATATCCAGCAAGAATCGGACCAACGACGAATGAAAAGAATCGTCCAACGTGACAGAAGTGTAACCGTTCCGCAGATTCTTGCAGATTTCAGTGCTAGGCCATCAACAAGTGTCAGTGTGCGATCCATTCAAGGAAACATAATCGATATAGGCTTTCGGAGCCGAAGACCCACTCGTGCACCCTTGAAGAATACATGACACAAAGCTTTACGCCTCGCCTGGCCCCGTCAACACCGACATTGGACTGTTGATGACTGGAAACCTGTTGCCTGGTCGGACGAGTCTCGTTTCAGATTGTACCGAGCAGAAGGGTCTAAACGGGTATGGAGACCACCTCATGAATCCGTATATCCTACATGTCAGCAGGGGACTGTTAAAGCTGGTGAGGGCTCTGTAATGGTGTAAGGCTGGAATAATATGCAACCCCTCATACGTCTAGATACGACTCTTGATATGTGAAAAGTACCTAAGCATCCTGTCTGATATCCTGCAGCCATTGATATCCATTGTGCATTCCGACGTACTTGGGACTTGCGCCACCCCACACGTACATAATTGTTACAGAGTGGCTCCAGGAACGCTCTTCTGAGTTAAAAAGTTCCGCTGGCCACCAAACTCCCCAGAAATGAACATTATTGAGCATATCAGGGATACCTTGCAAGGTGCAGTTGAGAAGACATCTCCACCCGCTTGTAGACTTACGGATTTAAGGTCAGCCCTGCAGATTCGTGGTGTCAGTTCTCTGCAGCACTACTTCAGACATTAGTCGAGTCCATAACACGTTGTACTGTTTCACTTCAGCGTGCTCGCGGGGCCCTACACGATATTAGGCAGGTATACCAGTTTCTTTGACTCCTCAGCGAATATATAATATGACCTGAGCGTAGTCACAAATACACAATTTAGTATCTTGGGCTATGGAACAATTTGCTTTAGAAACAAATTAAAAACATTCGATAAACATTACATACGTCATTATCATTTGCGTAGTATACACTCCTGGAAATTGAAATAAGAACACCGTGAATTCATCGTCCCAGGAAGGGGAAACTTTATTGACACATTCCTGGGGTCAGATACATCACATGATCACACTGACAGAACCACAGGCACATAGACACAGGCAACAGAGCATGCACAATGTCGGCACTAGTACAGTGTATATCCACCTTTCGCAGCAATGCAGGCTGCTATTCTCCCATGGAGACGATCGTAGAGATGCTGGATGTAGTCCTGTGGAACGGCTTGCCATGCCATTTCCACCTGGCGCCTCAGTTGGACCAGCGTTCATGCTGGACGTGCAGACCGCCTGAGACGACGCTTCATCCAGTCCCAAACATGCTCAATGGGTTACAGATCCGGAGATCTTGCTGGCCAGGGTAGTTGACTTACACCTTCTAGAGCACGTTGGGTGGCACGGGATACATGCGGACGTGCATTGTCCTGTTGGAACAGCAAGTTCCCTTGCCGGTCTAGGAATGGTAGAACGATGGGTTCGATGACGGTTTGGATGTACCGTGCACTATTCAGTGTCCCCTCGACGATCACCAGTGGTGTACGGCCAGTGTAGGAGATCGCTCCCCACACCATGATGCCGGGTGTTGGCCCTGTGTGCCTCGGTCGTATGCAGTCCTGATTGTGGCGCTCACCTGCACGGCGCCAAACACGCATACGACCATCATTGGCACCAAGGCAGAAGCGACTCTCATCGCTGAAGACGACACGTATCCATTCGTCCCTCCACTCACACCTGTCGCGACACCACTGGAGGCGGGCTGCACGATGTTGGGGCGTGAGCGGAAAACGGCCTAACGGTGTGCGGGACCGTAGCCCAGCTTCATGGAGACGGTTGCGAATGGTCCTCGCCGATACCCCAGGAGCAACAGTGTCCCTAATTTGCTGGGAAGTGGCGGTGCGGTCCCCTACGGCACTGCGTAGGATCCTACGGTCTTGGCGTGCATCCGTGCGTCGCTGCGGTCCGGTCCCAGGTCGACGGGCACGTGCACCTTCCGCCGACCACTGGCGACAACATCGATGTACTGTGGAGACCTCACGCCCCACGTGTTGAGCAATTCGGCGGTACGTCCACCCGGCCTCCCGCATGCCCACTATACGCCCTCGCTCAAAGTCCGTCAACTGCACATACGGTTCACGTCCACGCTGTCGCGGCATGCTACCAGTGTTAAAGACTGCGATGGAGCTCCGTATGCCACGGCAAACTGGCTGACACTGACGGCGGCGGTGTACAAATGCTGCGCAGCTAGCGCCATTCGACGGCTAACACCGCGGTTCCTGGTGTGTCCGCTGTGCCGTGCGTGTGATCATTGCTTGTACAGCCCTCTCGCAGTGTCCGGAGCAAGTATGGTGGGTCTGACACACCGGTGTCAATGTGTTCTTTTTTCCATTTCCAGGAGTGTATTATTGTGCCACCTTAGAATTTCGGTAGATTTTTTAACTGGTTTGAGCACGATCTCGTTGTGTTACGAACGAGGTAGCGCGCTGTACATTACATTGCATTACGCTGCCTCACCTGCAACACAACGAAGACTTACTGAATGCCAGTTGTAAATTAAAGTAAGATTTCTGAAAAAATCTACTGAAATTCTACGGGAGCACAATACTTTATGACGAATATGCAGCCGCCGGCACGGTATCTCAGCGTGTTCGGTTAGAGGGTCAGCAACCCTCTCTAACAAAGAACGGAGTCAATGGATCAACAAAGAACCTAAGCGGGTGTCATCGAACGTCCGCCCCGAACCAAGTTCAGCGAAAAATATAGAACAAAACGAGATTTAAAAAAGGGAGTAGTGTCTTTGACTCACAATTATAATCAAAAGTCTTCGGTCCTGGTTTTTTTTTATTAATAAACAGTATCGCTGGTCGAAGCCTTCTGGCATAAGAAGTCACCCCCACTCGGCCGACGGCCTTGTCGAAGAAGTTGGAGGAACGGACAGAGGTTCAGCCCACTCTCTTGTCCCAGGGGTGGGAAACTGATCATAAAGGAGGAAGAATCAGCAATGATCAACGGCATGAGGATGCAGAAGTCAATGGAAATCACTGCATTAAAGACACCTAACGTGTCCATTGCAAAAGTTTCCGGAATAGTCCCCCATTCGGATCTCCGGGAGGGGACTGTTAAGCGGGAGGTTACCATGAGAAAAAGATTGAATAATCAAATGAAGGATAACGTTCTACGTGTCGGGGCGTGGAATGTCAGAAGCTTGAAGGTAGTATGGAAACTAGAAAATCTGAAAATGGAATGTTAAGGCTCAATATAGATTTAGTAGGGGTCAATGAAGTGGAAAGAAGACAAGGTTTTCCGATCAGATGAGCGTAGGGTAATATCTACAGCAGCAGAAAGTGGGAGTAGGATTCGTTATGAATAGGAATGTAGGGCAGACAATATGTTACTAAGAACAGTTCAGTGACACGGTTGTTCTTATCAGAGTCGACAGCAGACCAACACCAACAAAGATAGTTCAGGTATACATGCCGACGTCCCAAGCTCAAGATGAAGAGATAGAGAAAGGGTATGAGGATACTGAAAGGGTAATACAGTATGTGAAGGGTGATGAAATTCTAATAGTCATGGGGGACTGGAATGCAGTTGTAGGGGAAGGAGTAGAAGAAAAGGTTACAGGAGAATATGGGCTTAGGACAAGGAATGAGAGAGGAGAAAGACTGATTTAGTTATGTAACAACTTTCAGCTAGTAACAGGGAATACGCAGTTCAAGAATCACAAGAGGAGGAGGAATAGCTGTACTTGGAAAAGGCCGGGCGATACGGAAAGATTTCAGTTACATTACATCATGGTTAGACAGGGATTCCGAAATCAGACACTGGATTGTACCCAGGAGCAGATATAGCCTCAGATCACAATATAGTAGTGACGAAGAGTAGACTGAAGTTTTAGAGATTAGTCAGGAAAATTCAAGTTGCAAATTAGTTGGATACGGAAATCCTAAGGAATAACGAGATACGGTTGACGGTCTCTGAAGCTAAAGATACAGTAATAAAGAATAGCTCAGTATGCAGCACATTTGAAGAGGAATGGGCATCTCTAAAAAGCACCATCACAGAAGTTGGGAATTAAAACGTAGGTACAAAGACGATAACTGCAAAAAAGCCACGGGTAACACAAGAAATACTTCAATGGATCGTTGACAGCTGGAAGTACAAAAATGTTCCGGGAAACGCCGGAATACAGAAATAAATATCGCTGAGCAATGACATAAATAAGAAGTGCAGGAAAGCTAAGGCGAAATGGCTGCAGGAAAAACGTGAAAACATGGAAAAAGAAATGATGGTTGGAAGGACAGACTCAGAATGCAGGAAAGTAATAACAACCTTCGGTGACATTAAAAGCAAGGGAGGTAACATTAAGAGTGCAGCGGGAATTCCACTGTTACATGCAGATGAGAGAGGTAATAGGTGGAAAGAATACACTGAAAGCCTCTATGATGGGGAAGATTTGTCTGATGTGATAGAAGAAGAAACAGGAGTCGATTGAGAAGAGATAGGAGATCCAGTATTATTATCAGAATTTATATCAGCTTTGGAGGACTTAAGATCAAATAAGGGAGAAGGGATCTATAACATACCCTCAGAATTTCTAAACTTATTGGGGGAAGCGACAACTAGACGACTGTTCACGTTGGTATGTAGAATGTTTGAGTCTGGCGACTTACCATCTGACTTACGGAAAAACATCATCCACACAATTCCGAAGACGGCAAGAGCTGACAAGAGCGACAGTTATCGCACAATATGCTTAATAGCTCATGCATCCAAGTTGCTGAAAAGATTAATATACAGAAGAATGGAAAAGGAAATTGAGGGTGCTCTAGATCACGATCAGTTTGGCTTTAGGAAAAGTAAAGGCACGAAAGAGGCGATTCTGACGTTGCGGTTAATAATGGAAGCAAGACAAAAGAAAAATGAAGACACGTTCATAGGATTTGTTGACATGGAAAAAGCGTTCGACAGTGTAAAATTTTGCAAGATGTTCGAAATTCTGAAAAAAGTTAGGGATATGCAACAGGGAGAGACGGGTAATATACAATAAGTACAAGAGCCAAGAGGGAATAATAATAGTGGACGAGCAAGAACAAAGTGCTCGTATTAAAAGGGGTGTAAGAGAAAGATGTAGTAGCCTTTCGCCCCTAATGTTCAATCTGTACATCGAGGAAGCAATGATGGAAATAAAAGAAAGGTTTAGGAGTGGAATTAAAATTCAAGGTGAAAGGATATCAATGATACGATTCGCTAATGACATTGCTATCCTTAGTGAAAGTGAAGAAGAATGACATTATCTGCTGAACGGAATAAACAATCTTATGAGTACAGAGTATGGACTAAGAGTAAATTGAAGAAAGTCGAAGATAATGGGAAGTAAAAGATATGAAAACAACGAGAAACTTAACATCAGGATTGATGGTCACGAAGTAGATGAAGTTAAGGAATTCTGCTACCTAGGCAGTAAAATAATCAATGACGGACGGAGCAAGGAGAACATCAAAAGCAGACTGGCACCGGAAAAAAGGGCATTCTTGCCCAAGAGAAGTCTATTAACAGATATCGGCCTTAATTTGAGGAAGAAATTTCTGAGAATGTACGTCTGCAGTATAGTATTGTATGGTAGTGAAGGTATATGTGGAAAACACTGACAAGGGCAAGAGCTGGGCGATAGGACATCTGTTGAGACATGAGGAAATGACTTCCATGATACTAGAGGGACTGCAGAGGGCAAAAACTGTAGAGGATGACAGAGATTGGAATACATCCAACAAATAATTGCGGATGTAAGTTGCAAGTACTACTGTGAGATGAAGAGGTTAGCACACTAGAGGAATTCGTGGTGGGCCGCATCAAACCAGTTTGATGACCCAAAGAAAAAGGATGATACCAGTGAAGCCAATAAAATATAAAAAGCAGGCATGTCAATCTCCTAACCCATCAGTTGTGGGTTCTCAAAAAACGTGAAATTTTTTTAACTCACCCTCGATGGTCAGTTCTGGTGGAATTCTTCTATCCTCCTCGCCCCCCACCCCACCACCCCCCACCCTCCTTAAATGGCGAACCCCACATTGTTTTGTTCTCGGTTGCATTGTTGCCGTCTTTGTTTGTCGTTAACACGTGTTATGAACATGTGTTGAAGTGTCCTAGACCACGCCTAGTGAACCACGTACCTATATGCTTCAATATAATACTACATCTGTTCACAGAAACAAGAAAATTTTCGACGATCCGAAATTTGATGAAATCGTTAGTCAGTGTATGGATGAAGATGTTATTGATATAGATTAAGAAACGGAGAAACAAACAACGATGTTAGTGTTGTTAGTGATCAAAAATCTGATAGCGAGCAAGAGGATCATTCAGGGGAAGATTCTAAGGATATTTGTGACTGGGACCGTTCTGTTCCTCCCACAGAATATTCAAAGATTTAGTGAAATTCAAATGTGTTCCCGGCGGCGAAAATGAAAGATGTAGTACCCAGCATTCCATTTCAATGTTGCAGACTTTTTTTTGTACCTATCGAAGGAAATTTTCGTGTTCAAGTTTAATCTCTGGAATTTAGTTTTATTTGGAAATTTCTTTGCTACAGTGATATTATTATTCCCAGGATTGTGAAAATCCGTTTTCTAACACATGATTTATATTTACTACTTACATAGCCGCAAAAAGTATGCCTTTTGTGTGATAAAATGTAAAATACTTGAGGCTTTATTTAATGCAATAAAATCAACAGGGTGAATTTAAACATAACTTTAATAGCTTTAAAAGTTGCATAACTTAAAAGTTTCAAATGGTTTTCTCCTTAAATTTCGGTTTCAGCGTGGTAGTCATTGTACAGTAGACGTTACAGAATTGTCATCTCGTGAGTTACGGACTATGTAAATACACAAAAATTCATTCATCAGCTTCATAATCGTACGCTATAGGACCATGCCCCTCCCTCTATTTGTGTTTAATGCATTGATTTCTTGTTTTGTAGACTATCTGATGATGCCCGAAAGGGGCCTAATGCGTTATGGAAATTAAATAACATTGCAACCCAGACTGTTTTTCAATCTGAAATAATTCAAAACTTTTCCTGTACCAACAGAGCAGAATGCAGTCGAATAAAGTTTCATAAAGGCTGCAGAACACCGTGAATACAAAATGCTTAAAAGTAGCCCCCATCATCAACTTCCTAAAATATGGTTCAAATGGCTCTGAGCACTATGGGACTTAACATCTATGGTCATCAGTCCCCTAGAACTTAGAACTACTTAAACTTAACTAACGTAAGGACAGCACACAACACCCAGCCATCACGAGGCAGAGAAAATCCCTGACCCCGGCGCGAATCGAACCCGGGAACCCGGGCGTGGGAAGCGAGAACGCTACCGCACGACCACGAGATGCGGGCTCCACTTTCTACAAAGGTCTCAGGGAGGCCTCCATAGGTTGTGAAGGTGATACCATCCAATATATTCCCAGGGAACTTATCTGCATGACTACCAGCTCCCCTAATATTTGTATGATAACAACCGAGCGTCGGTAATGGGGTGATCCCAGAGCTCGCACTTAGGAGCAGTTTGAGAAACCAGACGTCGGAAGAACAGAACCTTCGTTAATCAGAGCTCGGTCCATCCCATACGTTGAACAAGTCTTCTACTTCACTAAGTTACATAAATGAACAAAAGTTACAACATTCACTGAGATCTCAAAAATAGTTTAATCCCCTAATTTCAACCATAATGTATGTTACACACGTGGAGGGAAACTGTGACATCAGTTTAAGACCAACTTTTCTCGAGAGACTTCTATCGGTTCTAAAACGAATGCTAGACCTGTAAACTGATTCACGTCTACATTTGACAAATTCTCTCAGGATTCCTCATTACTTTCAATAAGTGACTTATAATCTGCCGAAAGTGATTTTATCATTCATCTGGCTGGATACTGCAGCCACTTACATCTTTCTGCTAGCAACCACGTAAAATATTTTTGAGCGCACTGGAGATAGATAGAAACTGTGGCAGTCGGACGATATCGTGCTAGAACCAAATGTTTGAAAATACTGTCTAAATTCCGCTTCAAAGCAAACAAACATGGTCCAACCCCTTGCACTCCCTAATACGCACGTGACTGCTTTGCGCCACCACGTACAGGATGTTCCACAATTCAAGTTACACACTTCAAGTTTTACATAGAAACTCGTGTCCAGTAATATCATCCGACGACGCTACAGAGCGTCGAAATTATAGGAGCCGGAGCTGTAAATGTATGTTTTATACAGTGTGATTCCTTCATGATATTACAAACGTCGAAAGGTGGTGGATAACCGTGTCAATTTGAGGTGAGGGTCAGTGTACAGGAAACTAATGAGTCGAAAGCTATAAGCGAAAACCATTCTGTTACTTCTGAGTGTGGAATACATACATGTACCGGTAGTATTGATGGTAAGACTGTAGGGTAGGCGACTTTCAGAGGCGGTATTACGGACAAAAACAACAAAAACTTTCCAGTATACGTAGCCTCTAAAATGCATAACTGAGTAGCTTGTTGATCTTCTCTCCTCTATTGAAGAAGACGTTTTCTGCGCGGTAGTAACTGCTCCACTAAATGTACTATGCCTCTCACTAAAGATTAGCCGTTTTACGCCCACGCATCCAAACTTAATCACCTGACCTATTGCTGAAGGGAAAATAAGCGTTAATGGCTTCCTCTTGCTATACATCTAAAAACATTCGACTTGTAATAACTATAATTATTGGTCTGCAAATGCCATAAGTACTGATGTAAAGTTGTTCCTTACACCGTCCTCAGTCTCTAGTAGAAATATCCGCACTTGTACACACCCTGCATAATTCTACAAGTCTGATGATAGAAATGAGCTTTTATACGTGTATTTTATACTTCTTACTGTACGCATTACACAGCTGTCGACAGTCCTGTTATTACCATTATTTAGCCACAACCTTGTGATCAATATTAAAGGTGTTATATTCGGAAATGAAGTCTTTGTGTTTCCTAACCCCTTGCTTGTGGCATACCAAACTTGAGGTATACATTATCGATATAAATCTGTAGTGTAGTCTTTGACGGTATCTTTACTATATACTGGAAGAGCTGTTTTGTATTTCACTCTGCTTTTGGCAGTCCACGGGAGAAAAATTTATGTTGGTGATACACACGATGAGAATTTACTATGATTTGTTGTTCAATAATTACTTAAGCTATATTTTTTCTCCCATGTGCGTTGTGAACATACTGTCCCTATTTAATACGTAAGTGTTTGTAACCGTCTCCACGTGTAGGCTGGTGGGTTGGTTTTCATGCTACATGTGTTGCGACGTGTCACATAGACTTCATCTGAATGTAAGTACTAAGCGTGTCATATGTTAATAGACAAGCCGCCACTTTTTGTTTTTGCATACGATTTTTTTATACCTTACATATTGAGGGCGTGCTGAAAAATAATGCACCCGATTGTTTTTATTCTGTTCTCAGTATCAGTTGAGGTATTACATGTGATGCGTAGTACTCAGTAGACTTTTTCGCTTCGCTGACATAAGTATCTCAGCATAGAGAGGGCTCTGAATTATAGCGAGTAACATGTAACGTAACTACGTTGTTTCCAGTCGCAGAAACTGTGCTTCCAACTGAAATCCATTGAAGAATGAAAGCAGTGTAAGTTATGATTAGATCGACATGAGTCATGTGCGACGATGCGTTGTTCGCGCTTGTAGGTGGAGGAAACGGTTGCGATAACCCCAACGTTCGTGACCGAGCTCGAAGTCGACGACCGCGTATATCAACCGATGAGCTTCATCGAAAATGTGTCAGAGAAAATCGTCGAGTAACATGGACACAGCTCCCAAGTAAGTGTGGCTTATCACGAGAACGTGAAGAGGCGTTGCAAAAGTGTGGTACAGGGAACTACGTGCAATGGGAGCGCCTCGAATACTCATTCCTGACATGAAACAGAGGAGACTGGACATCTGTCCATAATTTACTTTGCGTTTTGAGGATGAGGTTAATCGATTCCTTAACAACATTTTGCCAGGTGGTGAAAGCAAGGTTCACCATCATCGCCCCAAGAACTAGGAAAACACTGATGATGCTCCCCCACAAAGGATGAACATGGCCAGAAGGATCATATCATCAGCAACAAAAGTCATCGTCATAGTGTTATGGAACGTTCAATGGGTGATACAGTTGGAATGCATCACCATAAACTGAGTAAGGTACTGTGAGGCTCCCAGAAAATTGAAAGTACTACGTCGTCCACTTGGAGCATCATCTACTTCAGAATGACCACACACGAGCGCTGCGACATCTACAACAATTCGACGCTTTGGGTTCACTGTCATCGAACATCCTCCATATCGCTCCGAACGGCCTCCAACCGGTTTTCATCGGTTTCTAGAACCTGACGTAAGTAGTGTTGAAGCAGTGCAAGGAGAGGTGAAGTTATGATTACATCAACAAAGTCAAATATTCTACAGTGACAGTATGAAGAAACAGGTCCCTCTATGGGAGAAATGTGCTCATTGTCAGGTTGATTACGTTGCGAAATAAATATGTAGACCTGAAGAATAAAAACTTATAATATTAATAAAGTCTGTTTACCAACTTCAAGAATTTGACTTAAAAATATGGAGGCATTACTTATCGCCGTCACCATACCCTCGTAATACGCTGTCGGTGTTTTGACATTTGTATAGGTTGCTTGATATTGACTAAAAGGCGAAAGTATCCAGTAACAAATGCAAGTGAAAATCACAGAACGCATGATGGGCAATATTTACGTTTGAGAAACAAATACATGCATGCATGCATGACAGTTTGCGACTTTTCTCAGGCTTCTTTACAAGACCGGTCCTAATTCAGTTACTTAATTTTGGGATAAAATTAATAACAGTCCGAACAACGGGCCGGAGCACATGCGCTATCGGAACCCGCCTTCGTATGTGTTGGTTGCCAAGCAACGCCGGACAAGGAATTTGCTGCGTACATGGGACACCTCACACACTAGACTTTGCGCGCTATGCACGCCTGACACAAAGGTGCCTGTGCAAAGTGCTCTCTGTGATGCAGCTGAAAGTCGGCGAGTTAAAACGTCGGCACTTGACAAGCGACGTATTAGCGATATGGCAGTGCCCAGCGGGGACTTCAATCAATGCGACACGCGATACTCGCCTGCTGCCAGCGAGGAGGGCTTGGGACAGGGGATGGTGGGGGAGGCGGTGCAAGCGGCCAGCGGCGTTTAGTCGCGCCAGCTAATTATCCGTATGAATATTCATGCGTCCGTGGATAGGGGGGCAGTGTGGGGGTGGGGGTTGGGGGAGGAGCTGGCCGGGTCGCACTCGCCGGCGCCGCCAAAGCAGCCGCTGACACTGATGAGGTCGCCCGAGTGTCGAAACTAATCAGCCGATTAGCCCGGATCTGACGCTAGGCGTACGACGGCACTGAGGCAGGCTGGCGCCGACTCAACTTGCTGCGGCCGTGGTATAACTCCGGAGCTAGCAGGGCAGTAGAGGGCTGTGTGCAGGTAAACCCTGCCTTCGGGAGGCACGTGAGTCGTATCAATTAACATTTCAAGTAGTTGCTCTGCATCACTGCATTCGGCACACTTAGTTACCAGGACCTGAATTTAGGACAGCAAGCAGTTTCATTGTCACAGTGCATGAAGTACCTCCACTTTATTCCGTATGTATTTCGAGCATTACGCTGCCTTTCAGGTTTACATTCCTGTTGGGTAGTTGTAACTGAACGCTAGTCTACTATTAAATCAGTGGAAACATCCATGGTAGAAGAAAACTTCTTTGCTGTGGTATTACAGATCGATACCATACACATCGGCCTCTCACGGTTGGCAATGGAAATGCATTTTTCCGATTGAGGCCAATAGTGACTGCGCGGGGTCCAAGCGGATCCAGTGTTGCATGACTGCGAGAAACGCATTCAGTGTCTCTGCCACATGCGTCCACTGCCGCCGCAATATTGAATGGCCGGTAGCAGTTGCACGGCACAGTTTGGACACTGTGTGCTATACGTTGAAAGTGCGGTGTAAAAAAAACATACCATGGGTGAATGTCACTATCTGACATAGTTTAAACAACAGTGAAATCTGATTTCGCAGGACAGAACGGATCAGATTGTGGAAAAAGGCCATTGAAACAACAAGGATCACTTCACGGCTGAGGGCCCAAGCAACTTCTCCAGAATAAGTTTAAATGACTGCTTTTAAAACACCAGGATTTTAACGGCTGAAGGCCTTACTTAAGTAAAATTGCAATATCTTTTCGGCTAAAGGCCGAAATAATATTTCAGATCAGCTAAGGAAATTCTTTAAAACCCAAGCACTTAAAAATTCCAGCTAAAAGCCATATTAAGGAAAACTAAACTCTTCGGCTGAAAACCCAATTAAAAAAAATTTCTTTATGTAATAAAAGAGAGACTTTAAAGATAAGCCTTTACACAGTACAACAGAAAAACATCTTAAGAAAACTTGAAGTATCTTGTCGGCTGAAGGCCCAAACAATTACTCAAGAATAATTAAAGACAACCTTAGGATAAACATATACAGAAAACGTCTGAAGGTCGTTTCAAGAATTCAAGATAATTAAAGAGAAACCTTATAGACCAGGATTTACGTATTAAAGCCATACATTCTGAAACAAACGCGGCTGAAGACCGAAATACAGAGCAACAAGAATTTTAAATGTAACACGGCTGAAGGCCTAATGTTAAAGTTGAAGTTCGGCTGAAGGCCATATACTAAACATAAAACAGATAAATTAGTACACGGCTGATGGCCTGGCACGTTACCTGAGACCAAATAAACTGACACTCACAAACAACAAACAGTGGTGCTCAAAAGCGTTCCAAGGGTCGGCCTGGGGAGGAAACTCTAACAACAGTTTAGGTGGGACAGGTAGCCAAGCGTAACACTAAACAATCGGGTTGCAACACGACCTAGGGACGGCTGAAGAACCAACAAACAACCTAATCAATTCCCCCTGTCGCAACCGACCAACTGCCTATTCCAGTACGCACACACCATTTTTCTGCTCAGACGCTACACACGGTTCCTAGTAAACACACTTGCACAAGAATTCGAACAATCGTAAAAGCAATCACTGTGGAACAACAACAAGTACGAATCAATTCGACAGACAGAGAGTTTCCACAAGCCGTGGGCGACCAAATACACGTCGGCCAATGACACAAGCGGCCGAACGAACAACCCTGGTCGTTCCCAATCAATTTAAGTGTGTCGGCAAGAGTCGAGAGAGTCTTGGCTGCCCGAAGCTGACTGCAGCTCCAACCTGACTCAACTCCTTGTCCGTTCGGAACTCGGAGACACGGCGACCCGGGCACACTGGCTCGGACCCAACCACGCGAAGGTAACACTTGCCCATTGGCCACGACATCTCTGCACAAGGAAGGAACCGACACACGTGCAGCAAGATGCGCAACTGTCGAGGCCCAGAAACGGTCAAAAGACCAAATACACGACGCCCGATGAAACAACCAACCAACAGTCGTTCCGCTCCAATCTCCTTCCGTCGGACAGCACATGTGTCCTGCTCCGACCCCGACTTAACTCCAGACACACGACGATCCGGAAATACTAGCGATCGCTCCAGAGATGGCAGGTAAGGCAGGAAGTTAGCGACACCAGTAAACGGAATTAGAAAACGAGGCGGCAGTACCGTAAGAGAAGATGACAACCAATAAACGGCATGAACACGAGTCGCGCACGGGTCAGACATACCTGATAACAAATATGCGTCCGTCGCAAACCAGAATATTACACAGGAAGTAGGCGGTTATTTACTCTCTCCCTCTAGCCGGCCGCGGTGGCCGAGCGGTTCTAGGCACTTCAGTCCGGAACCGTGCGAATACTACGGTCGCAGGTTCGAATCCTGCGTCGGACATGATGTGTGTGATGTCCTTAGGTTGGTTAGGTTTAAGTAGTTCTAAGTTCTAGGGGACTGATGACCTCACATGTTAAGTCCCATAGTGCTCAGAGCCATTTCAACCAACTCTCTCCCTCTCTCTCTCTCTCTCTCTCTCTCTATCTCTCTCTCTCTCTCACACACACACACACACACACACACACACACACACACACATACACACATTTTCTTCTTCCAGTGCCTTTTCCTTTTTTTTTGTTTTTTAAACGTTGATCTCTACAAAGCCACCGCAGCGACGTAGACAATGGTGTCGCTGGATTGTACCGACTTTCCAATAGCAACCACCCTGCGCATTCCGCCAATTCTCAACGCGGTTCTGCAGCTCGTTGCCTACGCCAAAATGCTGTCCTCATAACCAGCGATTCATGTGAGCAGAGAGATGAAAATCAGAGGGAACAAAGCTCGGGCTGTGTGGTTAATATTCACAATTCCCACCGAAAATGGTGCAGTAGCATCTCACAGCAACTGCAGTCTGCTGCCGAGCATTGTCATGAAAATGCACAATGCTTGACAACAACATACCTCTTCGCTTGATCTACACTGCCCTAGGTAGAGGCATTTCTCCGGTCACTTGATCCTGTCGACGAACAAGATCATTCTTCTTCAATGTCAATGAACGTTATCAGCAGCCGAGCACTAATTTTATTTTATTCTGAAAGCAGCCAGTTTCGGCAATTCATTTTGCCATCTTCAGGCCCCATACGCTATTTTCAAATCAACGGACTTACCATAGAGCACCATAAAACTGATATCGTGAATTCCCAACGTCGCACAGATGCTTCATATGAAGACGTGACAGTAACTCAAGATCATTGGTTGACGCTCTCTTCCTTCCCTGATAGTCTGCATCATAGTTTCTGTACGTCTTGCTTTAAAGTTCCTGCACCATTACCGCACTATGCACGATGTGTGGGCTGCATGAACTCAGGCGGAACCGTTCAGCATGAAGAAATCGAATGACAGCATCCACTTTTCACTTGGTAGCGAACACTTTTTTTCTAGGCATCTTTACGTGTTCACTTTCTGCTCAGAACCGAAAAGTGCGACGTGACCGGATAGGCGGGCGTGCTACACACTGCGCAACGCATCTGCACATATCTTCATCGCTCATTGTGGTTGCGATTTCGCGACCGACTCTACCTTGAAAAAATTAGACCTCATATTTAAATAAACATAAAAAATAAATTTAAATAAACCCGACAGCGAGTTGTTGATATAGATCTGGCTTAAAATGTGTCCAGTGAAGGAGCCCCTGAGTTCAGAATAAAATATTTAGAAAACTAAGACTGATAGACGAGTGCAACAAACTGTATGTTTATTGTGAAAGCTGTACGATATATATACGGAAGTTCAGAAACAGTTCGAAAAGCTGCTAACAGATGTCGTCATAATAGCGGTACGTAGTGGCCATAAAAAGTGCGATCCGTTCCACCATTGGAACATGAACAGAGGTTAGCGTACCGAAGCAAGAGATTGAAATGGTTTATTCCACTGAACAACGTACTTTTCTGATAACGGAATACCAAAGGTTAGAACACAGTCCTACGGCAACAACGTGAAGCTTTCTAACACGACTTTATGTCCCGAAAGCACCCAACGCGAAAACCATTCGCAAGCTCTTCGTCAGATTCCAACGCACGGCCGTCGTGAGTCGATCTAGCGGTGGATATTGGGCCCACGCTGATTTGTCACTCACACCGAAACAGGGAAAACAGTGCTCAAAATTTAGAAAAGTTTATTGGCCAAGGAAAGAAACGTCTGCTTCGACGATAGTAAAAAAATCACAAATACAGTATCTCACAGACAGTATAGTGATTCCAGACATTGACAAAGTAACCTAAATACTATCTTCGTAGATAAACACACATACATGGAAAATATTCTAAGTCCTATGAAGCTGTCCTGAAAAACAACCGCATAGGAACAGAAAAGTGTCGTTGCACCAAGGGAAACAAAGACGAATGCTGAATACATCTACATCCACATCTACATTTATATTCCGCAAGCCACCCAACGGTGTGTGGCGGAGGTCACTTTACGTGCCACTGTCATTACCTCCTTTTCCTGTTCCAGTCGCGTATTGTTCGCGGGAAGAACGACTGCCGGAAAGCCTCCGTGCGCGCTCGAATCTCACTGATTTTACATTCGTGATCTCCTCAGGAGGTGTAAGTAGGGGGAAGCAATATATTCGATACCTCATCCAGAAATGCACCCTCTCGAAACCTGGACAGCAAGCTACACCGCGATGCACAGCGCCTCTCTTGCAGAGTCTGCCACTTGAGTTTATTACACATATCCGTAACGCTATCACGCTTACCAAATAACCCTGTGACGAAGCGCGCTGCTCTTCTTTGGATCTTCTCTATCTCCTCTGTCAACCCGACCTGGTACGGATCCCACACTGATGAGCAATACTCAAGTATAGGTCGAATGAGTGTTTGATGGACTACATTTTCTAAGGACTCTCTCAATGAATCTCAACCTGGCATCCGCCTTACCAACAATTAATTTAATATGATCATTCCACTTCAAATCGTTTCGCACGCATTGTTGTTGTGGTCTTCAGTCCCGAGACTGGTTTGATGCAGCTCCCCATGCTACTCTATCCTGTGCAAGCTTCTTCATCTCCCAGTACCTACTGCAGCTTACACTCCACACTGCCCTCCAATACTAAATTGGTGATCCCTTGATGCATCAGAACATGTCCTACCAGCCGATCCCTTCTTCTGGTCAAGTTGTGCCACAAACCCATCTTCTCCCCAATTCTATTCAATACCTCCTCATTAGTTATGTGATCTACCCATCTAATCTTCAGCATTATTCTGTAGCACCACATTTCGAAAGCTTCTATTCTCTTCTTGTCCAAACTATTTCTTGTCCATGTTTCACTTCCATACATGGCTACACTCCATACAGATAGTTTCAGAAAAGAATTCCTTAAATCTATACTCGATGTTAACAAACTTCTCTTCTTCAGAAACGCTTTTCTTGCCACTGCCAGTCTACATTTTATATCCTTCGCACGCATACTCCCAGATATTTTACAGAAGTAACTGCTAACAGTGTTTGTTCCGCTATCATATTATCATACAATAAAGGATCCTTCTTTCTATGTATTCGCAATACATTACATTTGTCTATGTTAAGGGTCAGTTGCCACCCACTCCCTGCACCAAGTGCCTATCCGCTTCAGATCTTCCTGCATTTCGCTGCAATTTTCTAATGCTGCAACTTCTCTGTATACTACAGCATCATCCGCGAAAAGCCGCATGGAACTTCCAACACTATCTACTAGGTCATTTATATATATTGTGAAAAGCAATGGTCCCATAACACTCCCCTGTGGCACGCCAGAGGTTACTTTAACGTCTGTAGACGCCTCTCCATTGAGAACAACATGCTGTGTTCTGTTTACGGCTGTCTCTACGATGGACTTCGAACACGTCCTAGGACAGTGGGGTGCGTAGGAGAGGGTCTGGAAAACCTATAAACTGACCTTTGTAGCTCAGGCATCGACCTTTATGGCGGCCGGCGATGGAATACTCGAGGCACTATTTTCTGGTCACGTGTGTGGCGTACGGGAATAGGACCCATGGAAGTGGAGACGCCGGCTAGAGGTGGTACCGCCGCATCATGTCCATTCGTTACTACGACATGGCGAGTTCATGACGCTGAGACCTGCAGCGGACATGTAGGTTATCTCATGGACGAGGTGTCCGAAGGGTTACCGATCGCTTTTGCGAAGATCTTCAGTACAGCATCCCTCCCCTACCAGGACGGATGCGAGGCTGCAGCCCATCTCGACGTCTTCGTCTGGTTGCTGGACTGCAGTCGGTGCAGCATCCGCGTCCATGGGAATGGTTTCTGGTGTCGTTGCGGTGGAGGCAGGTTTCTGGTCCTGCGTCGCGATTTGTGTGTCCTAGTCCGCTGCCTCGACGTCGATTATCTGGTCGGATAAAGGTAATGGCTCTGGAATAGAAACCAGAGTTATACTAGTATGGGGCATAGCAGGGCCCAAACGCTTTCGAAGCTGACTGACGTGCTTGTGGCAGGTGAAACTGTCAGCGAAAGTAACTTCCGCCATAACTCGGCCAAGGAGACGGTAGGGAGGCAGGTAGCAATTTTTGTCGCCCTTGAGAAAATGTAAGAGCCCACACAGGTTACTGAATGGGAAAAACGATGGTGCCATGGGTGGTGATCAGCTTCAGGAGCAGACTGAGGGAGCAGCAGAGAGAGATGGGACCGTTGAGAACGTCCATAAAACTTACCCGCCGGGGAGAAGCCCTAGAGGGGAGTAGCTCGATAGATTGCCATGAATAACAAGATGATGCCTTCTAATGGATGGTGCTGATGGAGTTTGGTCATTTGTGTTATGAATGTCCTGACAAATCTTTCTACCTTGCCGTTGGAAGCTGGGTGAAAGAATGCTGTGTGGATCAGTTGGATACGAATTTTTTCGCAAAATTGCGTGATCATTGTACTCGTACATGTGCATTCAGGCCCACTCCCCGAAGTAATCGTTTCGAGAAATCCTTCAATGGGAAATTACGTGAAAGCGCGCAGAAGGTGTGGTCCGAGGATGTGATATTACTAAGAGATATAGAGATTCGCACCCCGCATCGATCGGAATAAGCCAGGAGGCGCCAAGGAAATGTCCACGAAGTCATTTGGTAGGTGGCAAGAAGGTTCCAAGATGTCAGACCAGGGGTAGCAACGTCGAGGACGAGCTGTCTGTTTGCTTGGGATGTAGGACAGGAAGAGACTAAGATGGTAATGGCTGGTCTCCATGCCCTTCCAATACAAGTTCTGCTGTGCGAGGCGTTTACTAAGGATGATGCCCCAAGGGCCTTCATGTAGGAGCTGCAATATTCTTTGCTCTAAGGTTCTTGGAACAACTACTTCTGTTATGCCAGCACCACTTTGTTCGGAGGAGCACAAAATGCAGCGATGAGAGGTCAAGTGGAAATGCCAGAATCCTTGAATGTATGGAGTGAAGCCTTTTCGGTCTGGGGGCCACCAGTTCTGGACCATGTTGAGGAGGGGGGGGGGGGGGGCGGGCGAGCGACAGCCTCTGCCACCGTGGTGTCCACGTGAAAAGACACCTCAGGGTCGTCATCGAACTCCTCGTCGTTGTCCATATCTAGGCGAGGTAGTAGGCCTGCATTGGCGTCCTGTGGCGAGGTTCGATACTAGATGTCACAGGTGCAGGCGGAAAGAAGAAGGGTCCGCCAATGAAGGAGCCGTGTAGTCATGGAACTTCTTTACTGAAGATTATGGCTAGGGCTTCTTTTTCTATTTCTCTTAAGTTGCGTTGTGGTCTAGTTAGACTTTTGGAAACAAACGCTATTAACCGTTCCATCCCGTTTACGATGGGAGAGACAATCACCCCCAGGCCATAATCTGAGGCGTAAATAACCGGTACCAATGAATATTACAGGTTGTAAGCCAACAGGCGTGTGGGACGGAGGAGTTCTCTCTTACGGATTTAAGCTGAGCTGTATTCACTGGTGTCGGTATATCTTGAATGGCGTCAACATATTGTGGTGTAGGATGAATACCCGAGGCGGTGGACAAGTATCCAAGGTGCGTGCCTTGAGAGACGAAGGACAGGTACTTGTTTCTGTGACATTTGATATTGCCCTCTTGTAGTACTGCGAAGAGGGCCTCACCTTCTGAGGCTGTAATGTTTCCAAGTAGAGAAGGAATTAGTATATTTCATGCAAATATAAGAGGTATTAGAGATAAAATTAGTGAACTGCTTATAGATGTTGACTCTGAAATTATTGGTATATCAGAGCACCACTTAAATAATTTGACGATTCAGAGGATTTCTTTACCAGGATACAGAAGAGCTGGCTGTTTTTCAAGAGTTCCTTGCGGGCTGGAGAAGTGGGTACTTACATAAAAAACAATATTCCATTTGAGTCCATAGACGTATCACGACGCTGCACTGAACAGATATTTGAATGTTATGCAGGGGCAGTTGAATTCAGTGAAACTACTAATTGTTGTTGTTTATAGGTCTAACTGCGACTTCAGAGCATTTCTGCTCAGGCTAGAGAGGATTCTTGATACACTTTGTAGGAAGTACTAGAAATTAGATATATGTGGTGACTTCAACATTAATTTTGTATATGATGGTGCTAGAAAAAGTATGGTGGTAGATCTCATAAAATCATATGATCTGATGCAGACTGTGTTTTCCCAACTAGGGTGTAGGGGAACAGTACCGCAGCCATAGACAGTATTTTTATTTAATCTACTGTCAGCAAAAGGGTGAATGGCCTTTCAGACCATGATGCACAAATTTTAACACTAAAAGGGTTTTGTACTCAAATAAATGTCATCTTTAAATACAAACTATGTAGGAAAGTTAATCCAACAGCAATAGAGAGCTTTTTAAACCCTGTCAAGGAACAAGAGTGGCAGGATGTTTATAGTGCCGATAACATAGATGATAAATATAATGCTTTCCTTAACACATTCCCCATGCTCTTTGAGAGCTGCTTTCCATCATAACTTTCTAAACGAGGTACTAGCAGAAATAGGCAGCCTGGGTGGCTGACTAGTGGGATTAGGATACCTTGTAGAACAAAGCGGGAATTATATCATAATGTTAGAAGTAGTCACAACCAAGCTACAGTAGCCCATTTCAAACAGTACTGTAAAGTGCTTAAAATCAGTTATATCTACAGTATTTAACAATCATTTTCTGAGCATTGCTGCTTAATTAAATAAAAAAATTAGTTTCTACAGGGACTCATATAACTTTCTTGGCAAATGCCTTTCCGAGATTGATAACTGAAATACCTCTCTGTGATAAAGAGAAGAGGGAAATTGAGTCAATAATCAAATCACTGAAGACTAAGAACTCTCATGTTTATGATGGAGTGTCTATCAGAATATTGAAGTACTGTGCTGCACATGTTAGCCCAGTATTTAGCCATATTTGTAATTTTTTCTTTAGGAGTAGTCTGTTTCCTGAACGATCAAATAGTAAAGCCGCCTTATAAAACGGGAGAAAGGGATGATTTTAGACCTATTTCTATGCCATCAGTGTCTTCAAAAGTTACTGAAAAGGTTGTGTATGTAAAGATAATTGATCAATTTATATCACATGATTTGCTATCAAATGTTCAGTTCGGCTTTAGAAGTCGTTTAACAACTCAAAATGCTATATTCTCTTATGTCTATGAGGTACTGAATGTGTTAAACAAAAGGCTTCGAACGCTTGGCACATTTTTTGATTTAACTAAGGCATTTGAGTGTGTTGATCACAAAACATTGCTCCAGAGGGTGGACCATTACGAAATACAGGGAGTAGCTCACAATTGGTTCACCTCTTACTTTAGCAACAGACAGCAAAATGTCATTATTCACAATGTTGAGAATGGCTGTGATGTGGGGTCTGAGTGGGGTACAATCAAGTGTGGTGTGCCCCTGGGATCAGTGTTGGGGCGACTCCTGTTCCTTATTTATGTAAATGATATTCCCTCTAGTATTACAGCTAATCTAAAATATTTCTGATTGCTGATGACACAGCTTGGTAGTAAAGGATGCTGTGTGCAACATTGGCTCGGTTTCAAATATTGCAGAAAACAAACTAACGCTAAATCACAGTAAGACTCAGGTTTTAAACAGACCTGACGTTTTAATTTCACATAATGGGCATATGATTAGTTAAACTGGACAGTTCAAATTCTAGGTGTTCAGATAGATAGCAAACTGTCGTGGAAAACCCACGTTGAGGATCTTATTAAAATACTACCCTAGGTGACTGAAAATGTCATCAGGTTTCTGGAATTATTCAGCAAAACGCAAAGGAAACCGTTCGAAGAATTGCAACAGAGACTGTGTTGAAGCATTCCAGCACGGAAAAAAAATACTGGGACAGAGCCTATACATGTATCCTTTCAAAATCCAAAGCTAGGAGTCTGTACTTGTATGGCATGTTCGACAGAGAGAAGACTTTGCGAGTAAAGGGTTTAATGCTGTCTGCATCTGGTTCAGAGATGAATCACGCTTCCATCTGAATGGGGTCATGAATACAAGAAACTGTCGATTTTGGGGTTCCGAAAATCCCCATTTGTGTTAAGCGGAACCACTGTATACTCCCAAAGTAATTGTTTGGTCGCGGTAGGTAGCAGAAGCATTATTGACCCATTATTCGTGCTAGGAACAATGGTTAGTGAATTTATGTTGCAACTGTGTAAAAGTTTGTGGCCCCACACTAAGCACTAAGCACTGGAGGATCGACCATGTACCGAGTGGTTCATGCAACGTGGGCCAGACCACTTCGCATCGAACAGGTGTTTCGCTTTCTTGATGAGTAGAGTCATAAGGTAGGATGGTTGCATATTTACTGGCTCGGGGATGGATTGGCTTCCACAGTCGCCCGATATAGCTCCTCGTGATGTTGTGGGGCACACTGGAAGACATACTCTATTAAAGTCGTCTCACCACACTCGACGAGCTTGAATCGGCGATCCGTATGGTATTTCAGTCTATTTCAGGTAGTGATGCCAACTTCCACTGTTAGTTTGCGGCAACTCCACATTGAAAGTTGCGGAACAGTTGTGATGTTACTGCAAAGACTGCTTGCAGATGACGGGTTTAATTATGTAAGTTGACACTGTACCAGTAGCATAGCGCCATCTGTTTTGAGTTTCTTGAATTATTTCGAAACTTCTGTATTCTTACCAATGCAATGGATTGCGGAGTATTTATGTGTACGTGAATATGCTGACTTATAAACATTATAATCAATATGATACGTAATGCCTGCCCTTGCCATTAGGACACCACTGTGGTGTACGTCATTTAACATCATGAATGCTGTCAGCGACTTTGTCACTTCCACTTTCAGCCTGTGAGCGTACATCCCCATGTTTGTTCCCACATTTTCTTACTTGTAGGCGCAAAGCCTTAAATAGTGATGGTCTGCAAGTTACGTTTCCACATACTTCTCACGATTCTCACTTTGTTCCTCTCGACAAACTCTATGACCTGACGTAGTTTATATGCACATATTTCTTGTAAGCAATGCCTACTAAAGTATGTCACATGATAGTTGATTGGAGGGCAGAGGTTGCACGCAAATACGCAAATACGCAAACTCGATTACTGAGATGGCTCTATACGATCTCTCCATGTAAGTAAAGCTGTAGCTTCCGGACATCTAGAATCGAGATTACAACGGTAGATAAGAATTTTGTGGACAACAAATCACCAAGGATAGAGTCTGCAGTGTCATCTGATATTTCACCAGGTGTCATACAACTGCATCCATTTCCTGTGGATTCCCAGCTACCAATGTTACTATTACCGCCTGATGCGATGTTTTTGTTGCGGTCTTCAGTTCGAAAACGGGTTTGATGCAGCTCTTCACACTATTCTATTCTCCTCAAGTCTCTTCATCTAAACCTAACCTCTCCAGCTACATTCATTTGAACCCGCTTACTCTTTCGAACCTTAGTTACATTCTGCCATAGCTACTCTCCGGCTACATCCATCACCAAGCTGACGAGTCCCTCAGGCTTCAAGGATATGTCCTATCGAACGATCCCTTTATTTTGGCCGGATTGTGCAGAAGATTTATTAAATTGGTTACTCGAGCTATCCACTTAATCGGCAGTATTCTTCTGTAGCATCACATTTCCAAAACTTCTATTCTCTTCTTGTCTCAACTGTTTGTTGACCACGTTTCACTGACCTGTAAAATCCACCCAGAGTGCTAAATCGCCTCTCTTGGGCAAGGTAGGTGCGCCAGCTAACTTTCGCACACCCTCACATGAATAACGCAACACACACACACACACACACACACACACACACACACACATACAAGGAGAGAGAGAGAGAGAGAGAGAGAGAGAGAGAGACAGAGAGAGAGAGAGAGAAAGTTGGGGGACACATCACATATTTCGTCTGGAGGGTAACGGGATGGCGTCAAGAACGACACTCGGGCACCTCTTAAATTAACAAAGCCAAATCCGTTAATAACCATACCACCCCTGCACCAACGCGGCAATAGCAACAAGAAAACCAAGAATAAAAGAAATTTCACTTGCGTTCTAAGCCACATTCAAGAAAAATACATTACAAAACGATTTCGTATCTCTTATATTTATATTCTGGGTTAACGTTCTCTCTTGCAAAGCTTCGTTTATTGTTGCAAGTCTGCATTTTATACCCTATTTATGTAGGCAGTCTTGAGTTAATTTGCTGCCAAAATAGTAAAACTCATATACTAGTTTTAGGATTTCATTTGCTAATTTAACTGCCTCAGCATCGCCTGCTTTATCTCTATACCATTTCATTCATCTAATGTTACTTTACTGATATTCCTTCTGTTATCTCTCCTGAAGACATTATACATTCCATGAAACTGATCTCCAGAGGGCCATGCCTCTCTGACAGAATTACGATGTGATCATGAAACCTTGAAGCTCTAAGTATTCCCCTTGAACCTTAATTCTCTTTCCAGATGTCTTCTGGGTTTCCTTCATAGTTTTCTCAGTGTACAGATTGAATAACATCAGGTATGGGCTAGACCCGGTCTCATTCACTTCTCCATAAATGCCTGCCTTTCAAGATTTTAATTTCTGATAACTGCAGTCTAGTTTCTATACAAGCTATAAATAGCCTTTCGTTCTCTGTATTTCATTCATCCCTATCTCCAAAATTTCAAACAATGTAGCACAGCCAACACTATCAAAGGCCTTAGGTAAATCGACGAGGTTTGCGCATAAATTTGTAGCGTTTTTCCTAAGTTCAATGACGACAACAGATACCCATAACACAGTCTTTAGTCACCAATAATGTGTTCTCCTTCACTATTTATAACAAGCTGCCGACTATGGGGTTTCTTTTAGATTTCGCTACTGTCGAAATAGAATGTTTTTGAGGCGAAGAACATTTTTATCCGGGTAGAAGTTCTTTGAAGGTTGTTCGATAGAGACCGGTAAAACTAAAATTCTGAGCGAACAAGATCAAGTAAATGAGGTGGGTGTTAAACAACTTCCCTGCCCTACTTCTGAACAGTATTCTAGGTCAGCCTAGCAGAATGCGAACGGCGTTATAGTGGAGTAGCATTACTTCACCCAGTCTTCCTGGTTATTGTTCTAGGACTGCGTCTGCAAGATGTCTGATTTATTGACAATAAATACCAGAAGCGATGGTTACACCGCGGGGAAGCAATTCGCAGTGCAGCACACCTCTTGTGTTCCATCAGATGCTTAAAATTATATTTTGTGGATGAGAGCACGTCATTGTACGGGGAGTTGCTGGTTTGTTTGGGATGAACCACTGCTTTATTTTCCTTATGTTACCTTAAAAACACCACTTCTCTTCAACTGTAACGACACAGGATAGGAATGGTCGGTGTTGTTTACGAGTCAGTTGAGGACGAAAAATTAGAGATGCGCATACGCCCACCCATGAGTTTTCGATACCCATACACCCGATTTTCTAACCTTCCCCACGGCAAGCAACTGTCGTACGATGATCAAATGATCACAGTTCGTCTCATCTGCTAGTCCTCGAGTACAGTGCTGTGGATCAAAGACGAGTAATGAGTTTAAAGGATGTTCATCAAACCCCGATGGTCTTCCTGAACGTGGAGGGTCACTAATGTCAAAACAGCCTTCCTTAAAACGAGAACACAGTTTTATTGCGGCTATTTGTGCACTGGCATTATCTCCAGACATGACACAAATGTTTCTGTCTCCCTCCTCCATTGTCACACCTCTGTTGCACTCAAACAAAACAATACGTCAGAAATTTTACGATTTCTCCACTTGGCACTCTATTTTCTAGACTCGACAGATCCATTCATTATCTCCAAATGGCAAAATGACAATATGTAAATTCGAATAGCAACAATGAACTACAAACATAAAAAGACATTCAGTAAATAAATCCTTAGCAACGGGAATACCAGTATGCAAAACAAAAACGGTAAGAACTTATTCTCTAACACAATACAAAAAATTTGAACAAGTGTGCCTTTCTTCAAACTATCGTCTAAGATATAAAGGGTATTCCAAAAGAAACGAGCCGTAGGCATAATTAGAGAAACTAGTACGTATTGTAACACTTCTGTCACTAAATGTAACTGGATTTTCTCTTTCGATGCTAGTCAATTGTCACGATGAGCAGTACTGCAAAGGGCATTTGATTCTAAAGCATTATTTCAGGGTGAAAATACTAAATAAATTAATTTTTCTCTCTTAACAACATGTGGGCAGGGTGGGTTCTTCCTTGGCTCGGGAATGAGGTAGAATGAAACAGCATTTTTACATAAGATAACTTTTATTGAAAGTTTTGTTCAACTGTTCCCTTACTGGATGTTCTGGCTCGGAGAGCGGCAGCTGTGTCGTTTGCGAAGCCTTCTGCTCCGGCAGCGGCGGGGTCTGATTACACGTGGCAGTGTGTATCTTGTGTCGCCGTCTCGCACAGTTGACTGGAGACACGCATCGCGCTGTGGCCCGTTTAATTATTGAGAGCGAAATCATGAATCGGACGGTGATACCTCGGATGTGGCGTCCCAGTTTTTCTCTTTTCTAAGCGGCCGCGTGTGTCAGTGTTGTGCGTCGGCCAGCGGAGCGGCGCGGCGGGGGAAGGCTAGTGTCCCGGACTCGAACAACGGACTCCCGCTTGCCAGTCTTCGGCTGTCAGATCTTCATCCCAGCACAGGTGACTGCTGATGTGAGGCCGTCTCCTTCTCGTCCTCACGAGTCCCCCAGGTTCGTAAAAATCAGACTTCAAATACATTTTAACTTCTGTCTTCTGGTGAGGCTGCTGCCTGCTATTCCATTACAGTGGCGGACTTGGTGCGTCTGTGTATTATGTAGTCTCTTCTTGCATAATGGTCTTCAGCACCGAAACTCACTGAAAACTACTGCTACTCTTCTTGTCGGGCCCACTGCGTCTCGCGCATTTATTCACTTCAGTTCACCAGAGGTGAACGACTTCACGGTCACTGCCTCTTCTGTCACATTGAAAAGCTTCTTGAAGAATCTTCTTAACGTCGGTCATTGGCTGTTGGAACGTAGGCGAGAGCCTTTGTTCACACGTGACAACTGAGAAACACGTGAGCCCGTCATTGCCTCTTCTGTCACGTTGAAAAGCTTCTCGATGAATCGTCTTAACGTCGGTCATTGGCTCTTGGAATGTAGGCGAGGGCCTTTGCTCACACGTGACAACTGAGAAACACGTGAGCCGGTTGGGCGATGCCCTGACGGCTGAATAGCTTATGTGGGGAGGGCGATGGTTTCTCCTGAACTTGCTGACTTCACTTTCATTTCACTAATTTATTTACTTATCTTAAGTACCACTCAACATTCCTCCACCCTTCGGAGAAATTCGCCCTCGAATTTACCACTCAACATTCCTCCACTCTTCACACGACAAAAGCACTAACTCAAGCAAAGAAAACTCTCGAGTTAGACTATTACACACGCTTCACATTAAGTATGTTGAAAATAATTTATCACTTTACTAAAGCACTGTACGCTCATGAATCACATAGTTCACACATAAATGGTTATAATAAGTGTAACACATCTTGATGAGAATGAATAAACAAAAATATATTTTTTACTTAGAAAATTACATAGCAACACCTGTTTAATCTACATTATATTAATGCAAGAATATCTATTCGACAGTATTGTTTATTTTAAGATGAGATTGTTTAGTAATGACTGGTGTACAATAAACAAAATTAATAAACTAGTGCTCACAAGTAGCCACTGAAGTACACCAGTTAAGAGTGTGGTATCCATGGAACAGGGATTTGATGGAGTGGTGTATTATTATTTGGCTTATTTTTTCGTCTTAAATAAAAGAAAACAGTACAAAGCAGAAACACCAACACAAAGGTTCCAGATATACCCGTTCCTAGCATTATAATTTTAGTGTTTTGTTCAATATTTAACTTTAGAGCATGTTACATCATAACATTGGCATCAATTTTGCCTTGCTGTGAGTTTATGAACATATCTAATGACTTCAGAAGGGAACTTTCAAGGGGGTCATTGAGGTACGACAGGTTTTGTGTAGAAAATACTTGCATTGCATTTTCTGGCCAATAAATTAGTGGGAAGGATAAATTAATGTTAGTTGTACCAGTAATTGTTGCGGGTAAATGGAAATTCGCTCATGAGATGGAACCAAACGTGCCGTTAATTATTAGTCCGCTTCCATGAAGTTCAAAATGTTGTGATGTTGTAGCTACACCGATCTCGTAACATTGCGCAAATATATCAGTTGGTTTACTGACTGCATATAACCAGTGATTTTCTACTTGCTCAAAAAAACATGATGTAGAAGTTAATATATCGGGTGGGCAATTGGTGGCGTCAGATTGTTCGAAAAATAATTGAGATTCACTACTATTGGTACGTAATTCGATTGCGCAAGATGGACATATAATAACTTGTTCCGATATGCAACTATTTAATTCCGAAGTTGTCATTACCGTGCTCGTATTGGTTGTTTGGGAGATTAAAAGTACTTTGTGTGTTCGGAACTGTAAAAATTTATTTAGTTTGCCCCATTTTACCGGAAATGATTGTACTCTGTAACAGTCATATGTATCCATTTTATGTGTAACAGGGAAAGATAAACGAACTCGTATTCTTGCATTATTTGTGTCCACTAGTACTGTAGCTAAGTGGTAATACTGTGGTAAATGTTTCGTATCTGCAGGAAATATTAAGTTCAATGAATCTGGCAATTGTCTTTCAATTTTAACTAATAATGAAATGAATGTAACCGGCGATAATAACGTGGGTGACAAATGTCCCTGTACTGCATAGTGGAGGGCTTCTTTTAATTCCTCCGCTGCTAGCCGTGCATCTATCCCCTGATCAGTAAGTAGCCTAAGCGATCTTCCTACTGCAAGTTTCTTATCCACAATATCGAGCCTTGTTTGTATGACTTTTCAGTCTTTATTCAGCGTAGCAGTAGTAGCTAGAAGATAATCGTTTAATTCTTGGGTGAGGTTCCCGATGACCCTGGTATTAGTAAAAACTGTTTGCTCCAATCCGTTTAATCTTGTTGTGTGCCATTTTATAGTGCCTTTATTTGATTCCGCAGTACTCTCTATGTTCTGTAATGAATTATTTAACTGATTAATATCTTCGTTATCCGCTGTACCGAAAATGGTCTTTAGCAGTTTACCTCCTGCGTCCACCCATCCACGTTTAACTCGTTTAGCGGTCTGCGGAAGTATATCTTGTAATTGACGCAACTGTCCTCTCAACTGTTCGTATGAGTAGTGTGATGTTTTAAATTCACTGGATATTTCTTCAAATATCTCTGGTGAACTTGCCCTTTCATCCAGTGTATTAAATTCTAATTCAAGGTTCATAACTTCATTACGTAAGGCCCATAAATTATACTATAATGAAATAGTCCACTTGTGACTGGTCAGAATTATAGTACCCTATTTTACAAAAATTACATCACTCATCAACTGCTTGATCTGTAGTCCGTTGTTCGTATTAGTCAATAATGCAATTATGATAAGCAGTACAGTCACAATGTAGTTGTCCATTATGCTAGAGGCGTTACCTGAAAAAGCAAACAACATGTTTATGGACCTACCAACCTAGTAAAAACAAAAACAAAGAAAAGAAGGAATACATTGTTAACTACAAGATCTACAAGTTTCTACGTTCAACTTTTTTTTCTTAAAAAGTAAACCATTATCTTTTATTAATTACTTACATTTGTATACTATCCACAGTCTACTATGATTCAACTTGGACATTCGCACCCTTGGTCGAAGATTGTATGGTGCCATGTCTGTATGTTGTGCTGGCGTGGCCACTCTTTTTCCTTTTTGGGTACTTCCTCCACCCTTCGGAAAAGCAGACACTATTGTTGAAGGAATTACATCTGGAGCGCCCTTAAAAGGTTTTAAACGACTTGCATGGACAATAGTAGTTCGGGTGGGCAGTTGCAGTTTAACGTTGAGTGGTGACGTGATCTCAATAATTTGATGAGGACCTCTGTAGTTTGTTACAAATTTCTTCGTTTTTCCTTTCGCAATGTATGTGGTTGACAGCATCACCCACTGACCGATTTTGTAATTTGGATATTTAGCTTGAGCATTACCTAATCTTTATTATCGTTCCAAAGCCTTTGTATTAGATTATTGAACCTTTTTCCATACATCTTTCATCGTCGACAGAAGTCTTTTACTGTTTCTCCGACTTTTCCGTTTTTCTGCCTGATTACATCAAAAGGGGACGGCATTTTTCTCCCATAGACTACTTCATAAGGAGACATGCCAGTTGCTTCATGCGTTTTGGCGTTGTATACCGATACGATTATTGGTAAATACGTATCCCAATTAGAATGTTGTTCGTTCATATAATAACTAAGCATATTTCCAAGTGTCCGATGAACTCTTTCTGTGCATCCGTTGCACTTAGGGTGTAACGGAGCTGTACGTAATTTACGTCTTTTTAGTAAGTGACATAGCTGTTTCATTAATTCAGACATAAAATTAGATCCCTGATCTGTGATAATAGCTTCAGGTAGGCCAAATTTAAGTATCCAGTTGTTAACTAAAGCTTGGGTAACTGTATTTGCTTGCTGATCTGGCAGACTCACCATAGAGATAGAGTGAAAAGTGATCTATAACTGTAAGAACTTATTAGCAGCAGGTGTTTTATGAAATGCCCGTAGAGATCCAGGCCACAGATTTGAAATGGACCTGAAGTCTCGGGGAGCCTCTGTAAGGGTATTTTTAAACCAGAAAGTTCAGCTCGTTGTGCGCACGCAATGCAATTACGAACGTACTGCGCAACATCCTGCTTTCTAGTTTGACACCAAAATTGCTCTGCTACGCGTCTTTCCGTTGTCTGCTGTCCACCGTGTCCTGCAAGGATATGATCATGGGTCTCTGCCGTTATTTCTTGTCTAAGGTGTTGGGGAACAACAATTCGCGGTCCAAGTTTTGTTTTACACCATCTCCAAAGCAAAATTGTTTTTGAGTTGCGTATTTTTTGCATTCTGTATCCTCATCATGTGCCTTTGTCCAGTCCTCAGTATCTCGGCCTGTTGCTTCCAAAAGTGCTATTTTCCGACTTAAGCAATCTGCATTCGTGAGTTTTTTGCCTGGTTTATGGATAACTTCGAAATCCATTTCGGAAAGACATAGGGCCCAACAGGTGAGACGACAAGATGGATCCTTTAACCCAAGCAACCATTTTAAAGCTGCGTGGTCTGTAATAACCTTGAATTTCCTACTATACATGTAGCATTTAAAGTATTTGATGCCACAGATAACACTTAACAATTCCTTCTCTGCCGTTGTTAGTTGTCTCTAAGCGTAGGCTATGGGGTGTTCCGTGCCATTAATATTCTGACTCAAAACAACTCCTACTGAATGACCACTTGCGTCACAGGATAAAATAAATTCTTTATTATCATCTGGGTAGGCTAATACTGGACTGTGTGTTAACTTATCTTTAAGGGTTTAAAATGCAGATTCACAATCTTGAGACCAATAAAAATTTTGCACCCTTTTTCAATAACTGGGTTAAGGGTCGGGCAATTTCAGCAAAATTTTGAACATATTTTCGGTAATACGATGCGAGACCAATGAAACTTTGTACTTCCTTAACGCGTTGTGGTGTTGGGAAGTCCTTAACTGCCGAAATTAATCGAGGATCTGTTTTAATTCCTCTTTTACTAATGACATGCCCTAGGTATGTAACCTCTGTCAATGCAAAACTACATTTTTCCATATTTAATGTTAATTTAGCTTTTCTAAGTCTCTGAAAAACGTTACGCAGACGCACAGCATGTTCATTAATGTGTTTGGAGAATACAATAGTATCGTCTAGATATACACAACATTGCTGAGCTTTGAGTCCTCGCAATACTCCGTCGAGTAGTCTTTGAAAAGTTTCTGGTGCATTTTTCAAACCGAAAGGCATTCTTTTATATTGGCAGTGGCCTCCAGGGGTAGAAAATGCTGTTTTATGCCTATCTTCAGGTGCAACTTCCAATGGATGATATCCGCTACGTAAATCGGTTGTTCAAAAGTATTTACTGTTACCCAAACTGTCAATGATATCTGTAATGTTTGGAAGAGGATAAACATCTGAGATAGTTTGTTTGTTAAGGTGCCTGTAGTCACAACAAAATCTATATCGTTTCGTACCATCGGGAGACTTCTTTGGAATAATTACAATATTTGAATTATAAGGCGAATCAGAATATTCTATAATTCCATCTTTTAGATGCTGTTCTAAACATTCATCCAGTACTGGTTGTAAGTGATGCGGAACTCTATAAAGCTTCCTATAAACTAGGGGGCTATTTCCTGTTGGGATCCTATGCTGTGTGATATCTGTTGCTGGCAGTGGACCTTCTGCATTAAATAAATCTTGGAACTCAACTAAAACTGCTTATATCGTGTCTCTATCATTTCCTTTCAAATGCTCAATCTTCTGGCGTCATGCGGTTTTATAGGCGTCTGGTTTCTGAACACCAGCAATATCTGACCAAATGAAATCTTCTTCTTCAATAGTACTGACTGTAACTACTAATATTCCCTTATGCAACTCTTTGTCCTCCACTCCGAAATTGTGAATATGTACCGGTACTTTTCTTTCTCCCTCAACGTCTTGAACCCGTACAACACTTCTACGTACAAAACAATGTGATACATCTAATTCCTCATTTTCCTCTAATGGCTCTATTAGACATATTGTATGTGTAGGTACCTCGGGGTCAATGGTCATCCAGAAAAGTTTTCCTGGGCCAAATGGTATCTTACCCCACGAATCAACCTTCAAGGATGTTGCACGCAATGCAGTTGATTTCGCCTTCCGGTTGGGGAAATCTTGCGGCAGCGGGCCCTTTGCAGCAGTGTCACCTAGCTGAAACACTATTCCGCTAAGTTCTACAGTTTGCTGTCTGAGGTCGATTTTAGCGTGATGTTTATTCAGGAAATCCAGCCCTAGGATCGCGTCGTACCCGTCAGTTTCCTTTGTTACCACTTCTACATCTTCATGAAATTGTACACCGTGAATATAGAGAATCAATTATGTACATCCTAACGACTTCACTGAATCTCCTCCTACCCAACTGAATCTATACTTTGGAGGGTTATATTTCTTTTCTCCAATGCATTACTTACTATTGATACGTTTGCGCCTGTATCCACCAGTATCCTTACCTCTTTATCCTGTATGGTAGCAGATAAGCAGCATTCCTCCTTCACATTCGCCTTAATGCCATGAAATTTTATTGGGAACGCCTGGCGGCGGCTCCGACATTCCTGTTTGAGTTTAACTGACTTCTATTTCCAAAAACTTTCTTAGACCTCCATTTCTTGAATGTGTGACCTATTCTTTGACAGCGGAGTGGAGCGGCGGGGGAAGGCCAGTGTCCCGGACTCGAACAATGGACTCCCGCTTGCCAGTCTTCGGCTGTCAGATCTTCATCCCAGCTCACAGCACAAAGAATAGGACTGTTGATGTGAGGCCGTCTCCTTCCCGTCCTCAAGAGTCCCCCGGGTTCGTAAAAATCAAATACCTTTTAACTTCTGTCTTCTGGTGCCAAGGTTGCTGCCTGCTATTCCATTACAGCGGCGGACTTGGTGCGTCTGTGTATTATGTAGTCTCTTCTTGCATGACGGTCTTCAGCACCCAAACTGACTGAAAAATACTGCTACTCTTCTTGTCGGGCCCACTGCGTCTCGCGTATTTATTCACTTCAGTTCACCAGAGGTGAACGACTTCACGGTCATTGCCTCGTCTGTGACGTTGAAAAGCTTCTCGAAGAATCTTCTTAACGTCAGTCATCGGCTCTCGGAACGTAGGCGAGGGCCTTTGATCACTCGTGACAACTGAGAAACACGTGAGCCGGTCATTGCCTCTTCTGTCACGTTGAAAAGCTTCTCGATGAATCTTCTTAACGTCGGTCATTGGCTCTTGGAATGTAGGCGAGGGCCTTTGCTCACATGTGACAACAGAGAAACGCGTGAGCCGGTCGGGCGATGCCCTGACGGCTACATCGAAAGCGTCCGCTTATGTGGGGAGGGCGATGGTTTCTCCTGAACTTGCTGACTTCACTTTGATATCACTAATTTATTTACTTATCTTAAGTATCACTCAACAATATATACCTATATATATGAAGTATACCTTGGCTTTTGAGAGACTTGTCCAACTGTGATACAAGGCGCTGAATGGCTGTCTCACAAACTTCCTGGGGCTGCGATGTCAACCAGTTCCACTGGACGTCGTCGTCCACAGGAGTGTAGGAAAGATTATGCTGCCGTTCTTCTATGACCAAGATGGCCCCTTCTGATTCACTTTCTGCAGCACGGGACAACAGTGAATGCCCAGCGTTACTCGCAAACTTTGACCACCCTTCGCCAATCGATCTAATAATAACGACCACGCAATCTCATCTGTGGGGACATTTTGCTCCACAACAATGCAAAGTCTCATACGGCCAACACAGACGCGGCACTCCTGCAGAAATTCAAATGGGAGGTTCTCGGCCACGCTACATACTGTCCGGACCTCTCTCTCCATGTGATTACACAATTTCTGGTCCCCTTAAATAGGCTCTGAGAGCAAACTATTCATCTCGGTCGACGACGTCCAACTGTACGTACAGAAGTGGTTATCATCGGAGCCGGGAATTTTGTGAGACAGCCATTCACCGCTTTGTGTCAAAGTGGGACAAGTGTCTCAACAGCCAGGGTCAATACTTCTAACATACAGGTACTGGTTTCTCTAATTATGCCACCGGCTCGTTCCTTTTGAACACCCCTTATAAACTGTAGACGCACTATTGCCTTGTGTGTTCCTGCAATGTTACGGAATATAAAGGCCAGCCTCTAGCAGTTTTTTGCCATTCTTCTTTAAATTGTTAGGGTCAGTATTTTGCAGCCACGAGGTATTGGGTCGATATTTAGGTAATATTCACGCAACACCTTTTTTCTATTTGATGTTAATAAATTCCTCTTGACGTCTAGAGTATTTTGCGTATCTCATAGATGTTGTGCATCAGGTGGAACAATTTTTTCGTGGCTGGGGTTCCCAGGAATGTCCATTTCTACTTCAGGGCCTTACTTCTCGCAGTATCAGTTCTTCCGATCTCATTTTCGTTTACTCCCCTTCCCTTTCCATAATTTTGTCTTCAGGTTCATTTCCATTACACCGAAATCGCATACAATCTTTCAACCATTCACATTTCCCTTCTTTGCTTAGTAGGGCTGCTAGCTGAAACCATCTGAACTTTTGATATTCATCGGGCTGCTTCTCTTTTCTCAAAGGGTCTCTTTACTTTCTCTGTAGGCGGTGTCTTTAATCATGCTTGCTTCAGAAGGCTCGCATTTTGTCTCTAGCCACACCTGATTAGCCATTTTCTGCTTACTGCCAATTGTTTAGGCTTCTGTATTCCCTTCCGTCAGCTGCGTTTTTATACTGTACGTACTCTTTTCGTCAGTTAAGTTCAGCACCGTGTGTTGTCTACCTCTATTAAATATTCGCTTCTCTTGACTATATGAATAATTTTTTGTCTCCTCATACATTCTTTCAACCTGTTCATCATCTGCGAAGTTATTAGGCCATATGAAATTAAACTACTACTGTGGTAGCCTCCATTCATATCTTGGCTAATACAATGTGTTCAAAATGCTGTTCATAATATCTTGCCTATTTTCTATTTTTATATTGTTAGTGGACAGACACCTACCTGATTCTCTGTTTCTAGAACTTTTCTCTTAACTGTGCTGGGGTACTGTTCCCCTTGCCACCGCACTTTGCCAACTCCCACTAAGCCGAACTTCAGCCTATCCATTTCCGTTTTTAAATTTTGTAATCTGCCATGGTAGAGCTGTCAATAATTAATTTGAAAAGCAAGGAAAATACAAATTGGTCATCGCTCTTCTGCTGACTTGCGCGTTTCTACTTTATCTCGTTCGTGTAATTTTCAGCTGAATACGATTGACTGAATGGGATGTGTGCGTATTCCTTAAGTCACTATTTGTTTGCTGTCAGCTGCAGCAAGAGTGGGAGTTACATTAACGGGTATCAGCCAGCAGTACCAAGCTAAGGTCAAGGAAATGCCGGTTCTAGGCGCTTCAGTCTCGAACCACGCGACCGCGCGGTCGCAAGTTCGAATCCTGCCTCGGGCATGGATGTGTGTGATGTCCTTAGGTTAGTTAGGTTTAAGTAGTTCTAAGTTCTAGGGGATGATGACCTAAGATTTTAAGTACCATAGTGCTCAGAGTGATTTGAACCATTTTTTGAAGGAAAAGCTTTCTCCATTCAACTGAAAGCCTTACTGAACCACCTTCGAACTTCAGAGTCAACTCATGGCGTTCCAGATCGAGCCATCTTCCCGGGTGAATGATCCCAAACGAAAGCCTCCCATCAGGTCACGAAGAAAGCTGGTCAATATGGAAGACCCTCACCAGGCTGCGTTCTGGACTTGGAAGAACGAAGACCAACTTGAACAACTGGAGATTTACATGCAACTCCACAGCATGTGAATGTGGTGAAGAACAGACAATGAGTCATCTTATTGTCTGCAGCCTATGCCCAACGTCATGCACGCCACAGAATGTCATCGATGCCACCAAGGAAGTATGCGAAGTTGCTGCATACTGGCCATGCCGCATTTAATAGTATTGTAATGCCTATAATACCATGTTTTCGAACATTTCGTTTAACTTGTAAGCTATAGTGTGTGTTTCTGACACGATTAAATAAAAAAATAAATTAACTTGGTTACTTGCACTGGGGAGTCGGAGCAGGTTTTATGTTACGTTTTTAACAATGTCTCGTTTCAGTGACAGGCACGCTATGGTAAGTAAAAATAGGTACTGAGGAGACGAAGTGTATTACCAAATAAACGAATGTGGGTTTGTGCTTAAGAAAAGATGTTCTGTTTTTTATATCTTCGCAATGCACATACGTTACCTGATGAGAAGTACCCGGATACGTGTTAGTGGGCTTTAATTAGGGGCGTGACTACCTTCCGCGTTTATGGTTCAAATGGCTCTGAGCACTATGGGGCTTAACAGCTGAGGTCATCAGTCCCCTAGAACTTAGAACTACTTAAACCAAACTAACCTAAGGACATCACACACATCCATGCCCGAGGTAGGATTCGAACCTGCGACCGTAGCGGTCGCGCGGTTCCAGACTGAAGCGCCTAGAACCGCTCGGCCACATCCGCGTTTATGACGGCGTAAATCTGAAGGGGATACTTTGAATGACTTGTCTGAATTTCTGTGGAAGAACCTAATCCTGTTCTTCCTCAAGAACAGACACCCGAGGGGGTAGAGATGCTGGACTCTTGGGGGGGGGGGGGGGGGGGGGTTCGAGTCATTCTAAAGTTGCTCCATCGAGCTCAGGTCGGGACTCTTGGCAGGCCAGTCCATTTTTGGATTATTACTTACCATAAACCAGTCCTCAATTTCATGCTGATACAGACACCGTCTATGAACTATTGCGCTACTGTTTACAGTACTCAATTCCTTAAAATGTGTTCGTATCCTTCTACATTTAGTATTTTTCCTAAGAGCAATAAGAGTTCCACACCGTAAGAGCGCAGAAAACACCAGCACCGTAATACTACAACGACCGTACTCCACTGTTGGCACTATAACATTCTCCAGGCATTCGCCAGCGCAAACCTTCTTACAGAGTAATTCACACTCGAAGTCACTCGTTCCCAGTCACCTGCCAGTGAGATTCACGGCTTGTGAGGAGCTGCTCCGCCATTGGATGCCACGCTTTTTAACTTCGTGTGCACGTAATGGTAGCTGAATTTATGGCAGAACTTTGCAAGACACGAGTGATTCCTTCCACAGATGTCATGCTATACTTTACAACCACCCTCCGTCGTGGCGACAGTCCTCGTTCGTCGGTACATGAGGCCTATCTTGTATTGTTTTAGTTATGGCTGTTCCTTCACGACCACGTCAACAACAGTTGTCTTGGGCAACCTTAGAGGGCTTGAAATTCTCCTGATTAACTTGTTTGTCACGTGACACGCAATGACTAGTGCTGTGTTGGCAGAAGAGTCAACATCGTGTTACTAGGAGAGGCCGAAATGTACACGTTTTAGCTCACGCAGGCTGGCGTGAGGCGGGAAGAACTATACTGACGTGAGGTCTGAAACATGACAATGAATTAGAATTCAGAAAGCGGACATAATTAGTTTGATACTTAACTTTAATCCATTAATGATGAACGTCGCTCTTGACGGTACATGATTCAGTATCATCTGTTCAGAATACATTCTTGAAAAATATGGATTTGGATTGTTTGGGGGAAGAGACCAAACAGCGAGGTCATCGGTCTCATCGGATTAGGGAAGGACGGGGAAGGAAGTCGGCCGTGCCCTTTCAAAGGAACCATCCCGGCATTTGCCTGGAGTGATTTAGGGAAATCACGGAAAACCTAAATCAGGATGGCCGGACGCGGGATTGAACCGTCGTCCTCCCGAATGCAAGAATATGGCGCCTTGCTAGGTCGTAGCAAATGACGTAGCTGAAGGCTATGCTAAAATTTCGTCTCTGCAATTGAGAGCGTATGTAGACAGTTAACCATCGCTAGATAAATCGGCTGTACAACTGGGACGAGTGCTATGAAGTCTCTCTAGACCTGCCGTGTGGCGGCGCTCGGTCTGCAATCACTGATAGTGACAACATACAGGTCCGACGTATACTAACGGACCGCGGCCGATTTAAAGGCTATCACCTAGCAAGTATGGTGTCTGGCGGTGACACCACAACTAGTCCACGTTCGAAGTCACTGAGCTCTCCGGACAGACCCATACTGCTATCAATGGTTCTCTTCTTAGACAACATTGGCGAATCTACCTCTCGTCATATCTAGTGGTCAATTCTACACGACATAGGGGTGTGCAGATACTTTTGATCAGATAGTGTAGTTACGAGAGAGGCAATCATGCAGGTCAATGACCACCAGACACATTTGCTTGACTCAGTTCTTATATTGCTTCTGGACAAAATGTTATTTGGCTTGGTCAACATATATGGAGCAACCTAATGTCGAAATACACATAAACGGTATATCCAGCGTCGTGGAAGACAGTGCCGTTAGGACCCTGCGCAAACTGATCAACGTGATTTTGCACTCTCAGCGCTCTCGAGTGGCGGTTGCCGGCTTTATTTGGCTCGCAACCCATACACTTCATTCGCGAAAATGAACGCGTGCAGAATTACTGCACTGAAGCGCGAAAGAAACTAGCATGCGTATTCAAATACAGAGACATATAAACGGACAGAATATGACGCTGAGGTCGTCAGCGTCTATATGAGACAAGTGTTAGACAGGTTACTGCTGCTACAATGACAGGTTATCATGATTGAGTTGCAACTTGGTGCTACAGTCGCCGCACGAGCGATGAGATGCAGCATCTACGAGATAACGATGAAGTAGGTATTTTCCCGTAACGCCATAACACGAGTGTACCGTGAACATCAGGAATCCGGTAAAACATCAGATCTCCGACATCGCTGCGGCCGGAAAAAAGACCCTGCAAGAACGAGACCAACGACGACTGAACAGAATTGTTCAACGTGACAGAAGTGCAACCCCTCCGCAAACTGCTGCAGATTTCTATGTTGGGCCATCAACAAATGACAAAGTGCGAACCATTCAACGAAACATCATCGATATGGGCTTTTGGAGCATAAGGCCCACTCGTTTACCCTTGATGACTGAACGACAAAGAGCTTTAAGCCTCGCCTGGGACCGTCAGCACCGACATTCGACTGTTGATGACTGGAATCATGTTGCCCAGTCGGACGAGTCTCGTTTCAAATTATATCGAGAGGATGGTCGTGAACGGGTATGAAAACAACATCATGAATCCATGGACCCTGCATGTGCGCAAGGGACTGTCGAAGATGGTGGAGGCTCTGTAATGATGTGGGATGTGTGCAGCTTGAGTTGTATGGGATCCCTGATACGTCCAGGTACGACTCTGATATGTGACACAGACCTAAGCATCCTGTCTGATCATCTGCATCCATTCTTGTCCATTGTACGTTCCGACGGACACAATTTTAGCAACACCGTGCGAAATCCCATACGTCCAGAATTGCTAGAGTATCTCCAGGAACTTTCTTCTGATTTTAATCGCTTCCACTGACCACCAAACTCCTCAGGCATGAACATTATTGAGCATATTTGGGATGCCTTGCAACGTGCTGTTCAGAAGACATCTCCATACACCCCCCCCCCTTCCCCTCGTACTCTTACGAATTTATGGACAGCCATGCAGGAATCATGGTTACAGGTCCCTCCAGCGCTACTTCAGACATTAGTCGAGTCCATGCCACGTCGTGTTGCGGCACTTCTAAGTGCTCGGGAAGTCCCTACACCATATTAGACAGGTGTACCAGTTTCTTTGGCTGCTTAGTCTATGTTAGTTCCATTAAAACACACATTTCCTGTCTTGATAATATGCTAGTCATGTTTCTGTCCGTCGTATACATAAATAAAATCTTCAGTATCTGCGAACGTGTAATAATACTGAGTATTAAAAAACAGTCTTTCTTAATCGCGATTTTTTATTTATTTAGTGCCAACCGGTTACAGCGCATCACATGGGGAGTTAATTTATAGCAATCACTGTTTCTCCACGATCATGTTGTTCAAACATCTAATAAGAGTGAAATGAAAGATACATGTTCACTCAGGAAGGACATCGGCTTGTAAAATATCAGCAAATCGAACAAACTCATTACAGACAAAGAATGCACTAATATTTATAGAATATCAAATATTAAAGAAGTTACTTTTATTAATTTCATAGCAAACTCCCACAACCTTTTAGAAAACACGATGGTGGAAGGAAATTGGATGTAGAACGATTCGAACCCTTTTCGAATCCATCCACCATTGTGGATCGGGGAACCTCTACCAACTATACCATTCCCAATGTTCTAAACGTTTTATTAGCAGAAATCTTAATGATATTTAATTATAGCGCATTCTGACAGGAATTATACATTTTCATTAATCTTCGGTGCATCATTGCCTTGAGACTTTACTCTCACAAGACGCGAATTATTACGCGAAGTTAACTAAATAGAGAAGTTCTGTAACCACCAATACATTTCTAGTCATTTTATTATACCAAATAGTACCAATAACGATTCGTTCTAGAGACGTTGAATGTTCTGGTACTTAAAAACAGTATATATTCAGAAGGTGTGACGTATAATACAAAACCCACCGAATATGAAGTTCTATTGTAACCGAGACATAGAGCATGGTGTCTTGCTATCTCCGTGACGTAAGAAGCGTTCCTGCCTCCTGTTGGTTCCACTTTACGTGGCACGGTGCCGAAGTATCGCAGGACTTATTGTGTTTCACGTGTCCAAATGGCTCCACAACGAGCAGGAGCAGCAAGTGGCGTCACAAAACTCGTAAAGCGCCTCGTCAGCGTTATCTAACTCTTCCGTCGGCTTTAGCAACAGTTAAAAAGAGTTTGGAGACTACAGAAAACCATTCTGCCGACGAGGAAATTGATATGCAAACAGATACTGCCGCTACGCAGCCCGTTGCCGTGTCAGTCGTACAAGTTTGCCGTGTCGTCTCTGGCGAACGTATTCCACCTGGGACCAAACCTTGTAGTGCCCTCAGTGTTTACAGAGTACACCAACAGATCGCCAGCCGGCACCCTGGGAGGGGTACGGGCGCCTCCGCCTGCTGCGACTCTCGCCGACAAGAATTTGCAGCGATTGTGGCGTCGGGCTGCGTTGTTCCGCCGAATGTGCGACAAGGAGGGAGAATCAATAACACGGCGGATTCCACCTTGCCGTGCGGCGGAGGTAGTCGGGGCAGGCGGCGGCGGTGGCAGAGGCAGCCGCGAGGGTGGGAACACTCCATCCCCCACCACCACTCCATGGCTGCGGGGGTGGGTGGCGGAGGGGGCGACAGCAGAGGCTGGCTTTCCGCGGCGCTGCGCACCGAGCTCATTTCCTGCCGCCCCCGCATCAGATAGATTAAGTGAAAGTTAAATATACAAATTAATACTTAGGCCCCTCCCCGCTCCTCGAATTGCGGCGAGCGTGCAGTTAATATCTTAGGCAACTGTGGCGCCGGGGTCGCCTGCTCCCTGGCCCGGTAATTATCCGCTCCAAGGCACCTGTCCCGGTGGCGCCTCTTCCGCCGGCTGCGCCATAAAACGCCTCGCTGCGGGCGTTTAGCTGCCGATCGGGGAAACAGCAGAGCAGCGGTCGCTGCAAAACGGCCAATTTCTTTCGTGGCGCACCATGCTTCACCAATAACAGTTGTTCAAAGCTTAGATCACGCATGTATACTTATCGAACCCCCATATAGCTGCTATATTAAGGTCTCTATGTCTAAATCTCCATATATACTGCGCTAGCTACCGTACGGTGCTTGGCGGAGGGTACCCTCAACCGGTACCAGTTATTTCCTGCCTGTTAAACTCGCAAACAGAGCGGGGCAAATGCGGCTGTCATCAAGCATCCGTATGAGCCCTGATCCACATATCTCACCTTCGTGGTCCTTACTTGAAACGTACGTAGGCGGCAGTGGAATTGATCAGCAGTCAGCTTCAAATACCAGTTATATAAATTTTCCCAATAGTGTTCCTCGAAAATAATGTCATCTTCCCTCCGGGGATTCCCTTTCGAGTTCCCGGTAACAAATCCGCCAGCCCACCTCTGAATTGCTTCGATGTCTTCCTATAGTCCGAGCTCGTACGGATCAAAAACACTTGAGCAGTTCTCAAGAATAGGTCGCATTAGCGTCCTATACGCCGTCTCTTTTACACTTTCCCAATCGAAGTCATCCATTTGCTTTCCTTACTACAATGCTCTAGTGCTCGTTTCGTTTCATTTCATATCGCTTTGCAACATTATGCCCAGATATCTTAACGACGTGACTGCGCTAGGCAGGACACTACTAATGTTGTATACCAACAGTACAGGTTTGCTTCTCCCACTCATCCGCATTAACTTACTTTCTTTCTACCTTTATAATTAGCTGTCTTTTATCACATCAATTAGAAATTTTACCTGAGTCATCTTGTATCCTAGACTCACACAACTTCTGCTTCTTCCCGTACACTACAGCTTCATAAGCAAACAACCGCAGATTGCTACCCACCCTGTCCGCCAGATCATTTGTGTATATAGGAAAGAATGGCGGTCCTCCCACACTTCCCTGGGTCACTTGAGACGATTCCTACGTCTCTGATGACTACTCCTCGTCGAGGACAACATAGTGGGTCAAGAAGTCTTTGAGCCACTCACATGTCTGTGGACCAGTTCCATACGCTCGTACCTTCGTTAACAGACTGTAGTGGGGCGCACTATCAAATGGTTTCTTGTAATCTATAAATATGTAATATACCGATCGCCCTTCATTCATAGCTCGCAGTATGACATGTGTAGAAACGGCAAGGTGAGTTTCGCACGAGCGATGCTTTGTAAAATCGTGCTGATACGTGGGCATAAGCTTCTCTGTCTCAAGAAAGTTGCCTATGTTCGAAATGAGAATATGTTTGAGGATTCTGCAGCAAAGCGATGTTAAGGATATTTATATGTAATTTTGCGTCTTTTCATTCACGCTCCTTATACGGCTGTCACCAGTCCTTTTTTTCAGTCGCTTGGAACTTTGCACTGGGCAAGAGAGTAACTGCAACGTAATTAAGAGGTCGGTGCCGTAGAGTTCCCTCTGTAAAACTGAATTGAGATTCCATCCGGAACTGGTGACTTACTTGTTTTCAACATAGAAACGACGCGAAGGAAGGAAACAAGCGGAATTGGTTTTATTAAGCATTACGCAAAGTGGACCCATCAGTTGCAGTAATTCTCTTTTGTAACTGAAAACAGTCATTTATATTAAGAATTGACACACCTGTTGTATTAGTTTTACTCGTGCAGTAGCACAGCTAACATAACTTCTCCGAAAATCTCAGTATTAATGCCTTGGTTACCGTTTTTACGTTTGGTCAGGTGAAGGGAGAACGAACAGTTTGATTAATTGTATTAACGTTTCGTTTTACAATCGACAGACCCGTAGTTATTCAGTAAAGGCCATACGCATCTGCTTAATAACTTTCGGAGTTATTCTTGGTGGGAATAGTTAGTGACTCGCCCTGTGCAGTGAAACAACTTCTTTGCCATTAGACGTTCGTGGAAACAAATTAAGAGCTCATTTACTTTTTACTCCCATAATATTGTAATGATATATGTTAATGTCACCTTATCATCTGTCGGTTTAATTTCCTTGATAGCGTCTGTCACTATTCAGAATTGGTCCTAAATCCCGTGTCTCTTCTGACCCCATCAGTCACATGGATTTGCCTTTTGGTGCTTACGCCTCCTATTCAGGCGTGGGCCATGAGATGTACGGTACATCCTCATCTCCCTGCAGCAGCTACTGAACTGCACCGAGATATTGCAGCGTTTAACGGTAGAGTTAACCCAGGAATGGTCAAAGTGTCACAGAACCTCCGCAGAACTTTCACTTGTGTGCGCTTCAGATGCTTTTGTTTCGCCCAAGTCAAATGATCCCTAATATTGTATTTTTCAAATTTCACCAGCCAGTTTCCTGCTTCCCCATCTCTCAACGTTTCATGTTAATTGTTAAAATCTGTAGACTACACATTTGCTCAAAGTTTCCTGTAACGTGACCAACAACAGTACTTGGTTTCACAAAATTTGTGATTTGGTACACTCCACTTAATTTTTTCCGTAGCTGATGGCCTAAACCTCCCTCACTCCTCCCCTAAGACTTATACCTAGGTGCAGAAATGTGTTTTAGAAATTTTGTTTTTCACATGACATACCATTAAGTTTCCTGGCGTTGTTCTGCTGCACCATAAATTCATCTTTCTTAATTCTGAAAAACTGTGTTTAAGTTTGTATAGTAAGTTATTTCTTTACAATTGCTTGGACATTATATAACCATTTTCGAAGGTCACTTATTTCCATTTCGTCATAAGTCAAATAAAAGAAAAGATGGTACCCAGTCAGGGTTTCAAAGTTACTGGTATATTAGTGACGTGCAAGACTACCATTCTCGTATATTATGAAAATTAAATTGAAATAGCTTTGCTTAAAAGACGGACTTACTACAAAATATGCAAGTGATTAGGTCAGGTGTAATTCACATGTGACACACTATGTTGAAAGGAACAGTCAACAACTCTGGGTAGAAATGGAAATTTGAGGGGCTTATAAGCATAAAGTAGCACTTAAGAATGGATGAAATATCTTTATTCAGACTTAGATTACATTTTATCATGCTTGCAACTTGAGAGTGTTAGTCAAGAAATCAAACTAAGAATATGCAATGAACAAAAGATTATTCATCATAGAAGCATGAGATAGACTGAACATCTAACGGGCTGCGAGATACGCTGCAGAATAATGAAAATGCAATCCAATACACGTAAACTGGCACAGCCTCGAATAGATAGTTAGCACTTCTTAATATCAATTATGACTAGTTTCAGTTCAATAACAGAACAGTGAACATGACCAAATTCAGATCTTGTAATTGAGAATAAAAGTTTCTTAACAGCATTTCGAAATGCAATTCTAAAGCATTTTATCTAAAAATAGAATCAAACAGAACCTAAGATGGCGATAGAGCTAGCTCAAGCGAACCAACAAATGGATACTAATATCAAAAAAGCATTAATTTATGAGGCCAAAAATAAAAATAAAAGTCTAAATGAAACAAAAACAATTAATAAGCTTCGGGAGAGTAATGCAATTATAACAAAACAGATAAGGAAACACAGGAATCATCATTCATGATGATGACTATATTAACGAAATACACAGATTTTGGGATGAAAATGGTATTACCAAATCCAATATGAAGAACACTCTTAAGAGGGAAGAAAACATATAATAATGTGTTTTGGTTCACAGACTGTGAAAAATTCAAATTTAAGTCTAGGGTCACATAAATGCCAGACCTTAGATAAGCAGAAAAACTGGTGGTCCAGTTGTGAAATGTATCAGATGGCCAAACTTTAAGCTAAATAAGATACTAAATGACAAACTCAAGAAAGATTATGCCTTTCTACAATTGTACAACACGAAAAGCAACATTGAATTAGTCAACATTATTAATGACGTTATAGCAGTTCAAGGAGCCACCTTACCTTATATTACTATCGTAGATCTGTATGAAAACGTTACACTCTAAGAAATCACTGAAATCAATAAGAAGAACGTAATTAGATATGGAAAAATAATCATCATCGAAATGGTTGAGCTGACAGAATTTTTGGAGCTAGTTCTGGATTTTAATTATTTCTAAATTCAAGACAAAATATACCTTCAACCTTAAAGTTTATCTGTGGCAAAGGAGCCCATCTGGAACAGTGGTAGATAGATTTATAAATGACAAGGAATAGCAATTCTTTAATAAATTCCCACAAATAGCTGAAAAATTATACATCATAAAATGATGATTCTATTGTCTATAGGTAATAAAGCAGAATTAAATGATTTGGTGGGCAAAAGAAATGCAGTGCACGCTAAATATTTTTACGATTGAGTTGGAAACAAATAACAAATTTCTTAGATTTAACAGTAACCGAAGTTAGACTTAAAGCATAAAGTATCCATTTTTAGAAAGCCTACAGCCATAAATGTCATTTAAAAGTCTAATTCCGCCATCTGCAGCTATATCAATTACTTTATGGTCACCGATATTCTCTAACGGCTGCTACCTGCAAATGAAATACTGAAAGAACTTTACATCTCAAAACAAATAGCAATAAATAACGATTCCAAAAGCAATTATGCGGAACTACTGTACAAGAAGAGAGAAGAAAAAGAAAAACAGTGCCAGATGCCGCCGATAGGCAGCATAAATGTTCTTCGCTGTTATTCAGGACACGCTCAGATTAGACCTTGCAATTTTTAGTTATAGGAAATCACAAGACGTTACACTTCAGAGATATTTGTTTTTAGCACTCCGTCTTCAGGCCACAAGTGGCCCATCGGGACCATCCGACCGCCGTGCCATCTTCAGATGAAGATGCGGATAGGAGGGGCGTGTGGTCAGCACACCGCTCTCCCGGTCGTTATGATGATTTTCTTTGACCGAAGCCGCTACTATTCGGTCGAGTAGCTCCTCAATTGGCATCACGAGGCTGAGTGCATCCCGAAAAATGGCAACAGCACATGGCGGCTGGGTGGTCACCTATCCAAGTGCCAGCCACGCCCGACAGCGCTTAACTTCGGTGATCTCACGGGAACCGGTGTATCCACTGCGGCAAGGCCGTTGCCGATATTTGTTTTTAATAACTTGTATTTACCTTCTCTCTCTCTTTGTTTTACAGCCTTTATACCTTCACATCGACTAACGAACTTTTCCTTCTCTACTGACTAGTACGTGAACAAAATTCAGACTCTACAAAATGTCTTACATCGAATTATTACATGCTTAACCCTTAACAATCATATATACAGGGTTATTACAAATGATTGAAGCGATTTCACAGCACTACAATAATTTTATTATTTGAGATATTTTCACAATGCTTTGCACACACATACAAAAACTCAAAAAGTTTTTTTAGGCATTCACAGATGTTCGATATGTGCCCCTTTAGTGATTCGGCAGACATCAAGCAGATAATCAAGTTCCTCCCACACTCGGCGCAGCATGTCCCCATCAATGAGTTCGAAAGCATCGTTGATGCGAGCTCGCAGTTCTGGCACGTTTCTTGGTAGAGGAGGTTTTAACACTGAATCTTTCACATAACCCCACAGAAAGAAATGGCATGGGGTTAAGTCAGGAGAGCGTGGAGGCCATGACATGAATTGCTGATCATGATCTCCACCACGACCGATCCATCGGTTTTCCAATCTCCTGTTTAAGAAATGCCGAACATCATGATGGAAGTGCGGTGGAGCACAATCCTGTTGAAAGATGAGGTCGGCGCTGTCGGTCTCCAGTTGTGGCACGAGCCAATTTTCCAGCATGTCCAGGTACACGTGTCCTGTAACGTTTTTTTCGCAGAAGAAAAAGGGGCTGTAAACTTTAAACCGTGAGATTGCACAAAACACATTAACTTTTGGTGAATTGCGAATTTGCTGCACGAATGCGTGAGGATTCTCTACCGCCCAGATTCGCACATTGTGTCTGTTCACTTCACCATTAAGAAAAAATGTTGCTTCATCACTGAAAACAAGTTTCACACTGAACGCATCCTCTTCCGTGAGCTGTTGCAACCGCGCCGAAAATTCAAAGCGTTTGACTTTGTCATCGGGTGTCAGGGCTTGTAGCAATTGTAAACGGTAAAGCTTCTGCTTTAGCCTTTTCCGTAAGATTTTCCAAACCGTCGGCTGTGGTACGTTTATCTCCCTGCTTACTTTATTCGTCGACTCCCGCGGGCTACGCGTGAAACTTGCCCGCACGCGTTCAACCGTTTCTTCGCTCACTGCAGGCCGACCCGTTGATTTCCCCTTACAGAGGCATCCAGAAGCTTTAAACTGCGCATACCGTCGCCGAATGGAGTTAGCAGTTGGTGGATCTTTGTTGAACGTCGTCCTGAAGTGTCGTTGCACTGTTATGACTGAATGATGTGAGTGCATTTCAAGCACGACATACGCTTTCTCGGCTCCTGTCGCCATTTTGTCTCACTGCGCACTCGAGCGCTCTGGCGGCAGAAACCTAAAGTGCGGCTTCAGCCGAGCAAAACTTTATGAGTTTTTCTACGTATCTGTAGTGTGTCGTGACCATATGTTAATGAATGGAGCTACAGTGAATTTATGAAATCGCTTCAATCATTTGTAATAGCCCTGTAGTTTCGTAGTACAAACAATGCTAATTTATTCCGTGCACTACAAAGTCGTTGATACACTGAGCACAAAAATGAAAATAATATAATTATAATTACATTTTTAATATCATGAATACTTCTTTAAATCATGAAAATAAGGTTTGACATCGTCGTAATATTAATTTTTATCATTGCAGCACTACATTGCCCTCTTTGGATGTACAGTCACACTTGTTTGACTGGACATCCAAGCAGGCTTATTTTTCTTGTCTGTTCTGTGTAAAGTTCACTGTGTTCTTTCACTTGGAAGCATGTGCTTCGTTTACTTTTAAGTCTCAGGGATTTTGAGTTACGCTCCCCCATTACGGCAAAGGTCAGTGGGAAAAACCCCGGAAAAAAACCACGGCGGAGCGAGCACATCTTCCTTACCCTCTTTTTTAAGTTTCAACATTTGAATATTCACTTCGTATGACATTTAATAATGGTACAATTTCGTGATAGTGCTGCTGCTGACGATGGCTGGCGACTTGGTGTACTGCAATACCGTTGTCTCGCCCCATCAGGTAAGTCTGCGGTGGACTGCGATGACGTGGCAGGGTGCGGCAAGGGATGATGGATGACGTCGCTGCAGTATGCTGCCCTCAGCGACACATGTGCTCAGCATCCCAGCATACAGACACATGAAATTCAAACAGCAGTATCAGTTCCTTCAATTAATATCTAAATTACATCATATTTCACGCACTCTTTAACTCAACAAGAAGAGTGAGTGTGTGTGTGCTTTTTTTTTTTTTTTTTTTTTTTGTAAGGTGTTCGACTGTTTGTGAGTTTCTTTATTATGATGCGAGTCCATTAGTCCTTCCGACGTATCTGACTATCTGCAATTAAAGGTTCATGTAATTACGTTCCTACATTGATACAGTTCTGCAACGGGTTTAATGATATAGTCAGTAGCAGTTCCCAACACTGTTACGACTCACCACTGTTGCTGACTGATCGATAAAAACACTTGCTCTTGAGTTTTAGTTTACCTGGAATGTTACGTCCGCGCATGTGGTACCAAACACACTCTGAATACTTAGCATTACTAAACACTCGTGGCACAAAATTTGAAAACGAAATCATGGTAACACAACGCACTCATTGAGCGTCCACTTCTGTGTTAAATTCCACTCTTTCGCCAGTGAAATAAAGTTCGTACGCGCAGAGTATATTGTTCACAAGAAGTGTTTGTTCATAGGTCATCTGTGACATGTTCACTCCACCAAGTAGTCCCTCGATCACAGTTATCAAGTCTGACAAGGTAAAGGGTAATGCAGTATGTAAAGGGGGACGAAAATCTAATAGTCATGGGCGACTGGAATGCAGTTGTAGGGGTAGGAGTAGAAGAAAAGGTTACAGGAGAATATGGGCTTGGGACAAGGAATGAAAGAGGAGAAAGACTAATTGAGTTCTGTAATAAGTTTCAGCTAGTAATAGCGAATACCCTGTTCAAGAATCACAAGAGGAGGAGGTATACTTGGAAAAGGCCGGGAGATACGGGAAGATTTCAATTAGATTACATCATGGTCAGACAGAGATTCCGAAATCAGATACTGAATTGTAAGGCGTACCCAGGAGCAGATATAGACTCAGATCACAATATAGTAGTGATGAAGAGTAGGCTGAAGTTCAAGACATTAGTCAGGAAGAATCAATACGCAAAGAAGTGGGATACGGAAGTACTAAGGAATGACGAGATACGTTTGAAGTTCTCCAACGCTATAGATACAGCAATAAGGAATAGCACAGAAGGCAGTAGAGTTGAAGAGGAATGGACATCTCTAGAAAGGGCCATCACAGAAGTTGGGAAGGAAAACATAGGTACAAAAAGGTAGCTGCGAAGAAACCATGGGTAACAGAAGAAATACTTCAGTTGATTGATGAAAGGAGGAAGTACAAACATGTTCCGGGAAAATCAGGAATACAGAAATACAAGTCGCTGAGGAATGATATAAATAGGAAGTGCAGGAAAAATGTGAAGACATCGAAAAAGATATGATTGTCGGGAGGACAGACTCAGCATACAGGAAAGTCAAAACATCCTTTGGTGACATTAAAAGCAACGGTGGTAACATTAAGAGTGCAACAGGAATTCCACTGTTAAATGCAGAGGAGAGAGCAGATAGGTGGAAAGAATACGTTGAAAGCCTCTATGAGGGTGAAGATTTGTCTGATGTGATAGAAGAAGAAACAGGAGTCGATTTAGAAGAGATAGGGGATTCAGTATTAGAATCGGAATTTAAAAGAGCTTTGGAGGACTTACGGTCAAATAAGGCAGAAGGGATAGATAACATTCCATTCCATCAGAATTTCTAAAATCATTGGGGGAAGAGGCAACAAAACGACTATTCACGTTGATGTGTAGAATATATGAGTCTGGCGATATACCACCTGACTTTCGGAAAAGCATCATCCACACAATTCCGAAGACGGCAAGAGCTGACAAGTGCGAGAATTATCGTACAATCAGCTTGACAGCTCATGCATCGAAGCTGCTTACAAGAATAATATACAGAAGAATGGAAAAGAAAATTGAGAATGCGCTAGGTGACGATCAGTTTGGCATTAGGAAAAGTAAAGGGACGAGAGAGGCAATTCTGACGTTACGGCTAATAATGGAAGCAAGGCTAAAGAAAAATCAAGACACTTTCATAGGATTTGTCGACCTGGAAAAAGCGCTCGACAATATAAAATGGTGCAAGCTGTTCGAGATTCTGAAAAAAGTAGGGGTAAGCTGTAAGGAGAGACGGGTCATATACAATATGTACAACAACCAAGAGGGAATAATAAGAGTGGACGATCAAGAACGAAGTGCTCGTATTAAGAAGGGTGTAAGACAAGGCTGTAGCCTTTCGCCCCTACTCTTCAATCTGTACATCGAGAAAGAAATGATGGAAATAAAAGAAAGGTTCAGGAGTGGAATTAAAATACAAGGTGAAAGGATATCAATGATACGATTCGCTGATGACATTGCAATCTGTGATATTCGCTATTTTTGACTTCATTAAAACAGCAAATACGAGTAGTTAATACTTTCAGCCAGAAGGCAAATACTTGTTTGTAAATAATGATTAATGTATAATGAGGCGTCGCATAGCGACGGTGGAATTTTCTAGTGATGTAATTTGTCGTCTTTGGGCGGCAATAAAAACAGAAAAATACGGATAGATATACGATCCTTCACTATTTTGTTCGCTGGAGAACAAATGAAGCCTTGAGCGCTAAGAAGACTTGTACTGTTTTTCTGAAGTAAGACGGACGCAGATTTGTGGCAGTCTGATCTAATTTTCACTAAATGTATAAAAACGTGTATGTCTGAGTTGAGTGAAGTGTAAAGAACTGTTATAACTTACCGTGACGACGCACGAGCGACTCAAAGAAGACAATGGCTATATAAAAGAGCGCTAAATGGACATGATACGGACATAAAAATCTACCGTCATTGTTGTATTAAGCTTAAGGTACGATATATGTTTTAGTTATAATAAATATTTGTTCTGGGAATACTGAATCATTTAGCAGTGCTCATTTCTATTATCTCCTCAGTATTATTTTCATTTTAATTATGCATTTTGCTAATATTACAGACTCCAAGATCAGCAGTCCAATGTGCGTGTTACATTGATAAAAAGAAAACTGTTTTATCGTCTTCTTGCATCAGCTTTAATATTGAATTTCTCTTTTGTGTGATGTTACAGTTGTTTTTGCGCCCTTAAGAACTTTCTGGTCCCTTAGGAAATTTTTTTGTCATAACAATAACTTCACAACCGGGTATGATCGTATCTACGATCATGAAGTAATTAGAAAGACGATAACGCAACTTCTTAATCAATAGCACGCTAGTTGTGACTGCCTCAAGCCACGCGAAACCGCAAGTAAAAACTATTCACATCTCATAATGCAATATTTTATGACAATGGTCAATCCATGATTCTTACGCCAATTGTGATTGATAAAACAGTTAGTTAAATCTCAATTTCCAACTTTCCATTGAATAACAACATCACTTTTATTTTGTAACATCACACTTGGCGCCCGAACAGGGACTTGACCAAAAATTAGTTCAGATTCTTGGAAAATTTTCTATGTGCTTGTGTTAATAAATGTTCTCTCGTTTCATGTACACATCATCTCTCTGTGAGTAAAACAGAAAATACGCTGGTCGATAATGCAGTTTAATTACCGAGAGAAAAGAAAAGAAAAGAGACGTGAATTTGCTGAGACAACATAGCGGTAACCAAGCCATCAAAAAGTAAGTCAGAATTTTGCATACGCAGTGTAGTGCTTCAGTAGCAACGTTGCTTTTCCAAGTCGATCCACATCCTTTCTATCTCCTTCCCGCTATAGAAAATCTGCTTTATTTTATCTTTCAAAGTAAAATTATTCGTAGTTTGATAATAGAAATTATTTCTCCCCATTGTTAGTATAGCTGTATTACATTTTCAACATGGTGGATAGTGTGTGCAATTTGCAGTGAAGAGCATCTTCATTCATTTGTCTGAAACGGTTAGGTTCCATCTTGTCTTCTTGCCAGATAGAATTTCATTTGTTGCTCACGCGAGAGCGGTGCTCTTAGCGGACTCACCACGTCACTGACAAACGACGAAAGCCTTGCGTAGCACCTTATTTACTGGCGAAAATGGCAGATAGTAAACAGAGACAGGTGACAACAGGAGACGGGAGTGAAGACGTTAATAGTATTCCATACCCTTTACGATCGCGAACGGTAGGTTCCCGTGTGGAAACTGAACTAACCATGTCTGTAACAGGGGAAAGTGACCCTAAAGTCCAAATTCTTCCCGCTGCAGCTACAAATGACCTCGGTGCGTTAATGGAAATGCTGAAACAACAGTTTGACGCAGTAAATGAGACTATGAAAACACAAAATGAGACTGTTAACGCCCGATTAGATGCTGTAAGCGAATCAGTAAAAACACAAAATGAGACTATAAAAACACAAAATGAGACTGTTAACGCCCGATTAGATGCTGTAAGCGAATCATTAAAAACACAGCTAGGCACAATCAAAACAGATCTGCATAAAGAAATTACGGCTGAATTAAATACCCATTTGGGTGAGGTGCAAACTAAGATCAGTGATCAAATTCAGAAAATGCAGAAACAGGTGAAAAGTGAAATAGCTGAAGTATCTGGAACATTAAACACAAAAAGTCAGGCAGCTACCAAAGAAATAAACTCAGTTAGAAATGCAGTATCTGACATTGAAGGTGTAGTGGAGGATCTGTCGAGGCAGATAGACTCAATCAATATTGAAGAACAGGTTAAGAGCACCGTGAAAGCACACGCGGAGGCATTGTCGGAACACTACGGTGAATGGATAAAGGGTAAAGATATTTTTATCAAAAAAAAAGAAGGTCAGGGAGGAGCTTAGGGAGACTGTCAAGGATGTAACTTATGAAATCTTAGCTGCTCCTGGTAAGTCGGGAGACACAGTAGTTTCTGAATTGGGACAGATTCGGAGGACACTTACACGGGATCTTCTTGAGTGGAAGCAGCAAGTAGTGGACGAAGTCAGAATGCTGAGAAACTGGGTAGAAAATCCGCACAAGCATACGCAAACTATAGGGAACAACTCTTTAGACGGTGACGAATGTCAGTCAACTCCTTATCGTTCACCGCCTGATTACATGCAAAACAACAGTCCTGTTGAGTCCCGAGTAGGGAAAATAAATGATCCGCCCACAATTGTGAGTTTAATGCAAGAGGAAAGTGTGATTAAGCATCGCACTTTTCCTGTTTTTCATCCGCAGAAGCGAGAAATACACCCCATCGTGTTCCTAAAGAATTTTTCCGGCATATTTCCCAGGAGCTGGACAGACAGACAGCGTATTCAGTTCGTCACTGGCTTTATTTCTGGTGATGCAGCATTATGGGGAACGGAAATGGTAGACACGTGTAGGAATTATGAAGAGTTTGAGAAAATGTTCTTGGCAAAATTTTGGAGTAATGGGGTACAGCAAAGATTAAGGAAGGAGGTGTATGGTGCGGAAATTTTCAATGAGAAGCGTGGAAGTCTCCGGCGATACTTTGAGAAGTATCTAGCAAAAATTAAATTCTGGGATTCTCCGATTTCTTCCAAGGACGTAATTATGATTCTCAAAAGCAAACTCCCTGTGTCTATTAGAGAGAAATTAGTAAATGTGTCCGAAGAAGACACGGATGTATTCCTTTCTGTGCTGGATTCCTTAGATTTAATTAGCGAGGATGTGCGCTCCAAGGTTGGCAGCGGCAAATTCTTCCCTGGCAGCCAGCAGAATGCATCGCACGCGGACAACAATGCGCCCAAGGAGAGAGCGAGCTACTGCGACCGCTGTTACCAACCTGCCAGCGGTTATCAAAACGCAAACGGCAATAACTTTAAACGGAAGCAGAAAACCAATTACAGTAATCAGCAGAGATACCACCCAATTTACAACCACCAGGTACAACATCAGTACGGAAACCCACCCTTTAATTCTGCGCCTGAGCAGTATGGAAATTCTCCACAAACTAGTGGTAATTTTTCAAATGGGCCAGTGTACAATCAAAGTTATAGGTCGAAATATAGCAAGTGGCATGGGCAAGGCGGAGGCCACCCAGCACATCAGAACAACTTTTCACAGAATAGAGGACCGCGGAACAATTTTCAAACGGTACCAAATGCGAACTTTCCTTCACAAGGAAATGATTCTGCCGGCAACCAAAAGATCGGGCGACAGCAGACGTCTCAAGTATTTTATTCACAAGTGAATGCACCCAGTGGATTTTACCCCTCTACACCGGCATTTGTACCACATAACCAGCACCAATATGAAACGGAACAAACACTTAAGGCCATGAATGACAAACAGGTTAAACATCCTGCGGAAAATTAGAGGCAGCACCTTTCAGCCTCCTAGAGGTCGCTGCCGGTTCCAGTGGGGGTACTAACGAATACTCTGATTCTGAGTATGTTAATGCGATACGGTACGACCATGAGACCGACTTACGAGATGACCTTGCACCTGACCTAGAAGCTGAAGACATTAATGACATTTATGATGAACAGGTCCAGGCTTCGATTAAGATTTCTATTGCCAACATTCCTTTCACAGCCGTTGTTGATACAGGAGCAAACATCAATGTCATGTCACCATGTCTCTTCAGACAGGTGTCTTCTGTTTCAAAAGTTTTATCATTGCCGATTCAGGGTTGCTCCATATCGGGAGCGACTGGTCCATTGAAACAAAGAGTTAGTTTACAGACACAGCCTCAACTGCAGATAGAATCTGTTTTGGTTTCCTGCCTCTTGCGTACTGGAAATTTCCTTGTGTGAACTGTTAATGATAAGTATTGTGTTGAACAGCGCACTGACTACATGGTAAAAGCTACTATATGTAAACTTTAAGTATTAAATGCTATGTATGGAAAAATTGTTTATAGTGATGGACATGAACTGATATTTCTTCAACAAGCTGAAGCAGGAAATTAAGGTTGCACCAAGAATTTCAATTTAATTTTAAGTTAGTAATAAGAAAAAAAGTGCTTGCGAGGTGATTGCCCGGAGCTAAATAAAATATGTAAAGGTGAGAAATGGAGGAGGATGCGTAAATAAGCACTTCTCTCAAGGTACAAGAATATTTATAGATTTATTTTTAGTAATGTAAGTACTTGAAGTTCTGTAGTAAAAGCCCAAATTACCTGCTTAGAAAAAGGTACATGTTCAAACAGTCCAGACAGTGGACAGGAGTAGAAGAAATAGCTTAAAGTTCAGTTAAAGCGTGCTGTTAAATGGAAAAACAAGTGCTAACCCACATGTGTTAACGCAAGGAGACAATAAGCTGTAGTAAACTAAGTTAGGTGAAATACAGTAGAAATAGAGGCAAACCATGAAGCATCAATAATGTAGCGTAAGTACTCCACGAGGCCATTAATTGCTATGAAAGTAAACTATTTCCCTGTGATCTGAGCCCAATGTAAAGAGTATATGACGAATGTTAGCTGACGAATTGATTTCAGTAGAATAAAGGTACTAAATAACCACACAGCAAGCCCCCTGTATCATAAATAAGTCCAAGTAAAGATCTTCAGAAGATTTGTAGTGTAATCTAGCGACCATTCAATACCCTAATTGAAGGCTAATCCAAAGAACAAGCAATTCACTGATATTTAAACTTAATACTGACTATAACCAGAGTAAGACGTAGAAGTAGCAAAGCATGCTGTAAGGAAGGAGGTTGAAGTTTATATATGTGCCTATGTTTATTAAGATAATTTTATTTACATGCAGATTTTATTGCAAAAATGTCTCCTAAGACACTCCTCTTATGAAATCCATTTTCCTTGTGCCCGTTCCTTTTGATCCTGGTTCATTAACCCAGACCAAGGGTCGACTTGTAAAAGGCACGTGTGCTTCGAAGCAAAGCAGTGCTTATGAGAAATGAGACACGTAGCGTGATGAACTTCGCTAGCTTTGGTAATGTTTGTTATGGACCGGTTGCGTAAACCCAGTGAACTGTCGGTAATTCCATTCATGCAAAAAAAAAGTAGACGCGCGTTACCCTATTTTTTTTTTTAACAGAGAACGATTGCTGAGAACATGAAGCGAAGAGGGAGACCTATTGTTATCCAGTCTGCCCTCAAATTTATAAAAAAAAAAAAAAATTTGGCAAGCACAAAAAAAAAAAAAAAAAAAAAAAAAAAGATTCAGCGTTAAATGCGTACTCGTTATGTAGTAGATATGCTGCGTGGCAGTAGAAAATGATCTTGGGTGCACTAAAGAATAAATGCAACGAGTGTTGCGAAGCCTGTAGTTCTCATAATGAGGAGATGAGCCCTTAAAAGAAAGTTTGAAAGAATATTTTTAGGTTCACTAGTGAAAGTAAACCTTGAGATATAAAGAGTCCATTCATAAAGCAGTTGTTCACTGGACTTAACAAAAGGAGTGACCATTAATTGTAAATATTAGCTCGTAAGTGATCTTTTGTAAATAGTAGAATATAAGTCTTTCTGTACCAATGGAGGAAACCTGCAAAATTAATTGTTTTGTAAATGAACTCCATCGGCGAAGGAACTAAGCACGAATGCTGTGTGAAGATGCACACTAAAGTGCGACGTGCATAATAAAAGTAACTGTTCACTGTATATTAGTGGTAGTGTTGTACTGCAAGTGTAAAAAGAAGTCAAGGCTACGACAACAGGTGCAACGCAAAGTTCAGTGTTGTTCTAAGTGCAGCGACAGCTAAAACATTCGTCGTCACTTACCTGTGAGCCTCATGGGAGGCAGTTGACAGAGAAGTATGGAGGCAGCTTCAGTGTCTGGCTCCTCCGATGGAAAACGCGCGCGAGGTGTTTGTATCGATGCACTCGTGTGATACGAAGTTCACAAAAAAAAAAGGAGCACTTGACGACCAGCAGCTCTGTTACAGCCTGAGCGCGAACGGATACTGAGTGTTGGAGTTCACGCAACACTGTGCAGCCGCTGTGAGTGGCTGACGTGTGGGTGACGAAACAATCCAAACTTTAAACTGCTAACCGCCATGACTTCAATCGTACATACTGGAGGAAAGACATTTGTACACTTGTGTGACTACATTTTCGTATGTAAATTAAGCAATTTTCTTGAGTTGAAGTTAAGATGAGTGAGAAGTAGATGGTTAGATTACTCAGGCCTTAAAGCCATTAATACCGGTACTCCTGAACACTGCTAAAATGAATTATAATCCTGTCTCTTGATGGACAAAGAAAATGAATGTGCACTATAGGAAGACCCTAAACTCCAGACCAGTCCCGATCCTTAACAAATGTATCCAGTAGCTTGTAAGTCATACTAATAATTTTCCACTTCTTCTGTTTCATATTGTAAATAAAAACCCGGGAAGCCACTTGAATTCCTGGCACCACAGTGGAAAGGACAGATGTACTGCATGATGAACGCCGTAGACAGCTAACACAGAAAGTGAAAGCATCACGAAGTGTAGTGCTACGTTATTAAACTGTAATTGAACCACAATGAGTCAACAGATGCTCGAACATTGTCCACTCTAGTTTAGTGAAAATAAGCACTCACTGTACTCGTGTATTAGTTGTTAAGCTCAAGAGAAAGTAATTTCTGAATTCTATCCCCTGAAGAGCGAAATGAACGTTCACTTACTGTTATAAGCAATTATGAACCAAACTTAAATATGCACATTAATGTAAATCTTGGTATTATGGAATGAAGTGACTGATGAACAAAGAATGAAAAACTTTATTTTGAAAAATGAGAAATATCTGATATATGTTTATAAATGTAATTTCAATTTATGTACATAGTACGCCAGTAACATTATGTAAATGTCACACCAAAAATCACGAATATCTCATGAGGACATGAGGATCGAGGTAATCCTTCGGCATTCCCTCTCTCCTCATGGGAGGCAATGTGATATTCGCTATTTTTGACTTCATTAAAACAGCAAATACGAGTAGTTAATACTTTCAGCCAGAAGGCAAATACTTGTTTGTAAATAATGATTAATGTATAATGAGGCGTCGCATAGCGACGGTGGAATTTTCTAGTGATGTAATTTGTCGTCTTTGGGCGGCAATAAAAACAGAAAAATACGGATAGATATACGATCCTTCACTATTTTGTTCGCTGGAGAACAAATGAAGCCTTGAGCGCTAAGAAGACTTGTACTGTTTTTCTGAAGTAAGACGGACGCAGATTTGTGGCAGTCTGATCTAATTTTCACTAAATGTATAAAAACGTGTATGTCTGAGTTGAGTGAAGTGTAAAGAACTGTTATAACTTACCGTGACGACGCACGAGCGACTCAAAGAAGACAATGGCTATATAAAAGAGCGCTAAATGGACATGATACGGACATAAAAATCTACCGTCATTGTTGTATTAAGCTTAAGGTACGATATATGTTTTAGTTATAATAAATATTTGTTCTGGGAATACTGAATCATTTAGCAGTGCTCATTTCTATTATCTCCTCAGTATTATTTTCATTTTAATTATGCATTTTGCTAATATTACAGACTCCAAGATCAGCAGTCCAATGTGCGTGTTACATTGATAAAAAGAAAACTGTTTTATCGTCTTCTTGCATCAGCTTTAATATTGAATTTCTCTTTTGTGTGATGTTACAGTTGTTTTTGCGCCCTTAAGAACTTTCTGGTCCCTTAGGAAATTTTTTTGTCATAACAATAACTTCACAACCGGGTATGATCGTATCTACGATCATGAAGTAATTAGAAAGACGATAACGCAACTTCTTAATCAATAGCACGCTAGTTGTGACTGCCTCAAGCCACGCGAAACCGCAAGTAAAAACTATTCACATCTCATAATGCAATATTTTATGACAATGGTCAATCCATGATTCTTACGCCAATTGTGATTGATAAAACAGTTAGTTAAATCTCAATTTCCAACTTTCCATTGAATAACAACATCACTTTTATTTTGTAACATCACAAATCCTGAGTGAAAGTGAAGAAGAATTAAATGATCTGCTGAACGGAATGAACAGTTTAATGAGTACACAGTATGGTGTGAGAGTAAATGGGAGAAAGCCGAAGGTAATGAGAAGTAGTAGAAATGAGAACAGCGAGAAACTTAACATCAGGATTGATGGTCACGAAGTTAATGAAGTTAAGCAATTCTGCTACCTAGGCAGTAAAATAACCAATGACGGACGGAGCAAGGAGGACATCAAAAGCAGACTCGCTATGGCAAAAAAAAAGGCATTTCTGGCCAAGAGAAGTCTACTAATATCAAATACCGGCCTTAATTTGAGGAAGAAATTTCTGAGGATGTACGTCTGGAGTACAGCATTGTATGGTAGTGAAGCATGGACTGTGGGAAAAACGGAACTGAAGAGAATCGAAGCATTTGAGATGTGGTGCTATAGACGAATGTTGAAAATTAGGTGGACTGATAAGGTAGGGAATGAGGAGGTTCTACGCAGAATCGGAGAGGAAAGGAATATGTGGAAATCACTGATAAGGAGAAGGGACAGGATGATAGGACATCTGCTAAGACATGAGGGAATGACTTCCATGGTACTAGAGGGAGCTGTAGAGGGCAAAAACTGTAGAGGAAGACAGAGATTGGAATACGTCAAGCAAATAATTGAGGACGTAGGTTAGCACAGGAAAGGAATTCGTGGCGGGCCGCATCAAACCAGTCAGTAGACTGATGAACAAAAAAAAAAAAAAAATAGAAAAAAAAAGTCCTTGTGCTACCCATAAGAAGGGCTTTATACAGTCTACTTACATAACGATAAATAACTGAATGATTGTACATATCAAATGAAGTACATAATTGTAGTCATTTACAATATGAAAGCAAATCCTAAGTCATATATTTTCTCAAAAAGGTGCTCGTGGACTTACAATTAATTGTGCAGTGATAAACACAAGTCTGTATATGTTTGTCTGTGTAATGATCTGTTCAGTCATGGACCACAACTTGTTCGACCTGGTTTATAGCTCATGCAAGTCCGAGCACTAACATATGGTGGAAAATTTGTTAAACCTATACGTAACTCGCATAAATTTTACATGTTGTAAGTGTATCCTGTACACAGTCTGAAAGAAAAAAAAGAACATAACCTGCTCACCCTAGCGAGTTCAAAATAGTTAACAGTCAACAAAATGAAAGGTTTATTTTCTAAAGTCACTGCATCCTATTGTTGTGTGATACATGCAGTTCTGTTCACTGTTCGTAGTTTCACACGCATAAGTTCCTGAAAGTTTACTAAATCTCAACAACTTTGTATTATGTTTGATTAAGTGTCTTAGGGTGGAATCATCTTGAAGCAATTCTTCTTCTCCTTGCTGCAACTCGGCGTCCTCTTCTCCGTCGAACTGGAGCTGAAATTTTCTTACAACTAATTCGTATTCTGAGAGTGTCTTCCTCCAAGCAGTACCGATGCTTCCAATGTTGTATGTTCCTATTCTCCCACACGCCACATCGCAGTGTGTCCATGAAATACCTATACACTAGTCCATTAATTAATAATTGTCACGTAGCCTACTCGCACAGTACTTGAGTCTTTGATGTTTGACTTCACCTCAATACGACACACGTAAAAGGTCATCTACTGTACTTAAGATACATATCTTTTCAAGTCTTTGAGACTGTATAGTCCTTTCTGTCTATTTGAGTTGGGATAGACCAAGAAATAACTATTAAAAACCTGTCGATAAATGTGGTATGTAGTTCACAACACTTTCAAACGGCTCTATGTATTCTACCCACTTAGTTTGTTTAGCTGAGCAGTACGTTCTCACAAAGCAATTAAACTCGCGGAACCCACGTCCCGTGGGGTTACCTTGGGGGTGGAACTTCGAAATGAAAATTGGTTTTATATTATGTTTCTCTAAGAATTTCTTCCAGGTAACACTCGTAAAATTTGAGGCATTGTCAGAGAGTAATGTTTCTGGCGTTCCGAAATGAGGTATGTAATCATTTTCCAATCAGTTTATTATCGTCCTCGTGGCTGTTGTTTTTGTAGCAAATAGCTTTACAAACTTAGTCAAGTTATCTAGCACTGCTACAAGGTATTTTATCCCTCCTCTGGCAGTTTTCAGACGTCCAGCGATGTCAATACTTAAAAGTTGGCGCGAAGCAGTTGGAACAATTGACTGCATTAATGTCTGCGATGATAAAGCACACAGCTTTACGTGCTGGCAATGTCACATGCTCGCATCATCCGTAGGATCTTTCTATACATGTTATTAAAATGGCAATACATTCTTAGTTTCGATAGGCACTTCCTTGAACCGAAATGACCCCAAACATTATGTGTATATGTTATTAACTTTCGCTCACAGTGCTGTGGGACACATACTAGCCAGTTTCGTGAATCCACATGTCTTCTAAAGAATAACATATCCTGATGTAACATGTAATATTTATGCAATTTCGAAGCAGGATCCGTCCTCAGTTGATCCTTGATCTCGTGCCAAATATTATCTGTATCCTGTTTTTGTGCCATATTTTTACAAATGTCTAGAAAATATTTACGTTTAACATTGTCCGCCATTAGTAACACTTTAATATCCGATGCTTCTTCTGTGAGTTCACTAAATTGATGTAAACCTTGGGGTAGCCTAAACAAAGCATCTGCCACAATATTATTACTTCCTTTGATGAAAATAATCTGGAAATCATACTCCTGCAACGCTAATATCCATCTTGTCAAACGTGCATGGAGAAGTTTACAGGTCAGCAGGAAACTCAAAGTCTGATGATCACAGTATACCCGAACGTGTCTGCCATAAACATAATAATGAAATTTGCGAAACGCCCATACCACTACCAATGCTTCAAGCTCTGTAGTGGAATATGCGCGTTCGCATTCCGATAATACACGACTTGAGAAAGATATTATTTTTCTTTGCTCGTGTCCGTCTACTGTTTCTGTTTGAAATAAACACGCACCTAACCCAGTACATGAAGCATCTGAGGTTATGCAAAAATCCTTACTGAGATCTGGATGGTGCAATATTTCAGCATTTAACAAGCAATGCTTGATCGTGTCGAAATCATGTGCACACTGGACAGTCCACACCCACGGCGCATTATTTTTCAGAAGCCCCAATAGATGTTCGCTGTTAACCCATTGATTAGGCACGAACTTTCGGAAAAAGGATACTAGACCCATATATGCCTTTAATTATCTTTTGTTGGCCGGATATGGACAATTTCTGATAGCCTCGAGTTTCGTGCTATCCGGGAAGATTCCCTCTGATGATACTATATGTCCTAGAAACTTTATCCCCGTCTTTCCAAACTTGGACTCCTTAAGGTTAACCGTAACACCTGCAAGTTCAAATTTGTGTAACACCAAGTTAATTAATTTGATATGCTCGTTCCAAGTTGGTGAAGCAATCAATAAATCGTCCACATAGACAGTAACTTGCTCTAACAAATCCGGCCCTAGGACAGTGTCAAGCGCATTAATAAAGGCTCTGGCACTGACATTCAATCCGAATGGCAATACTCTGAATTGATAGCTTCTTCCTCTATAAATAAATGCTGTATATATCCTAGATCTTGGCGTTAAGACCACCTGCCAGTATGACGCGCGGAGGTCGAGGCTTGATAGATACTTTATCCCATGGAACATATGTAATAGTTCTTCTAGATTCTCAGGCCGCGTCCTGACAGGCATAATAATTTGATTAATCCGGCGAGCGTCGAGAACCAACCTTACGCTTCCATCGGATTTCATTACCGGTAAAAGTGGGTTACTATATGGTGATAACGAGGTCTCAATAATTCCCCATTCCAGCATTCGTCTAATTTCTTTTGTTAATGCTTCCCTTTTCGCGCTGGGTATTGAGTACGTTTGATGACAGTAAATTTCATGGGGAAACACTTGCATGTCGTACACGTAACCCTTAATTAGTCCTGGTTTTTTCAAAAATACTTTACGATAATTAGTAAGTGTGTCTAATAATTGCTTTTGTTGCAGACTGTCAAGACAAGAGGATTGCTGTACTTTTTCTACTATTTCAGAGAGGTGGATATTCTCCTCGTCCTTCACATTCCATGAGCGGGAATGTACTGCAATTGAAACTATTTTGAAGCCGCCATAAATGTGTGCGAATCGGTTCTATCTTTAAAATTTGACAATATTTGCAATGCAATTCTTTGGTCTTTACCAAGTCTAACCTGACTCTCGTGTCACCGAAACACATGCTGCATTCACCCTTTGCGAGATCGATTATAGTTTCCGTCTCTCGCAAAATATCTAATCCGAGGAGACAGTTCACGGCTAAATTCTTTACAATAAGGAAGGTGCACTCTTTGGCTTCCATTCCAAAATTAATACAAATCCGTGTCTGTTCCCGAACTAGTTGGGCTTTCTGACTAATGGCTCCTGTAACTCGACAATTAGTGACTGGAAAAACCGGGATCTTTCTAATCTTCTTTAAGTGAAGAAAGAACGATTCATTCAGCACAGAAACAGATGCTCCAGTATCTAAAATCACCGTAGTTTGAATACCATAAATATCACAAACTATAGCAGCTTGTACAACTTCCCGTTCAAACAAATTACACTTCTTCCGAAAATCTTGACATAATTCCTCTCGTATATCGACTCCGTCATTATATCTTAACATCCGCATAGTTGAACAACGTTGCTGAACCACATCAACAGAATTATTCCTACACACTGCATCTTTTGCGTCGTTCGACCCGATCGCTGCTGATTCTATGCGACACACAATCTCATTGTCACTACAGCTGGTTGTCTGCACGCTTGATTGCTCGTTATTACTAACATCATTCATGCAAGTGCCCCCTAGACGCCCTGCGACTGACACACGGGAGCAGAATGTCGTCGCATCTAGTTAGACTGACTGGTACTGGTTGATGGTTGCGGTTCACTTACCTCAATGATCTTGATATTTTGATTCGGTGGTTGCCATGGCTGCGCATTCATATGCTGCTGCATGTTATTTGACATATTTGTATTGTACGAGGGTTGTACATGGTTTTTGTTGTGATATTGCGGTGGCCTAGGCTGCTGTCTCTGCTGTTGTGCATAATTCTGTGTTGACCAGTTATGTGGTGGTTGCATGTTTTTCTGATTATTTGAAAAATTACCGTGATTGTAATTGGCATTAGCTCTAAAATCTCGTTTCCGTTTCTTTGAAAAGCTTCCGTTATTGTTTTGTCCACTATTGTTCTGTGGATAATAATTGTGATTCGGTGCATTACCGTACTGTCCATTTGTGTTCATATTGTGGTTCTGCCATCCTGAATAATTCGGACTATTCCAATGATTTTAATTCCCATAGTAGGTGTTTCTATTGCTATTGTTATTGTGGTTTCTACCGTTGCCATTACCATTACCATTATTCGACGAATTATTCCCATAATGGTGTCTGCCTCTTCGATAACCAAATCTAAAGAGTCCAGTACAGATAGAAAATGTTCCTCTTTGTCTTCAGGAATGTCAAACAATTTCTCCTTTAGATCACGCGGTAACTTCTCCTTTAATATCCTTAAAACATCACACTCAGGAATTGGTGTGGATAAATATTTCACTTTGTCCAGATACTTTTCGAAATATTTCCGCAAAGTACCGCCTTTTCTATTAAATGGCTCAGGACTATAAACTTCTTTTCTTAATCGTTCTTGTACCCCACGCCACCAATACTTGTTTAGAAAAGCTTGTTCAGATTCATCGAAGGAGCTGCATTGTTCAGCTTTCTGCGTCGCCAACAACGCTGGCTCACCTTGAATATGGGTAATGGTAAAGACAATTTTCTCCCTTTCGTCCCAAATTTTTGGCCTTATTCCGCGGATCCCTTTGATAAACACAAATGGATTCGGTCCGTTCTTATCATTGGGAAACTTCTGAAACAGTGAATTCTTCACTAAAGCATCCTGAGTCACCAATGATTGTGTATGGTCATGATAAACGGATGTTACTCCACTTGTTGGATTGAAATTATTGCCCGTCTGCCCCTACTTTCAGTTAAAGGCGTTTCATAATGATCAGGGTGTGTTTCTGTGATACTAACACACTCCGGTGAACTGTTATGAGATGATTGCATACGTGTTTCATTAAGCACTTTCTGCACATTTTGTAATTCAGTCTGGAGTTCATGAATCTTTGTGTTGTTTTCATGTATCAGTTGTGTTCCTGCTCGTTGTAACATCACAGGTAGTTCCTTCTGTATAACAGTACTAATTTATTTGTCTTTGTCATTTGGCCATGTGTTGAATGTGGTCACAACGCGTTCTTCTTGTTCTTTGCATTTTTGTTCTATTACGTTTTGATTATCAACCGTAAGATTTTCTATACGTGTACTTATGTTGCGTATTTCTGCTTCCAAAGAAATGTGTGTTTGTTGTAATTTGTCCACATCCTGCGTTACTTGCTTTACATTCTGTGATAAGTCGTGGTATGTTTGTTCCATACTTGAAATGTTGTTCTATATAGCAGACAACTGGGCATCTATTTGCTGTCGCAGCTGGCGATCGTGTTCTTTTAACCGGTTTTCAAGCTTTTGATCCATCTCTTTTGAGAACTGTGAAAAGCTTAACTGCGTACGCTCGTCTAATTGACTGATGCGTTCATCCAAGGTCCTAATCCGTTCATCTACTCTGCTAATACGTTTATCTAAATTATTATTAATCTCAGTTGCAAGCAGTTTCTTGTTCACGCTGTATCTGTGATTGTTCCTGTATTTTACACATTTGCTCCATTTTCATCATTAAGAGAGAAAATGGATCCATTACTGTTTGTGTTGGCTCTACCGGTGGTAAATCGACAGTAACTGGTGTTTCTTGTGGTTCTGCTTCAGTATGCACTTGAACTACCGTCTGTATTCTGCCTGAGTGTTCTACAGCAGATGGATCAATGACTTTAATATTAGTGTCCTGTTCTATATCCTCTGTCTGATCTGAAAAAGTATTATCAATTTCTACATCACTATTCCTTCCTCCTCTGGATGTTCTATAGTTACTTCCTGCTGTGTAGCTTTTCTTACACGTCGCACTGTTTTCATCATGTTTGCAAATGTTTGGGTGCAAGTCTAATCGGGAAAACGTCACACGCAACACATCAATTTTTCCGTCACACAAAACATAAAATAATTACTACACTGCACCAGATTGGAATCAGTACTATAAATGTTCACTTCCGTTTGATTAAAATTCAGTTCCAATCTCGTTCAGTTAACCTCTACTGAAAACACTTGATGCTGTATTTTACTGATCCTTCTCGCAGTTATCTAAATATAATTGACTCTTATAGCTTCCTAAGAGGACACACTCAGTGTAATTTTTTTTATTTCACCAGGTTGAAGAGGATGTTGTGCCTACCTTATGCAATGCTTCGGTCTGCTGCCGCTGGGGTGGAATGGTACAGCAAAATTATCGTGCTTAGGGTCATCGTAGATTTCCGCTCCTTACAGAATGAAACAAATAGAAAAAACACACATATAAGCTAGTCCTGTCACGGTCGCCACTGAATTGCCCTCTCTGTTTATTGATTGGATAGCCACTGAAATGCTATTTATTTATTTAATGCGATAATAATAATTATTAAAAGGTGGCAATTTTATTTATGCACTGTTTTTACTCTTTCGATTGTTGCGAGTCAGCGACAGTGCAGTGCTGCTCGCTTTGGAGAATACACATTTTATAAGAATTATTTGGTCCAGGAAACACTTTTGCGATCACGGTTGCGATTTAGACGGTATTCGTGTAATTGTACTGATTAGAAGTTATCGTTTCCGAAAGACGCAGGTTCGATTAAATCTGTGTGCACTTTTGCGCGTATAACGAAAATATTCATAACACGTCGCGTAACAAAAAGAAACATGCGAATCAGAACCGTGATCAAACGAAGAAAATATGTGATAACATAAATGTTCTTCGCTGTTATTCAGGACAGGTTCAGATTAGACCTTGCAACTTTTAGTTATAGGAAATCTCAAGACGTTACACTTTAGAGATATTTGTTTTTAACAACCTGTATTTACCTTCTCTCTCTCTCTCTTCTTCACAGCCTTTATACCTTCACATCGATTAAGGAACTTTTCCTTCTCTACCGACCAGTACGAGAACAAAATTCAGACTCCACAGAATGTCTTACATCGAATTATTACATGCTTAACCCTTAACAATCATATACAGTTTCGTAGTACAAACAATGCTAATTTATGCCGTGCACTAGAAAGTCTTTGATACACTGAGCACAAAAATGAAAATAATGTAACTATATTTACATTTATAATATTATGAATACTTCTTTAAATCATGAAAATAAGATTTAACATCGTCGTAATATTAATTTTCATCGTTGTAGCACTACAATGATCAGAATAGCTCCTCCTGGAGTTCCTTTTTCCGGTTTTTAGTGATGTGATCCTACTTTGAAACATATATGAACACAGTTGGAGAGAAACAGCGGCTGCCGGACGCATTTGGGTATGGGGTGACAACGCCGAACCTACCGCAAGCTATTGAAAACAGGGATGCAAACTTAAGCGACAGAACCAACAGCAGAAGTACATCACTACCGAATGGCCCAGTGGATGGAATTTCTAGCCTCTTTTCGTTTTATTTTATTGTAAATTGATTTTAACAAATTTTAATAACAATTGTTTGTTGTCTTTTTATCGTAACGACAATGCTCGCAAGTGTTTTAGCAAAGACTTTTGAATTCTTATTCTTTCATTAATGACCAATATTTTTTTTATAAAGTTTAGTTCATCACAGTTTTGTCAGTCATTTACATACGCACAGGTACTGTAAGTGATTTAATGCGAGCACTTGTCTTAGTGCAACACATTTCTAGAAGACTATCTTTGAAAGATAAATTAGGCATTAACGATTTGTACATTTCAGATGATTTTAAGGTACGACAGCTTCTGAAATAGAAACGAATTTTTAGTTTCCCATACTACCTTTTTACATTTTTATTTTTTAAATACCTTTTAACACACTGTAAGAATGTTATAACGTTAATTAAAATATGCAATCACGACAGTGTTCCTTAAGTGAGACCACTCCAATGTATGCTGTTAAAACAGTTTTTATTATGATTGCAATTTTGACACGTGGTCATTTTCAAGAGTTCTGAAAGCTACCAATCGTAAAATATAGTAATGTACTTATGAAATCGACATTTTTGGTAAACATCTTGAAAGTCAATTCTCTAAGAAATTCCCCACCGCAACTAATAAAACTGAATAGTTTAGCAAACACACAGATGACACTTTAATATTATTTAAGGGATCATTAATGAAATTGTCATTATGTTAGCGCAATTCAGCAGCGTGCACACAGACATTAATTTTTCCTTGGAGTTAGAAAAACAACGCATGATTAACTTTTCGGATCCGACTATAAAGGACGATAATTGTGGTCATAGATTTGGCATCTACTCTAAGCCCACTAGGATTGACGTCATACACAACAATTCCGGCTATCCACGAATCCACAAGGCGGCATTTTCCCATTATATGATTCATAGACTGATCAGTTTTCTGCTGCAATAAAACGCAATTGACAGAGAACTAGGTATCCTTACACATATAGCACTGGAAAAAATTTCACTGCACAAATGAATGATAAAATGTTTGCCGCAAAATTACTGGCACGATACTACTGATGCATCACATTGGAAAAAGAGGAAGAAGCTAAAACTAGATATTTGTCCCTATCATGTTGCGGATCTGTCTGTCAAGTAAGACCTGAAAAATTTCGTAACACCGAAGTAAGAACAGGCTACAATACTGACAACACGATACGTCTGACCACATGTCCTAGTGTCCAAATAAGGAAACTGAGCCCAACAGAGGCGCAGGTTAGCATAATGTTACAAACGGAAGAAAACTGCTCCTTTTACTAAGGATCTGCTTGTCGTGGCATATTAGCAGGAATAATTTATGAGTTATATTTGTCTGCTTACACTGTGATCAGTCCAACGACAGTGGATGAGCGTTGAGCCATTCTTGTGCTTTGCCAAAGGAACCAAGTCGGTCTCGTGGAAATAGATCCGTCTGAAGATTTTGACCGGTAGTGGCAAGAAACTCAAATGTCAGTGGACTAAAGTGTGTCTCTCCTAGAAGGAATTAAAATTTATTTTTGTCTTCTGTCATCTGATTGCTTTATTGCGGCCAGCAATGGCTTCCTTCCTGTGCCAGCCACCTCATTTCGAACTTGTGCCCAGCATCCCGTATTCATTCTCTGTTTTCCTTTACAAATTTTGTGTTATAAAGCTCCCTCTGCCACCGTGGACGTTACTCCCTGACTGCTTAACATATATTCCTTTTCCTGCAAATTCTATGGAGCACCTCTTTTTTTTCAGTCCAATCAGTTTTCAATATCCTTTGTTACACACCTTGTTAACTATAATATGAATGGCCTATCCTGCTAATGTTAAACCTGCTAATGTCACGAGCCGTATCCTCAGTTCTGTCGTCAGACAGCCCTGTCTTCAGCAGCTTAAACGAGAATCTCAACAGGTTATGACTATCACACCAATTTAAAGCAGCAAGGTTCTCCACTAGAATGAAAATAATGCCACAGCCTCCAAACCTTATGGTTTTTGAGACATTAACTTTTAAGTGAGTAACGTATCACGAAGTGCTATAAATCTCCTACCTAACTAATTAATTTAAATTAAATACACTTCCAGTCAATCAAATTTAATAAATTGTACACTAAATTAACCAGAAAATTCCAAATAATGTTTGTGCATAAAAACAAAAAATTTTATTTGTTCAACAACTTCGATTCTCCACTTTTCTGTTTATCAGCAGTCCATGATTCACTTCCACACAGTGATGTGTTACAGATGTGCATTCTCACTAATTTCTTCAGGAAGTTAACGCCTATGTTTGATGCAATTAAGACTTCTTGTAGTGAGTAATGACTTGCTTTCCTGTGCTGGTCCACTTCTTATATCCTCCCTCCGCCATGCGTAGGAGACTTATTTCTTTTCCTCTATGTGGTCCCCAGTCCTGATGCTTAGTTAATCTCTCGTATTATTTCTGCTAGTTCTCACTGAACTAATAATTCTTTAGCTCACTCTCAACCCATATTAAGTGCTGACTATACTGTTCATTGGACTGAAGATGTTCTTCAACTCTCTCTGTTTCAGCGAGTATGCAACGTTATCAGCGAATCCTGACACAGACATCATTTCGCCCTGAATTTAATTCCGACCCTAAAATTTTATTGCCATCATTGCATCTTCAGTGTACACGTTGAACAGTGAGTGGTTTGTCGCTTTATACCCTTGCCAATGCGAAAGCTTTACCGTTTAATCATTCATCCTTAATTCATTCTATCGATTCTTCCATGCAAGGTGATTCAAAATTCCTATTACAACGCTCTAGGAGCTGTAGAGGGGACTTAGTAGATGAAGTTTTGATAAGAAGCCCATGTCCGATAGGTACCGTTTGGATATAAAACAATCTTGAAGATCGGATCACTTCCAAATCTACCACTTTACCGTACTCAAAGCTGAAAAGAGGGCGCCGTCATCAGTGCCTGTTGCAATTTTGACATCACATAACACCTTCGTCCGACTACAACAGTTGGAAATGTGGGTTGACTGTGGTGCTTCACACACGTTGCACACTCTCGTCATTGAAGAAGTCGTCGTTCGTGACGTAGAAGAGAACCCCAGGACAAGTACTCGAAACACTGCACGTATGTTGCTACAGCACAGCTTATTATCCCCTGTCTGCATACCGTGAAGGGGGAAATTTTATAGTGATCCGATCCTCAAACTGATTTTACATCCAAACAGTACATTTCCGCACATGAGTTCCTCATCAAACTTCATCTACTAAGTCCCGTCTGAAGCCCCTAGAAGCCGGTAATAAGAATTTGGAATCACCTTGTGTACTCCGCATTATATGTCTTTCTCCATATCTAATATCTATTATTTCTGAAAATCCATCGTTAATAAACATACAAGGTAATTAAACAAACTTGCAGCACTAGTAACGTGAGTTTCCTGTCGGACGACAAAAATGACACTTTTCTGCTGAGAGTTAGCTCAGGAATCTAGGAAGTTGCTCTTTCACTCTATATGACCTGAACGTTTTCGATGGAAGCCGTCCCAGATGAAGAACGCAGTTCCCAGGTCGAAAAAAAAAAGGTCGTGCATACTCCCAAAAGTACAGCACAGCAAACTTTATGAGAAGTCTCGTCTCTTTAGTGCAAAGACGGTAGAAAGACGGCACGGTCACATTTTTTTTTTCAATGTCAGTAATGTAATGACCTTAGAGCATACGCTGAAATCAAAAGCAATGATATGTCGTGAATGGGAATCCGAAAGGCCTCCACGAATCTCCTCTCGCACTTTTTTGACACTGTATCCTGAAAGCTATCGATCAATGAAATTCATATTGACGTAGTGTTTCTTAACTTCCGAAACGCATTTTACACATCAGGAAAAGAACGGCCGTATCGGGTGTCAAGCGAAATTTGTGACTCGCTTGAGAGCTTCGCCGTCCGCAGCTCGTGGTCGTGCGGTAATGTTCTCGCTTCCCGCGCCCGGGTTCCCGAGTTTGATTCCCGGCGGGGTCAGGGATTTTCTCTGCCTCGTGATGACTGGGTGTTGTGTGATGTCCTTAGGTTGGTTCGGTTTAAGTAGTTCTAAGTTCTAGGGGACTGATGACCATAGCTGTTAAGTCCCATAGTGCTCAGAGCCATTTTGAGAGCTTCGCAGAAAGGGTATATTTAATTGTTTAACTCCAATGCTGCTTTTATTTACTATCTGATTCGTTTCAGGCTTTGCTATTTTCACAAGCCACCTATAACAGGGAATGAAATTTCTTATTAGTGGATGTGTCGAATGTCGGTAATAAATGTGTCAATGGTAATATGGTAACTACTTACGTATTTTGTGTCTAGGATATGTTTGGTGTGAACAGTTATATTTATGTCCTCACACTTAAATGTGTCTTATGTCCGCTTTAAAAGAAATCACACTTGTTGTTATATTTTTCTATATAATATTGATGCATGTGGATGAGACATATTTTTCTTAATTGTGGTACCTTCATTAGCTAGCATGATGTTATCCACATGAAAACAACATCCCATTTGCAATGGAGAATTTGTTCGCATTGGAATATATTGTGTTTCGCCGTCTTATTAATCGTGGGCGTTATCGTAATTTTGGCAGATTGTGATGCAAAGAATTTTATTATATAGTCTTATATAGTCTCTGATATATTGAATTTACTTCGTAATTTTAGTAACATCAATGCGAGACACACGCAGGATCAACAGGGGATACTGAACGTATGCTAGCAAGGTCAGCACCTTAGATATGTTTGATTCACGAGAAATCGTAATTCAGGAGCTGAAAAACCTTTATTGCCAGGGACGTGACGCCAGACAGTTAACTTGCAAGTCAATATAGAAAATTCTATGAACTAGCATTAAATGAGGGAGGAATCTTGGAAAATAGCACTGTAAACCACTTATTGTACCTACAAGGACCACTGAAATAAGGTGAAACTAATGCCAGCACACACAAAGCCATTTCAGCAGCCCTTCTCAAAAACTCCCCTGGAAGGAGAAGCTCTCGCAATATGCTGTACACTGGAACGTACGCTCTGCCGCACACAGCACATTCGAATGCAGCTGGTGAATGTAGAAGAGGAAGAATCACCTTCCAATTAAAATCACACTTTGAGCGGGAGTCTGGTGCGGGACGTAATGCACTCTTACTCTTTTCACTTGCTGTGACAGGCCACAGGATAATTCCGTGTGCACTGACCTCTGACCTACGACCGTGTTAGCAGCCCGGTTCTGTTTAGCAATCCGCTAGCGGAAATTGCGACGTGCGGCTGGCCGTTGTTTTCACGTGAGGCTGTTTTTTTATTGTCTTCGCCTTGCTCACTTAGTACGGCGGCTGGCTTTTCAGCAGCGGTGTGCTGTGCTGTACGGGCGCCGACGCTATAACTGTGCCACTGTGTTATTTCAGCGAGTTCGGCGGTTTCTGGCGCACTGACTGGAGCGCGTATTTTTTAAATTGTTTGCGTTCACATGGTTATGGAGGGTATTCCGCCCACACATAACTCCCCGGCGCAGTTGCAAGGATATTAAAAATACATTCAGAGGTAATCCTGGCGGCGGACCAATCTCGGGTGAGTTATTGCTGTAAAGGAATATTATAGCGGCGGCAGTCGTGTAATTCCGTGCGTCTTACGCCGACTGAAATATGAGCTTCCGCCCCTCCCCTTCCGCGTACTAAATTCTTACGGACGTTTCCAGGGCAAAAATTTCACTCCGGTCCCGCTGTGACTCTGTCGGACTCCTCGTAGTCACCACGCCACAGTGTTTTGCGCTCTGAGTCATAAACTCTGCTACTACCTCGTAAAATCGACAAATACACTGTCGAGTTTTTGTATCTACACATTTCTTAGTGTTATGCTCAACGTGTGCGCTTTTCAGAACTTAAGCAATATTACAAACAGATATTCAACCTCCACTATACCCACATGGCCAATTACGACGATCCTACCGACAAAACTTCCTAAGAAACGCTCTGACCGTCAGTTGTTAGCTAGGAATCGTCACCTAATAAACATCGTGCAGAAAGCTCGCAACCCATCAGTTGTTAGGATGCATAAATCGATACCCCTTGTTTGCATCATATCACACCCTTACCCATCTCTGAAGAACCCAAAATCATAGGTGGCTGGGAAGGCACCATCAGTTAGAGACTGGGACGACATTTTTGACGTCTACAGAAAAGGTGCGTAGATAGTCTGCGACATCGGCTCATAGAGTGAATCATTACGAATCAGCATGCCCCCATTTACACGAAAAGGGGTGCAAAGTATTTACTTTGTAGGCCGATTGGTGTAGAATGATCGGTAAATTTTTCGATTACTGTGACTGAACGGAATACACACGATTTGATCAAAAGTATCGGCGCACCCCCAAAAACATACGTTTATTAGTTGCATTTTGCTGTCACCTACTGCCAGACACTCCATATCAGCGACCTTGGTAGTCGTTAGACATCGTGAGAGAGCAGAATGGGGCGCTCCACGGAACTTGCAGATTTCGAACGTGTTCCGATGATTCGGTGGGTCTTGTGTCATGCGTCTGTACGCGAACTTCCCACACTCCTAAAAATCCCTGGGTTCACTGTTTCCTTGATCACATAAGTACAGGCCGACCTCGTCTGTTGACTGACAGAGACCGCCGACCGTTGAAGAGAGTCGCAATGTGTAATAAGCAGACATCTATCCGGGCCATCACACAAGAATTCCAAACTGCATCAGGATCCAATGCAAGTACTACGACAGTTAGGCGGGAGGTGAGATAAAACGGATTTCATGGTTGCGCTGCTGCTCATAAGCCACATATCACGACGGTAAATGCCAAACGATGCCTCGCTTGTTGTAAGGAGCGTAAACATTGGTCCAGTGAACAGTGGGAAAACGTATGGAGAGACGAATCACGGTACACAACGTGGCGATCCGATGGCGGGGTGTGGGTATGGCGAATGTCCGGTGAACGTCGTCTGCCAGCGTGTGTAGTGCCAACAGTAAGATTCGGAGGCGGTGGTGTTACGGTGTGGTCGTGTTTTTCATGGAAGGGACTTGCACCCCTTGTTGTTTTGCGTGGCAATATTACAGCACAGGCGTACATTGATGTTTTAAGCACCTTCTTGCTTCCCACTGTTGAAGAGCAATTCAGGGATGTCGATTGCGTGCCAGGCCGACATCGATATCTCACCTCAGTGCAGCACACCGTGAAGAATGGGCTGCCATTCCCCAAGAAACCTTCCAGCACCTGATTTAACGTATACCTGCGAGAGTGAAAGCTGACATCAAGGAAAAGTGGGGGCCAACACCATACTGAATTCCAGCATTATCGATGAAAGGCGCCACGAACTTTAAGTCTATTCAGCCAGGTGTACGGGCACTTTGGATGACATAGTGTAAAAGAACAGTGGTCAACTTGAGTGTAACTGACAATAGCACGTGTGTTCAAGCTAGCTGAGTGGACTTTAGATCGACATAGGGACCTTTCTCAGCGTCTGAAGATGCAGTAAACCCAAGTCTATCCATAAACTATTTAATTCATAAATCCCCTTGTAAACATGGCAGGGGGGTGTGGTACCTAGAGGAACTAGGTAACTAGAAACACATAGTTTTTGGTCTGTATTTTACTTCAATGGCCGCTTTTAGAATCACGTGAAGGAATGCGCACTAGAGACCGGCTTAAATGGTTTCCACCATTTAGAGAGAAGGTATAAAATAAGTAAATGAGTCAGTGATCATGTTATAGCACCTTCATGGTAAAGGTCCGCCTTGATCACATAAGTTGTACAATTCATAGTTTCCAGTTTCGGGTACTGTCACCTTTAGACCTATTAACCCTCCGCTACACGCGCGGTTTTCATGAACAATTCTGACATTACAGTTGGAAAATATAATGTATTCGAGTCTGGATAACATAAATAAAACAATGAATTGTAAACACAATGTATTTCAGCATTAGTAGTGTACATAAAATATTTTAACTCATTATTTACCCGTAAACCAATAAGAACATTTATTGTACTAGCTGAAATTTACGTTCATTCTGTTTTTTCACTGTTTTTCGAAATAAATATTAACCAACACTTATCTTAAGAAACTAAGTTCAGAAACTTTTTCAGAAAACTGTAGTTTACAGCCTCACTGTCAATTCGAGTAAATCACTCGTGGTGGTTGCCATTTTCACTGCACTCAATGCACAGATATGCACCGACACGTTCCAGGCATACAAATTTATTGCACACATTGCCGGAAAATCTCGTCAGTCTGTTTTTTTTCCTGTCACAGAAATTGCATCTTCCTCGAGCTGTTGTTTGTGGAGGTCTAGGAAGAGCTTCAGCTGTTGGTAATCCCAAAATTTCCTTGATACGATTCTTGATGTTCACCGGTGTACTTAGATGATTGACCTTCATTGTCATATAATGATGCAACAGTTCCTTGGCAAGAACTTTTAGATAGTCTTTTCTGGGAATTGTTGAATCCGAATTGCTCTTGTAAATGATTCCAGCAATATTTAGAAGAGAGGAAAAATTATAAATGGCCATCTTCTGGTAATTCTTGTCATAGAGTAAGTACATTTCATCTCATCAACTTTATCCACACCAGATTTAGTCTCGTTGTAAAATGTTATTATTTCCGGCTTGCACTTTCCGAATCACTGTCAATACTTCTTCATCATGTAAAGTAGACGGTACCAGAACAACCTTGTTCTTTCTTAGATTTATATGAAACCAGTGTCATTGTTGTTGTTGTGGTCTTCAGTCCTGAGACTGGTTTGATGCAGCTCTCCATGCTACTCTATCCTGTGCAAGCTTCTTCATCTCCCAGTACCTACTGCAACCTACGTCCTTCTGAATCTGCTTAGTGTATTGGTCTCTTGGTCTCCCTCTACGATTTTTACCCTCCACGCTGCCCTCCAATGCTAAATTTGTGATCCCTTGATGCCTCAAAACATGTCCTACCAACCCATCCCTTCTTCTAGTCAAGTTGTGCCACAAACTTCTCTTCTCCCCAATCCTATTCAATACCTCCTCATTAGTTACGTGATCTACCCACCTTATCTTCAGCATTGTTCTGTAGCACCACATTTCGAAATCTTCTATTCTCTTCTTGTCCAAACTGGTTATCGTCCATGTTTCACTTTCATACATGGCTACACTCCATACAAATACTTTCAGAAACGACTTCCTGACACTTAAACCTATAAACGATGTTAACAAATTTCTCTTCTTCAGAAACGATTTCCTTGCCATTGCCAGTCTACATTTTATATCCTCTCTACTTCGACCATCATCAGTTATTTTACTCCCTAAATAGCAAAACTCCTTTACTACTTTAAGTGTCTCATTTCCTAATCTAATCCCCTCAGCATCACCCGATTTAATTTGACTACATTCCATTATCCTCGTTTTGCTTTTGTTGATGTTCATCTTATATCCTCCTTTCAAGACACTGTCCATTCCGTTCAACTGTTCTTCCAAGTCCTTTGCTGTCTCTGACAGAATTACAATGTCATCGGCGAACCTCAAAGTTTTTACTTCTTCTCCATGAATTTTAATACCTACTCCGAATTTTTCTTTTGTTTCCTTTACTGCTTGCTCAATATACAGATTGAATAACATCGGGGAGAGGCTACAACCCTGTCTCACTCCTTTCCCAACCACTGCTTCCCTTTCATGCCCCTCGACTCTTATAACTGCCATCTGGTTTCTGTACAAATTGTAAATAGCCTTTCGCTCCCTGTATTTTACCCCTGCCACCTTCAGAATTTGAAAGAGAGTATTCCAGTTAACGTTGTCAAAAGCTTTCTCTAAGTCTACAAATGCTAGAAACGTAGGTTTGCCTTTTCTTAATCTTTCTTCTAAGATAAGTCGTAAGGGTAGTATTGCCTCACGTGTTCCAACATTTCTACGGAATCCAAACTAATCTTCCCTGAGGTCCGCTTCTACCAGTTTTTCCATTCGTCTGTAAAGAATTCGCGTTAGTATTTTGCAGCTGTGACTTATTGAACTGATAGTTCGGTAATTTTCACATCTGTCAACACCTGCTTTCTTTGGGATTGGAATTATTATATTCTTCTTGAAGTCTGAGGGTATTTCGCCTGTCTCATACATCTTGCTCACCAGATGGTAGAGTTTTGTCATGACTGGCTCTCCCAAGGCCATCAGTAGTTCTAATGGAATGTTGTCTACTCCCGGGGCCTTGTTTCGACACAGGTCTTTCAGTGCTCTGTCAAACTCTTCACGCAGTATCTTATCTCTCATTTCATCTTCGTCTACATCCTCTTCCATTTCCATAATATTGTTCTCAAGTACATCGCCCTTTTATAAACCCTCTATATACTCCTTCCACCTTTCTGCCTTCCCTTCTTTGCTTAGAACTGGGTTGCCATCTGAGCTCTTGATATTCATACAAGTGGTTCTCTTCTCTCCAAAGGTCTCTTTAATTTTCCTGTAGGCAGTATCTATCTTACCCCCAGTGAGACAAGCCTCTACATCCTTACTTTTGTCCTCTAGCCATCCCTGCTTAGCCATTATGCACTTCCTGTCGATCTCATTTTTGAGACGTTTGTATTCCTTTTTGCCTGCTTCATTTACTGCATTTTTATATTTTCTCCTTTCATCAATTAAATTCAGTATTTCTTCTGTTACCCAAGGATTTCTATTAGCCCTCGTCTTTTTACCTACTTGATCCTCTGCTCCTTCACTACTTCATCTCTCAGAGCTACCCATTCATCTTCTACTGTATTTCTTTCCCCCATTCCTGTCAATTGTTCCCTTATGCTCTCCCTGAAACGCTCTACAACCTCTGGTTCTTTCAGTTTATCCAGGTCCCATCTCTTTACATTCCCGCCTTTTTGCAGTTTCTTCAGTTTCAATCTGCGGTTCATAACCAATAGATTGTGGTCAGAATCCACATCTGCCCCTGGAAATGTCTTACAATTTAAAACCTGGTTCTTAAATCTCTGTCTTACCATTATGTAATCTATCAGATACCTTTTAGTATCTCCAGGATTCTTCCAGGTATACAAACCTCTTTCATGATTCTTGAACCAAGTGTTAGCTATGATTAAGTTATGCTCTGTGCAAAATTCTACAAGGCGGCTTCCTCTTTCATTTCTTCCCCCCAATCCATATTCACCTACTATGTTTCCTTCTCTCCCTTTTCCTACTGACGAATTGCAGCCACCCATGACTATTAAATTTTCGTCTCCCTTCACTACCTGGATAATTTCTTTTATCTCGTCATACATTTCATCAATTTCTTCATCATCTGCAGAGCTAGTTGGCATATAAACTTGTACTACTGTAGAAGGCATGGGCTTTGTGTCTATCTTGGCCACAATAATGCGTTCACTATGCTGTTTGTAGTAGCTAACCCGCACTCCTATTTTTTTTATTCATTATTAAACCTACTCCTGCATTACCTCTATTTGATTTTGTATTTATAACCCTGTAATCACCTGACCAAAAGTCTTGTTCCTCCTGCCACCGAACTTCACTAATTCCCACTATATCTAACTTTAACCTATCCATTTCCCTTTTTAAATTTTCTAACCTACCTGTGTAGTGGGACGAAATTAAACGTCACCCATCCACCAAGTCAGCCCAGTTTGCAGGTGACTATAAGTTTAATTTAGTTTTTGTTTATGTGTTTTCTTATTATTTGTAATAAAGGTGAATTATCTAAAAGTTTTGTATTTTTTTATGTGTTTCATGTACGGAGAGGTCGGCGCAACGAACGGGGACAGCATCTTCGTTGCCGCGACCAGAGAGGAAATTGCTGGCCGCTATACGTCGCGGGTCGACAGCCAAGGAGCAACAGAAGATCCTGGAACCGAGTTGTTGCGTCGTGTTTCTAAAAATTAAAAATGAATTTTTATACTCTTTTTGTACAACAATGACAAAACGATAGAGCTTGATCTTATTGAAATGTTAGTCACTGTCTGTCAACGCTCAAGTTCACATCTGTATGTGTAGGAAGCTAATAAAATAGTGTATGTTACTAAAGGTGAAACACGTGTCTTGAAGATTTATTTATGAAGAGTTATGTGAACGGATTAATAATATATTTGACAAGATTATTGATTCAGACAGCGTTGGCCGAAACTTTGAATCTAAAAAGTTTATTTAATGTGTGATTCTGATATCGATTAGATCAAGATAACGTGTGTCGATATAATTTTCTGAGGAGAAACAAACGAAATTTAAATTCGGAAAAGTTACGAAAACCAATTGGCCCAAGTGATGTAATTCTCTGCACACGACTCAACTGATGTTTTACAGTTTCGTTCAAGAACCATTCTATGACAATTTAAAAAGAATATGAATCATTTTTGAAAGTGGGTTGTAACTGACGTAGGTGACGAAGTCTGCACATGGTCATACATATATCAAACGAAAACCTAATAAAACGTCGTTACACCGCACCGTGGCGACCTTAGAAACAGGACTTGTGTGCAACTAAGGCACACAGGTACGAAACGAAACATCAAGAGTCCTTCCGAAGTCAACGCGAGTTTTCGTGGAGCCTTCACCAGCCAGCGGCGACTTCGCGGGTGTGGGCATCTGACGGAGTGCAGCCAAGCAGTACGGTCACGCAGTTGTTCCACGAGAAGGCGCGTCTGTTGGGCAGCAGCTGAACGCTGCAAACCCCGACAACCTTTTTTCTCCCTAAACTAATAGGCCCAGTACGTCAGCTGCGGGGCGTTCCTCCGGCTGATATTAGAGGTGTTGCTGAGGGCTTCGCCTGTCTACGGCGGTGCCGGGCGTGGTTGCAGCCAGCGACGTTTTCGGTGTTCGACTCAGCGTCCTGCCGGTTGCGGAAGCGGGGTCGCAGCATCTCAGCGGCTGCATCGACGGCTGTTACATCTGCAGCCCATAGCAGCACACTGATCATCGAGAACTACAAATTACAATATTAGTGTCCGGTGAGTTTGTTTCAAGTTGGAAGTGGAGTGTTGTATATAGGAAGTGTGCTTTTATAGGATTGTTGATTCCAAGTCTGCGTGTGTAAATAGTTAATATTTTACAATAATGTCGGGAAGTGAAATGTCAGACGAAGAGCAATCTATGTCCGATAGGAGCATGAGATCCCTTTTTAGGGCGATAGCTAAATTAAAACAATCTAACGGGGATTTCCTAGCTGAATTAAAACAGTCTAACGAAGAATCTACTGCTAGATTAAAAGAGGAATTAAAACAGTCTAACGAAGAATCTATGGCTAGATTAAAACAGTCTAACGAAGAATCTATGGCTAGATTAAAACAGTCTAACGAAGAATCTATGGCTAGATTAAAACAGTCTAACGAGGAATCTACTGCTAGATTGAAACAGGAACTAAAACAGGAATTAAAACAGTCTAACGAGGAATCTACTGCTAGACTTAAAGGGGAGCTAACAAAATCAACAGACAGGTTGCAGGAATATCTTAATGAAACCAGTCGAGAATTAAGTGATAAAATAGAGTCTTCTAAAGTTGAAATGCAGGAAAAATTAGTAGGACTTAGTAATAAGATTGCTGATAATTGTAAAAGGTTAGAAGAACATATCCAGGAATCGCGCGAGGAAAAAACTCGCATGCGAAACGATATCACTGACTTAACCGAGAGACTAGATAGTGTCAATATCTTAGTTGTAAATGAAATACAGAAAAATAACAATATGTTACGAGATGAATTTTCTATGCAAACGGAAACTGTTCGTAGAGAATTATTGGAATCTATTAAAGAGGTCTCTACCAAACCTGTAGAGATTTCTTCAATAGATAATGTAGAATTAGAGACATTAACTCATCAAGTAGAAAAGGACCATACCGAAATCGAAAACATGAAATTTTTAATTACTGAGATATGCAGTAATCTTGAGACTGCCAAAGATAATAATATTGACGAAGGTACAGAGCGTTCACATCGTGAACACAGTGAAGAATCGATATTAGCTAATCGCGTATCCAATACAGAAATGCGGATACAGGAAATTACGAAACGGTTATCGGAATTAGATAATAACGAGAACATTTCAGGTAGCAGAGGTAATAACATAATCAGAGACAACAGTCGCATCGAATTTGCTAGCACGGATGGCAACAATATGAATAAGGCAGTCACGGCAAGCCAATCCGATGCAACTCCGTCTCTGCCAGCTAAACAAAATCCGACTATTTCTCTCGCAGAATGTCTGGATGACATAACAACAAATTCAAATGTAGCAAGTCGATTTCCTGTATTCAAACCAGGAGGCGAACTGCACCCTATAATCTTTATAAAAGCTTTTGAAACATCATTATCTCCTAAATGGAATAATGAAAAACGCATTCAATTTGTAATAGGACATTTAGAAGCAGAAGCTGCGGAATGGGCAGTACTGCATAGAAATGAATTCAAGGATTGGGATGATTTTGTTAAGCAGTTTAAACAAAATTATTGGTCAAGACGAAAACAACAACACTTAACTTTAGAGTTGTTAGCCCCTCCTCCATATTCTAAACGGTGGAGAGGTTCTAGGAATTATTTTGAATGGAATTTAAACTGTGCTAAATTAATTGAAAGTCATCTAATGCGAGTCCTAAGTAGTAGGTTACCGTATTACATAAAGGAAAGAAAAATGTTATTCTACGAATTATACAAAACCTTAATAATGGGGACGAAACAGTTAACACCCGGGGTGTGTGGTTATATTTTAACGACTTGTTGTATTGGAAAGCACAGAGGGAACACCAGAGATGGAAAACCTGCATTCCGAAAACTGTTGTGGACGAGTTAATTACTTATATTCATGAAGGTTACGGGCATTTCGGAATTCATAAATGTATTAAACATCTAATGAAGTATTATTATTTCAAAAATATGTCCCGTATTGTGAGAAGTATTATTAGGGCTTGTGAAACCTGTCAAAAGGTTAAAGTTAATAACAAATCCAAGCGTTATAAATTATATGCTGTAATTCCTCGAGGTTTGTGGGATCTACTGTCATTAGATTTTTTCGGCCCTCTGCCTCGGAGTTCAGGAGGATTCACATATGTGTTTGTTGTAATGGAATGTTGGTCCAAACATGTGAAACTGTATACTTTGAAACGAGCGAATACAGCAAGCGTTATACGCTGCCTCACCCGAAATTACTTTGTTAACTGGGGCATTCCTAAACGACTTATGTCTGACAACGGTAGTGCCTTTATTAGTCAAAGATTTCAAGATATGATAAAACAATATGGAATCAAACATATCTTAATTTCGAAATATCACCCTCAAAGTAATTTAGTAGAAAGAGTCATGAAAGAATTAGGACGATTATGTAGAACTTATTGCGCACATAAACATACTCGGTGGGCCAAACTAATGCCTGAATTCGAAAAGATATTAAATGAATTGCCTCACCTAACGACGGGATTATCACCTATAGAAATTTTAGGCAAACGAATTATAGGTGAGCCTTTACTAGCTGCTTTACCTTGGCCACCAGTAAATGAGATACAACAAGATATTCCAGACGAAAAAGTTTGCGAACAGATTGTAAAAAATGCCGAACGGAGAATTAAAAGTTATAATCAACATGCTGTAGAACCCTCATTTCAGGTAGGAGATCTTGTGTTAGTACGATCTCATCCTAAAAGTTCTAAGATCGATAAGGAATGTAGAAAATTCTTCTTTATCTTTGAAGGTCCATATGTTGTACATAAGATTGTACATCCCAAAGCATTACTTCTTAGGGAACCTTCATCAGGTGTAATTAAAGGATTATATAGTGTTGATCAAATGAAACCCTTCATTTCTAAATAAGTTAATATTTAGTATATGTTACATATGGAAGAGCGTTCATAGTTTATTCATGTGAAGTTTTTCGTGATAGTTACGTGTTATTTTAAATAAATGACAGAAAGCTTAAACATGTGTTCTACAATAATCTACTGGTACTTCAAAAGGAGAAAGATAACCAAAAGGGGGATTTATATGGAGGAAATTTTGCTCTTAGGTCTAAAGGAATTTTGCGTATTTTAAATTTACTCGGATAGTAGGAGCCAAAGGGGATGGTTGATAGTTTTAGGGACCATGGGCGTCCAGAGCTATATGGCTCACGAGAACATAGCAGAGTGCCTTTAATAGAGGTTTGTAATAGTGTTAATATAGAACACACCAAACGGGGCTCTCTCGCTTGTTTCTCCTAAATAAATGGCCATTACCCAACAAGGTGTCCGAAGGTAAAGAAAGCCGTGCCGAGATTCTAAAGAAAGTTTTGCTTGATTTCTTCTTGACCTCAGGCATAAATAAGGCATTAGGGAAAAGAATGACGTAAAGTAAATAGTACTATTAGTTATTGTGAGAAACTTATTAGTAATATACATTCTTGAAAAGAATAACTCTAGTAAATAAATGAAATTGAAACTAATCTATCACAATTTGAACGCTCTGTCCTAATGTACAACGTTAAAGAACGTACTAAATTAGTATTTATTAGCAACTATTAACTGAAGAGGAGCAATCTCCCTATATTCGGTTACGAATTACCATAATAGCACAATTAAGAGTAAATGACAAATAGTCACAACAATATCGTATTAAAAGGATTAAATCTATCTAAGAGCAAGGGCTCTAGGTTACGTAAAATGTGAGAAAAATGTATTAACAGTTAAATATTGTATATTGAACAGTTTAATTTCGGTTAAAACCTGACAAACTGAGCTTGTGGGTGGGGTATGTAGTGGGACGAAATTAAACGTCACCCATCCACCAAGTCAGCCCAGTTTGCAGGTGACTATAAGTTTAATTTAGTTTTTGTTTATGTGTTTTCTTATTATTTGTAATAAAGGTGAATTATCTAAAAGTTTTGTATTTTTTTATGTGTTTCATGTACGGAGAGGTCGGCGCAACGAACGGGGACAGCATCTTCGTTGCCGCGACCAGAGAGGAAATTGCTGGCCGCTATACGTCGCGGGTCGACAGCCAAGGAGCAACAGAAGATCCTGGAACCGAGTTGTTGCGTCGTGTTTCTAAAAATTAAAAATGAATTTTTATACTCTTTTTGTACAACAATGACAAAACGATAGAGCTTGATCTTATTGAAATGTTAGTCACTGTCTGTCAACGCTCAAGTTCACATCTGTATGTGTAGGAAGCTAATAAAATAGTGTATGTTACTAAAGGTGAAACACGTGTCTTGAAGATTTATTTATGAAGAGTTATGTGAACGGATTAATAATATATTTGACAAGATTATTGATTCAGACAGCGTTGGCCGAAACTTTGAATCTAAAAAGTTTATTTAATGTGTGATTCTGATATCGATTAGATCAAGATAACGTGTGTCGATATAATTTTCTGAGGAGAAACAAACGAAATTTAAATTCGGAAAAGTTACGAAAACCAATTGGCCCAAGTGATGTAATTCTCTGCACACGACTCAACTGATGTTTTACAGTTTCGTTCAGGAACCATTCTATGACAATTTAAAAAGAATATGAATCATTTTTGAAAGTGGGTTGTAACTGACGTAGGTGACGAAGTCTGCACATGGTCATACATATATCAAACGAAAACCTAATAAAACGTCGTTACACCGCACCGTGGCGACCTTAGAAACAGGACTTGTGTGCAACTAAGGCACACAGGTACGAAACGAAACATCAAGAGTCCTTCCGAAGTCAACGCGAGTTTTCGTGGAGCCTTCACCAGCCAGCGGCGACTTCGCGGGTGTGGGCATCTGACGGAGTGCAGCCAAGCAGTACGGTCACGCAGTTGTTCCACGAGAAGGCGCGTCTGTTGGGCAGCAGCTGAACGCTGCAAACCCCGACAACCTTTTTTCTCCCTAAACTAATAGGCCCAGTACGTCAGCTGCGGGGCGTTCCTCCGGCTGATATTAGAGGTGTTGCTGAGGGCTTCGCCTGTCTACGGCGGTGCCGGGCGTGGTTGCAGCCAGCGACGTTTTCGGTGTTCGACTCAGCGTCCTGCCGGTTGCGGAAGCGGGGTCGCAGCATCTCAGCGGCTGCATCGACGGCTGTTACATCTGCAGCCCATAGCAGCACACTGATCATCGAGAGCTACAAATTACAATATTAGTGTCCGGTGAGTTTGTTTCAAGTTGGAAGTGGAGTGTTGTATATAGGAAGTGTGCTTTTATAGGATTGTTGATTCCAAGTCTGCGTGTGTAAATAGTTAATATTTTACAATAATGTCGGGAAGTGAAATGTCAGACGAAGAGCAATCTATGTCCGATAGGAGCATGAGATCCCTTTTTAGGGCGATAGCTAAATTAAAACAATCTAACGGGGATTTCCTAGCTGAATTAAAACAGTCTAACGAAGAATCTATGGCTAGATTAAAACAGTCTAACGAAGAATCTATGGCTAGATTAAAACAGTCTAACGAAGAATCTATGGCTAGATTAAAACAGTCTAACGAGGAATCTACTGCTAGATTGAAACAGGAACTAAAACAGGAATTAAAACAGTCTAACGAGGAATCTACTGCTAGACTTAAAGGGGAGCTAACAAAATCAACAGACAGGTTGCAGGAATATCTTAATGAAACCAGTCGAGAATTAAGTGATAAAATAGAGTCTTCTAAAGTTGAAATGCAGGAAAAATTAGTAGGACTTAGTAATAAGATTGCTGATAATTGTAAAAGGTTAGAAGAACATATCCAGGAATCGCGCGAGGAAAAAACTCGCATGCGAAACGATATCACTGACTTAACCGAGAGACTAGATAGTGTCAATATCTTAGTTGTAAATGAAATACAGAAAAATAACAATATGTTACGAGATGAATTTTCTATGCAAACGGAAACTGTTCGTAGAGAATTATTGGAATCTATTAAAGAGGTCTCTACCAAACCTGTAGAGATTTCTTCAATAGATAATGTAGAATTAGAGACATTAACTCATCAAGTAGAAAAGGACCATACCGAAATCGAAAACATGAAATTTTTAATTACTGAGATATGCAGTAATCTTGAGACTGCCAAAGATAATAATATTGACGAAGGTACAGAGCGTTCACATCGTGAACACAGTGAAGAATCGATATTAGCTAATCGCGTATCCAATACAGAAATGCGGATACAGGAAATTACGAAACGGTTATCGGAATTAGATAATAACGAGAACATTTCAGGTAGCAGAGGTAATAACATAATCAGAGACAACAGTCGCATCGAATTTGCTAGCACGGATGGCAACAATATGAATAAGGCAGTCACGGCAAGCCAATCCGATGCAACTCCGTCTCTGCCAGCTAAACAAAATCCGACTATTTCTCTCGCAGAATGTCTGGATGACATAACAACAAATTCAAATGTAGCAAGTCGATTTCCTGTATTCAAACCAGGAGGCGAACTGCACCCTATAATCTTTATAAAAGCTTTTGAAACATCATTATCTCCTAAATGGAATAATGAAAAACGCATTCAATTTGTAATAGGACATTTAGAAGCAGAAGCTGCGGAATGGGCAGTACTGCATAGAAATGAATTCAAGGATTGGGATGATTTTGTTAAGCAGTTTAAACAAAATTATTGGTCAAGACGAAAACAACAACACTTAACTTTAGAGTTGTTAGCCCCTCCTCCATATTCTAAACGGTGGAGAGGTTCTAGGAATTATTTTGAATGGAATTTAAACTGTGCTAAATTAATTGAAAGTCATCTAATGCGAGTCCTAAGTAGTAGGTTACCGTATTACATAAAGGAAAGAAAAATGTTATTCTACGAATTATACAAAACCTTAATAATGGGGACGAAACAGTTAACACCCGGGGTGTGTGGTTATATTTTAACGACTTGTTGTATTGGAAAGCACAGAGGGAACACCAGAGATGGAAAACCTGCATTCCGAAAACTGTTGTGGACGAGTTAATTACTTATATTCATGAAGGTTACGGGCATTTCGGAATTCATAAATGTATTAAACATCTAATGAAGTATTATTATTTCAAAAATATGTCCCGTATTGTGAGAAGTATTATTAGGGCTTGTGAAACCTGTCAAAAGGTTGAAGTTAATAACAAATCCAAGCGTTATAAATTATATGCTGTAATTCCTCGAGGTTTGTGGGATCTACTGTCATTAGATTTTTTCGGCCCTCTGCCTCGGAGTTCAGGAGGATTCACATATGTGTTTGTTGTAATGGAATGTTGGTCCAAACATGTGAAACTGTATACTTTGAAACGAGCGAATACAGCAAGCGTTATACGCTGCCTCACCCGAAATTACTTTGTTAACTGGGGCATTCCTAAACGACTTATGTCTGACAACGGTAGTGCCTTTATTAGTCAAAGATTTCAAGATATGATAAAACAATATGGAATCAAACATATCTTAATTTCGAAATATCACCCTCAAAGTAATTTAGTAGAAAGAGTCATGAAAGAATTAGGACGATTATGTAGAACTTATTGTGCACATAAACATACTCGGTGGGCCAAACTAATGCCTGAATTCGAAAAGATATTAAATGAATTGCCTCACCTAACGACGGGATTATCACCTATAGAAATTTTAGGCAAACGAATTATAGGTGAGCCTTTACTAGCTGCTTTACCTTGGCCACCAGTAAATGAGATACAACAAGATATTCCAGACGAAAAAGTTTGCGAACAGATTGTAAAAAATGCCGAACGGAGAATTAAAAGTTATAATCAACATGCTGTAGAACCCTCATTTCAGGTAGGAGATCTTGTGTTAGTACGATCTCATCCTAAAAGTTCTAAGATCGATAAGGAATGTAGAAAATTCTTCTTTATCTTTGAAGGTCCATATGTTGTACATAAGATTGTACATCCCAAAGCATTACTTCTTAGGGAACCTTCATCAGGTGTAATTAAAGGATTATATAGTGTTGATCAAATGAAACCCTTCATTTCTAAATAAGTTAATATTTAGTATATGTTACATATGGAAGAGCGTTCATAGTTTATTCATGTGAAGTTTTTCGTGATAGTTACGTGTTATTTTAAATAAATGACAGAAAGCTTAAACATGTGTTCTACAATAATCTACTGGTACTTCAAAAGGAGAAAGATAACCAAAAGGGGGATTTATATGGAGGAAATTTTGCTCTTAGGTCTAAAGGAATTTTGCGTATTTTAAATTTACTCGGATAGTAGGAGCCAAAGGGGATGGTTGATAGTTTTAGGGACCATGGGCGTCCAGAGCTATATGGCTCACGAGAACATAGCAGAGTGCCTTTAATAGAGGTTTGTAATAGTGTTAATATAGAACACACCAAACGGGGCTCTCTCGCTTGTTTCTCCTAAATAAATGGCCATTACCCAACAAGGTGTCCGAAGGTAAAGAAAGCCGTGCCGAGATTCTAAAGAAAGTTTTGCTTGATTTCTTCTTGACCTCAGGCATAAATAAGGCATTAGGGAAAAGAATGACGTAAAGTAAATAGTACTATTAGTTATTGTGAGAAACTTATTAGTAATATACATTCTTGAAAAGAATAACTCTAGTAAATAAATGAAATTGAAACTAATCTATCACAATTTGAACGCTCTGTCCTAATGTACAACGTTAAAGAACGTACTAAATTAGTATTTATTAGCAACTATTAACTGAAGAGGAGCAATCTCCCTATATTCGGTTACGAATTACCATAATAGCACAATTAAGAGTAAATGACAAATAGTCACAACAATATCGTATTAAAAGGATTAAATCTATCTAAGAGCAAGGGCTCTAGGTTACGTAAAATGTGAGAAAAATGTATTAACAGTTAAATATTGTATATTGAACAGTTTAATTTCGGTTAAAACCTGACAAACTGAGCTTGTGGGTGGGGTATGTAGTGGGACGAAATTAAACGTCACCCATCCACCAAGTCAGCCCAGTTTGCAGGTGACTATAAGTTTAATTTAGTTTTTGTTTATGTGTTTTCTTATTATTTGTAATAAAGGTGAATTATCTAAAAGTTTTGTATTTTTTTATGTGTTTCATGTACGGAGAGGTCGGCGCAACGAACGGGGACAGCATCTTCGTTGCCGCGACCAGAGAGGAAATTGCTGGCCGCTATACGTCGCGGGTCGACAGCCAAGGAGCAACAGAAGATCCTGGAACCGAGTTGTTGCGTCGTGTTTCTAAAAATTAAAAATGAATTTTTATACTCTTTTTGTACAACAATGACAAAACGATAGAGCTTGATCTTATTGAAATGTTAGTCACTGTCTGTCAACGCTCAAGTTCACATCTGTATGTGTAGGAAGCTAATAAAATAGTGTATGTTACTAAAGGTGAAACACGTGTCTTGAAGATTTATTTATGAAGAGTTATGTGAACGGATTAATAATATATTTGACAAGATTATTGATTCAGACAGCGTTGGCCGAAACTTTGAATCTAAAAAGTTTATTTAATGTGTGATTCTGATATCGATTAGATCAAGATAACGTGTGTCGATATAATTTTCTGAGGAGAAACAAACGAAATTTAAATTCGGAAAAGTTACGAAAACCAATTGGCCCAAGTGATGTAATTCTCTGCACACGACTCAACTGATGTTTTACAGTTTCGTTCAGGAACCATTCTATGACAATTTAAAAAGAATATGAATCATTTTTGAAAGTGGGTTGTAACTGACGTAGGTGACGAAGTCTGCACATGGTCATACATATATCAAACGAAAACCTAATAAAACGTCGTTAAACCGCACCGTGGCGACCTTAGAAACAGGACTTGTGTGCAACTAAGGCACACAGGTACGAAACGAAACATCAAGAGTCCTTCCGAAGTCAACGCGAGTTTTCGTGGAGCCTTCACCAGCCAGCGGCGACTTCGCGGGTGTGGGCATCTGACGGAGTGCAGCCAAGCAGTACGGTCACGCAGTTGTTCCACGAGAAGGCGCGTCTGTTGGGCAGCAGCTGAACGCTGCAAACCCCGACAACCTTTTTTCTCCCTAAACTAATAGGCCCAGTACGTCAGCTGCGGGGCGTTCCTCCGGCTGATATTAGAGGTGTTGCTGAGGGCTTCGCCTGTCTACGGCGGTGCCGGGCGTGGTTGCAGCCAGCGACGTTTTCGGTGTTCGACTCAGCGTCCTGCCGGTTGCGGAAGCGGGGTCGCAGCATCTCAGCGGCTGCATCGACGGCTGTTACATCTGCAGCCCATAGCAGCACACTGATCATCGAGAACTACAAATTACAATATTAGTGTCCGGTGAGTTTGTTTCAAGTTGGAAGTGGAGTGTTGTATATAGGAAGTGTGCTTTTATAGGATTGTTGATTCCAAGTCTGCGTGTGTAAATAGTTAATATTTTACAATAATGTCGGGAAGTGAAATGTCAGACGAAGAGCAATCTATGTCCGATAGGAGCATGAGATCCCTTTTTAGGGCGATAGCTAAATTAAAACAATCTAACGGGGATTTCCTAGCTGAATTAAAACAGTCTAACGAAGAATCTACTGCTAGATTAAAAGAGGAATTAAAACAGTCTAACGAAGAATCTATGGCTAGATTAAAACAGTCTAACGAAGAATCTATGGCTAGATTAAAACAGTCTAACGAAGAATCTATGGCTAGATTAAAACAGTCTAACGAGGAATCTACTGCTAGATTGAAACAGGAACTAAAACAGGAATTAAAACAGTCTAACGAGGAATCTACTGCTAGACTTAAAGGGGAGCTAACAAAATCAACAGACAGGTTGCAGGAATATCTTAATGAAACCAGTCGAGAATTAAGTGATAAAATAGAGTCTTCTAAAGTTGAAATGCAGGAAAAATTAGTAGGACTTAGTAATAAGATTGCTGATAATTGTAAAAGGTTAGAAGAACATATCCAGGAATCGCGCGAGGAAAAAACTCGCATGCGAAACGATATCACTGACTTAACCGAGAGACTAGATAGTGTCAATATCTTAGTTGTAAATGAAATACAGAAAAATAACAATATGTTACGAGATGAATTTTCTATGCAAACGGAAACTGTTCGTAGAGAATTATTGGAATCTATTAAAGAGGTCTCTACCAAACCTGTAGAGATTTCTTCAATAGATAATGTAGAATTAGAGACATTAACTCATCAAGTAGAAAAGGACCATACCGAAATCGAAAACATGAAATTTTTAATTACTGAGATATGCAGTAATCTTGAGACTGCCAAAGATAATAATATTGACGAAGGTACAGAGCGTTCACATCGTGAACACAGTGAAGAATCGATATTAGCTAATCGCGTATCCAATACAGAAATGCGGATACAGGAAATTACGAAACGGTTATCGGAATTAGATAATAACGAGAACATTTCAGGTAGCAGAGGTAATAACATAATCAGAGACAACAGTCGCATCGAATTTGCTAGCACGGATGGCAACAATATGAATAAGGCAGTCACGGCAAGCCAATCCGATGCAACTCCGTCTCTGCCAGCTAAACAAAATCCGACTATTTCTCTCGCAGAATGTCTGGATGACATAACAACAAATTCAAATGTAGCAAGTCGATTTCCTGTATTCAAACCAGGAGGCGAACTGCACCCTATAATCTTTATAAAAGCTTTTGAAACATCATTATCTCCTAAATGGAGTAATGAAAAACGCATTCAATTTGTAATAGGACATTTAGAAGCAGAAGCTGCGGAATGGGCAGTACTGCATAGAAATGAATTCAGGGATTGGGATGATTTTGTTAAGCAGTTTAAACAAAATTATTGGTCAAGACGAAAACAACAACACTTAACTTTAGAGTTGTTAGCCCCTCCTCCATATTCTAAACGGTGGAGAGGTTCTAGGAATTATTTTGAATGGAATTTAAACTGTGCTAAATTAATTGAAAGTCATCTAATGCGAGTCCTAAGTAGTAGGTTACCGTATTACATAAAGGAAAGAAAAATGTTATTCTACGAATTATACAAAACCTTAATAATGGGGACGAAACAGTTAACACCCGGGGTGTGTGGTTATATTTTAACGACTTGTTGTATTGGAAAGCACAGAGGGAACACCAGAGATGGAAAACCTGCATTCCGAAAACTGTTGTGGACGAGTTAATTACTTATATTCATGAAGGTTACGGGCATTTCGGAATTCATAAATGTATTAAACATCTAATGAAGTATTATTATTTCAAAAATATGTCCCGTATTGTGAGAAGTATTATTAGGGCTTGTGAAACCTGTCAAAAGGTTAAAGTTAATAACAAATCCAAGCGTTATAAATTATATGCTGTAATTCCTCGAGGTTTGTGGGATCTACTGTCATTAGATTTTTTCGGCCCTCTGCCTCGGAGTTCAGGAGGATTCACATATGTGTTTGTTGTAATGGAATGTTGGTCCAAACATGTGAAACTGTATACTTTGAAACGAGCGAATACAGCAAGCGTTATACGCTGCCTCACCCGAAATTACTTTGTTAACTGGGGCATTCCTAAACGACTTATGTCTGACAACGGTAGTGCCTTTATTAGTCAAAGATTTCAAGATATGATAAAACAATATGGAATCAAACATATCTTAATTTCGAAATATCACCCTCAAAGTAATTTAGTAGAAAGAGTCATGAAAGAATTAGGACGATTATGTAGAACTTATTGTGCACATAAACATACTCGGTGGGCCAAACTAATGCCTGAATTCGAAAAGATATTAAATGAATTGCCTCACCTAACGACGGGATTATCACCTATAGAAATTTTAGGCAAACGAATTATAGGTGAGCCTTTACTAGCTGCTTTACCTTGGCCACCAGTAAATGAGATACAACAAGATATTCCAGACGAAAAAGTTTGCGAACAGATTGTAAAAAATGCCGAACGGAGAATTAAAAGTTATAATCAACATGCTGTAGAACCCTCATTTCAGGTAGGAGATCTTGTGTTAGTACGATCTCATCCTAAAAGTTCTAAGATCGATAAGGAATGTAGAAAATTCTTCTTTATCTTTGAAGGTCCATATGTTGTACATAAGATTGTACATCCCAAAGCATTACTTCTTAGGGAACCTTCATCAGGTGTAATTAAAGGATTATATAGTGTTGATCAAATGAAACCCTTCATTTCTAAATAAGTTAATATTTAGTATATGTTACATATGGAAGAGCGTTCATAGTTTATTCATGTGAAGTTTTTCGTGATAGTTACGTGTTATTTTAAATAAATGACAGAAAGCTTAAACATGTGTTCTACAATAATCTACTGGTACTTCAAAAGGAGAAAGATAACCAAAAGGGGGATTTATATGGAGGAAATTTTGCTCTTAGGTCTAAAGGAATTTTGCGTATTTTAAATTTACTCGGATAGTAGGAGCCAAAGGGGATGGTTGATAGTTTTAGGGACCATGGGCGTCCAGAGCTATATGGCTCACGAGAACATAGCAGAGTGCCTTTAATAGAGGTTTGTAATAGTGTTAATATAGAACACACCAAACGGGGCTCTCTCGCTTGTTTCTCCTAAATAAATGGCCATTACCCAACAAGGTGTCCGAAGGTAAAGAAAGCCGTGCCGAGATTCTAAAGAAAGTTTTGCTTGATTTCTTCTTGACCTCAGGCATAAATAAGGCATTAGGGAAAAGAATGACGTAAAGTAAATAGTACTATTAGTTATTGTGAGAAACTTATTAGTAATATACATTCTTGAAAAGAATAACTCTAGTAAATAAATGAAATTGAAACTAATCTATCACAATTTGAACGCTCTGTCCTAATGTACAACGTTAAAGAACGTACTAAATTAGTATTTATTAGCAACTATTAACTGAAGAGGAGCAATCTCCCTATATTCGGTTACGAATTACCATAATAGCACAATTAAGAGTAAATGACAAATAGTCACAACAATATCGTATTAAAAGGATTAAATCTATCTAAGAGCAAGGGCTCTAGGTTACGTAAAATGTGAGAAAAATGTATTAACAGTTAAATATTGTATATTGAACAGTTTAATTTCGGTTAAAACCTGACAAACTGAGCTTGTGGGTGGGGTATGTAGTGGGACGAAATTAAACGTCACCCATCCACCAAGTCAGCCCAGTTTGCAGGTGACTATAAGTTTAATTTAGTTTTTGTTTATGTGTTTTCTTATTATTTGTAATAAAGGTGAATTATCTAAAAGTTTTGTATTTTTTTATGTGTTTCATGTACGGAGAGGTCGGCGCAACGAACGGGGACAGCATCTTCGTTGCCGCGACCAGAGAGGAAATTGCTGGCCGCTATACGTCGCGGGTCGACAGCCAAGGAGCAACAGAAGATCCTGGAACCGAGTTGTTGCGTCGTGTTTCTAAAAATTAAAAATGAATTTTTATACTCTTTTTGTACAACAATGACAAAACGATAGAGCTTGATCTTATTGAAATGTTAGTCACTGTCTGTCAACGCTCAAGTTCACATCTGTATGTGTAGGAAGCTAATAAAATAGTGTATGTTACTAAAGGTGAAACACGTGTCTTGAAGATTTATTTATGAAGAGTTATGTGAACGGATTAATAATATATTTGACAAGATTATTGATTCAGACAGCGTTGGCCGAAACTTTGAATCTAAAAAGTTTATTTAATGTGTGATTCTGATATCGATTAGATCAAGATAACGTGTGTCGATATAATTTTCTGAGGAGAAACAAACGAAATTTAAATTCGGAAAAGTTACGAAAACCAATTGGCCCAAGTGATGTAATTCTCTGCACACGACTCAACTGATGTTTTACAGTTTCGTTCAAGAACCATTCTATGACAATTTAAAAAGAATATGAATCATTTTTGAAAGTGGGTTGTAACTGACGTAGGTGACGAAGTCTGCACATGGTCATACATATATCAAACGAAAACCCAATACGTCGTTACACCGCACCTGCCCGATTAAGGGATCTGACATTCCACGCTCCGATCCGTAGAATGCCAGTTTTCTTACTCCTGATAACGACGTCCTCTTAAGTAGTCCCCGCCCGGAGATCCGAATGGGGGACTATTTTACCTCCGCAATATTTTATCCTAGAGGACGCCATCATCATTTAATCATACAGTAAAGCTGCATGTCCTCGGGTAAAATTACGGCTGTAGTTTCCCCTTGCTTTCAGCCGTTCGCAGTACCAGCACAGCAAGCCATTTTTGGTTAATGTTACAAGGCCAGATCAGTCAATCATCCAGATTGTTGCCCCTGCAGCTACTGAAAAGGCTGCTGCCCCTCTTCAGGAACCACATGTTTGCCTGGCCTCTCAACAGATACCCCTCCGTTGTGGTTGCACCTACGGTACGGCCATCTGTATCGCTGAGGCACGCAAGCCTCCCCACCAACGGCAAGGTCCATGGTTCATGGGGGGGACCAGTGTCATATTCTTCCTAAATGCAAAAATGCTGGATTTCATAGGACGATCTTTTGCTATTGTCTTAAATGGAGGAATTTCACGTTTATTTTCTCGAATTGTTCCAACCATTGTGAGCTTATAATATTCCAACAAGTCAGCCGCAAGTGGAATTGATGTGAACCAATTATCACATGTTACATTTCTGCCAGATTTGGATATGCATTTCACCTTTCTTTTGACAATAGCATGAGCTGTGTTATCACAGAGGTAAGACCCATCCACTTGCTTTCCACAGTATATTTCTAAATGGCTGGTATAGAACATCCTTTCATCTGTAAGTGCAAACATTTTTATACCATATTTTGCCGGTTTTGATGGAATGCATTGTATAAATCAACATTTGCCCCTGAATGCATTCAGCATTTCATCTACTGTAACTAGTTCTGATAAACTATAATGTTTCTTGCAGCTTTCATTGAACTGATCTATCAAGAATCGGACAGCAGCTAATTTGGCTGTTTCCTTCCAATGGGCTTTGTTTCTGACGTCATCAAATCTCAGACACTTCAGCAAGAAACGAAAACGGTTTATGCCCATTGAAAGTCTGAAGTACTCCACTACAGTACCATCTGCAGCCCAGAGATTTAGTAAATTTGTGTGTGATGTTCGTACCACACCCGCCAAGAAAAGGAGTCTTAAACAAGTTGTGATGTTAGTGTATGCTGCATCTCTTTCTTTGGAATATTTAGAACGGATGGTAGCAATGTAAATATTAGTGGAGCGAACAATTTCTTATAAAATGTCATCTGTGAAAAAAAGTTGTAAACAGTCAATTGGATGCTTGGCTTTTTTTGCTTCGCCTATGACTCCCGGTAAATGCTTGACAATATTATGTTGAGGTCGTCTTCGGTTTTAGATTAGAGGTCGATGGCTCCATTGCATACCGTCTTTCACAAAATACAAGTCAAATTTTTCGATAGAATCACTTTCGTCCACCGACTGTTCACTATCTGAATAGTGATCACTTTCGAATATTGACTCTAGATCACTACATTCTTCGTTACCAAGCTCTTCGTCCAACCACTGCAAAACCTGACCGTCATCTACCGTTCTTCTGAAAAAAAAAAAAATATATATATATATATATATATATATATGTATATATATATATATAAAACTTATTTCACTAATCGGTGTTGGTCAATGAAAAGTCTCATAATTGTATGACAGTTTGGATAATAAATAAATAAAAAAAAGTTTCTAAACGTAACTATGTTTTGTAATATTATAAACGAAGAAATCTCCTTACCTGCAATACTTTGTAAAAGAACTGATGATAGAACCGCGCCACACGAATGCACACACGCGGACTGACACTGCGCACCTCACGAGACTGCTACCTCTGGCAATAATGACTAACTTCAATTGTTGCCAATAATTCGCTAGGTGAGGAGGGGAAGGTAGAAAAAGCCGCTAATGGAAATCTTTAATTTATAAGTGATTGTTGACGGAAAGATAAAACTGCAAACTCACAGTCCGCGGTGCGTGTAACGGTGGGTTAAAAAACAGAAAAACTGTGGTGTGAAAACCTAAGTTTAATTAGATGATGTAAATCTAATATAGACCTAGTAATAAATGGAAAATAGCATTGAAACCTAAAAATATATAGGTTGAAACGTCAATAGCTATATAACTAGTGCATAGTTCATAACGAGAGCTGTTTGTGTGCCTTGTTGCGTCCTATATTTATGTAAATGAGACCAGTAAGGGCCCTATTGCTAGAGATCACGAGTAACAAGTACCGCAAATTCAATAGTTCAAATGAGGTATACCTAGTCAGGGTTAAGGGCGGACGTTCATAAAATAGACAAAAAATGTTAACGAAAGGGTGGGCAACACCATACTGAATTCCAGCATTATCGTTGCAGTCAGTTTACGATTTTTGTATTAGAAAAACTCATGTATAGTAAGCTGAGGTTTGACCCGTGGTCTAGGGGTAGCGTCTTTGATTCTTAATCAAAACGTCTTCGGTCCCAGGTTAGATCCCCGCCACTCCCTAAACTTTGATAAATGATCAGCATTGGCGGCCGAAGATTTCCGGCATAAGAAGTCAGCCTCATTCTGCCAACGGCCGTGCCAAAGAGGGCGGAGGAGCGGATAGAGGTTCAGGGCACTCTCTTGTCCTAGGGGTGGGAAATTGCCCCTAAAGGCGGAAGAACCAGCAATGGTCAACGACATGAGGATGCAGAAGGCAATGGAAACCACTGCATTAAAGATACGTAACGTGTATCCACAGGACATGTGGCCTGTAATTGAAGAAGTGTCATGATGATCTCTCCATTGGCAAAAGATTCCGGAATAGTCCCCCATTCGGATCTCCGGAAGGGGACTGCCAAGTGGGAGGTTACCATGAGAAAAAGATTGAATAATCAACGAAAGGATAACGTTCTACGAGTCGGGGCGCGGAATGTCAGAAGCTTGAACGTGGTAGGGAAACTAGAAAATCTGAAAAGGGAAATGCAATGGTTCAATCTAGATATAGTAGGGGTCAGTGAAGTGAAGTGGAAGGAAGACAAGGATTTCTGGTCAGATGAGTATCGGGTAATATCAACAGCAGCAGAAAATGGTATAACAGGTGTAGGATTCGTTATGAATAGGAAGGTAGGGCAGAGGGTGTGTTACTGTGAACAGTTCAGTGACCGGGTTGTTCTAATCAGAATGGACAGCAGACCAACACCGACAACGATCGTTCAGGTATACATGCCGACGTCGCAAGCTGATGATGAACAGATAGAGAAAGTGTAAGAGGATATTGAAAGGGTAATACAGTATGTAAAGGGGGACGAAAATCTAATAGTCATGGGCGACTGGAATGCAGTTGTAGGGGAAGGAGTAGAAGTAAAGGTTACAGGAGAATATGGGCTTGGGACGAAGATTGAAAGAGGAGAAAGACTAATTGAGTTCTGTAACAAGTTTCAGCTAGTAATAGCGAATACCCTGTTCAAGAATCACAAGAGGTGGAGGTATACTTGGAAAAGGCCGGGAGGTACTGAAAGATTTCAATTACATTACATCATGGTCAGACAGAGATTCCGAGATCAGATACTGTATTGTAAGGCGTATCCAGGAGCAGATATAGACCCAGTTCACAATATGGTAGTGATGAAGAGTAGGCTGAAGTTCAAGACATTGCTCAGGAAGAATCAATACGCAAAGATGTGGGATACGAAAGTGCTAAGGAATGACGAGATACGTTTGAAGCTCTCTAACGCTATAGATACAGCAATAAGGAATAGCGCAGTAGGCAGTACAGTTGAAGAGAAATGGACATCTCTAAAAAGGGCCATCACAGAAGTCGGGAAGGAAAACATAGGTACAAAGAAGGTAGCTGCGAAGAAACCATGGGTAACAGAAGAAATACTTCAGTTGATTGATGAAAGGAGGAAGTACAAACATGTTCCGGGAAAATCAGGAATACAGAAATACAAGTCGCTGAGGAATGAAATAAACAGGAAGTGCAGGGAAGCTAAGACGAAATGGCTGCAGGAAAAATGTGAGACATCGAAAAAGATATGATTGTCGGAAGGACAGACTCAGCATACAGGAAAGTCAAAACAAAATTTGGTGACATTAAAAGCAGCGGTGGTAACATTAAGAGTGCAACGGGAATTTCACTGTTAAATGCAGAGAAGAGAGCAGATAGGTGGAAAGAATACACTGAAAGCCTCTATGAGGGTGAAGAATTGTCTGATGTGATAGAAGAAGAAATAGGATTCGATTTAGAAGAGATAGGGAATCCAGTATTACAATCGGAATTCAAAAGAGCTTTGGAGGACTTACAGTCAAATTAGGCAGAAGGGATAGATAACATTCCATCAGAATTTCTAAAATCATTGGGGAAAGTGGCAACAAAACGACTATTCACTTTGGTGTGTAGAATATATGAGTCTGGCGACATACCATCTGACTTTCGGAAAAGCATCATCCGCACAATTCCGAAGACGGCAAGAGCTGACAAGTGCGAGAATTATCGCACAATCAGCTTAACAGCTCATGCATCGAAGCTGCTTACAAGAATAATATACAGAAGAATGGAAAAGAAATTTGAGAATGCGATAGGTGACGATCAGTTTGGCTTTAGGAAAAGTAAAGGGACGACAGAGGCAATTCTGACGTTACGGCTAATAATGGAAGCAAGGCTAAAGAAAAATCGAGACACTTTCATAGGATCTGTCTACCTGGAAAAAGCGTTAGACAACATAAAATGGTACAAGCTGTTCGAGATTCTGAAAAAAGTAGGGGTAAGCTATAAGGAGAGACGGGTCATATACAATGTGTACAACAACCAAGAGGGAATAATAAGAGTGGACGATCAAGAACGAAGTGCTCGTATTAAGAAGGGTGCAAGACAAGGCTGTAGCCTTTCGCCCCTACTCTTCAATCTGTACATCTAGGCAGCAATGATGGAAATAAAAGAAAGGTTCAGGAGTGGATTTAAAATACAAGGTGAAAGGATATCAATGATACGATTCGCTGATATCATTGCTATCCTGAGTGAAAGTGAAGAAGAATTAAATGATCTGCTGAACGGAATAAACAGTCTAATGAGTACACAGTATGGTTTTAGGGTAAATCGGAGAAAGACGAAGGTAATGAGAAGTAGTAGAAATGAGAACAGCGAGAAACTTAACATCAGGATTGATGGTCACGAAGTCAATGAAGTTAAGGAATTCTGCTACCTAGGGAGTAAAATAACCAATGACGGACGGAGCAAGGAGGACATCAAAAGCAGACTCGCTATGGCAAAAAAGGCATTTCTGGCCAAGAGAAGTCTACCAATATCAAATTCCGGGCTTAATTTGAGGAAGAAATTTCTGAGGATGTACGTCTGGAGTACAGCATTGTATGGTAGTGAAACATGGACTGTGGGAAAACCGGAACTGAAGAGAATTGAAGCATTTGAGATGTGGTGCTATAGACGAATGTTGAAAATTAGGTGGACTGATAAGGTAAGGAATGAGGAGGTTCTACGCAGACTCGGAGAGGAAAGGAATATGTGGAAAACACTGATAAGGAGAAGGGACAGGATCATAGGAAATCTGCTAAGACATGAGGGGATGACTTCCATGGTACTAGAGGGAGCTGTAGAGGGCAAAAACTGTAGAGGAAGACAGAGACTGGAATACGTCAAGCAAATAATTGAGGACGTAGGTTGCAAGTGCAACTGTGAGATGAAGAGGTTAGCACAGAAAAGGAATTCGTGGCGGGCCGCATCAAATCAGTCAGTAGACTGATGAGCAAAAAAAAAATAGTAAGCTGCCAAAAATTCAATGATGGACCCACAGCCGACATGCCTGAAAAATAATTAAATGTTTGACGCACCTTCCCGCCAAGCCCACTTTTTTGAAGCAACATTTCAATACTAGCTCTGTGAACAACGACTCCGTGGTTTACTTTCCAGCAGTCTTTCACCAGATACATCTGGAAGGTTGCGATGTGTACTCCTTGCTTTTATGGATCACCTGCGACTCTGTTTTGTATCTTAGAAGTAATAAAATATGCAGTTGCTTTTTTTAAAAAGACGCGACTTTTGTTTTGTCACAGTTGTCAGGATTGCATCTTATGATGTCGTTCTTGTGTTTAATGATGGAAGCGTAGGGAAGATGAAGATGTAAGAGAGAAAGGGCTTCAAGATAGATAATTACACTCAAGACGACTTGAGAAAAATAAATTTACAGCCCCTCTCTGCAGTTGAAAAGTCAGTTGAAGACATGATAAAGGAATGAAGGCAGAAAACAAGAAACCAGAAGAGAAGTTTTGAAGGGAGAAAGAACCATGTGAACGAATCTGTGATCTTCTAAAGAGGTGACATCAGAAAATTCTTTACCTTAAACCTGAAATTAATTTTCCGAAAATTATCTTTTTTTAAGTCTATGAGCCTTTATCTCAGAATCTGTGAAGGCTAGAATTCTGAAATTTTCTACCCTAATTTATACAAACCAACCAAATTTTGTCTGAAGAGCAAATTTTGAAATTCTGAGTCTAAGCTGAGATATGGGGCAAAGTATGTGGAATTTTGCATCAATTCTGTGTTATAGAATGATAATTATGATTATTTAACTTTTCCTATTAGCTATATTCGATAAAATCTCGTAAGAGAAGCTTACTATGTGCGAAGAGAGTAAACAGAAAAAAATTAATAGAAATCGCTCGAAAATTTTATGAGAAAAAAATGTACATATTTTTTTAAAATAAACTTTTTAAATACCATAAAAATATACGTGGCTAAAGAACTTAATAGCAAATGAGTTACTCTCACATAATGGAGGGAACAAAATTTCACTGTTATATCTTCAAAATTTTGGATTTGTGGCATCTGTTAAATAGTGTGTGTTTCTCATGAACGCCCCCGCCCCCTTAAAAACTTTATTGTCGCTTTTACACAATTAGGTGTTATTTACTTGATGTGGATTTTAAATCTGGATTTTGAGCCATGAGGGCTTCCATGACAGTGTCTTCTTTGAGGCTCTGTGGTGGCGAGCGGTGTGTCTGATGCGGAGCTGGATGGGTGTGCCTGAGCACTCGGCGCCCTGACCATTGCAGCAAGGTAACACCATTGACCGTTGAGCCAGAGGGGCCCATGGTTTCCGGCAGCGTTGAGCGTTGCTACCGGTGAGGTTAGCAGGAAAGGAGCAGCGATCGTGGCGTGCAACGTGGTTACGACGTGTACCAGTCGATTGTGGTGTGCTAAATGCGCCAAGATGTACTAAACAACTTGTTAGCAGTTGTAGCGGCACCACCGTTCAAGATGGGAAAAGGTTAGCTTTGGTGTAATATTTCTGCGTGCACAATTTACAGCCAGATGCGGGCTTGTTGAAAGTAAGTTACACTACCAGAGGTTGTGAAGTAGAATGGAGGCCACGGGGCCGTAGACCTGCTGAAAAGAGTAAACCCAGCAGTAGTTTGCGCAAGTTACAGGCAGAAGGCGCCAACTGTCCCAAGCTAGGTGTTATGACTACATGACTCGGAGCAGCACATTAGCAAAACAGAAGTGCACAGCCGCTTATAAATAGGCGCCAGTTCACTACGAGGCATTAAAGTGTGGCAGCTCTCCTGGACAGTGGGGCGTGTCACACCACTGCCTACACGCAGCAGCAGATGGGGCGCCAACATTCCAGTCCACAGCAGGTCACTGGTTCGACCCTCTGAGGCCAATGGGGGTCCGCAGCCAGCCAGTGGCGGGCCACGCCACGGCTCGCCATTGTGGGCAGCCCTGTTGGCTCCTAACACACGCCAAAGGCCACAGATCTGGACACCAGATCGCGGGCGCTTGTTGTCGCCGTGAGTCAAGCCACGCCATCGAGGGAGTACGCCAGTGGTCGCCTTGCAGCTCCCAGTGGCCTGTGCTAAGGTGGCATCTTCCAACATCACTCTACAATTGGTGTCAGGATAGCGGGCGTCGTCTGTATTGTACCACGTTCAAGACCACTGCCTGCATTACAGTCACAAAATGTGGTGAGTGTTGGCCAATTTTTCGTTTCGAGTTTTGGACGTTTTCTTTCTTGTTTTGTATGTGTTTTGAGTATGGCTTCTAGTAGGCCCTCATAGGTGTCTTGCATACGCATATTTTTTTGTCAGAATAAGTGTTAGTGTGTTTGGGGCAGTAAGATGCTGTTCTTTGTCTCATTTGATTACTTTCGTATTGGTTTATGACGACACTACGTTGATATGGATCTGTCGGAAGTCTGGTTAGTCTTGTATTTAGATGTTTTATTTCAGGACTAACTGGGATCGAAAGCAATACAATGGTAGATTCAGGGACACAAGGTGTGTTGGAACCAGAAGTGGTACGGATTTTGTTGGAGAAGGTAGCACATTTGACAGCGGACAATTCGCAGTTGAGAAGTGAATTAACAGCTAGAAGTGTGCGGGAAACCACATCAGATCATTCGTTTTTGCCTAGGGTGCCACAGCAGAAAATTGATCCAGCCGCCAGGAGTTTGATTATTCTGTTTTCTGGCAAGGCATCTGAGGATGTGCGTTCGTTTGTGGAGGCCTTGGAGACCTCAGCGATGATGAATGGTTGGTCTGATGAGCAGTTGTTACATGTAGTAAAGGTTAGATTAATGGGTGAAGCGAAGACATTTGCAAGATGTTCTGAGGCGTTAATGAGGGCAGGACAGTTTAAGCAGTGGAAGGAGGGGCTTTTACATAGATACAAGAAACAGAATAGCACTCGGTACTTCATGGAGAGTGAGCCATGGTAAAATTAGCTGGTTTGAAGAGCGCGCCGCAGTGTGTAGTGTGAAACAGTCGCCCTCCTTTTCTGGAGGTGGCGCCGCTGTGGCAATCGCAGCTTCGGTGTCTCCCTCTGGTGGGAAAGGGAAAGGTTGCCTCTTCACGTGCATTTCAAGGGCGCTATGAGCTCGGTGGTGGGTCATTCTGAGTCAGCGAGTCTGGTCAGTTGGTCAGCCGGGTCAGTGTGGGGCAGTCAGTCTGTCGTCCGGAATGTTAGTATGTGTTAGGCTCGAGTTTGCTCAGGCAATGGGCATTGGCGGTTGGATCGATCGTTTGGTCGGTCGTACACTGAGACAACAGAGGACTTGTCTGCCTGGAACGTCGGCACATGTGAGGTCGCTACGTCAGTCCAGTGGGCCGCCCAATATAGCGAGGGGTAGTGGCTTCGCGGTCGACACAAGAGCAACAGGAGTTGGTGCAGACGACATTGGTCTGGCCGGCGCGAGCTGCGACGCCGTGAGACGGGAGATCGGCGCGCCTTCCGGCGTCCGTTGGAGCGGCTGGCAGCGGACGGTTCGGGAGAGCGTTTTGAGGGTGTTGCGCCAGGCCTTCGCCAGACATCACAGTTTATTAGAAATTAAGTGATTCGTGATATGTTGTTTCATTTACTGTTAAAATCTGCTTGTCTTTTTGTTCAGTCTCTCGTCCCCAGCTTGCTCGTCATTCTCTCGTTCACATTGGTTAGGCAGTTAGTATCTGTCTGTCTTATGTTAATAGCTGCCTCTGTCATGTTTGTCGGATTCGGTATTAACGAATGTATTGCTTAAGGTGTAAAGGCCGAACTCCTGAAATATATTTTTGTATTGCCTATCATCGTGAGAGGCGGCATATGTGTAATGTAGAGCATGTTTGTATATCTTATGTAAGACTGCATTTCAAGGGTTTTTATTTAAATGGTCATTTTAGTATATAAGGTTGCCACCCTTCCACCGTAAGAGTTCTTTTAAAAACAAGTTGCACCTTCAGTGGCAAATTATTTTTAATGTGAGTGTTTTGTACCACCTCCATCCCTCTTACGGGGTACATAGTTTATGTGCTTGTGTGAGTTGTTAAAATTTTTAGTTTAAAGTAATCTCATGCGTTGCAGATTTGCACCAGTGTAGTCTTTCAGAGGTTGTTGTGAGCGGTCGTGACTATGGCCGTGTTAAAATGGAGCAGCAAGGTTCTCACTCAAAAGCTCATACTATTTTCTAAAAAATTGTTATTTCTGCCTCTGAATAAATTGTAACTTGATATTTACAGGGTGCTTTCTGATTATAATTACAAATCTGTTTAGAAGAAAAGGGGCTTTTAGGAATAAAGTTTCCATTTATTAAAACAAATTTGTTTTATCACTTACCAATTGGCAACAGCTTCCACGCTCACATAGTGTGATTAAATGTGTTAATGTTCTTCATGAATCGCTAGTAAATAAAGTAAATTCTTAAGAAAAGGTTTTGAAAGCTAAATTCAGGGTTCAGAGAGGTTGGGTACAATGACGAAGAGGCAGGTGGATATGGTAGAGAAATTTGCGGACAGGATAAGAGAAATTAACGAGTGTACTTACGGGTTGGGTCAGAGAGATGAGGCGATTGGTGTTCTGTTGCAGGAGGCCGAGCAAAGGACACTCGATATATTTTTAAGGCGGTTACCGGCGTGTATGTCGCGGAATGTGTGTGAAGGGACTCCAAAAGATTTGTATTCAGCCATTCAGGGTCTTCCAAAGGGTGGAAACAATGTAGTGGCACCACCGTTTAAGATGGGAAAAGGTTAGCTTCGCTGCAATATTTCTGAGTGCACAAGTTACAGTCAGGTGTGGGCTTGTTGACAGTAAGTCACGCTACCAGAGGTTGCGAAGTAGATTGGAGGCCACAGGGTCATAGACCCACTAAAGAGAGTAAATGCAGCAGTTTGCCTGGCGCAAGTTACAGGCAGAAGGGGCCCACTGGCCCACCCCAGGTGTTATGAGTACATGTCTCGGAGTGGCGCATTAGCAAAACAGAGGTTCAGAGCAGCATATAAATAGACGCAGGTTCACTATCAAGGCATTCAAGTGTGACAGCTTTGCTGCACGGCACAGAAGCAGATGGGGCACCACCGTTCCAGTCCACAGCAGGTCGCTGGTTCGACCCTCTCAGGCCAATGCATGGTCTGCAGCCAGCCAGTGACAGGCCACACCACGGCTCGCTACTGCAGGCAGTCCTGTTGGCTGTTAGACGCATCCTGAGGTGAGGGCTGCAGATCCAAACGCCAAATCTTGGGCACTTGTTGTCGCTGCGATCTTAGCGACCCTGGCATGGAAGCACGCCGCTGGCCGCCTCGCAGCTCCCAGTGGGCAGCACTGAGGTGGTACAGGCGAAGACTGCTGAGTCGACTTCTGGGGCATCCTGACATTGTCACAACTCCGTGCTGTCCAAGGTGGACACACACCAGTGCGCTGCCTGGGTTGCTGAGGCAGCCATTCCATGCCAAGCCATTCTGGAAACAGTGAATTGGTGTCCTCAGCATTGAGGGACCAGGTGACGCAGATCAAGAGGAACTGGGGCACTGTAGCTTGAAATAATAAATCACTTGGTTAACTCAGACGGGCTTTAATACAGCAAATCCTGACAGCCCATCCTCGTCCAACATTCCTCTACAGAGTCACGAGCAGCAGTGCAGTTTTTATCCGGTGCCTACCTGGAGTCCTGAAGCTTTTGGCCTCCTTGACATTTGTTTAGAATTATCTATGCAGATTGTTTAGTAAGTACTGGACTTAAAGGTTGTTAATTCTACCCAGTTTGAGCTGGCCAGGAATCCACATTCTTCATGCCTTACGGTGACCGCTTTGGGGTTGAGTGTCTCAATCTGGAGGTTTCTGTATGTGCCAAACTAGTATTTTCCAATGTTTATCTTGTAACTGAAATCATAGTATGTTATTATTGGGAATCTGATACTATTGAATGTAATTTCTGTTTGTTGTAGACCTCATGGCTCTTCCTGCGGAGTAAAATTGGGTTTGGCCTGTAACAAAATATGTGTGCTCTCAGCAGAAAGGTAAGCACTTAAAGGTCATGTGTGTGTGCATGCTTATATTTGCACACTCCTTTACTCCGTGTTGATGAGCCCCTAGTCAGGTTATAGGTGTACAGTTTAGCAAGCCATACATCATTTGGTGCATATCACATTTACAGTGTACCAACCTCTAACAGAACCAAATAAAGATGTACCTTGATTTCTTAAATCTTGTTTGAATTATTATGTAATTATTCTTCTAATGACTTGTACATTGCTTCTTGTTATTGCTGGAAAGGTTAACTTGCACAGTTATGGGTGGGCCGCTCCTACATTAAAGTTTTAATTGCTGAAGCTTCAGTTTCCTGTTTAAGTATTACTGTGTGTGTGTTAATTTTGATAAAACTTGTTTAGCTGTTTGTTGTTTGGCATATGTTGACATCCTTACATCGGCAGCAGCTGATACATTGCTGATACAGGGCTGGTGCAGAGACACATTTTCCTTCTGCTTTGGCAGCTTTCCCATCTTCCTACGAGGCCTCAGTCTTGGCATGTCACACGCGATTCTCTGGATCTCCCGTTCCAGCGTCAAGTTGAGTAGTTTGTTGTCAGTCTGTTGGTATTGTGCCACGGCAGGAGTAGCACCGTATTAGAAAGTAACTGACGCAAAATTTCTGCTATGGTAAGGCCCTTGTGTACATCTTATGAAAGTCTTTGTGCAAACTGAGCACGGGGTTTCTCGATTTCTCTAAAAAAGTTAAGGTTTTAATTATTATTACCATTTCATTTGTGTTTTAGGGGTCCGGTAGTTTATTTAAATACTTCACTTGATTTATGTGGAACAAGCTTGCGGCCAGTCAGTGAAGTACTTCTGTTGCTTCAGTTTTACATGTAGGTATCCCTTGGGCAGCTAGGCTGTATCTTGTCTATATCAGGGCAGAATAACCAGTGGAGATGTGTGCATTTTAATACTTTTTATTTAATGTTTGTGGAATTTATAACGATTTCCTGTTGTAATCTAGTAGTGGGGACAGAGTGCCGCCACGGGTTTATTAAATTAATTAACTGTTTGCAAGCAGGCCACCATTGTGTGGCACAGTCGATGTTTTTGAGTACTATTTGTAATTCTTTGCATAATGTAAAGTCTTTATATACTGTGAACTGAATTTAAAAACCTTACCTGTTTGTATGTAATTCGCAAGGATTTTGGAAACTGTAGGTAGACTCATGGTTGAATTGTTATCAGATAAAATAGTTGTTGGGAATGTAAAATGACACATCAAGCTAGTCCTCCCTTCCACTTGTTTTAATCCCGATCCGTGTTATTGATCTCAGATTTCATTTCCACGTGTTGTATGTCAGTTCATGTTTTAATATCAGAAGTTCGTTTCATTATATGAAATAATTTCCATTACTGGCTATAGATACCGCATTTTAACTATCGATTTTACCATACTAGCTACTCATGTGCCTTAGTGTTAGTTCCCTCTAGTGCAACATTCATGTACTTAAATACAGGATGCAACCAAGTCATCAGAAGCACTTACTATGTAGAGTGTACTACTTATATAGATACTAAAATTCGTAATTGTATCAGAATACATTTACGGCATGTATGATTTGTATGGATGTCTCTTAGTCATGTTAACCCACCGACGGGAGACAAAAATCACAACAATAAAAAATAACGTAAAGTAATACAATTTGGGAATACATTTTTCCAGGTAACATAGTTAAGTGATAAACATTACAAAATCACAGGTTAGTGTAAGCGAGAGATACGCGACTGCAAGCCTGAAATTCTGGTACATTAATAACTAGTGTAACTGCCAAAATGTTGAATCAAAGCACGCAAACGAGCATGTATTGTGTTGTACAGATGTCGAACGTCAGTTTGAGGGATGTACTTAAATGCCAGTTGCACTTAGTTGGTCAATACTGAGACGGTTAATATTGTTTGTGGATGGCGCTAGAGTTGTCGTCTGATGACGTCTCATATGAGCTTCATTGGTGACAAATCTTGTGACCGAACAGGCCAAGGCAACATGTCACCAATCAGCACAGCATAATGGGTCATGGCAGCGGAATGTGACCGAGCGTTATCCTGCTAGAAACTACCTCCTGGTATGCTGTTCTGCACAACAGGTCGAATCACAAGATTGACGTACAAATTCACAGTCAGAGTGGGTGAGATAACCACGAGAGTGCTCCAATTGTCATAGGAAATGGCACCCCAGACCGTAATTCCAGGTCTAGGTCCAGTGTGTCTAGTACGCAGGGAAGTTGTTTGTAGGTCCTCAGCTGGTCCCTTCCAACCACCACGTGGCACCGAGGGAGAACAAGCTTTCATCAGAAAACACAACAGGCCTCCAACTTGCCCTCTAACGAGCTCTCGCTTCACACCACTGCAGTCGCAAATGGCGGTTGTTTGGCACTGGCGGAATGCATACTGCAGGGCACCTGGTTGGGAGGTGTCCTTGAAGTAACCTATTTGTAAGATTTCGTTGTGTCGCTGTGGTGCCAACTGCTGCTCAAATTGCTGTTGCAGATTCAGTAGGATGGACCAGAGCTGTACGCTGAACACCATGGCCTTCTCTCTCGGTAGCTCGTGATCACCGCTGCAAGCAGCCGTGTAGACTGGTTAAATTCCTGCCAAATCTGTCTGCATAATCTCAGAAGGAACATCCAGTTTCTCATAGCCTCGTTCAATTTGAGTGATGTAATGATAATGGCGTCTTTGTCGCCCTAAAGGCATTCTTGACTAACATCAACTCACCACGTCCAGTCTCAAAGATAACTAACGTTCGCGCCCATTACATCTTATATTTAAGGTAAACCTGATTGCCATGTACATACGGGACTTCTAGCGCCATTCTCATGAGACTAGTGCGATATCGGGACACTATTTTTCAGACATAGAAACACGCCTATTCACTTTCGTTTATATCGCACAACGCTTTCTTGGTGTTGCAATTTTTTTCAATTAATGGCTTTGAGCACTATGGGACAGGTCATCAGTCCCCTAGAACTTAGAACTATTTAAACCTAACTAACCTAAGGACATCACACACATCCATGCCCGAGGCAGGAGTCGAACCTGCGACCGTAGCGCTCGTGTGGTTCCAGACTGAAGCGCCCAGAACCACTAGGCCACCAGGGCCAGCTCAATTTTTTTTCCATCAGTGCATTATTTATATGTTATTCCTAAGTATTACTAGGCCACTTGTAGATTTATCTTCAGTTAACTGAAGTTAATTCGTCACTCCGCTGTTTTTCTATTAGCACCGCATATGGAGATGACAGTGGACGAAACCGGTAATAATAACTGTAAAATGTATGTTTTAAGATCGACCTCCATAAATAAAGTTCCCATAATGTTCTACTGATTTTGTTGTTGGTAGGCATGAGGCTATATTTCGCTCAGAATTTGCAATTAAATTGAGTTCTACATTAAAGTGCTGTAATATATTACAGTTATTTGGAAGGCATTATTAGTTCTTCAATTACAGAAAGTTATGCCAAGTAAAATTCTACATATTTTTGAAACTAGTTGTATGGCATGTGGACAGTAAAGTCATATTTCTTCCATCGTGCACTGTCTTGTACAGTTAAAGAGAAAAACGTGTTTTAAGACAGATAATAGCAGTAGAGTGATAATGTATGAAATAAATGACTAAATACAGTAATGACCAGATTTTAGCGATTTCAGTGTTTTTAAGTTTCAACAAAATTACATTGTTCCTAGATACATGAACATGACCGAATTTCGAACATTTCCTTACAGTTGCAAAAAGCTTCATTTTCTGGAGTAAGTTTTGTAAGAATGCAGCACATGAAAAGTGAATCATTAAAAACTTGGATAAGAAAAATACACACATAAAATTATCCAAGGAACAAACTATTTCTCTATTAATGAAAGGTCATACAAGGTTTTGGTATGTGGCATATGCATGTAACTAATAATAAATACGTATCATAACTTAACTTTGTAACTACATGTAAACATTTTTCAGAGTATATAATGTAGTATGAGTAGTGTGAAGAAATAGTCATAAACAGTTTTTGATGTTGCTAAGCAACAATCATACGATATTTTTAACGGAACACACCATCATTTGATTATTTCATTATTAAACCCTGGTTTCAGTCTTTTATGCCATTTTCAAGTATTTGATTTTTTGTCTTTAATATATGTTGTAGGACACTGAACATGTTGTCAAGGTCAATGCCGGATATAAATTAAGAAAATATTTTGGCTTCTCATGAAATATGACGTGCTCCCACGATTATTTAACGATCTGTTACAAGATGGTGATTTTACATCTGGCATTTCGTGTGGAGCCAATGTTTTCCTTTATTTATTCTTCAATTATGGCCAATATTGAGCCTGACTACATGTTAAGTGTCGTGAAATATATGTTAAAGACATACAATCAAATATTTTAAAATAGCATAACAGGCCAAAACCTGGCTTGTACATAAAAAACAATAAGAGAGTCGACTTATGATGTCTACCTTTAAAAAACAGTCAGAAGTTTGTGAAGTTCATACACCCATATTAGTCTTGATTGTTAGCCCTTTGTGGCATCTTTAAATGGTAGCAACCCCTCATGAGTTGCTTAGAACTCTGCTCAGTCTTGACATTCACGAAGCACAATGAAAGCACTCATCTTGAGGAGTGGTCTGGAAAAGATACCTAAGTCGAATGTACTTTGACCCAGGAACTGGCTATTGTCTATATCTTCCAAAACTATTCATTGCATGTTAAGTGGGATTTAGATAGGTAAATTGTGTAGGATAGTGTAGCACTTGAATTTTTTTTTTCAAACTATTAAACACAGCTCCAGCAATATAGTTTCTATAATTATCATGCACATTGAAAAATTTTGCTATTGGAAGCGCTAAAGGCTGCATAATGTTTTGGATGCTTCACCCAATCGTCTCTATATGAGCACACATCTTGAGTCTGGATGAAAACTGACACATCATTCACGTGTAGAGAAAATTTGTCCACAGTAATCCAGAACAATAAAGGTAGATGCCAAGCAGGCCTCTTTCATCCAGTTTGTTTCTGATAGTTTGTGTTGAAATGACTACATAATCAAGATTTTGCTAAGCAGATGAAATTCTTTCTTTTACTACTATAAGGCACAAAAATCTGTGTTGACCTGCAGTTCTAATCCTTTGCTTCCTTGCTGCCTTTCTTCTACACCACCATATTGTTGATAACGGCAATACATGCTTGCAGTCAAGTACATCATTGATCACACAATGACCCCTTGAGGCATCAGCTTGTGATTGCGATGTTTAACTATGACAGTCATCTTAAACATTCATCGCGGTTTAAATGACGACGTTCTTGCAACATTGAGCATATTCTTAACGTTTCATAACTATCTATTATGATTCTGCACAGTTATAAGTTATTTATGTCCCTTCTCAAAAACACAATTAATTATTTCCATTGTTGCAATACAAAGTAACAACGTTGGCTATCATGGGAACCTGATAGAATGAAAAATGTTTAGTACTTTAATATTCACTTCGATGCAGTTTTGCAAAGCTGTCACTTTTTTAATATTTTTCATTTTTTAGCTGCTCCTTAGACAACTTCAATGTGTGTAAATCCGCATCTGTTACAGAGCGAAACACTGAAGAGTGTCCCAATCCACAATACTCTCCCCTTTGTCTGGTGAGTTACTTATACTGAACAGTGGCAGTAGCAGTTTAAGGAGACACATGTCACATAGTTAAACAGTTTTGGAAAGTATTACAGTGATACATGCACCTTTGGAGTGACTTATATGAGAATGCTGCCTATGAATGACAGTCAAAAGTCCAGAGAAATGTTCCAAAACACTGGACAACTTACATACTTACTAAACACCAAATCTGCACAGCCATAATCCGTCTCTGCTGGTGGAACCCAGACAACAGCTCTACTCCAAATGTACCACATCATCCATTCCTTAGTCTTTGCTTGTAGGCTAACTGATCTCTCTCATACTAAACATCTACAGATGTCCTACATTTACCACTATCCTAACAGAAGCTAGAGTGTTGTGTCTAGACAAGACAGCCTAGACACAATGACAGGAAGCCGAAAGGCACGCGCTAAGCTAAAGGTGGATGGCGTGAGGTCTGAAACAGGATACGTAATGAATGCTATAAAGAAAAGTACGTAGCTTCTGTAATACGTAACTTTAATCCATCCTTGGTACATCTGGAGATTGTGGCGATACAAGTGAGTTTAGATACATGCAATGTTACTAATGGCGCCTTGCTAGGTCGCAGCCATGGACTTAGCTGAAGGCTATTCTAACTATCTGCTCGGCAAATGAGCGAGGCTTCGTCAGTGTAGTCGCTAGCAAAGTCGTCCGTACAACTGGGGCGAGTGCTAGTCCGTATCTCGAGACCTGCCTTGTGGTGGCGCTCGGTCTGTGATCACACAGTGCCGACACGCGGGTCCGACATGTACTAATGGACCGCGGCCCATTTAAAGCTACCACCTAGCAAGTGTGGTGTCTGGCGGTGACACCACATAGAGATTTTACATATGTTTTCTTCAGTAGGTTGATTCAATGCCATATTTTTTACTGTTAGCATAGGTTTCATTGAAAGTGAATGGAACATTTTACCAGCATCAGTAAGTAACATAAAAGTAGTACTCACAGTCATTGTTCAATGTGGGATTTTGTTCAAAAGCTGCGGATAGTTCTTTGAGTTGTATTCAGTTCTAATTAATATCTTTACTTAATTTAAGACTATTTTTTTCCGTTCAGATCGTGCAAGCAAATAACTTCTACAGTTACTTTATGTATGTAATGCTGCTATCCTTTGAATCAGAAGAATGCCACCACAGTTTTCTAATACTTTCGCTATCAGCCAGCCAGTAATTTTAAATCTGAAATTCTTTCTATTCACCTCATCTGACATTACTTCTAGTATATCGTGGCCTGTTGTTGTGTTTCGTCTTTACAACAATACACACATATTAGTTGAAAACTTTGAAATCATTTACAAGCTCCTTTTTTCCTTTTTTACTGTACCTTCTGCCATCTAACTGAGAGATTTAATATCCATCAAGCAGAAACTAAATTATTGTTTTCAGCTTTATCTCTGGTTAAATTTTCATAGTATCTTCATTTATGTTCTCAAAAACTTTTAGAGTTGTTTTGTTTAATACAGAATATTCCTTCTTACTTGCTCAGATCTCTTGCCTGTTTAATTTTCGCGCTATTTTACCTCACATGTCCCTAAACTTTCCTTATACCTGCTTTACTGTTTGCTATTTATATATGTAGCACCTTGAAATATTAATTTATGAGATAACTGTTATCTTCATTTTGCTATACATCCTTGTTCGTGAATGAGTCACCATGATTTGAATAGCTCCAATACTACCTGATCTGTTTCATTCTTTCTTGGTGTACATTTTTACTCTTTAGCTAACTAATTTATGATTACTGCTAAGTCTAAATTGGCTTACAATAATCACATCCTGTAAATTTCTTTATAGTTTTTCCTTCTGTAAATAAATATTAAGTAGGAACTTGTTCTATCTAACGAATTTACATCAGAATCTGTGAAAAACAGTTGGATTTCCTGACTGATTTTCTTCTATCAACTACAAATGTACTGTTTGGAGATTGGCTCATCTTTCTTTCATCAACTGTCACATATTGTTAAAGAACTATAAAAATTAAGAATGGAGAATCCTCATTAATTGAAACTATTGAAGAATGTGACAGATAATCAAAGCAACCTTCTTAATGAGGGTATAATTGAATGCATTCAAGGCAAAATGTCAAAAATAGTCCAATGATGATTGGTTTTCTGATAATTATTTTGAAATGAAATGAGATTCTCAAGAATGCAGGAGAAATTTTAAGAGTTTAATAAATGTGTGTAAAGATGATATTTAAAATGAAAATGAATATGTGAAAAACGATAAATCTTCAATATATCAATTCCATATACAACTGATTTTCATTGAATATCATCCCATGACATCAACAAAGACATGTGCAGATATTAATAAAAGCTCTGACCACCTTTGTAAGTAGGCTGTTTAGGATTTTATGTTGGTAACGCCACGTAGTGCTCTGTATGAAAATCACTGGCTGTGCTGTGTGAAGTCCGTGGCTGGTCTGCATTGTTGCAATACTGCTATTGTAGTGTTGGACAGTTGGCTGTTAACAGCCCGTAGCATTGCGCAGTTGGAGGTTAGCCGCCAGCAGTGGTGGATGTGTGGAGATAAAAGAAGGAGTTTTGAGAGCGAATGATCTGGACGTGTGTCCATCAGAGACAGTAAATTTGTAAGACTGGATGCCATGAACTACTATATATATTATGACTTTTGAACACTATTAAGGTAAATACATTGTTCTCTATCAAAATCTGTCATTTGATGACTATGCCTATCAGTAGTTAGTGCCTTCAGAAATTAGAATCTTTTATTTAGCTGGCAGTAGTGGCGCTCGCTAAATTGCAGTAGTTCGAGTAACGAATATTTTTGTGAGGTAAGTGATACATGAAAGGTATAGGTTAATGTTAGTCAAGGCTATTCTTTTGTAGGGATTATTGAAAGTCAGATTGCGTTGCGCTAAAAAATATTGTGTGTCAGTTTAGTGTTGATCAGAATAGGTAATGATCGAAATGTCAGAGTACGTTCAGTTCTGCTCAGCTGTTTGAAAATCAATTAGTGTAAGAGGTTTATCAGCACAGTAAGTCATTTATAATTTTTCTGAGGGGACGTTTCATATGTCGATCCTTAGCCGAGGATACCTCACTGGAATCTTCTGACCTTTTCTTGTAGTTTGTGTAATTAGTGTATCTATTGTTTATTGCTAGCGCGTAATTAAAGAGAATTTCCTTTGTAGTTGTTGTTTTTTCGTTGTTGTACAGTAAAACAGTTGTGGCGTGCATGTAGATTTGCACCAAGTATTTCGCTGCTGCGCTTGCAATTAATTAGATATTATTTTCAGTGTTATGTTAATGTGTTTTCTTATTTTGCTCTTCAAATTGTGCTTTTCTGTGTTATCATGTGAAATATTGTGGCAATAATGGCGTGTGAAAAACGTAATACTAGGCTCCAAGGTAAACTGAGAATTTAACAGTGAAGACGAAAGCAGTGTGTTAGCGCCACCGAGTAATGAATTCACTAATGTTCAAAGTAGTAATTTTGTAATTGTGCATAGGGAAATGGAGCGGGCTGCAAATAATGGTGTAGACAGTAAAACAATTAGTGAACAGGGAAGCATTATCGATCGATCGGTCGGCAACAGCTCGCCTCAGGACTCCGAAATGACAGGACACAATCTTGCAAATACTGTAGATTCAGGTTTTGCGTCGTTACCGTTTCCTCAAATAAATCGAGACACATTTTCTGCTTTTCAAAATGCGAATATCGCCGGTTCAAATGCACTGCCAAATAGCACTGAGGGACATGTTTCAGACGACACCAGTGCATTGTTATTCCAATTAATACAACAAATGGGACAAAAGCTTCAAACGTTAGACACATTTTTCATGGAACAAAATCAGAGACAAACTCAGCAAAAGCTTCAAAAGTTAGACACAGTGGAACCAAATCTTCGAAAGTTATACACCACGCTTGAACAAACACGTGAAGATTTAACTACTGAGTTACATAACATCGAATCGAAATGTCAAAAAGTCTGTAATGATGTAAGGACACAAATTTGTGAGCATTTTCAATCTATTTTTTCGCGACATGAAAATGCATTACAGAATCACGAAGCAGCCATAAAAGAAGTGCAAACTATTGTTCATGAAAAACACGAGACATTGCGGGCTAAAACTGACTCAGTTGCATCTACCGACTCGGTTACGCTACTTGCAAAAACTCAGGAAAACTTAAAGGACAAAGTAGATACTCCGAAAATTGGTTCAGAAAGATATGGAGGAAATTAGTTCATTATCAGAGAAAGTAGTCGAACTTTCGGATCAGCTAAATAATTTATCTACGAAGGTAGTTGATAATCTGAACGACACGAGACCGGTAGTCTTTAAAGATACAGAAGAGTGTGGACAAGTTAGCAAATTCAAACAAAATCAGAATCAAATTAATACGCAACACCAAAGAGAAATCCGGGAAGTACAAGACCAGTTGACACAGGTAATACAAGAATTACGTATTTCAGAGGACACTCGCGCTCCAATATGGCAAGAGGGACATAGAAATAGGGAACAGCCACAAAATAATAACATAGGGCACTTCGGAAATTATGAAAGAAATTGGCAAGATACACCGAATTTTGAGATGGAACCGCCAAAACGACGTAACAATGACCGACATGTGACTCGCCGACATGATGATTTTGACTATAAGCTGACTATAAGCTACTCAAGACCGAGTAAAACATAGCATCATAATGATGAAACATTTTGAACAATCTGAATTTTCCAGTCTTGTGAAATATTTTGAAGACATGTGGCACAAGAATCAGTACCTGTCTAAGCCATACAGCCCCTCAGAACTCATCCGCATTTGCTTAATCAAATTGCCTGAACATTTAGTACATATTATTTTGGCAGGACGTTGCAAAGACGACACTGTAGCTTTTCAGGGAATCTTACAAGAATTGGAAATTGACACTGACAATCGCGGAACGCGAAAACAGGAGCACAACAATTACAGGTCACATCTGACACAATTCCGCAATGAAAGAAATAAGAACTGGACACGACAATGCTATTCTTACAACGTAAACCGTGACCAAAACAGACACCACACCTATGACAAACGTTGGCAGAGTAGTAATAATTACAGGGAAATATCACCTCTCCGCGGTAATGACTATCACAGAGACAATCAGAGAAACAGACAATATTGGAGCCAAAATAATTAATATCAAGGGAGACAGATTAACTCCAGACGCAACGGTCCAGCGCGCAGTTATGATTCCGGGAGAAATTCTCCACCACATGAGCGACAAACAAGAAACTATGTAAACTACCGACAAAACGACAGACCTGAGTTCCATCAGAACTGGCGGGATTCGAACAGGGCAGGGCCCTCTCGACAAGGTGAATTTGTAGAAGTTAAATCTCCAAATCCCAATAACGACGTGCGCCAACAAAGAGACAATAGGCAATGACTCACACCGCTGGCAGCTACAAAACGTACTTATGAAGCTGACGACGTAGCTGCCGTGGCTAGTAAAAATGGTTCAAATGGCTCTGAGCACTATGGGACTCAACTGCTGAGGTCATCAGTCCCCTAGAACTTAGAACTAGTTAAACCTAACTAACCTAAGGACATCACAAACATCCATGCCCCAGGCAGGATTCGAACCTGCGACCGTAGCGGTCTTGCGGTTCCAGACTGCAGTGCCTTTAACCGCACGGCCACTTCGGCCGGCCCGTGGCTAGTAATTACGTAAAAATGGAAGACATTAGGGACATCTTACTCCAGGAACACGACAGAAAACATAACATCATTGCATATCCTGCAATTCACATTACAGTAAATGATGTAAAATTTACGGCAGTACTTGACTTTGACAGTCCCATTTCAGTAATTGGTGAAACAGCCTTTAGCAAATGCAACAAATCGAACGACTGCCCCACAATTCCGTTACATAAGATTAAATTACATGCTGCAATTTTTGGAAAAAGTGTAGATGTACGCCAACAAACCAACTTAGAATTCTTTTGTCAAAGCCACAGCTTCTCTGTGAACTTTCTTATTGTTCCATTATTGTCGACGGAAATTATATTGGGAGTAGACTCTTTGAATGAATACAAAGCAATCTTAAACTTTCACGATGCTGAAATAAGTTTAGAGAAAGAAGGTAACTCAATAGCTTTGAAATTTGATGATTGGCTCTCAAACCATGACGAGGAAGTTAATCGGCTTTATCTTCTGTTAGACATCAGTTCGGAATTTTCGAGGGAACTAGACACTAACAATCACTCTGCAAGTACTGAGAGGGATGATATTGACAGCATATTTGATACTAATGAGTTAATTCAGAATAAAATTCAAATAATTGAGAACTGTAATGACACTGATAGGCAGGACATTTTTGAGATCTTACAAGCACATTCCACAGTTTTTATTCACAAAACAGGAACAATCAAGGGATTTCAATACCAATTTCGTGTTCGTGAGCATACTAAATTTTGTGTTGGACCATACGTAATTCCAGCACATTATAGGGACCATGTTAGAATAGAAATACAATGTATGCTTGACGAGGGCATTATTGGGCCTGCAGTAAGCTCATACAACAATCCAATACATGTTTTTGAGAAGAAAAATGGATCGATCAGGCTTGTCTTAGATTCGAGACAAATCAATACTATCATCATTCCAGAAAGAGACAGGCCGCAAACGATGGAAGAACTTCTTCAAAATTTTAATTGTATAAAAGTGTTGTCTTCTATCGATCTCAGATCTAGCTTTTATCAGATCGAACTTCATCCAGAATGTAGAAAATACACAGCTTTTCTTTGTTTCGGCGTTTGTTATCAATTTCGGAAACTCCCTTTTGGTTTGAACATTTCTTCGGCAGCGTTCATTCGCGGGCTAAATTCCATATTACCTGATTTCTTAAAACGTCACATCACCTTATATGTGGATGATATTCTAATAGCAGAAGCCTCATGGGAACAACATAATCGCATCCTCAACAGTTTGTTACGTATTTTTGCAGAATCTGGAATTACAGTTAACTTGGAAAAGTCTGAATTCGGTAGGTCAAATGTGAGGTTTTTGGGACATATTATTTCTTCTGAAGGCATTCAGCCGGATACTGAAAAGTTAGAAGCAAATCAGAGCCATTCCACTTCCATCCACAAAAAAACAAGTCTGCAGTTTTCTAGGTCTCGTAAATATTTACCTTCGTTTTCTCAATGTGCAAATTCTAGTTACACCAAGACTTTGTTCTCTCACTGGAAAAAATACTATTTGGATCTGGGACGATCAACTACAGTTGGAATTCAGTTCTTATACGCACAGTTTAGCGCTACAGTACACGTATTTGGGTGATCAATTCTGTACTTAAAACATTTATTTTTAAAGATTTTTAAATTACAAAGATACAAAGATTTTCCGTGATACATTTCATTCCATTGCTGTAATCTGTAACACCTGAGGGTATAATTACATTAATCTTCAGGGGGGTACACGCTTACTTTGTGTACCATGTATTAGGCAAGCACAAGAAGCCTTAGCTGATATGGTATTTGCTTATACAATTTTACACATTGGTACCATATTTCTCTAACACAGAATTATACAGCTATCTGATTATTTGACAGAGAAATAAACATTCTTTTTACTATGTCAGTGAGACATATTTACGCAATTACACAGTTGGATAACTTCACACTTATGAAATTGTATTTTGTCTGCACTGTGTGAACTGTTCATAATTTTTCGGAACCATTGTGATACTATGAGAGCTCTGAATGTTGTATTAGGTAAAGGAGCATGATTTTTGAAGTACGTTTGAAGTAGATGACTTTACTGAAGGTCTTGAAATTATTGAAAGAAGCTGCGACGATTTTGAAATGTGATTGATCTGTTATGAAGTTATTATTACGATGACGTTGTGTATTATGCTGTTGAGGTATGTTTATGATCAATAAGGTGATGCTACCATATATGAGGAGTGTGATTACATGTTTATATGTATATGAATAATGAGTAGAGGTTAGGGACTCTGATTTGTGGAAAAGGATGTTGGAAACCAGGAATCGTAGTTTAAGAATTATGAAATGTGTGTACATGTGTGAATGTATCACAATGCCACCGAAAAATTTTTGGACACTGTTATATTTATGGGATTTTGTTTCTACACATTTGTAACGCAAATTCTCGACTTGCGAAATTTTTTTATGAGACTGTCACTGTAGCACAAACTGCTGTCGTAAATATCTCGGTAAGGAAGCTAAGTAACCTTGATGTAATGCGTTGTGGACGCCCAGCTGTGCCAATTGCCTGAAAAAAGAAATCCATTAGTGTGTGCCTTTCAGAGGCACAGGTGGAGAAAAAAAAGGGGCCATTATCCTCGCTATCGACATTTCTTTGTAGAAAGCATCGCAAATACGACACGCTCAAACTTGAAAACATATGATTACACTGTGGAGCTCTTAATATATGATATTTACTAAACTGCCTAACGAAATGGTGAGAAACATTTTACATCTATTGTCTTTCTAGTTGAGAGATTGCTCATTTTGTTCAATATCTAGTTTCTAGCTGCTCTGCAGCCTTGGTTAAAATAAAATTTAATAGATGTACTAATATCGATATTTTATGCCTACAGATACAGTAAATAATAATTTTATGATCTTCTTTCAAAAAAACGAGGGAGCACTAAAAGACATTTCCCTTCACAGGAATTGTATACATAATTTTGGTCAATGACTGTGTAACTTGTTTCATAGAGTCAGTCAAGGTGGTGCATCACTCTAGTGTTAAGATCTCACATCGATATTAGAAATTTCCTATCTTTACTGTGATATTTTTTCTGCTTGAGCGTTTCCATGTTTAGATATAAGTTACAGCATTTGCTGCTGCTGTTTGCCAGGCATAGTGCTACTAAATTTCACTTTGTATTACTCTGTTAAGCCAGTTTTACTACTGGTTTATTTTTCTTTTTGCTGCACATTGGCTCATATTAGTGATAATGTTGCATTTGCTTTGCTAATTTGCACATTTTGGTCATTGCTGTTTGTGTTAATTGTTTTGTGCTGCTGCATTGCCTCGTCTCTTAGTTTAGCATCTGAGATCAGTAGATTTAGGTTAGCTTAAGAGGGGGTAGACTATAAAAGAGAGTCAGTTGTGAGGAATTGGAAGAAATGCATTGACAAGGTGTTAAAAAAAGTGAAATTACCTGTCCTTCGCGTTATTCCACTATGTGTCTGTGTACCTTGTGTATTTGTGTTCTTCCTGTCTTTATGTGTTTATCTGATAAGACTTATGTTGCAGTGTTTTCTAATACTCAGCTACATTCACTATGATGAGGAATAGTATTATCCTCAATCATAATTTGCATTTATAATATGTTATTTACTTTGTAAAGATGTTTAGACATTATTTATTCTGTTTTGTTTTAATGCTCATGCATGAAGTTGATGTTTCGAAAGTTATTCTGACCTTTTATGTATTTACTTATGTCATAATTCCTGTAACACTGATGTATATGTTATTTCGATTCTTTTGTAAAGCCCGTATTACCACAAATGTTGTCTTTATTGTTATGTTCTTTAATGATGTATTTTGTACCATTGTAATTGTATTCTCATGTCGTAAATTTAAAATTGTAATTGACACCAATTCATCAAATTAGGTAACTTGTAAGCATTCATTTCGCTGGAGACATTTCTGTTGGTCATAGTATATGCACAATATGTGAGAAAAAAGTTGACTGTTAGTGCTCGCATGTGTGTTGATAATTCAGCAAGGGACTGGTTAACAGCATTGCTGCTGCTAAGGAGAATTCCAAAAACTTTGTGAGTGCACAAGTGGTGGTTTATGGACTTGCTATATTGTCTGCAAGACTCTTCGATGGTGATTCTGCACCTGCACAGTTGCAACAGATGGCTGCTGGCCGTCTCTACAAGGACTACAGTGGGTCTCCACCTTTAATGACCCACCAAAACCATTATTTCTACAATGACTGCAGTGGGTCTGCACCTCGGTTGCCCACCAATACCGTAATCTCTACCAGGACTACTGTGGGTCTGCCCTGTGATGACCTACCTACCAATATTAATCATAACTTCGACTGACTCTGCTGTGGGTTTGCTCTGTTGTGGCCCATTACCTGTCTGCATGTCAAGAGTCAGCACTGTCTTGCCGTTGGAAGGACAACACTGCTTCTTCAAGACTGCATGGAAATCCACTACTTCCGTGTGCATTTCCTTTTACTGCTCTGACTTTGAGAAAAACACTGCAATTTTACTGTGATGAACGATCAGGACTATATTTATGGACTGTGAGAAACTTTTAGCTTTTGACCAACATTGTATCAATAAGTGTGTGCATTTGCTTTCTTTGTTATTGTAACTGTGAAAAATTTTAACAAATATATATTGGCAAGTGCCTACAAAAATTCGTAATATTTTTTGTGGGGCGCATGGGGGCTATGTAAGTAGGCTGTTTAGGTCTGTATGTTGGTAACGCCACGTAGCGCTCTGTATGAAAATCACTGGCTGTGCTATGTGAAGTCTGTGGCTGATCTGCATTGTTATAATACTGCTATTATAGTGTTGGGCAGTTGGCTGTTAACAGCGTGTAGCATTGCGCAGTTGGAGGTGAGCCGCCAGCAGTGGTGGATGTGTGGAGATAAATGGCGGAGTTTTGAGAGCGAAAGATATGGACGTGTGTCCATCAGAGTCAGTAAATTTGTAAGACTGGATGCCATGAACTGCTACATATATTATGACTTTTGAACACTATTAAGGTAAATACATTGTTCTCTATCAAAATCTGTCATTTGCTGACTGTGCCTATCAGTAGTTATTGCCTTTTATTTAGCTGGCAGTAGTGGCGCTCGCTGTATTGCAGTAGTTCGAGTAATGAAGATTTTTGTGAGGTAAGTGATACATGAAAGGTATAGGTTAATGTTAGTCAGTGCCATTCTTTTGTAGGGATTATTGAGAATCAGATTGCGTTGCGCTAAAAAATATTGTGTGTCAGTTTACTGTTGATCAGAATAGGTATTGAGCAAAATGTCTGAGTACGTTCAGTTCTGCTCAGCTGTTTGAAAATCAAATAACGTAAGAGGTTTATCAGCACAGTAAGTCATTTATAATTTTTCTAAGGGGACGTTTCACCTTATGTATGTAAAGTATCAAAGAGAGACAGATTATCTGGTAAATCAGAAAGAATATTTTCCAGTTGTAAAGACAACTGAGCAATTAAGCAGGTGCTTAGGGTTTATTTGATAATCTTCATTGTATTATTGGTAGCTAATAATGTGGAAAATACTGACTTCTACATTAGTGATTATGTTTCTCAGACTTACCTGTACTCTTCAGTTCTGTGTGATAAAACAACAAAAAGATTATGAAAGTTTATTTTTGTAGGGGTCTGTACCCTCAAAATCCTTCGAGAGTGAATTCAAAGAGCAAGTAGGCTGTATTCTTTTTACTGTCTGTGCAACCAACCACTTTCTACCATATATCATTTTCAAGCTCCTGTAATACATTCAAAATTTTGACATTCACTTGTACACTAACAGTTTATAAACTCCAATGTACAGATATACTTCATAATCAGAGTTACATGTCATAAGGTTCCAGTTGCATTTCACATTGTAATACACCATTAATACGTGTAGACAGGTGTATATCATGTTTGCGCATTTACACCAAAGCATTAAAGTGGTATACATGATTACATCCACTAGCTGACATGCACAGAAAGTTGTCATATCACAGTACAGGCACAGTTGTTATGGTATGGTCAAACGTTTAAAATCCTCTCTGTTGACAAGATCAATTAAGTTCCTGGTACAGTATTTACTGGTGTAATAAGTTTGTTGTTCTTATATGTGGTAACTAAACTCATACATCATGTCATGCCTCATGTTAGACTAGAAATTACTTACAGTAGAGCTCATTTGTAGCACATACAATTCAGTGTCATGTTAACACCACTTCCACAAGGGGCATATTAGTCAGCCTAAATACATCGCCATTAGTCTGTTATTAATAGGAGGAAAAGGATAATTTAAACATAGTCCTTAAGTTGAAGTTCTAATTCACGGTAGACACATAAAATATCCAAATTACACATGCCTCTTATAGGGTGCTGCAAGGTATGCAGCACATAGATCTTTTCCACATACAAAGTGCATAGTCCTTTTTTATTCTTATAAACTCTTTTAAAAATGTAGGTAGGGTATTTAAGTTGCTAAATTATTGACAATAAAAAGACAAGCATACAGAAACCCACTGGAGAAAGGGGGAAGGGGTGGCCCTTGCCATCTGTTCCATTAGAAACAAATACTTCTAAAATTCGTGTGAGTAATGCACAGTTCTGAGGAGTCTATAATACTCAACATTTCAGTGATCGAATTCCAGCTAGAACCAGCTTAGCTGATTAAGATTATAATACAAACAAACATAAAAATAAAGGCATGCAGAAATTAAAATATTACTTAACTAATACAAAATTGTATAACATGCATAAATACATAAATTCTTGAGGAAAAGCGGTGTTGTAATTGCAGCAAAAATAATACAGCTTTGTTATGAACATACAGAAGTAACAGTATTACATATGGAAGGCACAGTTCTTTAAAGATTATGTAACAAGTGGGTGGTTGTGGAATAGTGGATGTTATAATGACAGATAAAAAGGTACAGGGAAATTAAAGTTAGAATCTTAATATAAGTCCAGATCTATAGATGAAAAAGCATGACACAATTCATAGGTCTTGAAGCCCAATCCAAAGTAGGTCCCTTCACCTTGACATAAATCCTGTGAGCTGCAACGTCTGTTCTGTTATATATTGCGAAATAACTTTACTGAAATGGTTTAAGCTAACTATGATTTTCCAGTTCTGTTATACCATCATATAAAAGATGTAATGAATAAGGTGCTAAGTATATACATACACATGTTTTGTTATCTGTTCTAATATTGTTATTACACAGCACTTTCGTAGACTAACTGGCACTCCACACTGAAAACTTTAGCATAATATTTTGTAGTTTGGTCTTTGTACTGTAGTTTCTAACATTACTTGTGGCATGACATAAGATGTATGAATTTTGATCCACTAATTTTCATTTGACAGTACATGTGAGAATAGCAAACATAATATGCCAGTGAATATAGGGCCACTGGCGCATGTGCACTTTTATATATACTTTTTGTGTCATGCACAAAAATACAATGTATATGGGTCCATAGGTACCAACAATATATTAAAATCTAAGAAGCTGGAACATGTTTTAAAGTGTATATATATATATATATATATATATATATATATATATATATATATATATATATATATATATATATATATGAGGGCTTGTAGACTATTTATGTATAAAGCAATGCCACAATTTGTAAATGTATTATAGGTGCTTGAAAATGACCCACATTACCAATTGGCCAATTGGAGGATGACAAAAAGAGTACAGCCTACTTGTGTAATGTTTTGTTCCCAAAACACAAAAAAATTATTTGTTTTATTATGATGATAATGTCGAAAAAATTTGTGTTCAGTCTAAAATGATTGTAAGTAAAATAAATTGCTAAATTCTGTAAAGTGAGGAGGGACAAAAAATTCTTACCAAGCAGTTTTAGTAAGAACACTGGTGTAAAATAAATATAAATGAAGAGAAGATGTGAGGTTGAAGTTTACTGTGATGAAAATGAAATCGCATTAATGAGTGGATATAGATATAATATTGGTGTAATAATGTCACTGACTGAAATTAGAGCAAGGTGTTTATGTCAAGAATGAGACAAAGAAAACGAACCCAAGTGTAAAGATAATTAATTAATCCAATATGGCAAACACAAGAATAAACAATCAAAATTGTCCATCTCAGACAGATCAAAATACCAATGTGTCTCTTCTGCCGCCAATGAACGCTAATTATCTGCAAAACACTGCTATTACATAAAATCGAAATTTAAAAGTTAATAAATCTACGTAATGTGTAAGTACAAGTTGATAAAAAACCAGTATCCTGTAACAGACATCTATGATTTTTCGATAATGCAAGCTGCAAACCAGACATATCATTGAATACATACGCAAATCATATTACGTGATTCATATTTCAGTATTCACCTTCTCTCTGTTATCTATAAGTTACTTCTGTCTGGCAATAGTCTCAAACGATCTTGTACACACATTCTGGACAGTTGAAAACTGTTGCTAAATTATTAGAGTACAGAACATGGCTATAAAGAATATAACGATGCCTGAATTACAGCTGTCTGCTTGCTCCTTTGTCACTTCTTAACAGCTGATGAAATGTTAACTCAAAGTAATCAGTGTGTCAGATGTAGCTCCCCAGGAACTGGACACATATCACAAGAGCTTCTCACACAGATAAGAAGCTGGCTTAACGTTCAACTTGCATCAGTGTAGTCTATATACAATCCAGATGATTCACTTATAGAAACGTTATAAACTAATTTTAAGACACGTACAAAGATAAATTTAGGAAAAAATGTTAAAGTTGATGGTCACCGTTGGGATATGAAAGTTATAAGAATTTTATGAGAATTTAAATAAAAGGAAACTTGAAAGCCCAATAAGATAATATCTGATGATAAAATAATCAACTGTCTTTGACAGTGAATAAGACACACATTAAGAAAATGTTAATAAATATTATTTCGATTGTAAATAAATGTTTCCACAATTGATTATGGTAACATTGTAGTTGCTAAGACAAGACAAGCAGAAGTGCAAACATACCATACAGTTAGTAGAAAGATCTGGACATATTGATAAGTATGTTCAAATTTGTTCTCTCTATAGATGTAAGTTTCTCAGAGGCACTCTTCTGTTTTAGTAGTTATGGCAATATACTTTCTTCACTGTTGAGAATACTAAGTTATACAGTAGCATACTTTTTCGCCATCAGACCGCATTTCAATAAAAAATTCTGGCTATGTGACTGTCAGATGTAGTAAAACTACCAACTTTTCGGCTGCTATTGAAGACAACAGTACTTTGATGTAAGCCTCTTGACGCCTACATAGCCGGCCGGTGTGGCCGAGCGGTTCTAGGCGCTTTAGTCTGGAACCGCGCGGCCGCTACGGTCGCAGGTTCGAATCCTGCCTCGGGCATGGATTTGTGTGATGTCCTTAGGTTAGTTAGGTTTAAGTTGTTCTAAGTTCTAGGGGACTGATGACCTCAGATGTTAAGTCCCATAGTGCTCAGAGCCATTTGAACCAATTTTTTTTTTTTGACCCCTACATAACTGCAGAGATTCACATCGAATTTTACTAGCATACTGTAGTTAAGCCCTGGATTTGATCTATAATATTTACCCTTCCTCTCTTCCCCTCTCATTCATACACACTTAGCAAAGTGACGATTCTGTCATGCCTGAGTAATCCTAACAACTGAACCTCCTTTTAGTCCAGTTTTGACGGTATCCATAACACTCTTTTATTCGCAGTTCACTACTTCGTTATTCATTCGACCCACCTACTATTTCTGACGCATCAGTGTTACTGCATTTCAAAAGCTTGTGCTGCCTTGTTATCTTTACTGTATATCATCATTGTTTCACTTTCAGATAAGAAAGATCTTCAGAAACGACTTCCCAAAACTTAAATTTATATTACATGTAAACAAATTTCTCTTTTTAAGAAACACTTTTCCTCCAACTATTGGTGTGGAATTTATATCCCTTCTGCTATTGTCCAACGTTAAAATACTTTTCTGCCATATAGCAAAATTATTTGGAACTTTCAGTTTCTAATTTCCTGTTTTACTTCCCCCATCATCACCTGATCTTACTACACCCCATTACCCTTGTTTTTCTCTTGCTGTTGTTAATCTTATAAACTTCTATTACAGAAACTATCCATTCCGTTGAACTGATATCGGCTGTGACAAAAGTACAGTGTCATCTGCTGATGTGAAAGTTTCTCCCTCGCATTTAATTCGCTACCATAAATTTACTTTTTATTTCTTTTACTGCTTGCCTGAGCTACAGTTTAAAAAACATCAAGGACAGACTGACTCTCTCACTTCTCAAATACCATCCCACTGTTGTTTCCCTCGACATTTTGCAGTCTAGTTTCTGTAAAAGTTGTAAGCAGTTTCTCTAGAAGTTGTAGACAACCTTCCAATTTCCTTCTGCCAGAATTTTAAAAACTGTATTCCAGTCAAAACTGCCAAATGTTCTCTCTAAATATAGATCGTCTTCCTTCAGTCTATTCTCTAAAACTGGTCATAGGCTCAGTATTACCTCGCATATTCTTACATTTATGTGAAACCCAAACTCATCTTTGCCGAGGTAGTCTTCTTTCAGTACTTCTGTTCTTCTCTAAATAATAGTTGTTAATATGTTATTTAAATTGAATAGTTACACTCATTTTTATGTCTGAGGGTTTCTATTCTGTTTTCGTGTAAGTTGTATAGCAGGTGGAATAGTTTTGTCGTGATTGTGTAGCAAAAGGAGTTCAGTATTAATGAAGCAATGCCATGTGCCTTAGGCGCATTGTTGTGTTTTGTGCTAACGAACATCATGACCAATATTATTATAATCATCACTATTATATTCATTAAATTGCATTTTGCTTGCGCTTGACATAATAATCTGGCCATGAATAATTACTATGACTTACAATTTCTATTTACACTATACATATCTATCAGATGATAATTAAATTCTGAATGATTCAGCCTTCAAAATAAATGTCTGCCCCACCAAATTGCAATTCTTCTTGGATCTACAGATTACCTTTTTTAAATTATTCAGCTTTACCCGTTTTCTCAATCAACGATGCTCTGTCAAAATTCTAAATTCCACAGTAAAAGTCATGGCTTTTACAAACGTCGTTACGATAGCGTCAATATATTGTTCGTAGGAGCTTTGTATAGAAGTGGCATTTTTTGCGTTTAATCAGGGGAGACATCAAACGGCGATGGCGAAGTCAGAAGGTAGAAATGGATAAGGAGGGACTGTCGGTGGACAGAATTCTAGGACAACTAGAGAGCGCTGAGTCGGTAAAGATTAAGGTCCAGTATTTTAGATCATTGGTTCAGATAAACAGTGAATGGGCAGTCATAATTGGTGGCCAGTCATTGTGCAATTTATATTATAACGTGATGTAACGCAAGTTGAGGAGCAATTTGCACGATGAGAAAGTGCCCAATTACGACGCAGTGGAACGCGCGGCTCACCGCAGCGCAGCTCTGATGTGTGGGTTGCCTTAATCAGAGGGGCAGCAACTACCTGTCACGTCTGTGACACCACAGAGCAGGCAAGGGCGGCGCCAAGTGGTGTGCACCCTCTTCCCTACCTGCAACAGTGTTCCTCTGAGCAACAGCCTCTTCCATATTTAGGAGAGGCGCACACGAATTATGGGAACATCTTTAACATTAGAGAAATTAGAAAAATCTTTTATAATCCTCTTTTACCATTCTTTATAAAAAGGATGGTAAGACACTCAGGAACACTCTCAGTGGTTCTTCAAGCAGTAACAAGTAAGTATGACGGCAAAATATTGAGGGTGATAAGGGAAGCGTCATATTGCTCTTCAAACTTCATCAAAACCCAACGTTTCGACCTCGCTACTGGGAACTTTCTGGAGAGTCGTCTGGTACAACCATTTAGCTGCACTCTTCACCAATTTCTATTATTTTTTTCCCTAACACATTAGAGGAGGGAGGGAAGAAATGACAGCTGTTATATTGCTGCACATTAGCTATTTAATATTAAAAATTACATAAATGTAATTTTTGTACGACTAAAAAGATTAAGAAAGTAAGAAAAAATAATACAAAAACAATTATTTCATTTGATGATGTACGACAAAACTTAGAAGTCTCCCGTGATGCAATCTTGTTACGTACTCAAGTTAACTTTCGAAGACGTCAGAGTTCTGTTACTGTTGTGACTTGGCAAGACAGCCAAGCCACTATGAGATAGCCGAAAGGCACGCGTTTAAGCTCACGCAGGCTGGCTTGAGGTCTGGAACAGTTAAAGGAGTTGAGTCTAGTAAAAAAAGTACGTAGCTTCTGGAATACTTAACTTTAATCCATAATTGGTAAACATCGGTCTGACGGTACATGCATCACAAGATAAATAGCAAAGGATAATGGCGCCTTGCTAGGTTGTAGCAAATGACGTAGCTGAAGGCTATGCTAACTATCGTCTCGGCAAATGAGAGCGTAATTTGTCAGTGAACCATCGCTAGCAAAGTCGGCTGTACAACTGGGGCGAGTGCTAGGAAGTCTCTCTAGACCTGCCGTGTGGCGGCGCTCGGTCTGCAATCACTGACAGTGGCGACACGCGGGTCCGACGTATACTAACGGACTGCGGCCGATTTAAAGGCTACCACCTAGCAAGTGTGGTGTCTGGCGGTTACACCACAGTTACATTTCACACAAACTACTAAAAAACGAAGAAGGAACAATACGATCTAACGTCCCGACAAATCGAGGTCACTGGAAAAGGAGCACAAATTCGGGACGTTTCAAAGATGTGTGCGGAAATCGGCCAACCTCTTTCCGAGCAACCATTCCAGCATCGCCAAATAACAGATCATGTGGGTGTTGTAAGTGGATGCTTTGGTACACATTTCAAGTTCTTTTTCTGCTCATCACGGGTCCTGAATAAATATTTGTCCGTCACAACAGAAGCAGCACTTGTCGGTTGATCTTTTAGGTGTTCTTTGATGATAATAGGATTGCTTTAGAGGTTTAGGTTGATAACTAATATAGCACTGCCAGTGATTACACAAAAATTACTGTGATATGAGACCGTATTACAATGCTAAGACAAGAAAAACCGAATGGAACGCAAATGAGTAGATGTGCTGTACAAGTATAGATAAACTAATGCATAAAACTTCAGAAAAAATTTAATGATATAATTAAGAGAACGAAATTCACAAAATGAGAAAGTCAATAACGCATTGGTCCGCTTACGTCCCTCGTGCGAGCAGTTACTCGGCTTGGCATTGATCGATAGAGTTGTTGGATGTCCTCCTTATCCTAGGGTGAGCCGTGGTAAAAACTGCTGTTTTGAAGAGCCCGCCGCAGCGCGTAATGTGATGCAGTCGCCCTCCGTTTCTGGCGTTGGCGCCGCTATGGTAATCGCAGCTTTGGTGTCTCTCTCTGCTGGGAAAGGGGAAAGGTTGCCTGTTCACGTGCATTTAAGGGACGCTGTGAGCTCGCCAGTAAATCAGTCTGGGTCAGCCTGTCGTCCCCAGCTTGCTAGTCTGTCTCTCGTCCGAATTTGTTATGCGTTCGGAGTGCTAGTATGTCTGTCGTTCGGATCAACCTTTAAAGCCGGAAAAATGAGTCTTTCCACTCCACCAGTAGGAGAACTCAGCGAGTGGTCGCCCGGTCGGGGCGTAGTTCCTGCATCTGAGTCTGCGCGTTACGCCGCCAGTCTGCTCGAGTTTGCTCAGGCAATTGTCCTAGGCGGATGGATCGATCGGTTGGTCGGTCGCTCACTGAGACACAAGATGACTGGTCCGCTTTGAGCGTCGGCGCATTTGAGGTCGCCACGTGAGTCCAGTGGGCCGCGGCGTCTAGCGAGGGGTCGTAACTTCGTGGTCGACACGAGAGCTCCCTGCCGCCGTTGGATCAGCAGCTGCCAGCAGCAAGTCGTATACTCCTAGCTCACTTATTTGTTGCATAGTTTCGTATAGGAGGTGTAATTTCGAGATTTAGTTACTGTAATCGTAATTTCAGGCAGATTGTAGCGCAGTCGTTAGACATTTGTACAGGTTAGTTGATACATTCTTTGCGTGTTTCCCTTGCGTTATCTAGGCACGGACTCGTGTTTCAGTAACTGTTGTTCAACATCGATTAGAATGGACAGGGACTGTGATTGCTGTGTTCGGATGAGGGTTGAGTTGGCATCCCTTCGCTCACAGCTGCAGGCGACGCTGACTTCGGTCGCGCAGCTTGAGGCTGTTGCCAATGGGCACCACTGTGGGGAGCCGGACTTGGGTATCACGGGGATGTCAACCTCGTCCCGTCTGTCCCCAGATCGGTCTGTCATTGTGGTTGCCCCGGTTGCTGCCCGCAGTGGGGCTGAGCCCTCGCCTGTGGTTGATTGGGAGGTCGTTCCAAGGCGTGGCAGGCAGCGAAAGACGTCCCCGGAGGCTGATCAGAAAGCCTCCCCGGTGCGTCTGACAAACAGGTTTCAGGTACCGTCTCTGGCTGAGCCAGATGCAGCTGCCTGCCCTGTTTCAGAGGATGATTCTCAGCCTTCAACGTCCAGGCAATCGCAGAGGGTGGGCTTATTGGTAGTTGGGAGCTCCAATGTTAGGCGCGTAATGGGGCCCGTTAGGGATATGGCAGCTAAAGAGGGGAAGAAATCCAGTGTGCACTCCGTGTGCATTCCGGGTGAGTCATTCCTGATGTGGAAAGGGTCCTTCCGGATGCCATGAAGAGCACAGGGTGCAACCAGATGCAGGTGGTGGCACATGTCGGCACTAATGACGTGTGTCGCTTTGGATCTGAGTAAACTTTCTCTGGATTCCAGCGGCTATCTGATTTGGTGAAGGCTGCCGGTCTTGCTTACGAGATGAAGGCAGAGCTCACCATCTGCAGCATCGTTGACAGAACCGACTGCGGACCTTGGTGCAGAGCCGGGTGGAGGGTCTGAATCAGAGGCTCAGACGGTTTTGCGACCGTGTAGGCTGCAGATTCCTTGGCTTCCGCCACAGGGTGGTGGGGTTTCGGGTTCTGCTGAATAGGTCAGGAGTTCACTACACTCAGCTGGCGGCTACACGGGTAGCGGAGGCTGTGTGGCGTGGACTGGGCGGTTTTTTAGGTTGGAAGGCCTCGGGAAAGTACGGGATGGGCTGCAATCTCAAAGGGTGCATGGCAAATACAGGACGTGCTTGGATCAAGGAACAGTCGGAATTGTAGTTGCAAATTGTTGTAGTTGTGCTGGGAAAGTCCCTGCGCCTCAAGCGCTAATAGAAAGCACAGAAGCTGAAATCGTTATAGGTACAGAAAGCTGTCTAAAGCCTGAAATAAGTTGTGCAGAAATTTTTACGAAGTCTCAGACAGTGTTCAGGAAAGATAGATTAGGCAGAATTGGTGGTGGAGTGTTTGTGTCTGTCAGTAGTGGTTTATCATGTAGTGAAGTCGAAGTAGATACTCTGTGCGAATTGGTGGAGGTTATACTTAACAGCCGAACTAAGTTAATAATAGGCTCCTTCTACCGACCCCAGACTCCGATGAAATAGTTGCTGAACAGTTCAGAGAAAATTTGAGTCTTGTAACAAATAAATACCCCACACATACGGTTATAGTTGGTGGGGACTTCAACCTTCCGTCGATATGTTGGCGAAAATACTTGTTCACAACCGGTGGTAGGCAGAAAACATCTTCCGAGATTGTCCTAAATGCTTTCTCCGAAAATTATTTCGAGCAGTTACTCCACGAACCCACGCGATTAGTAAATGGTTGCGAAAACACACTTGACCTCTTAGCCACAATCAATCCAGAGCTAATAGAGAGCATCATGACTGATACAGGGATTAGTGATCACAAGGTCGTTGTAGCTAGGCTCAATACCGTTTCATCCAAATCCACCAGAAACAAACGCTAAATAATTTTATTTAAAAAAGTGGCTAAAGCGTCACTAGAAGCTTTCCTAAGAGAGAATCTCCATTCCTTCCGAACTGACTATGCAAATGTAGACGAGATGTGGCTCAAATTCAAAGATATAGTAGAAACAGCAATTGAAAGATTCATACCTCATAAATTGGTAAGAGATGGAACTGATCCCCCATGGTACAAAAAACAGGTCCGAACGCTGTTGCAGAGGCAACGGAAGAAGCATGCGAAGTTAAGAAGAACGCGAAATCCCGAAGATTCGCTAAAATTTACAGAGGCGCGAAATTTGGCGCGGACTTCAATGCGAGATGCCTTTAATAGGTTCCACAACGAAACATTGCCTCGAAATTTGGTAGAAAATCCGAAGAAATTCTGGTCGTATGTAAAGTACACAAGCGGCAAGACGCAGTCAATACCTTCGCTGAGCAGTGCCGATGGTACTGTTACCGACGACTGTGCCGCTAAAGCGGAATTATTGAACGCAGTTTTCTGAAATTCCTTCACCAGGGAAGACGAATGGAATATTCCAGAATTTGAAACATGAACAGCTGCTAGCATGAGTTTCTTAGAAGTAGATACCTTAGGGGTTGCGAAGCAACTCAAATCGCTTGATACGGGCAAGTCTTCAGGTCCAGATTGTATACCGATTAGGTTCCTTTCAGATTACAATAGCTCCCTACTTAGCAATCATATACAACCGCTCGCTCACCGATAGATCTGTACCTACAGATTGGAAAACTGCGCAGGTCAAACCAGTGTTTAAGAAGGGTAGTAGGATTAATCCATCGAACTACAGACCTATATCATTGACGTCGGTTTGCAGTAGGGTTTTGGAGCATATACTGTATTCAAACATTGTGAATCACCTCGAAGGGAACGATCTATTGATACGTAATCAGCATGGTTTCAGGAAACATCGTTCTTGTGCAACGCACGAAGTAATGGCCGCTATCGACAGGGGATCTAAAGTTGATTCCGTATTTCTAGATTTCCGGAAAGCTTTTGACACCGTTCCTCACAAGCGACTTCTAATCAAGCTGCGGGCCTATGGGTTATCGTCTCAGTTGTGCGACTGGATTCGTGATTTCCTGTCAGGAAGGTCGCAGTTCGCAGTAATAGACTGCAAATCATCGAGTAAAACTGAAGTGATATCGGGTGTTCCCCAGGGAAGCGTCCTGGGACCTCTGCTGTTCCTGATCTATATAAATGACCTGGGTGACAATCTGAGCAGTTCTCTTAGGTTGTTCGCAGATGATGCTGTAATTTACCGTCTAGTAAGGTCATCCGAAGACCAGTATCAGTTGCAAAGCGATTCAGAAGAGATTGCTGTATGGTGTGGCAGGTGGCAGTTGACACTAAATAACGATAAGTGTGAGGTGATCCACATGAGTTCCAAAAGAAATCCGTTGGAATTCGATTACTCGATAAATAGTACGATTGTCAAGGCTGTCAATTCAACTAAGTACCTGGGTGTAAAAATTACGAACAACTTCAATTGGAATGACCACATAGATAATATTGTGGGGAAGGTGAGCCAAAGGTTGCGTTTCATTGGCAGGACACTTAGAAGATGCAACAAGTCCACTAAAGAGACAGCTTACACTACACTCGTTCGTCCTCTGTTAGAGTATTGCTGCGCGGTGTGGGATCCCTACCAGGTGGGACTGACCGAGGACATCGAAAGGGTGCAAAAAAGGGCAGCTCGTTTTGTATTATCGCGTAATAGGGGAGAGAGTGTGGCAGATATGATACGCGAGTTGGGATGGAAGCCATTAAAGCAAAACGTTTTTCGTCGCGGCGAGATCTATTTACGAAATTTCAGTCACCAACTTTCTGTTCCGAATGCGAAAATATTTTGTTGACTCCAACCTACATGGGTAGGAATGATCATCAAAATAAAATATGAGAAATCAGAGCTCGAACAGAAAGGTTTAGGTGTTCGTTTTTCCCCCGCGCTGTTCGGGAGTGGAATGGTAGGGAGAAGTATGATTGTGGTTCGATGAAACCTCTGCCAAGCACTTAAATGTGAATTGGAGAGTAATCATGTAGATGTAGATGTAGATGTAGAGCAACAGGAGTCAACCCACGACATCAGTCTGGCCGGTTCGAGCTGCGACACCGAGAGACGGGAGATCGGACCTCCTTCCTGCGTCCGTTGAAGCGGCTGGCAGCGGACGGTTCGGGAGACCGATTTGAGGGTGCTGCACCAGGTCTTCTCGAGAAATCGCAGTTTATTTGAAGTCAAGTGATTGGTGATATGTTGTATGATTTACTCTTGTTAAATTGTACTTGTTTTGTTGGTGACGTCACGAGCCGTTTTGCTTTGGGGTCGTCCCACCATGTTTCTCCGTTTGCAGTCCCGCAGGAAGGTGGTTGTTTATTAGTTGGGTGGTCCGTTTTTCCCTTGTGGAGTAGGGGCGGGTTAGAGCAACCAGCGGTTCGCATTGTTCGGTAATCTCCCTATCAATCTACCGTACGTTAGTAGCACCCATTGACATGTTTGTCGGATTTGGTGTGTTAACGAATTTATTGTTTGAAGTGTAACGGCCTAATACCTGAAATATATTTTGATCTTTGGAAACACTGATGTTTTTGCCTGTGATCTTGAGAGGCGGTATCTGCATAATGTAGAGCATCTTAACTGTTGTTTGGCCAACCTCGTAGAATTTTATATAAGAGTGCATTTCATGGGCTTTTATTTAAATGATCATTTTAGTATATAAAGTTGCCACCCTTTCACCGTAAGACTTTTCTTAGAAGTTAAAATCAAGTTGCACCTTCGGTGGCAGGGTTAATATTTTAATTGTTAGTGTTTTGTACCATTTCCATCTCTCCTACGGGGGGTGCATAGTTAGTGTGCTTGTGTAAATTGTAAGAAGTTATTGTTAAAATTATCTGGTGTGCTGCAGATTTGCACCAGTGTAGTCTTTCAGAGGCTGTTGTGAGCGGTTGTAACTACGGTCGTGTCAAAAGGGAGCGGCAAGGTTCCTTGCCCAAAAGCTCATACAGTCAAAACTTGTTTCTCTCTGCCTCTGAATAAATTGTAACTTTGATATTTAGAGGGTGCTTTCTGATTATAATTTTAAATCTGTTTCTTTTTTAAAAAAAGCTTTTAGGCACTATTAAAGTGAATAAAATCCCATTTGTTAAAAGGAATTTGGTGATGATTTTATCAGTTACTCCCTGGCAACTACTTCCATGCTTACATAGTGTGATTAAATGTGTTAATGTTCTTGATAAATTGCTAGTAAATAAAATAAATTCTTAAGAATATTCTTTGAAAATAAATCAGGGTTCAAAGGGGTCCGTTATATAGTCAAGATCCCTAGCTGGAGCGCTGGACAAACACGAGGAGAAGCAACAGAAACACTCGCCGGGTGCGAGCGAAGTTTACCTTGCTGAAATGTTAGCCCAGGATGTCTTGCCATGAAGGGTATCAAAACGGGATGGAAAATACCATAGCCGTGCTGTGCTGTTAAGGTGCCGAGATGACAAAATAAGAAGACTGGAAGGATGTGGCACCAAAAATACAGACCTGCTCTCATGACCGTCGGAGTGTTCCGAAGGCGATAATCAAATTGGCTTGCCTTCAACTATTGGGGCGTCCCCCAACACATCTTCAGCCTGGAATCTCACTGACTGGAGCAGAACTGTCTGCAGTGATACGTCGCGCCTCGACCCTTTTGGTTGTAAACCGCGGCATCCTTACAGCACAGCAGTACATCGACGATATTCTGCCCTTCAAGGCTACATATTATTGGCTTGCATTGAAGCATGCGCGCATGCACTCGGCAAGTGATTCTACTGCTTGTCTTCGTCCTTGACAAACTCTACCTTGGCCAGAAATGTTATCAGATCCCTCCCCAACTGAGAAAGTTTGAAGCATCATGAGCACGGCCTTCCAACAATAGAGACATTTTGAAATCTAGCGCGACAACTGGACAGAATTTGGCACGATATCCTTCAAGAGGATATTCAGCAACAGCATCTGTCAATGCCAAATCGAATAACTGCTTGCTTAAGGGCCAGAGGTAGACCAGCGAGTTGTTTAGAAAAGTCAACCACCATGACATTGTTTGGGTCGAGACTGAAGTATTTTATAAAGCGTTTATTCATGTACCTCTTTTACAACTGTTTTTGCTTCTTTGTTTGCTATTTGATCCCTTTGTAGCATTGTTGGAAGTTATTCTATACAGTCTTGAAGCGCAAAACAAGCCAACGATGAGGAACGCAACCCAATCACACAGGTGACGTAATTTAAATCCTCAAGTTTTATTTCATTCTTTCATCAAGAAGTTCTTTCGTAAATTTAAAAAGAAAATTATTGCGCAGTACATTATGTAGAACTTCAAGTGAACGTACTAGGAGACTTTAAAGTTGAATTGAATATAAAAATACTTAAACAAACGACAAGTGGGAAGCTACCATTGTGTAATTTTATATTAGCAAGTATCTTAGATGGGAAGACAGATTTTCCAGAGACTGTACTAAAAAAATGGGGTAACAAAGTTTGAGAAATGCCAATATTTCAAAAGCTAAGACAGGGGTAAAACGTAGGGAACTACATATTATGTCCTTGACTTTTATCCAAGTTGTTATATTTTCCTAAATTTTTGTTACTTCATTTGGAGAAGTATAGTTTCTGAGGTGTCACAGAGAACGTAGGCCAGTAAATATTTTCAGCGCAAATCGAACTCACAACAACCAAAGGAGCCTTCCTTCATTCGCCAGTAACTAAATAGTGAGATGTAAACTTGCACCCATGGTCTAGGGGTAGCGTCTTTGATCCATACTTAACATCTTCAGTCCCAGGAGGAAGTACAAAAATGTTCCGGGAAACTCAGGAATACAGAAATAAAAGTCCCTAGGTAATGAAGTAAATAGGAAGTTCAGGGAATCTAAGACGAAATGGCTGCAGGAAAAATGTGAAGACATCGGAAGAGAAGTGACTGTCGGAAGGACAGACTTAGCATACAAAAAAGTGGAAACAACCTTCGGTGTCATTAAAAGCAAAAGTGAGAACATTAAGAGTGCAACGGTAATTCCACTGTTAAATGCAGAGGAGAGAGCGGATAGGTGGAAAGAATACACTGGAAGCCTCTAGGGGGAAGACTTGTCTGATGAGATAGAAGAAGAAACAGGAGTCGATTTAGAAGATATAGGGGATCCAGTATCAGAAACACAATTTAAAAGAGCTTTGGAGGACTTAAGGTCCAATAAGGCACAATGGATGGATAACATTCCACTAGAACTTCTAAAATCATTTGTAAAAGTGGGAACAAAACGACTATTCACGTTGGTGTGTAAAATATGAGTCTGGCGGTATACCATCTGACTTTAGGAAAAGCATTACCACACAATTCGGAAGACGGCAAGAGCTCACAAGTGCGACAATTATCGCACAATCAGGGTAACAGCTCACATATCCAGGTTGCTTAGAAAAATAATATGCAGAAGAATGGAAAAGAAGATTCAGCATGTGCTAGATGACGAATAGTTTTGATTTAGGAAAAGTGAAGGCACGAGAGAGGCAATTCTGACGTTGCGTTCAATAATGGAAGCAAGACTAAAGAAAAATCAAGACACGTTCACTGGACTTTAGACAATATAAAATGGTGCAAGATGTTCGAAATTCTGAAAAAAGTAGGGGTAAGCTGGAGGGGGGGACGAGTCATATACAATAAGTACAACAACCAAGAGGGAATAAGAGTGGACAGAACGAAGTGCTCGTATTAAAAAGGGTGTAAGACAAGGATGCAGCCTTTCGCCCCTACTGTTCAATCTGTACATCGAGCAAGAAATGATGGAAGTAAGAGAAAGATTCAGGAGCGGTATTAAAATTCGAGGTGAAAGGATATAAATGGTACGTTTCCCTGATGAAATTGCTATCCTGAGTGAAAGTGAAGAAGAACTACATGATCTACAGAACAGAATGAAGAGTCTAAACAGTATGGACTTTTTCCATTTGACTTACGATAGTGAGGACCTCAGACGGTTGTCACACGAGGCCACTGTGCTGAAGTGCTATTCTTGAGAGCATTGGGATCGTTACTTTTGCAGTGCACAATGGAAATGTTCTTTTGAACGCGTCTATCAGTACTTAAAAGGAAACATAATTACAATCTGGTGCAGACAGACTATGCAAAAATTCTCTTGTAAAGTTACCTGTTGTGAGGAAATGACACTCTCGCTGCCAACTGGAGTCGAAGTGAAACCAAATTGAAACAATCTAAAACACGCAAGAGACACTCTTCCTGCTCGCTGTATTCAGCACACTCTGTATATCCCGTTTCCAGTTCTCTTTGTGGTACGTTCTGCATGTAGTGCAAATACGACAGACTGTGTAAACAGCGGAAATCAGGACGAAATAACACCATGTGTTTGCAGAGCTCTTTTTTTATACGACTCTTCAAGTACAGCAAATTGCATGTTTTGTGATGGATAAGTTGTTGCCGGAATGCATATCCGGAGTTCGCATCGCAATATCGGAAACAAACAAAACCGAGAGTGGTGCTGCTGATGAATTGGGAGGCTCTGAATATAGATGCTGCTGATTAAACAATCGTTTTTTGTGGAAAGTGAAATTTGCTTCTGATAAACGGAAATACACAACACTAAGTGACAACCTGAACTGCTATACGCTTGCATGTCGAGTAGTGTCTTCTTATTTACATAGTACAAGAAGTAACATTGTGGAACTTCTTACTGAAACAACCACAGCATCGAAGTAAATATATACACAACGAATAATAAGGGTTGGCTGTTTGTTCCTAATTTTGGGCTTTTTAATGAGACAACAACTTACAGGTGTTAGCTGATGAGTTAACTAAATGATTGCTTAGGCTTGATGTATTATTATCGTACACTTGCTAGTTGAAATGTTTCTTGTCCGGTATACTACTGCTTGAATTAATGCCGTGCTTTATTGAGTTTTTCTTTTATTTCAGACAGAACCACTTGAGTGAGATAAAGCTCTGCGCAATGTAACAATGTAATATCACAAATTTTAAATGATAAATTAGACAAACAATACGTTTATTGGTGTTTTTCTTCTGTTGTTTTGAATAAGTTGATTCATTTTAGTTTATTAGATTGCACATGTTAAAACAATTCATAGTAACAATTTGCACAATTTGTTAAATGAAATAAATTTATATTATCTCTGAGACATGTTCGATTCTTTGAGACCTGGCACTTTACCACGCACAGCTCCTCGCTTTCTAGCATTTTCAAACTTCCTTTCACCCAAGATGGAGTCTAGCAAACGTGAGAGGCCTGTTGCACTAGCTGACAATCTGAAGTGAACTCCGTTGAACTCAAGCAAGTTCCAGTCCATGCAGAAAACAGACAAACAACTAAACGTATCGTGTGTAGGATTGATTCAGATCCAAAATCGTGAAATAGCGCTCTCCAGTAAACCTGGTGAAGCACATATGAAGATCAGCCAAGGGCACAAATCCGAACACTACGTTTTCGTAAGTGCTCGATAGTCCACGACAGGCCCAAAACCTTCATCGACTTTGTGAACAAAATATATTGATGAGGCCTATGACGAGCTAAAAGTCCTAATGACTACCTCTACGAGCAATTTATCAATAATGTGCCTTAAGTCCTGCATTTTCAGCGCTATTATCGGTAAGGAGAGTGGCTAACCGGAGTGTTGGACCTTTTACTTGAACCTGAAAGTTACGTCGAAGTCTTCGGGCGAAACATCTGGATATACGCTTGATAAAGGTAAGAAATGTTGATCTTCATGTTCTCCCAAATGTCGGACATCAGATTACGAATGACATGAGTCAATATCATTAAATGATGACAGTTGACCATGCCTACATAGCTGATACTCCTTGAAAAAACTGAACTCCTCCCGAACAGGCCATGAAAGCCCAAAGGTACCGACCGGCCGAAGTGTCATCCTCAGCCCACAGGAGTCACTGGATGCGGATATGGAGGGGCATGTGGTCAGCACACCGCTCTCCCGGCTGTATGTCAGTTTCCGAGACCGGAGCCGCTACTTCTCAATCAAATGGCTCCTCAGTTTGCCTCACAAGGGCTGAGTGCACTCCGCTTGCCAAGAGCGCTCGGCAGATCGGATGGTCACCCATCCAAGTGCTAGCCCAGCCCGACAGCGCTTGACTTCGGTGATCTGACAGGAACCGTTGTTACCACTGCGGCAAGGCCGTTAACACTGATACTCCTTAGATGGATAAAAACTAAGGGAAAACTTGTTCCCATGGCATTCCAAGGTAAAATCCCACTTCTAAGTCGGCAGATAAATGTTCGACGACGAAGATGTTAATATACGACAATTGCCGAATTCTTAAATTAACTCTCATCTCACCCAACAAAGGTAAAGACTGACCATTAACCGTTTGAATGTGTGTATCTCGTGTTCTTAAAGTGGCAACTTTACACATTTTAATATTGTTGGGATACCACGCGTAACTACGCAATGGAATACTGCTGCCAGAAAGTCAACAGCCCCTAGACCGGGTAATGGTTAAGGGCGGCACGGACAAACGGTAGGGAAGATTTACTCATTCTACTTAACTGGCTACAACCGTTTGGGGGCTACCCTCACATTTCTCAAACCTTGATTGAAAAACATCATGTGTCATTACCTTTTTCACATATAACCTTACAATAACGAACGAAATGACCGGGTTTATTGTATCTGAAACAGTTTCCATGAATTAGCACAGGATGAGTGCTCTTTGGATGTTGAAGAGAAAAGATTAAGGCAAGTTACTTATTTTGCTCAGTGAACCTCCCCATCTGATCAGCAAAATGTGTACTCTCTGTAGTCTGCACAACCTGATCCAAATCGTGTAAACAACTTTTTGTTGTTGTAAGAACGATCTGCGAATGGTCTCCGGCCACATCCCTTCAAGCATATTACCAATATTACCAACAATATGATTTTCACTGACCTCAACACATAATGCCAATTGGATCTATCTAAATTCGTCAACATAATTCAGAAATATATGTTGTAGGGCATCCAATCGAAAACAATATTTGTGAATTAATTCATTTCTCAGCCTATCTGACAAACATTGGTGACCTATCCTACAACATAAACCACACAAGGTACCTCACCTGTAGCGGACAGTCCAAAGCACCACGATGACGCTGCAGCAATCCAATAGCACTACTTTTGACTACCTAGTTACATATTTGCAAGTCATGCATTAACTGGTCTTTTTCCACATACCCTTACCATTAGTGAGCACAGAATTAGATGGCAGTTAACACAGTTTGCAGCACTTTTCTGCATTTGGTATGATAGTTCACGTAACACCGCAACCACCTTATGTTACCATTGAAAATGATAGAAAGCGAGGCACTAGGAGTAGTAAGGCGCCAGCTCGCAAACAGTCTAACATGTCGCCCGGAAAATATTAATTCATGTAATAAGTTGTGCAAAAATCGCATTGTTTCTCTAATTTGTCAGTTTAAATTTGTGATTTGAAATCGTGACATTGGGTAGAGCTTTACCTTACTTAGGTGGTTCTGAATGAAAAAAATTCAGTAATGCACAGAATTAATTTAGTTACTACTAGACCAGACAGAAAACTTTTCAACTATCGAATGTTCCACAATAACACATCAAGCATCAGTAATCATTTAGGCCCCTAGTTAACACATTAGTTAACATCTGTAACCATGCCATATCACAAAAAGCAATGAACGATTGTAAAAACTGTGTGTGAAACACAATCTTTACGTACATCAGAAGAATATTATTTGATCTTTCACAACTACGTAGTTGCTGTCTAAAAAAAAAAAATGGTTCAAATGGCTCTGAGCACTATGGAACTTAAGGACATCACACACATCCATGCCTGAGGCAGGATTCGAACCTGCGACCATCGCAGGCGCGCGGTTCCGGGCTGAAACGCCTAGAACCGCTCGGCCACCTTGGCCGGCAATTGTTGTCTCATTAAAGAGCCCATAAGTAGAAAGTTATAGCCAAACATGGAATTACGTAGAATGCAAATCTCAGCCAAGAGAGAATGTACGAATACACTTAGCTTACTTTTAAATTGTGATAGGTGGTCTAATTCTATAAAAGAATGCATAGAAAAAATTTAAACAACAAAACTCATTTGACTTAAACTAAAACAACAGCTAGTGACATGGAACTTAACGTTAATTCAGTGTACACAGCCAGTTCATACAATTTCAATAAATTACCAATAGGGCTCATATTTAATAGACTGGAACAAGACTACCCACCTTGAATAACTATGGCATAAACAGTTTTAGCAATGTAAGTTAACCAATTAGTAACCAGTAAAGTAAATGAAACTGGGATAACTTAGACGTAATACAAACAGTTTAAAGAAACCTACGGCACAGTGAACTGATCTGAATAACTGGTTGTACAGTGTACACACTAAGGTTCTCACAAGGTAAGTCCACCGACCGCCAATAACTGCGACTCACTGGTGTTAACAGCATCATGTTTGTGCATGGAATGATAGTTTCCTAGGGGCTATTTCTAATATCCGACCAACAGCCCGTGTGAACATAATGATGCAGGGAGTCCATCACATGTTTTTAGACGGCCGGGGGCAAATGTGGAGGGGTTATCCCGTGCGTGGTGCAGAATTTGGCAATCATCCCCTGTGCTCAGAACTTTGAAGACAAGTAACCATGTCATCAAATTCCCTTGCAGTCCAACACTGGGCTACTGTCACATCCGAATACCCCACAGTTGTGGAGGTTGTACGATTCGACAAGCCTCCGAAATGGAAATGCACAGTGAGTTCTCTTTCAAACATTGTCATGTGTTCACAACACGGTGTCACACGAGTGTGCAGCACCCTCGTCTCCTTCACTGTGATCACTCTGATGCTTTTCACTCCCATTATATAGGGTGGAGAAAAATTGTGTGTCGGCCGGAGTGGCCGTGCGGTTCTACGCGCTCCAGTCTGGAGCCGAGGGACCGCTACGGTCGCAGGTTCGAATCCTGCCTCGGACATGGGTATGTGTGATGTCCTTAGGTAAATGATTAATGGAAAATCTCATATCAAGATGTGAAACAAATACTAACAAAGGGATAGAGGGGCTGGCCAGTACTTACCTCAGCTTTGTACAGCCGATAGATACACAAAGAAATCCTAAAGATCCAAGGTCCCTCACAAGGCCTCACAACAGCTTCCATGGACTTACTCACTCCACCTGAGCCACGTACCCCTACCTTCTACCTATTACCCAAAATCCACAAAGAGAACCATCCTGTCCGTCTCATTGTAGCAGGCTCCAAAGCCCCAACAGAACGTATCTCAGCTCTGGTAGACCAACACCTCCAACCTATCACCCACAGACTCCCATCCTAAATCATCAAAGACACAAACCACTTCCTAGAACGCCTCAAATCCATTCCCACTCCTCTCCCACCTGAAACCTTTATTGTCACCATAGATGCTACATCCCTTTACACAAACATCCCACATACCCACGGTCTCTCTGCCCTTGAGCACTACCTCTCCCAACGCCCACCTGAAGATCTTCCAAAAACCTCGTTCCTTATCACACTTATCAACTTCATCCTCACTCATAATTACTTCACTTTTGAAGGCCAGACCTACAAACCAATCAGGGGAACGGCCATGGGAACCAGGATGGCTCCGTCGTATGCCAACCTCTTCATGGGCTGCGTGGAGGAGGCTTTCCTGAAGACCCAATAGCTGCTTCCCCTGGCCTGGTATAGGTTTATAGATGAGATCTTTGTGGTATGGCCTCATGGTGAAGAAACACTCCTTAATATCCTCCATAACCTCAACTCCTTTTCAAATCTGAATTTCACCTGGTCCTTCTCCAAAACCCAAGCCACCTTCCTGGATGTTGACCTTCGTCTTGTTGAAGTTCACATCCACACCTCTGTTTATATCAAACCCACAAACAAACAACAGCACCTTCACTTTGGTAGCTGCCATCCATTCTACATCAAACGCTCCCTTCCCTACAGCCTAGGTATTCGTGGCAAACGTATCTGATCCAGTGACGAATCCCTCAACATTTTCACCAATAACCTGACCAGTGCTTTCCTCTCCTGCAACTATCCTGCAGACCTTGTCCACAAACAGATCTCCCGAGCAATACATTCCTCCCTGTCCAACAACAATGGTACTACCCCCATACCACACAGAAGCATCCCCCTTGTCACCAAATATTATCCTGGCCTCGAATACATCAACAAATTACTCCGCCAGGGATATGACTTTCTCAAGTCAACCCCTGAAATGAGATCATCCCTTGACAAAATTCTCCCCACACCACCCAGAGTTGCCTTTCGTCGCCCCCCTAACCTCCGTAACATCCTTGTTAAACCCTACAATATTCCCAGAGTAGCTTCTCTACCCAACGGTTCCTACCCCTGTAACCGACCCTGCTGCAAAACCTGCCCCATGAATCCCCCCACAACCACCTACTCCAGCCCCGCTACTGGTAAAACATACACAATTCAAGGCAGGGCCACGTGTGAAACCACACATGTCATTTATCTGCTGACATGCCTGCACTGCACAGCCTTTTACATCGGTATGACAACATCTAAACTGGCTGAGCGCATGAACGGACACACACGAACTGTCCGCATAGGAGATGTCCAATACCCAGTAGCGGAGCATGCCCTCCAGCATAATTCCAGGGACCTAGGAAGCTGCTACACCGTATGTGCCATTTGACCTCTCCCACCCAGCACCACTCCCTCTGAACTGCGGAGATGGGAACTTGCACTCCAACACATCGTTTCATCCCGCCATCCCCCTGGACTGAACCTACGTTAAATAACCTCACTCCCACTTACTCTTCAGTCTTCTCCTCTTTCCCTTTCCTCTTTAGCCATTCACGCATCTTTTCATCCTACATAGTTCTTTACTTCTGTATGCATCCTCGTGGTTTGAAGCTGGCACAGTACTTACAGTAGAATATCTTTGGCTTACCTCTGACAACCATGCCTCCATCCTTGTTACCCTGCCTGTTTTCCTTTCCCTGTTGCTTCATAACGTGGGTTGTCAGTAACTGAATCCACTTTCCCTTCTTCCCTTTCTTTCCCCTCTCTCCTCCCAGATGAAGGTACGTAAATTTTCGGTTCTGTTTTTTGTGTATCTATCGGCTGTACTGGGCTGCGGTAAGTACTGGCCAGCCCCTCTATGTCCTTAGGTTGGTTAGGTTTAAGTAGATCTAAGTTCTAGGGGACTGATGACCTCAGAAGTTAAGTCGCGTAGTGCTCAGAGCCATTTGAACCATTTTGAGGAAAATTGTGACACGAAATTGTAACCCTGGATAGCTGATGCCAGTAGGAACCAAAATTACTCGTGATGTGTAGGTCGACAACGCACCACTTTTAAATTACGGAAATTTGGCGCCACGCGCTCCTATTGGCCGTGGACTTGCCCTGTGCCCGTTCGTTGGTTGCCGGGCAGCGCTATGGTTGTCGATTCACACATACAAACGTCTTTCGCCTCGTCACTGCCCCAACGTGATACGCACACGTATCGAATAGGTCTTGCTGTTTGTCTCGGCCTCACGTCAGAGGCATTCAAACGTAACCTCCCCTTCGGAGCACACACACGACACCTCAGATTTAGTCATACAATAAGGATGGTGGCACAGTATTCGTTTGAAGAACAACGATATACAGTTATTGTTTATCGACTGCCTACGGTAATGCGCATGAAGCTCGACGGTTGTATGAGGAACGGTACCCGGCGAGATGCCACCCACACTCGCAAAAGTTTATAGAAATTCACAGGCGACTTGGCGAAACAGGCTCGTTAGCGGGATATGATGATGATACTGGAAGACCTCGAACACGACGATATAGTAGATTTAAGGCGACTGTTCTGAAGTCGGCCGCGGTGGCCGAGCTGTACTAGGCGCTCAGTCCAGAACCGCGCGACTGCTACGGTCGCAGGTTAGAATCCTGCCTCGGGCATGGATGAGTGTGATGTCCATAGGTTAGTTAGGTTTAAGTAGTTTTAAATTATAGGGGACTGATGACCACAGATGTTAAGTCCCATAGTGTTCAGAGCCGTTTGAACCATATGAACTGCTCTCCAGAGCTTCGAGGAAGCACCTACGATAAGTAATCGAGCAGATGGACACGGCAAGGGGGGTCACTCATCGATATGTCTAGGAGGTTTTGAGAGATGACCTCCACCATCCATTTAGTTTCTACCCTGTCTAAGACCTAAATCCTGTGGCGGACTATGAACAGAGGCTGGGGTTTTGCCGGTGGTTGCTGCGAAGAGTTGCACGAGATCCCGTCTTCCCCGCCTTTGTGTTATATACCGGCGAGTGTACTTTCCATCGGGGTGGCCTTTACAGCACCCGCAACGTTCATTACAGCGCAAGATAAAATCCTCACGTCACGTACGTCCACTGACACAAGGAACGATTTTCGCTCAACATTTGGACAGGCATTGTGGGTGACTATCTAACTGGGCCGGTCTGTCTACCCCCTCGACTAACTGGGGCAAATTACCTTCACTTTTTGCAAGAAACGCTACCCGGCCTGGAAGATTCCCCTGGACGTACGGCTACGCATGTTGTTGCAGCATCATGGGGCGCCCGCACATAACAGTCGTGCTGTGCCCGGGTATTTCAATGAACTCTTCGACGGCCGGGTAATTGGCTGAGGTGCTCATAGGATATGGCCGCCGCGATCACCAGATTTCACGCTACCGGAATTTTTCCTGTGAGGATCCTTTAAGGTTCTTGTTCACCCACCTGTACACGAACCACCTAGAAACAAAGAGTAATTAATGGATCGCATTATTCCGCCAATTACATCACGCCATTGCAGAAACCTTTGAAAGAGTTCAACAAAACACCGTTCGACTTTACCAAGCTCGTGTCGCGGCAGAGGGTCGCCAATTCGAGCACCTGCTTTAAGTTAACAATGTCCTAACTACAAAAAAGGCACAGTTTATAAAAGACTTTCTGTAAGTGAACTAACAGCTGTTTACGGGTTTGTTCCCGGTACGTTCCATCATGAAACTACAATGGATGTGTCGGGATCCCGGCGGATCCGACCTTGGGCCCTCACAATGTAAGGGTAGCCGCTACCACCGAGCATACCGACCGCCTTGGATAAATTGCGATTTCCGGCACGCAAAGCATTCGCGGTCACGCGTTGCCCAGAGCATCCGGCAACAGGGCAATCCCGCGGCCAATCGGAGCGCATGGCGAGAAGTTACTGTAATTTAAAAACAGTGCGTTGTCGACCTACACAACATTAGTAACTTTGGTCCCTACTGGCATCGGCCATCCAGGGTTAAAATTTCGTGACGCAATTGTTCTCCATCCTGCATACTCTACCACGCCTGGTAACAACACTACACATGAAGAAGAGTGAGTCAAGGTTGACATCCCACCTGTCACAGAGAATTGCAAATCTGTGGTCATTTACACACCTGCCGATGATATATACCTGTACAAAGCAACATACGACCAAGTTTTCCAGGAGCTTTTGTGTCAGGCGTCGTAGTGATGCAGTATAGTTTCTAAAGGTGATTTTTGTTTTGATTTTTGTTTTTTACTGTGGAATGTCGTTGTACTGTCTTGGGTGTACAGGTTTATTCCCTATGATGTCATTTAATGTATTTTACTGAAGCTTCAGTGCCAATTGTTAGTAGTTTAAATATGTAATATGTAATTTTCCATGACATGAAAATAAACATCATAAATGAGTATTATCTGCTTGAACAAAGAAATTAGTCTCTTTGAAGCTACGGAGTCAGTCACCACGATCTGGACTCTTATGAGGTCCTTAATTTTGACCACAGGAACTTGGATATATCTAAAGCATATTGCTTCTTCCATTTCGTGGCACCTTCTGTCTGGCTTATTTGCTTCTACGCAGTTCGTAAATAAAGCCAAACGAAGATATTGCCGGTAGAGCATTAGCTTGAATTCCAGACACATCATTCTACAATGGTTGGAACTTTAATAGGGGCAACTATTTATTTACAGCTCGTACAAAATAGATACGTGTTTCAAAGTTTTACTGACCTTCAAAGTAGTCACCAGAATTGTGTATAACTCGTTGCCAGCAATGTGGAAGTCGTAGGATACTCTTAGCAGTGTCAGTTGTATTGACAGTTCGAGCGGCAGGTTCTATTGCCCGACGAATTTGTAGTAGTTCTGAAACGAATGCCGTGAAGTGTCTCCTTCAGTTTACAAATAGAGTTGAGCTCACTAGGGCTTAAGTCTGGAGAATGCAGTAGGTGGTATCGTACTTTGCAGCACCATCGGTCAAACAAATCACTAACAGCAAGCACTGTACGTGCTTGTGCATTGTCCTGCAAAATGATGGTCAAGTCTTGCAGAAAGTGTCATCACTTCTGTCTCTACTCTGTTCATTCTTTGGAACACAACCTACGACCAGTATAGTCTGAAACGGAAATTAGGTTTCCAATAAGTTCTGTAGTGGATACAACAGATTTAGTTAGTTTTATACTCACAATTTGGTTCAGACAACTTTATAATCACACCAAACCAACTTTTAGCCAGTCCATAGAGCCGTCACCCTAATATCACATAATATTTCTCTAGACTCAGTAACTGCACAGTTCGAACAGAAATGGCGTCCATTGATTTTTAGGTATCCTATATCCAGCTGAGACCACTCATTGATGATTTCACTCCGTAGTATCGTCAAATTACAGAGATACGTTTCACCCACTACTGCAAATGGTGCTGGCACAGTGTTCAGTGGTACCAGAATGTGTGCATTCTGCAGAGTTATAGTGTTATTGATTCATTTGTCACGGTTATTAGCGATCAGGTGACCCTAAGGAGGCCTGTCTGTGCACCCTGTGTTTTGTCCCTGTAGGTAGTAACTGTGCTAGTACAGGTTTTCAATGTCTATATTTTTCAGTATCTATAGATTGCTATATAAAGACATGCATGCATGTCCCAAGGAAAAGACACTGTCGATGATCTTCAGCAGTATTAAGTTGAAGAAATGCATTTCCAAATTGCATGCATGACTGATGGACATTATATAGTGCTCTACAACATTGTGAAATACTGAGACTGAAAACTCAGCAATGCAAATACGACGAGAATAACTAGTCTCGACCTGTGTGGGAATTAAATGGGAAGGTGTGCGAGCAGCAAGCTGTTATTTAAGGAAGTTTGGATGTCTCCAGCAGGCAGCATGGATAGCCAGAGAGGTTATACCTAGCACTCGCAATAAGAGGGAACTCCGGGTTCGAGTCCCAGTCCGGCACAAATTTTCATGTTACTAATCATTTGTATAGCTGATGTACGATTGTATTCGCAATTTGCGAATACATTTTGTCAGTAACTGCGACAGATTGCAGGGCACTCTCACATCTGAAATGGTGTTATGCTGCTTAATGTTCTTAGGGAAGATGGTCGTTATTACTTGGTTGCTATATTGGATATGATCTGACTTCATTCATATGATGAAATCTTTGTCAGTGGTTAACGCTCTTGCTTGTGTGCTCCAGTGAAGGAATAGCGGTAAGCTTTACCTGCATTCAAAGGAAGACGGTACGGAGTAAATTGACTGAAGTAAAAGCGTATGACGGCTGAGGGAGGAAGAGAGCGTTTTTTCTGCGGAACCTGGATGAAAACGTTTGTGCAGACACGTTGAATGGCGGCAGTCTGTCATCGGCTGCGCCCGGGTAGGCTGACTAGCGGTGAAGACTCGCTGAAGCTATGAGCAGAGCACTGACGACTGGCAATAAAGCAGAGGATGGGCCCTTGTCAGATAGAAAGCCGATGAGACGACTGTGAGTTACTGCGAATTTCTGTGGGACATGTCAGTGGCTCCCAGACGTCCAGACTCTGCTACAAAATTCAGTTGTGAAGGCACTAGTCTTTCAGCGAGTTTATGGTAATTCTTTGGAAAGTTCGAAATGGACACGACAGGGGAGACAACGATATTTCTATGGAGGGCTCTGCTTCCATACAGGTCACGCTTTTCTCAAAGACCCGGCGTAAACATGTGGGAAAGAGGGCGCGAGGCTGAATCTTTTTTCCTTTTCTGAGAATTAATTTTTAAAGTCGCTGGTTGGTCGAATCTGTGTATGCAGAGCAAGGGGAGCAGCTTCGAATGCCACACTCCAGCTCGTGATTGGTTTGTGCTAAAGTGGTAGTAGTCTAAGATGTATATGTGCTATGCTACCGAGCTGGCGAGGAAAGCTGAGAGAAGGAGAAGAACTTTTACTGACGTTTCACTAGTAAAGAACGGCAGGTTTTTACCTAAACGGTGAGACTTACGTCCTTTGCTAGTGTGCCAGTTAGAGCCTGTGCCAGTCACTATCTGAACAGTCAGAGGTACTGCTTCCTGAATCACGCACACAACGAGTGACGCATGCATGTACTTACTTGTTTTGAGTCGGCCGTCTAAACATTTGGCGTATTCTGTCACACATAGTCGAGTCAAGGTGTCAAATTGGTTTGGCAGACCAGCAAACGGGTCCACCTGTACTCTGGAATGCACTGGGCTTTCAGAGGCTCTTAGGGAAGTACCTGCATTCCGAATTAGCCGAACGCGAGACCGCATTTTATTTGCATGCTTGTGGGCACGTGCTTTTGATAACAGATTGTCGCTGTCCATGACTGAAGCCGCCGAGCGCATCGTGGTGTGCCGCCCTGACTAGCAGGAGGGTAAAGTATTCGCTGATACGGCGTTGGGCTCCAATATGCGCTCCGCAGCACCATTTTCATTGGGACCATATTTTTCTTTATGGAATAGTCGAGTATTTATCTTTGATAGTAACGTAGTTTTTGGGCTGTACCACAGATTCAAATGTATGAAGTCAGATAAAGCGACTAGTTCTGGTTAGTGTCGTGTTTTGATCCCTAGCCAATCGCTTTGTTCACCATAGACCACATATTGTTGAACGCGTTTGTCAAATAAAAAAAAAATGTTTGGGGGGCGTTTCTTTAGCCATCTTTTGTCATGTGATGTTAAGAATGAATAAATCAACAGTTATTTAGACCACAACTCCTCCCAGTATTCTGACTAAAATTACCTTTGTCATTGTATTAAAGTCTTGATTGAAACTGAAAGAGCTGATCCTGGAAGAGCGAGTGAGGCACACCAGAAGTTTGTGCGAAAGAGAAGAATGGAAGAAACGTAGTGTAATGTCTCTTGCAACGGTCTCTCCACGATATTTTCAGTAATTTTATAAATTATATAACTCAGTACATATCTCGAAATATCTCTTCTTATCTTACCGATAATCAGTGCAAAGTAGTTTCACGCCCAATTATTCCTTGGAGCGTCCATTTACTCCATGGAACAGCTGCTCTGCTATCTATGTTTTCTCTTATGAAAAAAGAATGGAGGACTTCTTGCCGATTAGTCGTGAAAGGAGGATGTATATGTATGTATTGTTGGACTAGTCGCCATCTTGATGAGATTGTGTATGAGAAGGAATTTAATACATGAACTAAACTAAAGTAAGTGTGTTCGCGTATTGTTTAACTGTTTATTATTGACAGTGTCTGCTTACTACGCTGTGTTGCACGGGATCAGTGGGGAACGTCTGATTTACACTGGACGAACCTGCCGTTTTGTATGCTCAAGATATCCAGTTACTTCAAATTAATGGGCTAACACGGTCTTACCAGCAGATCTCCGGTTTTCCCCACGTGATCACCGAAAGGTAATAATTAATACAAATGTTTCCAGGAGATCGACTGACAATTTTCGTCGCACCGAGACTTCGAAATTGCTTCACTGCCTTATGGAATTTAAGTTAAGCTCAATTTAATCAGGATAGAACAGTATTGAACTGTGTGAATGTGATAAGCCTGCTTTGTGATTGAAAATTCCCTTAATATACGCATGTTTTTACTATCCTGATCAGTGAAGCTAAATCAGGCCGGTGTGAAAGAGGTTTTTAAACTTTTGATCCCACACAAAAAAAAATATTAAATTTGGCTTCACTGTGACAGGGCTCAATTTTGAGCATTACTTATACATTGTGTGAATTTTATGTTGCATGTGCACGAGAGAAAAGAAGACGAGGCCTGTTCCAGAAGTCACAATTTCGCCACAACCTACGAGAACGTCGTTCAGGCCAGACAATATACAATTAAAATTTTGTAGATAGAAATTTAGAATAACTATTTAAATGTCTATCGGTTTGAATCAGATTGATTAAGTGAATGTTGGGTTGAACTGTAGACTGGAAGTGTTTATTATAAGTGAGTATAATGCAAAGTTTAGGTCAGCGATATTATTAACTAAGATGCGAGTGACTTTATATATTTGTTGTTCTGTGTATTAATGGTTCTTACTAGGGCGGCTTATAAAATGGCAATGCAACAGCAGAGCGAATCACAACAGCCCTCAGCTGTTTCTGAGGTTAGTGAAACATTAGACGCTAGCTTAACTGAAGTAGTGCCTAGCGGCAGCATTAGTCAGGCCCCACAACAAAGTTTAAGTGTTTCGATGCCATCTGAGCAGGACGAAATAAACCCATTGACTGTAATCATGCAGCAGTTAACACTGTTAGCCAAAAATGTAACAGACTTAACTAAAGCGCAAATAGAGATTAAAAGGGAATTAACTAAAGCGCAAATAGAGATTAAAAGGGAAATGAATGAACAATTGGCAGCCAGTCAAGTGAAAGTCCAGGAGCAATTAGAAGCTAATCAAGCGGAATTAAATAATAAATTAGTAGAGAGTTTTCAGAAACTTGATGATAAACTAAATAAAACTGCGGAAGAATTGAAAATTCAGAATGAAAAGACAGAATTAAAATTAGCTGCTCAAATTGAGCAAGTCACTCAGCAGTGTAATGAAAATGCGAAGAAGTTACGCCTAGAGCTAACTGAGTATGTTGCTACTAAGCTTGACACTATTAAAGAGCAGGTCGAGTCAATCCCACAGATAGTTCAAGCACAAGAACAGATGCAATGTTCTATGGCGGTAATTCCGGTATTAGTTGAAGTTCAAGATGAATTAAAGCAACAAGTAAATGAGATGTCAGCAGATATGCAAGATTTGAGACAATGACAAGACAAGATCCCGAAGGACATCCAAAATTTGGATAAATCCATAAATAACATAAAGGAGAGACAAGACGAGGTTGATCATAAGGTAAACATTCTCGCGGGAAAATTCTTGCAGTTAAGTTTAGAAAGGCAAAGCATATCTTCAGACAATATTGAACATACGGGCAGAGCAGCTAAACAATTTATGACCGAGAGTTCTGTAGAAAATTTATTTAATAAAGGTTTTCGAAAAGCCGAAGAACAACTAGGCGAAGAACTTCAGCAATGGAAAGAAAACATTGAGAGATCTTTAAATCTATCTCGAGAAGATTTGTGTTCCACGCAAGGAAATGAACCCATAACAAGATCTATCAATGAAGCTACATTATTTACCCGACCAAGTACAGACAGGGACATTAATGCACACGTCCGTTTTTGCAATCAACATCAATCACAACACTATGAGGGTAGTCATAATGACTGTAATTGTAAAAGCAATACTGAGGAGAAAATGTTGAAACAACTTCAATTCCAGATCTACAACCCAGACAAGAAAAATGTTCATCCTGTAGTGTTTATAAGACGTTTTAGGGGAGTATTGTCAAAAAATTGGAGTGAGTGGCAAAAGGTTAGTTTCGTGACCGGTTATATTCAGGGGTTAGGAGCTATATGGGCATCTGATATGATATCAACTTGGGACACATATGAAGATTTTGAACGAGCATTTTTATCCAAGTACTGGTCTGAAGGAGTACAAGAACGTTTAAGGCAGGAGGTATTATACCCGGAACCTTTTTCCTTTTCACGTGGGTCTTTAAAGAAATACTTTGAGAAATATATAAACAAATCGCGGTATTGGGATAAGCCTATGCCTCTACAAGACGTGATTGGCATATTAAAATCTCGACTTCTGGCCAGCATCACAAATAGAATGCTGTATATTAATGAGCATGACCTTGACTCTTTCATGACTACGCTTGACACTATAGATATGATCGAGGAAGATGAACATCGGCCAAGACAACCGGTTATGCAGAGGAGAGCGATTGAGGCGCCAAACGCAAACTGGAACGGAAACGGATTTAATAATTATTATACTAGGAATAGTCAGAGATTCAACGGAAACAATTGCAACGGAAATGGAAATTTCAATAACAGTGCTGCGAGGGCCAGATTCAGAGACAATCGAACGGGTCGCAGATACAACCCAATGTTTGGAAATTCAAGAGATTATCAGAACCAGCAGTCTTCAAATAATAATAATGCGTACAGAAATTCTGACCCTAGATTTGAAGCCAATAACACAACCAGTCATCAACAACAACCAGACATAACAGAAGTAGTAGATAATTCAAGAGGAAATAATAATCGACATTTAAACTGAAGAGGGCCGCTTTATGCTTCGTATAGTCGGCCGGGGAATACAAAAGGGGCAAACCTGTTTTAACGAAATTAATTCCGTGGCAATGTTGAGATACAATGAAGGCGAATTAATGACAGATGAATTGACGAGAGACTTAGAGGCCTGTGTAGTCGAAGATAAAAGGGTTCCTGTGTCTGAGATCATCACAGAAGTGGGAGGAATTTTAAACAATGTTGTATTGGACACAGCTTCATCTACAGACGTAGTATCCGGAACTTTGTTTCGCAGAATTAGTAAAATTAAGAAAATCCCTGTCCTACCAGTACAAAATTGCCGAGTTATAGGTGCAGTGGGAGCAAAATCCCGGAACGTCAAGATACAAACGCTTATAGAGATAAAATTGGGAAATGTGGCTAAACAATGCACATTCCTTGTAGTGGAAAAGTTGTTAGTAGATTGTATTCTTGGCATTGGAACTTTGCAAGCCTGCCATTGCAAGTTGGACTTGGTAGAAGGAAAGGTGCATTTTAAAATCGAAGATCAATTTGTTACATTGATCTTACTGAGAAAGGAGGCAGTGTATCAGCGATATTTCCGTGGTGCTGCTGTGCAGTTGATTTGTGCTGAAAATAATAATATGTACCGACTACCGATCAAGTCAATTCAAGAAGAGGATTTCAGACAAACAGTCGAACAGAAGATTGCTGAGTCAGATTGCCTAACGGATAGTCAGAGGGAACAATTATTCTATATATTAACAGAATATGAGTCAGTTTTCAATGAAAAGCCCGGAATTATTAGAGGATATGTTTGTACATTACAGATTAAGCCCCACAAGACATTTTGCCGCACACACTATCCCATTCCCTCGCGATTAAAACAACCAGTTCAGGAAGAGATACAAAAAATGTTAAACTGGAATCTTATTGAACCGTCGAACAGCCCATATTGTTCTCCGTCGCTTGTTGTACCAAAGCCAGGAGGAAAAGTTCGATTGGTATTAGATGCAAGGGAAATTAACAAAATTATAGTACCTGTGTGCACACATCCGGAGAACATCGATGAGTTAATACAGAAATTTCAAGATGTATCCTATTTAACCAGTATTGATTTGAGAAGTTCGTTCTGGCAAGTCCAGTTAGAAAAGAACTCAAGAAAATATACTGCTTTTATATATGGAGGGAGAAGCTATCAGTTCAAGGTCGTTCCGTTTGGTCTCAATATCAGCTCTGGAGTTTTTAGTTCTGCGTTGGACTATGCCCTAGGACCAGAACTACGTAGTCGAATAACAATTTTTGTGGACGATCTATTAATTGCCTCTAAAACTTGGGAGGAACATGTACAACTTATTAGGAGGATTTTTGCTGTGTTCAAACAAACTGGTATAACGGCAAATCTAAAAAAATCCCAATTTTCTCTACAGAGAATTAAATTCTTAGGATATGATTAATGCAAAAGGCATTCTTCCAACAGAGGCGAAGATTAGTGCGATAAAAAATTTTCCAACTCCAAGAAACAGAAGACAACTGAAAGGCTTTATAGGCTTGGCTTCATTTTTTCGTCGATTTATTAAAACTCAAGCAATGAACTCTGAAGCACTAAACCGGCTCCTGAGGAAAGATGAACCATGGCAATGGTCTAATGATTGTGAAAAGGCTTTTTGTGAAATTAAGGATCAACTGATAAATGCTCCGTTATTATACCACCCTGATATGAATGTCGGATTCTGTTTAGCCACTGATTCATCAGATGTGGGCTTAGGATCTTGCTTATTTCAAATTAGGTACATCGATGGTGTAAAAACCTTTAGTCCAATTGCATTTGCTAGCAGAGTTTTATCCACCTGCGAAAGAGCATATACCACTACGGAATTGGAAGTTTTAGCAGTTATTTGGTCTTTGAAATGGTTTAATTATTATGTATATGGCTCAAGGATAGCCGTTTATTGTGACCACCAATCACTAGCCTTTTTACAAACTTGTAAGTTGCTGCATCCTCGCTTGTCAAGGTGGACGCTGGCGCTGCAAGAATATCAGTTTCAAATTATTCATGTAGCCGGAAAAGAAAGTATTATAGCTGACGCGTTGTCAAGATCTCCAGGAGGAATAACACCTGAACTGGATGTAAATAATAAGGCACAATTTCCAGTGCTTCTTCTTCAAGAAAATAATTACAAGTTATATTATATTCATTTATGTAAGAAAATGGCTCAGCTTCAGAAGAAGGATCGGCGATGGAATGCTATAATAGGACAATTCAATCAACAAAATCATACGTTCAATTTGGAATACTACCGGCTTGTGAATAATATATATATTTTTTTTAAATCTGGGAAGACTGAGAATCCAAAGTGGTGTGTCTGCATACCTGAAGAATACGAACAACGATTAATTTGGTTTACACATTTGACCTGGGGTCACGTTGGTGTTGTAAAGTGTGCTAATAAGATTAGATATTATTGTTACTTTCCAAATTTAAGGCGAAAAGTGCACAAATTCATACAGAAATGTGTTCTCTGTCAAAAGGCTAAGCCGGACAACAAGGGAAATAAAACTGCGCTTCACTCAATAATACCTGAACCACCAAGATCACTTACATCATGTAATATTTGTGGACCACTTCCTTGAGCCAGAGGTGGTGTTAAGTACATAATTGGATTCTGTGATGTGTTTACAAAATAAACTATATCCCTTAAAATCAGCGACTGCAAGAGCTGCCGCAGTAAAGTTTGTAAATGACTACATTCCTCACGCATTGATTCCAAAAATCTATAATCTCTGAGAATGCAAAGATATTTTTGGAGAAAATTAGTATAACAACCAGGGATAAAACAGATATTGACATCTTGCTATCATCCACAAGGGAGTTTAATTCAACGGGTTTTTCGAGAAATAAACAGATTCATGAGAACGTACTGTTATGATAAACAAACAACCTGGATAAACTATTTAACCCAGTTTGAGCAGATTTATAATAATTTACCACATAGTTCTACAAACTTTACCCCGAATGAACTGAAGTTCATAGATAACGAAAGAAACTTTTGGGTAGATAACTTGCCTAAACTCGAGGACACCAAAATGTCATGATGAGAAAAAATTCGCAATGCTCTCATTAATATTACGGAGAAAGCAAGACAGCGAAAGGAAATCCATGATAGAAACATCAAACGGAGAAGGCACATCAAGTCACCAAGGTTGAAGAAGACCATCAGAAAATGGAATCTAATTTATACAGGTCCATATATAATAGTTGATATACCGAATCCTAGTGCGGATTTATTAGCATATCCTGATTCTGGAAGAATGAAAGGATTATTTCCCCATGTAGACCTAAAGAGGTACTTTAAGGAAAGTGTTTCAAATTAAATGAAAAGTCTGTATGAAGTATTTGGGTGTTGAGAAAAAAATTGAAGTGCGACGGACAATATGCCTCAGGTACTGTGATAGGTTAAATGACAGCATGCCAAGCATCTGTCATAGTTTAATGAACAGTAAGCGATAGCTTCTGTGATAGTATAGGAATATTTAGAAAAGTAAGTGGAACTGTAACTATTGCTGCTGTGAAGACTTACGGTTTATTTGTCAATTCGATGATCACCAAAGAAGCTTGTGCGTGTGAAATAATATACATTCAGGGAGTGTTAATCTCCAGTGAGAATAAGTTTACTGAAACTATGTGATCGAATACGGCGCTTGCGTGTGAAGTTAGTGTTTGTAAACTGACAGTTCACAGGAAATAAATGAACCGCGTTAGGAAATTAGAATCGATTGCTACTGTCCACAGATATAAAGACTCGCTGTTTCTTTTTTTTTTTTTTTTTTTTTTTTTTTTTTTGGCACGAGCTAAATTCTATTCAAGAAAATTTAATTAATCAACTTAGTGTGTGTCTATAAAATTAGAGTTAATAAGAAAGTTCTTCATTGAATTTGTAATAATGTGTCATTTTCCAGTTGGATTTGTTTATTGTTATATTGCATTCATATATGTTCATGAGAAAATGCGGCATTTGGAGTATAAAAGAGAAAAATTTGACTGTCAATAAATACTAATTAAGATTAATTTCAGCTGGAGTGGTCAGGCAGCAAGACTTAATTAAACGTTCTCTTTCAGCAAAATTTCGTTTTAATCATGTACGAGTAAGATATAATTTGTTTTGGAAATTGTCTCAAATAATAAAGTTTTTAATATTCTGACATGCTATCCACATTCGTACTTGAAACCAAATTAGGAAAGATTCACATCTACTTCCACCTGGAAAAGCCAACGAAAAAACAAATTAAATAAATAAATAATTAGAACCAGGATTAGAACCTTTCGGCTTACTCAGGAAGATGGATGAAATTATTCATGTTTTCAAAATTGTTTTCCGATCTGGAGTTGTGATATTGTGCAACTACAGTATCGATTAAGACACCTAGGGGTGGAAAGTATAAGACGAATGGATTTTCCCATTCCTCAGATGGAAGATTGGATGTATCAGGTCCATATTTGAGTTCAAAATGAATCTGGAAAATTCGATCAACCCTTCTCTTCCAGGAATCTTAAATAGTTGACCATTCCTTAGACGAATTTCGACTGTTTCATGCCTTAATCCTGAGTACCTGTTCCTGAGGTTCCTTCTGGTCTCTCAAATCAGTTACGTCTCCTGTCCGGTACGCCAATGCGATGCCTGTCCTCCGTGCCGTGTCCCATGTTCCTGTTCGAACAGTTTCACCGCAGTTCAGCAAGACATCGATGAAGAAAATTTTTCAGAAGATTGTAAAAAAATTTGCATGTGTGAAGATTTATTTTTGGCTATGAGGCAGATTTTATCTTTCCTATGAATTCTAGAATATCTCTCAAATTTCTAAATTATTCTGTCTTTCCTATCATCTGTGATACCTAGTTGGGGTCTAAGCCTCCAGGTTTTCCGGGGTTTCCCTGTGAAGGCCAGTTCCTGAATAGGTAGACCTGATTAACAGCTATATAAGTCCATCTTCTCTGGTTGTGTACGTGGGATGCGGGTATGCCCCAGTACACGTGAAAGCAACAACTAGGTATCTAGGTAACGAAGATACCAAATCTCTTTCAATTCTTGTAATCAAAAAATTCTTACTAACTTCTTAAAATTTATAGGAACGTATGTTCCACAAATTCTAACGAGTTAGCTAAGCCAATAGTTAGCTCGCAAAGTGGATACATATCAACTTTGCTCGCTGCGAGGGGCAATGTAATGTCTCTTGCAGCGGTCTCTCCACGATATTTTCAGAAATTTTATAAATTATATAACTCAGTACATATCTCGAAATATCTCTTCTTATCTTACCGATTATCAATGTAAAGTAGTTTCACGCCCAATTATTCCTTGGAGCGTCCATTTACTCCATGGAATAGCTGCTCTGCTATCTATGTTTTCTCTTATGAAAAAAGAAAGGAGGACTTCTTGCCGATTAGTCGTGAAAGGAGGATGTATATGTATGTATTGTTGGACTAGTCGCCATCTTGATGAGATTGTGTATGAGAAGGAATTTAATACATGAACTAAACTAAAGTAAGTGTGTTTGCGTATTATTTAACTGTTTATTATTGACAGTGTCTGCTTACTACGCTGTGTTGCACGGGATCAGTGGGGAACGTCTGATTTACACTGGACGAACCTGCTGATTTGTATGCTCAAGATATCCAGTTACTTCAAATAAATAGGCTAGCACGGTCTTACCAGCAGATCTCCGGTTTTCCCCACGTGATCACCGAAAGGTAATAATTAATACAAATGTTTCCAGGAGATCGACTGACAATTTTCGTCGCACCGAGACTTCGAAATTGCTTCACTGCCTTATGGAATTTAAGTTAAGCTCAATTTAATCAGGATAGAACAGTATTGAACTGTGTGAATGTGATAAGCCTGCTTTGTGATTGAAAATTCCTTTAAATACGCATGTTTTTACTATCCTGATCAGTGAAGCTAAATGAGGCCGGTGTGAGAGAGGTTCTTAAATTATTTATTCCACAAAAAAAATATTCAAGTAGCATTGCAGTGAAATGTCGCTAATATCTTGAGCGTTTTTTTATGTTTGTTTCAGCAGCTGGAGCGAAAAATTTATACACCAACCTGAGAAATTTGTGTGTCAGTTCAAGCAAAAAAAAAAAAAAAAAAAAAAAAAAAAAAAAAAAAAAAAAAAAAAAAAAATGGGAGCAGGCTGATGACATCGGTACTTAATCAGCGTAAGTGATACCATGGCGCCTAAGTAATGGGGAAGACTAGTACCTTCAGTAGTTCGTATGTTTTCTTTATAGTAATTGCGTTGCATGAATAAGTAGTAGACTTAGATGGTGGAAGAATGACTGAAGTGAATGTGTAGTCTAAGCCAGCTTAGTACTTTGAGTGGCATGAAAGGTTGTGGGGAATTAACACTACACTATCATATATAACAATGCCTCACCAATACTTAAGATTATAAAGATTTAGATACAGAAAATTAGTCATTTAAAATTATTGCTGTAATACAATGAAAGTATAATTGTATAACTTACTAAGATTTTATTTTTGTCAAAAAAGCTCTGTAAACCATTTCCTTCTTTTACTTTTCTTGGAGTAATCATGTAAAGCAATCTTTTTCAATTTGGTTGTAATTTTCTCTGTATTTCTGCTGTAAACATATTTGCAAAAAAACGGCACTAAGCCCACATCCAAGCATTGTACAGACTACGGGAGCTGAGTGTATGGCGACGTATCATGCAGTTGGAGAGGTTACTGACAGCGGGGCGCCCATAGCTGCTGAGCAGATGGGGCACCAAGGATTGAAGTGGCAGTTACAGTCATCCGCCAGCCCTGAGAGACGGGGTTGGCACAGTGGGTGGCAGTGACCCACATAGCGACTGCAGGGCAGCTGGTCGTCATGACATCGTCGGGCTACATGAATGGAGGCAGGTGCGGATGTGCCTCTGCACGCTACAAGCTGTCAACAAAGGGCTGATGCCCTGGTGGAATGCGAGCACTTTCGCTGCCGCTTCTGCCTTCCAAGGTCCCGAGGGACCTACTGCTGGAGGGCGGGCGAGCGCGCGCGCTGCAGGGACGCTGTACTGTACATCAGGAGTGAAATGGGTAATCCATCTTGGCAAACTCATCCCACATAACTGCCACATTTAACCTCTTACATGACATGTGTAGTGCTGTGTTTATACGTGTGACAACTGTAAATTTAATAAGTCCGGCTGCCTAATGACCTTTGAGGAGAGAGCTGTAGGAGGTATTTGTTGTTTTCAATTAATTTGTCTTATATATACCTTGCTGTTTTTATTTTTACAAGATTTCATGTATTTTCTGTGTTTCCTTACCAAGTTTTATTTTTTTCTTTTAATTAACTCATGTATTTTCTTCCGTTTTGTGTGTGGATTATCTTCTTTTATGTTACTTTTATGTTGTTTGTCCTGTTGACACTTCCGTCTTTGTACTAAAGGAAGATTCCCGGGTTCGATTCCCGGCGGGGTCAGAGGTTTTCTCTGCCTCGTGATGACTGGGTGTTGTGTGATGTCCTTAGGTTAGTTAGGTTTAAGTAGTTCTAAGTTCTAGAGGACTGATGACCATAGCTGTTAAGTCCAATAGTGCTCAAAGCCGTTTGAACCATTTTTTACTAAAGGAAGAGACTGAGACATTTTAAAGAAATAAGCTAAAGAGATGAGACATGCCACATGAAGAGCATGATTCTTTTGTAATGGGTGAGTGTGAGAACATTTGTGATCGATGTTCTGTCAAGGAATGAATGCAGCCATGTGTATAATTGCGCTGGGGTAGCAATTTTCCTTGGGGAAGAGAATATCCAAAACAACAATATTATATTCTGGTTATAGAAATACCCTCCCCTCGCCCCAGTTTCAGGATGAATGAGTAGACTAATGTCTGCATGACCCTGTAACCGTTTAATATCCTGGGTCTACAAGAATATAACCTGATTGTATGCTTATCACATTGTCATTTCTCACTTTGATTTTGTAGGCATGCACCAGAGAGTGTATGTATGACCCCTGGTGGATTGTAGTAAGGACAGGGTATAGCATTGTGCTGGGATTTATGGTAAAAAAAAAGATTGATTCATGTTTATTTCTTTGATAATGACCCAACTAAAGGGACACAATTAATTCTGTTCTGTGTCACACTAACCATTTTGAAGTGTGACACTCCCCAAGAATAAATTTGAAAGGAACAGGGAGATTGTGAGAGATTGCAGGGCACTCTCACTTCTGATATAGTGTTATGCTGCTTAATGTTCTTAGGGAAGATGATCTTTATTACTTGGTTGCTACACTGGATACGATCTGATTTCATTCATATGATGAAATGGTTGGTAGTAGTTAACACTCTGACTTGTGTGCTCTAGTGAAGGAATGGCGGTAAGCCTTACCTGCGTTCAGAGGAAGAGGGTGCTGAGTTAATTGGCTGCAGTAAAAGTGGACGGCAGCTGAGGGACGAGGAGAGCGTTTTCTTTGTTTTTTTGTTTTTGTGGAACCTGGGTGAAAATGTTTGTGGACTGCCCAGCCTATTGTGCAGACACATTTGATGGCGCCAGGCAGTCGTCAACAGTGCCCAGGAAGTGTCTGGACACTTTTCACTGTGGCATTTGCTTTGTATTTGATTTGAATTTCTTACAATATACTCCTACATTGATGAATTATCTTTGGCCTCAATTGTCAATAAAATTACCTTGTCCTTATGCGGGTTCCTTTTCTGCAGTGCGTTTCGTTTGGGAATAAGGTCGGGTCAGCAAGGCCAGTTGCGTGTCATCTGAGTGTTTGTCAAATAAGGGACATAAGCGAGAAGAATTGTAAAAGTGATTGTTGAGGTTTCCGAAAACAGCATGTTGATCATGAAGGTGTAGGAGAAAGGGCAATGGTTCGTCATGGAAATCTTTGAAATGAAGGTCCTGAATCTTTCTCCATGGTAACCTGAATGAATGGCGCAAATAATATACAATAAACACCACCAATCACCACAGAACCATCTACAGCATGACCTACACACACACACACACACACACACACACACACACACACACACACACATGGCAGATGAAACGCCTTGTTGGGCTATCGGTGCTCTGGAAGCCGGGTACCATTTGAAAAGGCAAATTCCCGCCTCGTTGGACTATACTAAACTCTAGTCAACAACAGCCCAATTCCTGTGTCGTTTGGTTCCTTGAAATCATGCAGTTTTATGTGACTGCTCCACAGCATGGCCCTTCGCCACGTATCCAATTCCAGATGTACACGACATGCAGTTCCCAATGTAAAATCGGAACCCTTAGTGGAGCTCTTTGTTTTCCGTCTCGCCATCTGCCTGTTAAAACTAGTGTTCCTCAGAAACGGGTAGTGGTATGAAGCTGAAATTTACGTCAAATACTAAGGCCCACCGTCTCTTGAATGTGTAAAATATTTAAGCTTCTAAGTCAATGCAATCAAAAGATACGGCCTTTTATTAAGTCCGATTTTTCTCAGGAACAGGTACAGGTATGAAGGTGGAATTCATGTTAAATACTATCTACGGTCCGTCCGCTGTGTACAAATTTTAGCTTCTAAGTCAAAGCAGCTAAAAGATACTGCCATTCTGTCACATATTTTGATACTAGCAAATTCAATAATCAAACCTTGTAGATGAACTAATCCAGCCATCGAAGGGAAATTAGGTGAAAGAAATCTTGTAGTTGGAAATTTTTGTACACTGTTGTGAATAAGAGTCGTGAACAACATAGTAAAAGTCCTCATAGGTGGGGGTGTGAGCGTTGGGGTCGGGATGCCTTCAAAGGTCACCTTTTAGTGTTTTTCTTGAATAAGTCCAAAACCGCAGCTTATAATGAAAGTGTTTCCCTGTACAAAATTAAACTGCATTCGATTTCCTACAAACAAGGCTCTATTTATTTTTATCTGGGATTAATAGTTCCCACATTGCTGGCTATAAGAAAACGCAGGTTATTTAATGGTGAAAATTACTGGTAAATGAAGTTAGTTAAGAACAAATATTAAATGCATATCCCACTTATAGCTGCAGTAAAGGCGTTTTAAGTGATGAGTTGTGTTCTAGGATTTCAACAGGATAGAATGGAGGGGGATGGAGAGGGTAAGGCGAGTTGGGGGTAGAAGCGTGATGGAAGATAAGCCGCCGGATTGAGGTCATTCATTTCTCTCCTTCATGGGTCTGTAAATTGATGACCGAGCCGCTGATTCCAACTCTGTTTACCCCACTACGGCGCAATACTCGTGTGCAGTTTTATTCCGGTTGTTTGGTCGGTACCGACATCGCTTTTCCTGCAGTATGCTTCGATGATCGCGGAATATTTCCCACTGTTCAGTGATAAGATTCCTCTATAGCACGTTAGTCGCACGTTTTGGCTACTACGAACCACAACCAAGTACCTGATGTCAGCCAAGTTTGCGCTATTCAGATCTGTTTCAGAAGACGGAGGAAAAAATTTCCCTTAGCGATCGCTTGCAGTTCTACACTCCGACAAATACCATGAGAAGTATTACCACCAGCATAAAAGAATACTATAAACTTTATAATATCACCAGGAATACTTCATCTGACTCACTGGACTAGTTACGCAGACGCTTAAGGTATTACCTATCTTCGAATATCGATCACAGAAAAATACTGTCAGGGTGAACTAAACTGTCACTGCACGAAGCACCTTACAAGTGGAAAGGATTTTCATTGTAAAACCCTCTGGTAAGTTTTGAACTGTTACATGTTACCTGAACTACTGCTGAGATTTCTTCTGTGAACAACACGCAGGTGTCTGGTAGGATATGAAAACGGTTTTACCAGTGGGAAGGTAAAGGCCAGTACGAGGGCTGTCATGCTGAAGAGGATCCCGAGAGTAACACAACAGCAATACCATTCACAGTTAAAATTTTTTAACATAGACTTTATTTAACAATTGGCAAGTTTAAATTGATACAGGATGTGTTTACGATAATGAAATTTTAAGGAAAATATTCTACAGGTCTCACTCAACTTGAGCAATCTTTGATATACACTATGTGATCAAAAACATCCGGACACCCCAAAAACATACGTTTCTCATATTAGGTGCATTTTAGTGCCACCTACTGCCAGGTACTCCATATCAGTGACCTCAGTAGTCATTAGAGATCGTGAGAGAGCAGAATGGGGCTCTCCGCAGAACTCACGGACTTCGAACGTGGTCAGGTGATTGGTTGTCACTTGTGTCATTCGTCTGACCGCAAGATTTCCACACTCCTAAACATCCATGGGTCCATTGTTTCCGATGTGATAGTGAAGTGGAAACGTGAAGGGACACGTACAGCACAAAAGCGTACAGGCCGACCTCGTCTGTTGACTGCCAGAGACCGCCGACAGTTGAAGAGGGTCGTAATTGTTGTGTCGGTAGCTGGGCCGACACCGTGAAGTTGAGATGGCTGAAAAGGCAAGCTAGACTAACGCAGACGGGCGTGAAGTACTGGAACAGGATACGTAATTAATGTTAGGAAGAAAAGTACGGAGCAGGTTTAATACTTATCTTTAATATCATTGTGGTACATCGATCTTGACGATACACAGGAGACTTTAAGTACAATCACTGTATGGCTAATGGCGCCTTGCTAGTTCTTAGCCATTAACTTAGCTGATGGCTATTCTGTCTCTCGGCTAATGAGAGAGAAAGGCTTCGTACATCTGGTCGGTAGCTAGGTTCTCGTACAACTGGGCGGTAGCTAGGTTCTCGTACAACTGGGGCGAGTGCTCTCTCGTATCACGAGACCTGCCTTGGTGGTGGCGCTAGGTCTGCGATTACACAGTGGCGACACGCGGGTCCGACATGTACTAAATGGACCGCGGCCGGTTTAAGCTACCACCTAGCAAGTGTGGTGTCTGGCGGTGACACCACATTCCTCCCCCGCAAATCGGCGAACGGTCGTGTGATAAGGCTTCCGCCCGCCGTGGGGAGGACCACATGTTGACGTATGCGATGAGGTGGGGAGCCTAACAACAGGCGAGGTTGTGCCACCCGCACCCGGCCATTCGGTCCGAGGGGAGCTAGGAAACGCCTGAAAAACTAGTCCAGGGTGCACGTCAACATGCGGTGTATGCGCCCGTAAAGAGACAGGAGGGACCGAAGGATCAACCTCCATTGCGTCGGGGTAGCCGACGCGCGATGACGTCATGTGGTCCGGAGCGGGCGGGAGTGCCATCGTGGAGGACAGCTGGTCACGGGAAGCGATCGGCGGCGCGTGACCCTGGGAGGCGCTTGGCGGCTGCAACGAAGCGTCGAATGCGGGCGGCGCCGGCGGGAGAACAAGCGGCGGCGGCGGCGGCGGCGGCTGCTGCTGCAGCGGCGGCGGCGCGTCGCCATGGGGCAAAATGGAAGGCATCGTCGGTAACACCTGGGGATGAGGCGAGCCAGTAGATGGGTCCCCAGGGCGCTGACCGGACGGCACCGTCGCTGAAAGCAGACGGGGAGCGGCAGAACCCGAGCGACGACAGAGGCGCAGCTGATTGAGATGCCGACGCACCTCACCAGAGGCCCCCAAAACCAAATACATCGCGCGGCCGAGGCAGCTAAGAATGCGCCCTGCGAGCCAATGCCGTGAACCTCGATAGTTGCGATAAAATACAACGTCGCCTGGAGCAAAAGCAGGAGTCTGCCGCTGCACAGGAACCTGATGCGGCGGATGCAGCAAAGACATCAAGGTGCGATGAGGACGACCGTGGAGCGACTCAGCCGGCGAGCGACCATCTCGGGGCTGAGAGCGATACGAAGACAAAAAGAGCAACAATGCGTCCTACCGACTGCGCCAAATGTGGTGTCACCGCCAGACACCACACTTGCTAGGTGGTAGCTTAAACCGGCCGCGGTCCATTTAGTACATGTCGGACCCGCGTGTCGCCACTGTGTAATCGCAGACCTAGCGCCACCACCAAGGCAGGTCTCGTGATACGAGAGAGCACTCGCCCAGTTGTACGAGAACCTAGCTACCGACCAGATGTACGAAGCCTTTCTCTCTCATTAGCCGAGAGACAGAATAGCCATCAGCTAAGTTAATGGCTAAGAACTAGCAAGGCGCCATTAGCCATACAGTGATTGTACTTAAAGTCTCCTGTGTATCGTCAAGATCGATGTACCACAATGATATTAAAGATAAGTATTAAACCTGCTCCGTACTTTTCTTCCTAACATTAATTACGTATCCTGTTCCAGTACTTCACGCCCGTCTGCGTTAGTCTAGCTTGCCTTTTCAGCCATCTCAACTTCACGGTGTCGGCCCAGCTACCGACACAACATTGAAAGAACTCTTTTATCCCATCCTCGTCGCCAATGTTGTGTCGGTAGCTGGGCCGACACCGTGAAGTTGAGATGGCTGAAAAGGCAAGCTAGACTAACGCAGACGGGCGTGAAGTACTGGAACAGGATACGTAATTAATGTTAGGAAGAAAAGTACGGAGCAGGTTTAATACTTATCTTTAATATCATTGTGGTACATCGATCTTGACGATACACAGGAGACTTTAAGTACAATCACTGTATGGCTAATGGCGCCTTGCTAGTTCTTAGCCATTAACTTAGCTGATGGCTATTCTGTCTCTCGGCTAATGAGAGAGAAAGGCTTCGTACATCTGGTCGGTAGCTAGGTTCTCGTACAACTGGGCGGTAGCTAGGTTCTCGTACAACTGGGGCGAGTGCTCTCTCGTATCACGAGACCTGCCTTGGTGGTGGCGCTAGGTCTGCGATTACACAGTGGCGACACGCGGGTCCGACATGTACTAAATGGACCGCGGCCGGTTTAAGCTACCACCTAGCAAGTGTGGTGTCTGGCGGTGACACCACAGTAATAATGTGTCATAGTCAGACAACTATCGAGACCATCACACAGGAATTCCAAACTGCATCAGGATCCACTGCAAGTACTATGACAGTTAGGCGGGAGGTGAGAAAACTTGGATTTCGTGGTCGAGCGGCTGCTCATCACATCACGCCGGTAAATGCCAAACGACGCTTCGCTTGGTGTAAGGAGCGTAAACATTGGACGATTGAGCAGTGGAAAAACGTTGTGTGGAGTGACGAATAACGGTACAAAATGTGGCGACCCGCTGGCTAGGTGTGGGTATGGCGAATGCCCAGTGAACGTTATCTGACAGCGTGCGTTAGTGCCAACAGTAAATTTCGGAGGTGATAGTGTTATGGTGTGGTCGTGTTTTTCATGGAGGAGGATTGCACCTCTTATTGTTCTGCGTCCCACTATCACAGCACATTTACGTTGTAAGTACCTTCTTGCTTCCCACAGTTGAAGAGGGGTTGGGGTTGGGTTGTTTGGGGAGGGGGGAGGGGTAGAGCAAACAGCGAGGTCATCGACCGCATCGGATTAGGGAAGGACGGGGAAGGAAGTCGGCCGTGCCCTTTCTAAGGAACCTTCCGGTATTTGCCTGGACCGATTTCGGGAAATCACGGAAAACGTAAATCAGAATGGCCGGAGGCGGGACTGAACCGTCATCCTCCAGAATGCGAGTCCAGTGTGGTAGCCACTGCGCCACCTCCCCTGTTGAAGAGCAGTTCGAGGATAGCGATTGCATCTTTCAACACGATCGAACACGTGTTAATAATGCACAACCTCTGGCTGAGTGGTTACACGAAAACAACATCCCTGTAATGGACTGGCCTGCACAGAGTCCTAACCTGAATCCCACGGTACACCTTTGGGATGTTTTGGAACGCCGATTTCGTGCCAGGCCTCACCGACCAAGATCGATACCCCTCCTCAGTGCAGAACTCCGTGAAGATTAATCTGCCATTTCCCAAGAAACCCTCCAGCACCTGATTGAAGTATGCCTGAGAGAAGGAAGCTGTCATAAAGGCTAAGGGTGGGCCAACACCATATTGAATTCCGCATTACCAATGGAGGGCACCACGAACTTGCTAGTCAATTTCAGTCAGGTGTCGGGATACTTTTGATCACCTAGTGTATTTAAGATAATGATCTCTTAAAAAAGAATAGAAATGTTCTTGAAAACACTGTATCATAAATACATTTTACAAATCCCAAGAAATTGATATGTTAAGTAAGATGTTGCGGCTTCATGTTTAGCTATTATTGAGGCAACCAGCATCTAGAACTACTAGCAACTCCTTGAATTCATACCAAATCTTGAGGATAACTGCCGTTAAGACAATGGATGATTTGTAAGATCAACAATGCCAACACATAAGAACGTTAGTCATTTCATTTCAAAAACAACATTTCTCAAGATACACAACTCGCTAAAATCACAAAACCGACATTCAGCAACTGACTAGCTATAATTTATTGAGATTAAAACGTACTTTAATCAATTTCGTGCACTCGCACTCAGTGTAAGAAAATACTGCTAGCCGCGTACTTACATAAAGTTCAATTGCCAAGTCGTAAGGAAACTAAGCGAGGCACTCTAACAGAAACCTTTAAACATAGTAATTTTAACATTACTGTTATGCACTTAACATAGTCCATAATAATCGAAAACCAAGACGCCGACTCTTCACTCCCTGTCACAGCAACATTACAAATATGGTTACCGCAGTGTGCTGTTTCCTTCCTCCATCAACTGAACGGCCCAGATCATTTGGACCGCCATAAATAAATTGAAGTGCTTACCCAATAACATTGAGGGACAGGCGATCAATTACAAAGCCCGAGAAGTAGTGCATTAAAGCAGACTAAGTGTTCGACATTACTGGCCACACCGAAAGCTTGTATTGTTTAAAGGGCCGCTTGGCATGTGAGCATTGACACAAGGTTAAACTCCGTTATCCGAAAATAGTGAAACCTGCAAACCAAGTTAATGCCAGTCAGCACTAGCAAGGTCTAATGTATGTAATTACAGCTAGCACGACACGCAAGGGAGCTTTACATTTGTGAATGCTAATAGACTAGGTCATGTAATTCAGGTGACAGGGTAATATCAACAGCAGCAGAAAATGGTATAACAGGTGTAGGATTCGTTATGAATAGGAAGGTAGGGCAGAGGGTGAGTTACTGTGAACATTTCAGTGACCCGGTTGTTCCAATCAGAATCGACAGCAGCCCAACACCGACAACGATAGTTCAGGTATACATGCCGACGTCGCAAGCTGAAGATGAACAGATAGAGAAAGTGTATGAGGATATTAAAAGGGTAATGCAGTATGTAAAGGGGGACGAAAACCTAATAGTCATGAGCGACTGGAATTCAGTTGCAGGGGAAGGAGTAGAATAAAAGGTTACAGGAGAATATGGGCTTGGGACAAGGAATGAAAGAGGAGAAAGACTAATTGAGTTCTGTAACAAGTTTCAGCTAGTAATAGCGAATATCCTGTTCAAGAATAACAAGAGGAGGAGGTATACTTGGAAAAGGCCGGGAGATACGGGAAGATTTCAATTAGATTACATCACGGTCAGACAGAGATTCCGAAATCAGATACTGGATTGTATGGCGTACCCAGGAGCAGATACAGACTCAGATCACAATATAGTAGTGATGAAGAGTAGGATGAAGTTCAAGACATTAGTCAGGAAGAATCAATACGCAAAGAAGTGGGATACAGAAGTACTAAGGAATGACGAGATACGTTTCAAGTTCTCTAACGCTATAGTTACAGCAATAAGGAATAGCGCAGTAGGCAGTACAGTTGAAGATGAATGGACATCTCTAAAAAGGGCCATCGCAGAAGTTGGGAAGGAAAACATAGGTACAAAGGAGGTATCTGCGAAGAAACCATGGGTAACAGAAGAAATACTTCAGTTGATACTTCAGTTGAAGAAATACTTCAGTTGATTCAGTACAAACATGTTCCAGGTAAATCAGGAATACAGAAATACAAGTCGCTGAGGAATGAAATAAATAGGAAGTGCAGGGAAGCTAAGACGAAATGGCTGCAGGAAAAATGTGAAGACATCCAAAAAGATATGATTGTCGGAAGGACAGACTCAGCATACAGGAAAGTCAAAACAACCTTTGGTGACATTAAAAGCAACGGTGGTAACATTAAGAGTGCAACGGGAATTCCACTGTTAAATGCAGAGGAGAGAGCATATAGGTGGAAAGAATACATTGGAAGACTCTATGAGGGTGAAGATTTGTCTGATGTGATAGAAGAAGAAACAGGAGTCGATTTAGAGGAGATAGGGGATCCAGTATTAGAATCGGAATTTAAAAGAGCTTTGGAGGACTTACTGTCAAATAAGGCAGAAGGGATAGATAATATTCAATCAGAATTTCTAAAATCATTGGGGGAAGTGGCAACAAAACGACTATTCACGTTGGTGTGTAGAATATATGAGTCTGGCGATATACCATCTGACTTTCGGAAAAGCATCATCCACACAATTCCGAAGACGGCAAGAGCTGACAAGTGCGAGAATTATCGCACAATCAGCTTAACAGATCATGCATCGAAGCTGCTTACAAGAATAATATACAGAAGAATGGAAAAGAAAATTGAGAATGCGCTAGGTGACAGTCAGGTTGGCTTTAGGAAAGGTAAAGGGACGAGAGAGGCAATTCTGACGTTACGGCTAATAATGGAAGCAAGACTAACGAAAAATCAAGACACTTTCATAGCATTTGTCGACCTGGAAAGAGCGTTCGACAATATAAAATGGTGCAAGCTGTTCGAGATTCTGAAAAAAGTAGGGGTAAGCTATAGGGAGAGACGGGTCATATACAATATGTACAACAACCAAGAGGGAATAATAAGAGTGGACGATCAAGAACGGAGTGCTCGTATTAAGAAGGGTGTAAGACAAGGCTGTAGCCTTTCGCCCCTACTCTTCAATCTGTACATCGAGGAAGCAATGATGGAAATAAAAGAAAGGTTCAGGAGTGGAATTAAAATACAAGGTGAAAGGATATCAATGATACGATTCGCTGATGACATTGGTATCCTGAGTGAGAGTGAAGAAGAATTAAATGATCTGCTGAACTGAATGAACAGTCTAATGAGTACACAGTATGGTTTGAGAGTAAATTGGAGAAAGGCGAAGGTAATGAGAAGTAGTAGAAATGAGAACAGCGAGAAACTTAACATCAGGATTGATGGTCACGAAGTCAATGAAGTTAAGGAATTCTGCTACCTAGGCAGTAAAATAAGCAATGATGGACGGAGCAAGGAGGACATCAAAAGCAGACTCACTATGGCAAAAAAGGCATTTCTGGCCAAGAGAAGTCTACTAATATCAAATACCGGCCTTAATTGGAGGAAGAAATTTCTGAGGATGTACGTCTGGAGTACAGCATTGTATGGTAGTGAAACATGGACTGTGGGAAAACCGGAACAGAAGAGAATCGAAGCATTTGAGATGAGGTGCTATAGACGGATCTTGAAAATTAGATGGACTGATAAGGTAAGGAATGAGGAAGTTCTACGCAGAATCGGAGAGGAAAGGAATATGTGGAAAACACTGATAAGGAGATGTGACATGATGATAGGACATCTGTTAAGACATGAGGGAATGACTGCCCTGGTACTAGAGGGAGCTGTAGAGGGCAAAAACTGTAGAGGAAGACAAAGATTGGAATACGTGAAGCAAATAATTGAGGACGTAGGTTGCAAGTGCTACTCTGAGATGAAGAAGTTAGCACAGGAAAGGAATTCGTGGCGGGCCGCATCAAACCACTCAGTAGACTGATGACCAAAAAAAAAAAAAAAAACACAGTTCCAAGCATTGAGCTGAGCTCGATTCATCAGATCCAACTCGCCACATTAGAAACTGTCGTTACACTCAAGTTTAACCGATGCGCAATAAGGCTCACCGTTTTCAAATGGTTCAAATCGCTCTAAGCACTATGGGACTTAACATCTGAGGTCATCAGTCCCCTAGACTTAGATCTACTTAAACCTAACAAACATAAGGACATTACACACATCCATGCCCGAGGCAGGATTCGAACCTGCGACCGTAGCAGCAGCGCGGTTCCGGACTGAAGCGCCTAGAACCGCTCGGCCACAGCCGCCGGCTCACCGTTTTCAGACACCGGAATTGGTCCCATTGGACAGCGTACACGATGGCATCAGTAGTCACGAGAGCTCCACTTCACAGCTCCACGGCCCGCTTCATCGAAGGACAATGGTAACCGGCCAAGACAGGAGCAGCCGACTGTGTCTCTATCCGACCTTGCCAAATTCTCACAAACACCTTCTTGCCGAATCAGTGCGACCCCTCGTATTGAGCGCCATCGCTCAGTAAATGTGTCCTCAAATATCATAGCCTATCATCAGTTCGCTTCACCTTTGGCTTGATGCTTCCGGTAGAAATCTTAACTATCATCAAGCACGGAAGTAAGTTATATCGCAGAAGACACAGAGGGATACTATGTTGTGTACAGAACACACTTTATGTTTGGTAAACCACCGAGAGTGGGTCCACTTGGAAGACATTGCTTTCTGGAGTAGAAGAGAAAAATAGTCTTTGAAAGTCTAATTGTCCTGAATGTAAAGGATATCCACATATGTAGGCACGGTAATGGCAGAAACGAAATTCCAATGAGAAACTTCGTAGTACCGTAAGCAAGCCTGCATTACTGTAGTCCTGGTTACGTTGAAATTTCTTGTGCTTCCTTTTCAGAGTGGAGTCCAGGAGACTGTCACAGATAATCTTCTATCGACCCCTTCACCAAAACAATGCTCATATGCATTTCTACCATTGTTCGATCCAATGGGCGTGAACGTGATTTCCATAATCAAGTGGATGCTAATAGGCCATACATCACACTGACAAATGCTAGGCGTACCCTCATATTGTGTATCGATTGATACCAAAGCATTGTGAACCTGTCGACAGTCGGTTTTGCCCGTGACGAATTATGACAATCAATGTGCAGTACCATTGTAAGTGTAAGAGGGTGACAGAGGATTATTTACTAGGCGAATAACGCTTTTTTCACTAATGATGGCATAAACTGTAGTAAGAGTGAGGTTATGGGGAGCAACAAAGAACCGTTGTTGTTTCAAGCAGTTACGGAAACGGCAAAAGTGGTACTCCGTTGTCTAATTAATAATTTATTTTCAAACCACTGTTACGACAACAGTGCCATTAGTGTTGGCATCGAAGAGAACTGGTTCATATTATAGAAAATTAGGGGAAAGAGGTTTCGCGGCAAAGCACACACTATTCTCTCCTTCCCATGAAGCAATCCAACACTTTAAAACACTATTTGCTTTCTGTTTGTAACATGCTCCATTGCAACTTTTGTAACACTTCATGTATTTATTGTGTGTGTGTGTGTGTTTGTGTGTGTGTGTGTGTGTGTGTGTGTGTGTGTGTGTGTAATGGAGTGTAATGTTTGCGCTGTATGATGATGATTGTGATGATGCCGGCCGCGGTGGTCTTGCGGTTAAGGCGCTCAGTCCGGAACCGCGCGACTGCTACGGTCGCAGGTTCGAATCCTGCCTCGGGCATGGATGTGTGTGATGTCTTTAGGTTAGTTAGGTTTAAGTAGTTCTAAGTTCTAGGGGACTGATGACCTCAGATGTTAAGTCCCATAGTGCTCAGAGCCCTTTTTTTGATTGTGATGATGATGAGAGAAGGTATACCGTGAAACACGATTCCGGCACACAGACTACTCCCCAGGAACAGCAGGAAGGCGGCCTCCAAGCTTTCCGTTCATATCCGACGGATCACCGTCAACAGTGTCACATGGCCCGGCTTCATGAGACACTGCGGAGTGCTTTGGTATTTAAACTAGGACACTGGCGCAAAGTCTCGTGATCGGGAACTTTACGCCACCACCTCTTCTCCTCTTCCCGACCAAATACTGACAGGGGGAAAATTCTTTCCACCTCCAGGAATGGAATCCCTTGTCCCCGAGTATGAGCGCAAACGCACAAGAGTGCGTTACCATCCTTGGTTACGGAGGCGGCTGACACGATCCTTTACACTGATTACTTGTTAAAGCTCTGAAAGATGATAGCAGTTCCACTGATTCTGAAGCACAAATTCCTCTTCCGTGATCATCTACGTCTTCGCCTGTATTCAGAAATTCGACCTTGCCGTGGGAGCTCATGAACTCAATTCGTCGGAGCTCCCATGATGATTAGGTCATAAACCTTTCTCAGCATCAGTCTCTGCTTGAATCGAACTCAGATCTGTCACTTTTATAACTTTCAGTCCCGAAGAAGCTTTCGATATAAAATTTCAGATTATTTACTCTAACCAGTTAATTACACAGACCACGTCAATTCTTCGTCTTTCATAGTCTCTACCACGTCAATGCCACCAAAGTACACACCTTGATGTTTCACCCATCTGCAGAGACGTCCAAAGCTCCATCCTGTATCCAATCCTACATCTTATACACACAGACGATTCTCCAAACCTTACCTTTCATTCTGCCAACGATCTTGCCGCAGTGGTAATACCTGTTCCCGCCAGATCACCGAAGTTAAGGGCTGTCGGGCTGGGCTAGCACTTTGATGGGTGAACATCCGGTCTGCCGAGAGCTGTTGGCAAGCCTGGTGCATTCAGCTCTTGTGAGGCAAACTCAGGAGCTACTTCTTTCAGAAGTAGCGGCTCCGATCTCTTAAACTGACATACGGCCGGGAGACCGATGTGCTGACCACGTGGCCCTCCATATCCGCATCCGGTGACGCCTGTGGGCTGAGGATGACACGGCGGCCGGTCGGTTCCGTTTGGCCTTCCAAGGCCTGTTCGGACGGAGTTTAGTTTAGTTTACCTCTCATTCGTCTTTTGCACTATTGCAACGATACTTCCTTCCTTTCGTTCCTTTTGAATTTCCATCGACCCCCTACGCTACATCCCACCTGTCTCATGTCAGTAGTAGATCAACATCAAGGACCGCAACGACCAAGCCTCATATTATGTGATGCACCAGTAATTATTTTCTATTCTATGACTTCTGTTACTCCATTGAAACCTGTTTACCCTGAAAATTAATACCTCTTAGGCATCGACTACAAAGCCCAGGACTAAAAATGCTAATTGTCTCAACAAGGGGAATATGACCTTTTATTATCCTTTTCTTTCATTTATTAGCTATTGTAGGGGTTAATTCTGTTCTCCTCCATCGCCCACTCTGTGCTACTGTTCTCATTTTTACTTACCTACTACACCAAACATCCTTCACAAATTGTTTTGCTCATTCTAGTTTTAGGCAGCCCCTTCTACTTGCACCCCTTAGTGCTGCTTCCAGTGCCTAATTAATTATCCCACTAACACTGAAACACATCGGGTGTTCGTGCGGACTTGTTTGTTACATGCGCATGCATACAAGTGCATTACTCGTTGGTTCGAGTTTTTTTGCCCCAGAGTATCATATTTTGACAGCCTTCACCGTCTGATGGCTGTTTATCTCTGAGTAGCCTCGCATAATATGTCTCGCAGGGATCAAGAACTTCGCCTCACGAAGCGCGAATTTCAGATAACGGAAAGATTCGTCAATGCAGAAGTCACACTAGGTCGCTGGTTTCTGTTTAGTTTGGACGCTGCACGTATTTGGACGATATCGTGGCACGCTTTTGGCTTAAACTGGTTTTTCTGTACATGTTTCATTTACGTGTCTTGCACGAGTGTTTTTTCTAAACATATTCACACAGCGTAAATTCTCACGCCGCCTGTTTGTCGAGCTTCTAATAGAACACAGCATTCGGTTGTGTTAGATTTAGAAACATGGTTACTGATACCCAGCTGTGCTTCTCATATTCATGAGCTTTCGTGGTAGTTAGTCTGTCTGTCTAAACTATTGGATTCTGATTCTTGATCATCTTATTTTATTTTATCTCTTTTTGCTGTGTAGTAAAATTGGGAATTTGGTGGCTTTCTTTTCTTTTTGCAGTGTTTGAGACATAATGTAATTACCTATCCTAGAATCAAAATACTTGAACGTTATCTTGCGAGTTGTCGTAATATATACTACTATAGTACTACATAATACTGTATATGCTGCTGTATACCACTTGAGTATTGTATCCCCTTGCAAACGTATCAGCATTAGGCTGCATCGACATCTACATCAACACTCATCAAACCAACTGAGAGTGTTTGGCGGTGGGTACTTCTGAAACTACTTGCGAATGGCGCGTGGGAAGAATGGTTGTTGGTAAGCCTCGGTATTAGTTCAAGTTTCTTCAATTTTCTCAGCGTGGTATTTTTTTCGAGGTGAATGTGGGAGGAAATGATATGTTGTCCGACGTTTCCCGGAAAGTCTCACTCGAACCTTCAGTAGTGAACCCTTCCATAACGCACGACGCCTCTGCGACTGCCACTGCAGTTTTCTGAGCTTCTCGCTAACGATCCCGTGGCGAAACGCACCTCTGTTCGTTGAATATTCCGTATCTCTTCTATCAGTCTACCTGGTAAGTTTCTCACGTTAATGAACGTTACTGAGGACCCGATCGAACAAGTGCCTTGTAAACCACTTCCTTCATGGATGAGTTACATTTTCTTATGCTTCTTCCTCTAAACCAGAGTCTTGGTTCTGCTTTTCCTACTATTTGTTTAAGTGGTCATTCTACTTAAGGTCACTATGAATAGTTGCTCCTCGATATTCCACAGCAGATACTGTTTCCAGCAATTTATAGTCAATAATGTAGTTTTACAGTGCTGGATTTCTTTTCCTGTGCATGTGCAATATGCTACAGTCATTTACGTTCAGGGTCAGCTGCCAGAGCCTGCAGCATTCAAGTATCCCCTGTAGGTTAGTTTTCAGATAAATACTGTCTTCTGACTTTGCTACTTTCATAAAGATAACGACATCATCTGCGAAAAGTCTTAGAGAGCTTCCGACACTTTCTACTGTGGTAAAATTTTCCTTTGTGTAAGCAGGAAATCACGTGGTCATTTATGTCCGGTCATGGGATTCTCATGGCTGTTTGCCTCATGTGACGATTCATTTGCTATAAGATTTTGTGGTAAGTGGTAAGTTCCTATAGGACCAAACTGCTGAGGTCATCGGTCCCTAGACTTAAACACTACTTAATCTAACTTCAAATAACTTACGCTAAGGACAACACACACACCCATGCCAGAGGGAGGACTCGAACCCCCGACGGTGGCCTGAGACCACGCGGCTACGCCGAGCGGCTTTTGCTATAAGTTCGCCTTCTTTGTACCTTCATACACGATGCTTTGTCCAACGTATATATCTAGCTTCGCCGTCAGTATTCTTGCTGTAGTTTTTCGATGAATGCAGTTGCGATGCCAGCATCGACTTCCGATTTAATCGATAATTACTAGGGTTGAAAAGATCAATTTCTTGGATGTTAAGACAGTACGAATCTTAAGAGGCCGTTGCACTGTACGCGTCTTTGTCCTTAAGATAAAACTAATTACGCGAAGAATCCATTAGCTTTGCAGGATTCAGTACTTCTGTTAATTAATCTATTTCCTTTGGAAAAGAGTCAGTGAACTTTGCGTTGCGCTTGTGAAAGCCGGAAGTTTTCTGTCACATTCACAAATTTGAGTACTTATTTCATTTCGCGTGTTATTAATTCGGAGGTACTTTGTAATGCTATATTCTGTAGCAGGCAATCGATCTCTTTACGCACGATTGTCTTTGACAACGGTCATTAGGTTGCTAGTTACATGCTCTCTGATTGGCCAATCAGAACTGAACGTGGTACGTGGCTGATAGACAACGTTCATTTGAGTGGACATAGGATACCTAGTTGTTCTCCGATCTTAGTGAGATACAGGTGGGGTAAGGTCCTGTTTTAGCTGAGTAGGATTTATGTAGAAATGAAGTCAGTCTTTTGTACACCCGTAGGCCGTCTTTTCGTACTTCACGTGACCACTGACCTTTTAACGTTTTGCGGTAATGCCATATTTTAAATCCTTCAAGTTCCTTCTTATTCGGTTTTGTGATTGTACAAATCATTTCATTGATATTGTGCTCCTAAAATATTGCTCCATGAACACCTTCCTCAGTTCCACAGTATCCAATACAGTAAATTTCAGCTCCCGTCGATGCTATCTATTCTTGAAAGCTCCTTCGCGCAGGTCACCCAGTGTAATCTTGCTTCCTAGAGAGGAGAATTCCTAATTTTTATCCACTACTGAATAGCTCCTAATTTTTAATTTAAATCTCGATGTATATATATTTCAATACTTTTCGCTACTAATTTTAATTTTAATAATCTTCAGCTTCAGTTGCACCGTTTATCTAGAATTTACCTAGATTTCAGTCGGGATAACCCACCCATCTTCAGAATAACAGTAACTACCGTTTGTCCATAGTGAACATCGTCAAGCTAAAACTACAAATCCATAAATTATCGTCAGACTATAAAACGTATGTGGAACTGCCTCGGCTCCACTTCGCAACCGCTATGCGGCAGCCACGAGTGCTGTACTGGAACAGTACCGCAGTTCCAGATGCGTTTTATAGTCTGACGATAATTTATGGATTTGTAGTTTTAGCTTGACGATGTCCACTGTGGACAAACTGTAGTTACTATTGCCGGCCGAAGTGGCCGTGCGGTTAACGGCGCTGCAGTCTGGAACCGAAAGACCGCTACGGACGCAGGTTCGAATCCTGCCTCGGGCATGGATGTTTGTGATGTCTTTAGGTTAGTTAGGTTTAACTAGTTCTAAGTTCTAGGGGACTAATAACCTCAGCAGTTGAGTCCCATAGTGCTCAGAGCCATTTTTTTGTAGTTACTATTATTCTGAGGAAGGTTGGGTTACCAGGATTGAAATCCAGGTAAATTCTAGGTAAACTGTGCAACTGAGGCTGTTGATTATTAAAATTAAAATTAATATTTATACAGTTGCTGACAGGGCCGCGAAATGTTGAAGATATTTTAAGTTCTTACTTTTCACTACCTTCGTTTTTGATTTACTATACTCAGAATTTCTGTCAACAAGTGTGACAAATAACATTACAGTCGATGAAAGGAGTCAATATCCCGTCAACAAGACGTATTTGGGAAACTGGGTAAAGTACGCTCGGTATACGAATTAATCATGTCCTTTCAAATTGCTGCGTTTCAGCATCTGCCTCAAGCCATTTACCATGGTAGATCTTAATCTGCATTTACGCACGTACACTCAAGCCACACCCCAAACTGCACCTATCACCTCCCAAAAAAGTGCGCTTCCTACGTCTTACCACATTCCCACTTTTCCCATTCACTTAACTAGGGCAACGACAAAGCCACATGAGAACCATAGCATATCCAGAATGAAGTTTCATCCTGCAGCGAAATATTCGCTGATTTGAAGCCTCCTGGTCGGGACTCATGCTTGGGTATTTCGATCATAGAGCGAAATGCAAAGGTCATGGTGCGGTACACGTTTCCAATCTGCCCACCATCGAACGATCCACTAAAATCCTACTATCACACATACTTTTGCCATTGTAGCCCGTGCATCTGTCCCTTTTATATTATACCACTCAGTAATTCCCTCCTCGAATGTCTCCACTCTGCATCACAATCAGTTGGAATTCTTCGACACAAGGCCGTAATGGAACGCACAGAAATTATCCACCTCTCAGAAGTTTATCACTCAACATCCGACTGTTCGCGCACTTATACCAACACGTCCCACATTATCAGCAGTTCCAAACACTTTAGATATTATCTCGAGGCAATATCAATACAATCTTTTTACAGAGTTTAATGCTTACTTTTCGTAGCATATATTTACTGACCTCGCTGACCTTTATGACCAACAACAGCATATTTCCTCATATCCCTTTCAGCTATCCGTAAATACTGGCACACAAAAACTGTCAGGATCCAATATGTATACCAATCATACAACCTAATTGTTCGTAATACACACAACATCTGTCATCTATCACCGACGTAACACCATCCAGTTCCAAAAGATGTTCTTAATATTACATATTACTCAAACTTCCTGTTTCCACAGCTGTGCTAACGCACATGTTTATTAATCCACTATCATTTGGTTTCCTCTGCGGTCCACCGTATGAGATCAAAGCTTAGTTGTACACTTTCGATATAACCGCTCTGGCTATGACGATTGTTTGGCATCTGGTATACTGTTCTTCTTCATGCGGCTGGCCAATATTTGTTTTTAGCGACGTCGGCCGATGTGCAACATGCATTTACATAGGATGTAACAAAAATTGTTCATTTAACAAAACTATACAGATTAGTAAGGTTTGATCATGCATGTTCATTGTTTCCCTAGAAGCTTAGGCTCTATTAAATCCAGCTTCTTCACTCAGATTTATGTACCATGAATGTTAGAGCTGTGTACAGGGGCATTCTATGAGAAATGCATCCCAGTTTTTTCTGACAGCGGGTTGGTTTTATTCAAGATGCTAATACACCATATTATCCCCCACACTTTTGGTTAAAGACACTACTTTTCAATACAATCTCCGTTCAGTACGATGGCCTTATGTCACGTCACTGGTAGGGCTTGTACGTTTGCACTGTAACGCTGGTCGTTTTTCTGTATCGATAACCTCCCCATCATCCACTTACTGCTTCCTGCGGAGTGCATCTTTTATTGGGCGAAACAGAGGGAAGTAGGCAGGTGAGAGATCCAGTCAGTAGGATGGATGACGGGGAACAGTCCAGTGATGTTTTGTGAGCTCCTCTCTGGTGCGCAGGCTTGTGTGACGCCTTCCATGGTCATGGAGAAGGACCAGTTAGTTTGCATTTTTGCAAACTGTGTTTGGGGTTTTGGGTCCTTCTCTTTTCATTTAATATTTTTAAATTTTCCATTTCCTATATGATTTACGTAGGAAACGCATAAAATAAATGCAAGTCAAGCAGAACAGTTTTGAACACAATAACTTTGTGAAATGCAGGCGCTATTCACTACAAATGAATACATCAAACCAGATCAAGATAGTCAACAAACAACTATCGTGAGCCAGTTTAATGTCTTCATTTGTAGCGATTAGCGCCTGAATTTCGCGTAAATTTTATGTTTGGCATTGTTCTGCTTGACTTAAATTATGTATCTTGGATTTACAAACATGTATGATATGTAACGTTGGTTTTATAACTGTATTTTTGACTACCCTGAACATGGTCCTGAACTGAAACTGGTCAGTAAATAAATTGCATTAAAGTCAGCATCTGTGTTATTCGTTTCCTGCATTACATGTACGTTTATTGCTTCCCAGATATGATCCTGTTTGATTAATTTGACTCATTATTATACGTGGCAAAATTACAAACCTTGAAATCAATGTTTAAAACTGTCGTATATAACTTTCTTTAGCTATGTGAAAATACGACTCGCAATGGATTCCAGGTAGTGAGTTCGAAGTTGTAAACAACAACAGATTAATTAAATCTAATGTTCCGAAAAATTTTCAGAGAAAGTTTTGTACATGCTGCTGTTGCCTTTTTGTCAGCATTCGTTCTTTTGTTGTACATTAACTGTCATCCTAGTTTGTTAGTGGTGTAGAGTGCCATGTGAATAAATGATTTTATAAATAAGCTGACAGGTTTCGGGAAATTTGGGCTACGTAGAGTATCGTTACATATTATATAAAATGCATTCATAGTATTTAATTTTGCGAAATCGACAAGTGTACATTCTTAAACTTTTTTGAGAATACATACATTTATCTGTATTGTGTATATTCGACAGCCCCTGGAATAAATTTTGACTAGAGTGTTGTATAGCCGTAAGTTTGACTTCACAGTACTTTTATTCAGTGAATCAGTGCAGAGCACGCCGAGAATTAGCGTCTGTGATGGTGTGTGACTGAACTACAGAGGAAGGTACCTACTGAAAATCCAGCAATGCAGTATAAAGTTTAGTTACCAAAAACACAACATTATGTTTCACATGTGCATCATCTTTAAGAAAAACAGTAATCACCATTCAATGGTACGTCGGGGTCGAACACACAAACCCCAACTGTTGTGAAGCTACTGATTATTTAATTGCACGGGGTAGTGTTTAATAAAAGTAGTATAACGAAGATATTTTGTTTGAGTGGCTTTGAAACTGACTTTCCTCTCAGCGCTACGGATATCAATTACAGGTCGAAATCGGAGCTCTGACGCAATTATTGGATGTGATTCAGCTTATGTGGGTTATTGTTAGTAGTGTGTAATGGATTTCTCCTAGAGGCTGTAGGCTGTCACTCCTCCCAAGACTATGCTCGACTATTTATACTAACGTAAAATGAAGAACAAACCGCCTTGTCACAAGTTGCGTATATTTACTGCACTATGAATTTCGAGCCCTGGAGGCTCGTATTCAAGTGTTTTTTACATCAGGTTTTTTGTAGTTGTTTGCCTGTTGATATTATATTTTTGTGTTACAACATGGTATATTGCAGATATAAATTTAACAGCGTTAATAATATGAAACTAACTTACAGTTTAACATTTTATGATGTCTGCTTCTGTTTTGCAGTTGGTATACGCAATACACATCTTTAATTTTGCAGTACATACTGGGATACATACATAGTCAAACACTCATTCGCACATTGTAGTAGCTGAACATAAACATGCCAAAGATTCTCGTTCATACAGATGTTCTACTTCTAAATATAATCGATTTTCTTGTTTCACAGAAGATAATATGATATAGTATTACTAGTACTCAGGTATTATTAAAATAATTATTTTGCACTATGTTGTAGGTTGTCAGCTGTTTGTACTATTATAGATTTGTTTCCTCAGGAAAAAAAAAACTTTTAAAGGTGTAAAAAAAATTGTGGCTGTTAAACTCTGTTTGTTCATTCAACAAGTTTTAGGAATATTTTTCTTTGTGTAGCATTATTTCTAACTGTTCTAGTAGATTAAGTTTTCTACTGTTGGGTTCTGTGTTAAGTGCAGTTAGGCTGTTGTGGATGTCGTCAAGTCTGTATTTATTAATATACATGTGGTTAGCTATTGTAGATTTTTCAAAATAGTTTAGTCGAAAGCCGTCGGTGTGTTCTTTATACCGTGTGTGGAAGGTTCTTCCAGTTTTTCCTATGTAAAATGCAGGGCAATTGTTACATTGTAATTTATATATTCCACTGTGTTGTGTTATTGGCTTGTTTGTGTTCTCTGTTTGAAGTAAGTGGTATCAAAGATTGCTGTTTGTGGAGAAATACATTTTAATATTTTTTTGAATAAGTTAGCTATTTTTTGTTATACTGTGCCTAAGTATGGAATGGTTGTGAAGATTTGTTTTGTGTCGGTAGTTTTCTTTTCAGTCTTTTTTGTGAGTGATGTTGGTCTGAATTTTTCTAGATAGTTTATCAATTGAATTTACAGAGTAACCATTATTTACTGCAATTGTTTTGATAGTATCTGTTTCTTGTGTTAGCGCTTTGGGTTTCAAAGGTAATGCATGTCCCCTGTTCAACATTAATGTAAATGCAGCATACTTATGTGTGTTAGGTTGGTATGAAGATTCATGTATTGTGATTCCAGTGTAGGTTGGTTTTCGGCAAATGTACAAGTTATGCTCTTGTTGGTCATTCACAATTGTGAGGTCTAAGAAGTTTATGGATTGATTTGTTTCATGTTCTATTGTGAACTTGATTTTATTGTGGAGTGAGTTGAATGATGTGAGGAGTTCTTCAAGTTCATCTTTAGTGCCATCACATATCTGGCATGTTTACGATCTGCTACTACAATGTGCGAAAAAGTATGTGACTTTGTATATATCCCAGTATGTACTGTAAAATTAAAGATGTGTAAACCAACTGCACAACAGAAGCAGATACCATACAATGTTAAAATGTAAGTTAGTTTCATATTATTAACGCTGTTAAACTTATATCTACGATATACCATATTGTAACACAAAAATGTAATATCAACAGGCAAACAACTAAAAAAACCTGATGTAAATCACAAAAAAGCACCTGAAGATGAGCCTCCAGGGCTCGAAATGCACAGTGCACTAAATAAACGCAACTTATGACTGAAGGCGGTTTGTTCTTCATTTTACGAAAGTAAAACAGTCGCGGAGAAAACACGGAAAAACAATGGATACAATTACGTTATTTCTACTAAATTGTGAACATGATTAATGCCATGAATTACATCCCTAGACACTGAATGACGCCCGCTGATGACGCGAAATGGCAATACTTACGCAGAGCACAACGAGGGGATGAAAAGTGCAGTATCGATCGATATCCTGGCGGTCGCACTTTCGAATACGCGCCCTGCCAGTTACGCTGCCGCGTTTCCCACAGCCGCCACCGCGGCACGACGGCGCTGCCACGAACGATTACGCAGCTGCCAATGAGCTGCAAGCATCCACTCTCCGAAGCTCCAGTGGCGGATGTACTTAAACTCTAGCTTTCACGCGCTGAGCCTTTTTTTTTTGCGTTTGCCAGCTGAGTAACATTTACAGACTTCCATAGTTGCCAGGGCTCGTCATCTTCAGAATGGATATGTAAATGGTTTGTAAATATTTTATAGGTGGAAAGAATACATTGAAAGCCTCTATGAGGCTGAAGATTTGTCTGATGTGATAGAAGAAGAAACAGGAGTCGATTTAGAAGAGATAGGAGATCCAGTACTAGAATCGGAATTTAAAAGAGGTTTGGAGGACTTACGGTCAAATAAGGCAGAAGGGATAGATAACATTCCATCAGAGTTTCTAAAATCATTGGGGGAAGCGGCAACAAAACGACTATTCACGTTGGTGTGTAGAATATATAAGTCTGGCGATATATCATCTGACTTTCGGAAAAGCATCTTCCACACAATTCCGAAGACGGCAAGAGCTGACAAGTGCGAGAATTATCGCACAATCAGAACAGCTCATGCATCGAATCTGCTTACAAGAATAATATACAGAAGAATAGAAAAGAAAATTGAGAATGAGCTAGGTGACGATCAGTTTGGCCTTAGGAAAAGTAAAGGGACGAGAGAGGCAATTCTGACGTTACGGCTACTAATGGAAGCAGGGCTAAAGAAAAATCAAGACACTTTCATAGGATTTGTCGACCTGGAAAAAGCGTTCGACAACATAAAATGATGCAAGCTATTCGAGATTCTGAAAAAAGTAGAGGTAAGCTATAGGGAAAGACGGGTCATATACAATATGCACAACAACCAAGAGGGAATAATAAGAGTGGACGATCAAGAACGAAGTGCTCGTATTAAGAAGGGTGTAAGACAAGGCTGTAGCGTTTCGCCCCTACTCTTCAATCTGTACATCGAGGAAGCAATTATGGAAATAAAAGAAAGGTTCAGGAGCGGAATTAAAATACAAGATGAAAGGATATCAATGATACGATTCGCTGATGACATTGCTATCCTGAGTGAAAGTGAAGAAGAATTAAATGATCTGCTGAACGGAATGAAGTCTAATGAGTACACAGTATGGTCTGAGAGTAAATCGGAGAAAGACGATGGTAATGAGAAGTAGTAGATATGAGAACAGCGAGAAACTTAACATCTGGATTGATGGTCACGAAGTCAATGAAGTTAAGGAATTCTGCCACCTAGGCAGTAAAATAACCAATGACGGACGGAGCAAGTAGGACATCAAAAGCAGACTCGCTATAGCAAAAAAGGCATTTCTGGCAAGAGAAGTCTACTAATATCAAATACCGGCCTTAATTGGAGGAAGAAATTTCTGAGGATGTACGTCTGGAATACAGCATTGTAAGGTAGTGAAACATGGACTGTGGGAGAACCGGAACAGAAGAGAATCGAAGCATTTGAGATGTGGTGCTATAGACGAATGTTGAAAATTAGGTGGACTGATAAGATAAGGAATGAGGAGGTTCTACGCAGAATCGGAGAGGAAAGGAATATGTGGAAAACACTGATAAAGAGAAGGGACAGGATGATCTGCTAAGACATGGTGGAATGACTTCCATGGTACTAGAGGGAGCTGTAGAGGGCAAAAACTGTAGAGGAAGACAGAGATTGGAATACGTCGAGCAAATAATTGAGGACATAGGTTGCAAGTGCTACTCTGAGATGAAGAGGTTAGCACAGGAAAGGAATTCGTGGCGGGTCGCATCAAACCAGTCAGTTGACTGATGACAAAAAAAAAAATGTATCTGTATATATTTCTGTGTCCAAATCTATTGTTAGCAACTGACACTGCTATTACTGAGCCGTGCGTGGCTCGTGTTCGTGCCATATCTCATTTGATATCCTGTTTTTACTGTACTCCTACCTCGTTGTGTTACTTTCAATTACTGGTGTCACTGAGTTGCCGCCTTGCCTACCCGTGAGCGGCAGCAGCGGCGCTTATCAATATAAGCCCTGGCGTAACATCTTTGATGACTGCTATTGCTTCCCGGTTTTCGTGCGTTCGCAGTTAGTTCGGACCTGTGCGTAAGTTGGCAGGCGCTAGCAGTGCAGTTCGGACCTGGCAGTGTTTAACTTAGGACGCGGCAGAAGACTTCAGCCTCATTTGAAATGTTAAATAGGGATAAAACCTTGCACGTCCTGCCTTTTGAAAATTTACTGTAGTCGTTTTTCAAATCATGGGCCTTCAGCCGTTTTAAAAATGAAAGATGTTGTGCCTTTAGGTAATAAGTTTGTGTGACATATTCAGTCGATAGTTAAGCTCGGAAATTTGCGCTCTTATGTTTGGGCAACTAAACAAAGTTGTATTTGTTTGAGTGTAACTGACAGCCGCTCATTTTGGGCCCTTTCCACAATTCCAACGACCTGTTCTGTCCTGCGGATTTAACTAGGCGCTTCAACTGCGGCATCAAAGATACGTGCTACTTTTACTATTTGATATTAGATTTACAATAAATTAATATCTGAATTTATTTAAATCCTGTTTTCACGAACAGCATCTGATTGTCGCTCTTGTAACCACTCATGCTACTAAAGGACCATACAGTGTCCAAAAGAAAAGATAAATAGTTTCTCGGAAGTATCACAGAGTACATGAACTATAGACAACAGGCCGGCAGCGGTGACCGAGCGGTTCTAGGCGCTTCACTCCGGAACCACCACAGGTTCGAATCCTGCCTCGGGCATGGTTGTGTGTGATGTCCTTAGGTTAGTTAGGTTTAAGTAGTTCCAAGTTCTAGGGAACTGAAGACCTAGATGTTAAGTCCCATAGTGCTCAGAGCCATTTGAGCTATTTTGTAAACACCATATTACACAGCCGCAAAATATAAACTATCGTGCCTTATAAATACGATCTGGGGAAGGAAGGTAGCCGGCCGGTGTGACCGAGCGGTTCTAGGTGCTATAGTCTGGATCCGCGCGACCGCTACGGTCGCAGGTTCGAATCCTGCCTCGGGCATGGATGTATGTGATGTCCTTAGGTTAGTTAGGTTTAAGCAGTTCTGAGTTCTAGGGGACTGATGACCTCAGAAGTTAAGTCCCATAGTGCTCAGAGCCATCTGAACCATTTTTTTTTTTTTTTGGCAAGGAGGAGCGCTTTTCTCGACTGCTACCAGCACTGCCCAATAACCGGCAAACACAGTACTTCTGTAGTGAATACAATGGTAGGCCATTACTTCGGCTCCGACCTGGGTATATTGCAGAACAGCTTCAACATAAACGTAACTGGTTTACTGAAAAATTCTTTAAAAAAATGAAAAGTAAGTGGCAGAACACGCAGGTGCATGTTGCTACTTCTGAGTACAACACAACATATGTTTATGAAACACGTTTCCCATCATACCAAGCTTAAAGCTTCAAACGTGGCGGCAAAATACACGTAAGAAAAAGTTGTAAGATAATTACTTCATTAAGTCGAAATATAATATGTAAGCAAACCAGGTGTACAGGCTAGCTATGGACGACCACCGAGTCAGAATATCTAACATACGTTCCTAACATCATGTCACAGAACAACAAAAAACAACATTACAAATGGCTTAGTGTCGTAAACCCTCGTCGCCTGTTTTGTAAAGGCCTCGTCGCTACGGCTGTGGAGGCCGAGTTATGAGTTCGTGAAACGGCATCTGTTGCAGTACACCACTAAGACGATTTCTTCCTGCCACTATCACACAGATATGCCCTAGCATAGGTAACAGGATTGGAGAACAAGGGTTTTACAACATTCCAACTTAGTAACAAGTCACACAAATGAGTTAAAAGGCTTACTTATCTTTACGACTTGTTGAATTAGTAAGTCTGCAACACTGCTTGTAATATAACACAAAAAACTCCCTCAATGGCTAAGCGCAAACAATCGTAGGTAAACTTCACAGTACAGAGCAAATGCAATTTACCTGTCTGTTCACTTCTAAGAGTTCACTATACGTCGCTCCCTGTCTACGTCAGCCCTGGAAGATGATCTACAGTCAAGAGGGCCAGAACTGCTGTGCTATCTCCCGAGTAGGCTTCCGTCCGTTGTCGTTCGGTCATTGGCGAATTGTACTCGGCTGGAAATTGGCCGAGGCGATGTCGATATCTTCATCCTCAACGCCGCCCATGGCGCTGGTGGAGATCGCGCGGAGTCTCTATGGCACTGGCAGGAGCCCGCATCTTTGTGCCCGTGTTGCTTTTGCCCTGGTTGTGTCTTGTTCGGGCGGCACAGCCCTTAGAATCATAGTCACGAGTGAAAGTGTTTGTGAGTCTTCTAAATTTATAGATGCCTATCACAGGGATGGATTCCTATGGCAACGGTTTCTAAAGCAATTGGAAATAAGGACAAAGACGCAGCATTCCGGACGTGGACTAAGCAGTATCGACATCTCTTCCACTGCAAGCTCTTTTGTTTCCATATTTGTCGAGCAGATAACAGTGTGGACCAACACAGGAAAAAAGTTCGAACAATAATGGACTGTAAAAAGCGTAACTTAAGACATATGACGAATTGTTCATCTTCACTTTTGTGAAGCTTATCTTTACTCTTAGTGTATGGATTTCAGAGCCCATGTTTCCCAGACATACATTTCACACTTTGGTGCACACAACCATCTCTGAAAGATGTCTCATCTGCAGTCTCAACAATAACAGTACCTATAAAAGTACAGCACGGAGGTATGGGACCGATATTCCTTATAAATTTCGACTCGTTAGTTTCCGGACTAGGGCCCCTTATCCCAAACCATTTACCCATTTATGCTTGTCCATCATCTCTGGAAGTTTGTAACAGCTTCACAGAATTTTCCTACATGTGTCTTTACTGCATGCTAAATAATTATAGAAAATCTAAAAAAGGTGTTTGATGTATATGTACAGAAGTAAAATATTACACAAATGTGGAAAACATACGTGCAGCCTGGATTCCACTGAAAAAATCAATGTTGTGACTGTAAATTACAGTTTCTCCAATAAAAATTAAAAGAGGAATCCTTAAAATTCTTATGCTGCTCACAAGTTCAGAATTTTTTGGGGTAATAAGTGGGTGCTTACGAGTTCTTATTCTTGGGAGTGGAGGTTTTACCCGCTCCAGTATTTCCCTAGCGCAACATTCTCCAGCAGTGTGAAAAATAAAGTCAGGTGCAAACTGTTTTAGGGGCATTGTGTATAACAAGTTTCATTTTCCCAGATCCATTGTTCTACGTGCTGGAGCTTCCACAAAGAGCGGTGTATTTCAGGCAACGGCAGGGACGCAGCACAAACATGCGTGAACGAGTCAGCGAGCTGAATGCAGAGGGAGAGACCGGGGGCCGAGAGGGCCGTACTGTTTTTTTTTTCCTTCTTTTTAATTTTCCTGTCTGTGTTAATACGTCTCCTGCCGCTTGCTTATAAGATACAACAGAGAGTTGAAGGAATGCTTATTCTCTTGCGTTGTCAAGGCTTGAACTTACACGCACTTTGCAAAAGAATTTCTTCTGCGCCGTAAAATAATAAGAGAACTTATGTAAAGCCAATAAGGTCTTCTCTTTCCATTGTAAAGGAAACCAAAGTATGCTCCTCCTCTTCCTTTTTCTTAAAGGCGCTAACAGACTTCTATCAGTGAGATTTTTTTCCCATTACTTGTGCGAAGTCGCGTATTAACACTAGGCCTTGTTTCGATATTAAAATGAATATTAAACAGCAGTCATCAGTTTAATGCCACAGCAGCGCTGCTGAACGGATAAGACAATTAACGTGTGGTCGTACTAATGTGTGGACAATTCATGTACGAACTATAGATGATAGAAATAATTTAGCTCTTCCTTAATTTCTTAGGCCATATTTTTGTATGCCGCTTACTGGGAATCCTTATAGATAACTGACCCAAAGTGTTTCGTTTCCGTTTCCCTTTTTTAAAAATTCCTTACAGTCGCTTATCACAAGACTTCTCCATAGAGCATTTTGATATGACTTTGGTAAAATGGAAAAAAAAATCGAATTACAGAAAGTGGAAAACATGTCTTTGATAGTGAATCAGTGAAAGATGGCAAATAAAAAAAAAGAAAATTCGTTCTTTCTAAGACCAGAAATTGTGCCGTCTTCATTAAATACTCAGGGATTATCGAGAGAGAAACAAATTTTAGTACCTGGTAGTTAGAAACAAAATACGAGGAACATTTTAGCAACGCAAGAAACGCACGAAGAAGTCAACGACCGAAGAGTACAACTGAAGAAGTGAAGATGGTATTAGAACGCCCTCATGAACAGTGCAGTAGTGCTATGTTTGTAAGACCAGATATAGAGATTAAGTCGAGAGGTATCACAGCCACAAACAACATTGAGATTTTAGCAACTGAGGTACCGTCGGCTACTATTACATCAGTTTACAAACCTCCCAATATTGATTTCATAGACCACAACCCAAATGATTTGCATAACCAGAATATTAAGATTGTGTTGGGAGATTTTAATTGTAGAAGTATCAAATGGGGATAGAACTCGACTGATTAAAATTGGGAAGAGGTAGAAAGCCAGACGGAAACAGAAAGACTGAAGCTTATTTTCGATCCTCAAGCAAGACCATTGCGTAATAGTGGCAGATGGCAGACAAGGTACAATGCTGGCAATATCTACATAGCTGAGAACGTTGCTTAACATGTTAAAAAATAAAGAGTAGAAGAAACTTCCCTCAGGACATAACATTGACCTGTATCTTGTGTAGTTTTTGGAGTTATTCGGGTGGAAAGTGTAACTTTCTAAAGCAGTTTTAACTTAAAGCGAAATGGAAGGCTTGAAAAGAATAACTGGTTCTCAAAGTTGAAAACATACAGGCAGAACCAGAAAATTAAAAAGAAATAGGAAAGAAACCATCTAGGAGGCAAATATCGGGCGAATGTATGACCCAATTTATATCTGCTCTTCATTGAACCTCACAAGCCCTCTCGAACGACTATCATAACAAGTACAACGCAGATTAATTCTCACAAGGGAAAGTCGGCATCGCATCCCCCTCAGATTTAGTGGTAAGATGACCCAACGGATAGCCCTTCGAAAACTGAACACTGACCAGCCATGAAAACAGGAAGAAGGGGTACTGAACTGTGAAAAAAAGAATCAAAATGCAGGCAGTGAAAGGTCCAAGCTCACGATGTGCAACGTCAACATTAAGCACATTGGAACAATCACAGCGTGTGATCACGGTGTTGCGCTGTAAAAAGCGGGAAATTCCGTGCGCTTACTGACGTGTCTGTTCGCCTTCTGCATTCTTAGCAATTGTCATACCAAACTTTGGTTATAGAACAACGGTAAGATTATTTTACATTGGCAAGTTATTGTGGTGAATTGTGAGAGCAGGAGAGATGTCGCATAGACCTCTCGCGCGAATGAAAACAACAAACAATTGGTTGTGAACTACGTTACATCAAAGCAATTAAAGAGTCAAAACGGAAAGCAAGAATCGTAATAAGTGGTACTTATACAGACGAAACAGGAGGTACGTGCTTCTGAAGGTTCCTTCCTTACACATCGCGGTTGCAAACTGACGTTACACCACGATATATACACAAATTTGAATACAGCGAACAGACACGTCAATGACCGGACGGACAGTTCATAATTTTGTGAAAAAAATATTGGGCACGAGGGAGGTTTGAAAACGCACATCCCGCTTCGAAGTCGAACACCGTGACCATATAACCACACCGCCGCAGCTTTCCACATTTACTCGATGTTGCATATCTTGAGTTTGTGCCGTTCACTGTTCCGAGTTTCCTTCTTTCTTTCTGCAGTTTAGTATGCCTTCTTCTTGTTTTCATGCTTGATCTGTGTACTGTTTTCACTAAATCTTAGAGGGTGCACGGGGGAGTCTGATAAAACTGATATAAAGGAAGCAGGGGAAGAACTATTTTGAAACATAGCTAAACAAGGAAGTGAGAGATGGGATAAATAACTATCAGATCTGGTCAGAAGTGTCGAAGAGCGTGGAAGCCGATAAAAAAATATTAGCAATGGTCCGCACCTGAGTACAAAAGTCGCTGTTAATCAGGTTGCTTACCAACTGCTACTGAAGGGGAAGACAAGACAGCATGTCTCCAGATAAAGGAATGTTAGGAGGAGTACGGCGAAGTTCACACATAAATTTCTGCTCCTGATTTCGACCTTACTCATGTCCGGTCTCATTCAATGTCAATATGTAACTCTCTGTGTGTGCCGGACCTAGCGTACCAACGGTTTTACGGCCATGCCAAGACTGTCTTTCCGGGCTAACGAAAAGCGCCGGCACGAAGATGACGAACGCAAGAGCATATAAGGGTGTGCGAAGACGTCAACGAATAGCACGCTGACCAGAACGTCACCACGACAGGACCGGCCTCGACAAGAACAGGATGTAAACGCAGCTTCTGCCAGCCTCGGCCGCATCAATACTAGACCGGCACTCGCAGAGCACTTATTAGTGATCCAGATCAGTTGCATACATGGACATTGTACACTACTGGCCATTAAAATTGCTACACCAAGAAGAAATGCAGATCATAAACAGGTATTCACTGGACAAATATATTATACTAGAACTGCCATATGATTAAATTTTCACGCAATTTGGGTGCATAGATCCTAAGAAATCAGTACCCAGAGCAACCACCTCTGGCCGTAATGACGGCCTTGATAAGCCTAGGCATTGAGTCAAACAGAGCTTGGATGGCGTGTACAGGTACAGCTACCCATGCAGCTTCAACACGATACCACAGTTCATCAAGAGTAGTGACTGGCGTATTGTGACGAGCCAGTTGCTCGGCCACCATTGACCAGACGTTTTCAAGGGGTGAGAGATCTGGAGAATGTGCTGGCCAGGGCAGCAGTCGAACATTTTCTGTATCCAGAAAGCCCGTACAGGACCTACAACATACGGTCGTGCATTATCCTGCTGAAATGTAGGGTTTCGCAGGGATCGAATGAGGGGAAGAGCCACAGGTCATAACACATCTGAAATGTAACGTCGACTGTTCAAAGTGCCGGCATTGCGAACAACAGGTGACCGAGACGTGTAACCAATGGCATCCCATACCATCACACCGGGTGATACGCCAGTATGGCGATGACGAATACACACTTCCAACGTGCGTTCACCGCGATGTCGCCAAACACGGATGCGACCATCATGATGCTGTAAACAGAACCTGGATTTCTACGAAAAAATGACGTTTTGCCCTTCGTGCACCCAGGTTCGTCGTTGAGTACACCATCGCAGGCGCTCCTGTCTGTGATGCAGCGTCAAGGGTAACCGCAGCCATGGTCTCGTCCTCGAACTGTTCGTGCAGATGGTTGTTGTCTTACAAACGTCCCTATCTGTTGACTCAGGGATCGAGACGTGGCTGCACGATCCGTTACAGCCATGCGGATTAGATGCCTGTCATCTCGACTGTTAGTGATACGAGGCCTTTTGGATCCAGCACGGCGTTCTGTATTACCTTCCTGAACCCACCGATTCCATATTCTGCTAACAGTCATTGGCTCTCGACCAACGCGAGCAGCAATGTCGCGATACGATAAACCGGAATCGCGATAGGCTACAATCCGACCTTTATCAAAGTCGGAAACGTGACGGTACGCATTTCTTCTCCTTACACGAGGCATCACAACAACGTTTCACCAGGAAACGCCGGTCAACTGCAGTTTGTGTATGAGAAATCGGTTGGAAACTTTCCTCATGTCAGCACGTTGTAGGTGTCGCCACCGGCGCCAACCTTGTGTGAACGATCTGAAAAGCTAATCATTTGCATATCACAGCATCTTCAGCGTGCCGGTTAAATTTCGCTTCTGCAGCACGTCATCTTCGTGGAGTAGCAATTTTAATGGCCAGTAGTGTATATGCCTAAGGACTGACAGTTTGCATGTCGCCCATCGCTTGCGACACGTTTTTGTAAATACAAAGCTAGTATTGTCAACTTTCTTATTGTAATCCGTGCCTGGATCTCCGATTCTTTCCCAACACAGCTATAACAAGATACAATACCCGTTGTTGCTAGATCTACTCTCGTCGTGTGTTTGAACTGCGTCCTTTGACACTGAAACACTTTTTGTCCTTTTCCCACACATTATAACCTAGAAACTCGTTTAGTCGTCTCCATACAGACCCCACACCCTTGTAGCCGCTTCCAGTGTGTAGTGGACCCATGACCCATTAAGCAGGAACCGATACGGCGCTAGTCTATGTATCAGGAACCTCGTCGTCGTCTGATACTCAGTCCTGAGATTTTATTTTTTCCTGTATTTCAATTATTGATTCGCAGTTCAGGTATGGAGATGCCTGTAATGACTTAGCAGAGCAATCTTTGCGCGAAATATACAGCCACATAAACGGAAGACTCAAAGAAACTGATACATCTGCCTAATATCGTGTAGGGCCCCCGCGAGCATGCCTAAGTCCCGCAACACGAAGTGGCATGGACTCGGTAAATGTCTGAACTAATGCTGAAGGGAGCTGACATAATGAATCCCACAGGGCTGTATATAAATCCGTAAGAGTACGAGGGGGTGGAGATCTCGTCTGAACAGCACGCTGTAAGGCATCCCAGATATGCTCCATAATGTTCATGTCTGGACAGTCTGATGGCCAAACAAAGTGTTTAAATTCAAAAAAGTGTTACTGGTGCCACCTTGTAGCAATTCTTGACGTGTAGGGTGTCACATTTTCCTGCTGGAGCTCTCCTGCCATTGTAGCAGCAATAACCGATAACAACTGCTCCCGACGCTTGTTGTCTTATATAGGCGTTGCAGAATGCAGCGCCGTATTCTGCATGTTTATATATCTCTGTATTTTAATACGCATGCCTACACCAGTTTCTTTGGCAATCCAGTGTAGATTACACATAACAGGAGGTGCAAGGCGTAACTGAGCCTGGCGAACGTCGCCTCTCTGAGGTTTCTCGTTTTTGCCTGCCTCCGACTTTCCTGCTCAAAAGATAAGATGGTTGACGACGCACGTCATGGAATCTGCAGCCTACACGGTCGCAAAACCGTCAGAGCTTCTCACTAAGACTCACGGTACCAAAGCGGGCAATCGGTCCTGTTGACAGTGCCACTGAGACGATGAGATTCACTTTCTTCTCACAGACGGCCGCTGTGGCCGAGCGGTTCTAGGCGCTTCAGTCCGGAGCGGCGCCGCTGCTGCAGTCGCAGGTTCGAATTCTGCCTCGGGCATGGATGTGTGTGATGTCCTTAGGTTAAGTGCCATAGTGCTCAGAGGCATCTGAACCATTTGTCTTCTCGCAAGCAAGACTGGCAGCCTTTACGAGTTCGGATAACCGACGGGCGCAGGAGAGAATCTGTTACGACCAAAAGTGGCACACGTCATTAGTACCTAAATGAGCCGCCAACTGAAGCTGGCTGCAGCCTGTGCTCTTCATTGGATCCGGAATCACCGTTCGACATTTGGGATGAATGCCCTCGGTATGTACAGAGAGCGTACAATGGGCTTCCGTAACGTGTAATACATGAGTCACAAAGTCACGAATCCTTAAGGCGTGTGGGCAGGCATGTTAGAAGGCTTCGCTTCCACGTGCTACATCAAGGCGGTAAAGTCACTGTGTTGAAGCAAAATAGTTACACAGAGAAAAAAAATTGTGATCGCTGTAAAAAACTAAAACTAGCACGGCTGAGAACCTCGAAAAAAGTTTCTACAGTCTTGCACATAAGTGTGCTGCATTTTCGGGAAATCTGCCTGAGGGCGTTGTAGATCGGAAACACGTCGTGCTTGCAAGCCAGCTCCACTGCTGGGCCGGCCTCGGCCTCGGCTTTGGCCCGTGTAAACATCGTAGGAGCTTAACTGTTCCAACGTGTCCGTGGTCGTATGTGTCTGTAAAACGCCTTTGTAAAGTTCAAAAAAGTTATGCGTTTGAAAATCGTTTTCATCATTGGGTGTTTTGTCTGAGTCCTTCAAGTCATCAGCGAAAATTACTCTTTCTGGCTGTATTATTACTTCCATGTGCTCTTTTATATTTTCTGTCTGATGCTTTGCACAGTACATGTTTCTAACTAAAACACTTTTATTATTTGTGCCTACGAATTCATTGAAAATATGTCAAAATGTCATTCAAGGATTTCTTTAGTGGCATTATTTTATTCCATTTAATTTTCTGTCCACTCACGATTAACTACAATACCAATCTGAAATGATTGTCCTAATATTTATTTCACGGTATTGAATTACAGAATCTATAAAAAAACCTAGAGCGGACATGGTCCATTCGGTTAAGTGTATATCATACAGAATTATTGCAGCCACATTGTATGATTTCATGTCCTTTACAAGCGTCTCGTAGCGAAGGTCTAAGGATTTAATATGTGCCTACCGCTTGATAAGAATTTCATGTCCTGTGCCACGATTCAGTACGATGTGCGCCATATTGTTAATCACCCATAGAGAGGCCTCAAATTAGTTCTTTCAATTCCAGTCAGTCGTTGGAACAACACTAATCCATAATCATTGATGTTCACAATAAAACTGTATTTTATCCCTACTGCTAATGGTAAAATATATCAAGCTACGCAGTACGTCATCTGTTTTTGAGTTTGCACAGTGGTCACTCTCTACGCAGAAACCCAACCTGTCTCAAGTGCACTTACCTCGTGTCTTACCTCCGATGCTTCTCGACAACCATAAGATTAAGAGAATCCGATTTCTGGCCAAAAATACAAAAATAACCTGAACGATGGGCTAGAAATGAAGCAGGGAGGGAATCGAAAAAGAGTATACCAGAAGTCGGATATTTATCTATGAAGTGCTTATATTTAAGAATTCGCTCAGTACGTTGCATTTGCGACCACATGCTGACACGCAGACAAATTATTCAAAGAAGATACATCGTCAAGCTATAAATGAAATCACACAATGGTATATTACTACTATAGCGCAGTTGTAGCAATAAGCTAGCTCTAGTAATCCCGTATTACCTCGTATGAAGGACGAAGAGGGGTTGTGAAATGTCCGCAGCTTGTGGTCGTGCGGTAGCGTTCTCGCTTCAAGCGCCCAGGTTCGATTCCCGGCGGGGTCCGGAATTTTCTCTGCCTCGTGATGACTGGGTGTTGTGTGATGTCCTTAGGTTAGTTAGGGTTAAGTAGTTCTAAGTTCTATGGCACTGCTGACCATAGATGTTAAGTCCCATAGTGCTCAGAGCGATTTGAACCATTTTTGTTGTTGTGAAATGATGGCTGGCACTCCATCGTTTATTGTTCCCTAAATATCCAGTTTGGGATGCCTCCACAAAGTTCTTTCTCACACTGCTCTATGAGCTTCCACATCTTGATGCAAAGATACATGTGGAGTCTTTGGTCCGAGTGGCGATATCGAAAAGTCCGCTTTATTTTACTGAGTTAAATTATCATATGGCCAGACTCAGGTACATGAGGCTATGCCGTTACGTACGCCCTAATACTTTTGGTTAATTGACCTAATGCAGACATCTGTAAGCTCTAAAAGATGTGGTTGGTTTATGGGGAGGCAGTTATTCCAGGCAAAAGATGTATATGGAAATTTTGTTGGGATAAAGTCAACTTGGTACACATATTGCCTCTTGGTGACGCTCTTGAAGTGTGGTCGATAATGTGAAACGACTGCATCGAGCATGCACTTGTCAGGAGGCATTGCCTCTTCTGGCCTTTGATTGGTTAGTTTAGAGAACAGCTACTTCAGAATTGTGTGTCGTTGTTTTAAATGTTTGCGAATATGACATACACTCATTTGACAAGGACAGTTCTTACGATACGTAAAAATAATGAAGGCATTCCTGAAAAATTATTTTAACAGGTATTTCGAGCAGCCTGTGTGTGGCAATCCTTATTAAGGCCAAGGTGAATGCTGTCCGCTGACCCAGGACCATGCGATATCTTCTGTCTAACGAATACTACTATAGTAACCACAAGATCAGTGGAAAGAAGATTCACGTCGTGTGCCTGCGATATACATTCCCATCTGCAACACCCACGAGAAGGCTGTTTCAGCCAGGCCATGTCATCATGTGTGAGATGACAGTCACATATCACCCACCGATATTTGATTATTTTCCTTCTCGTTTACTGGTTACTTTTGAGCAGAGTACGAGGCCTGCTAATTTAGGCGGAAGACTTCAGATTGTTAAGAAATGATCATGCCATAGTGTTCTCCCCGTGTTCTATCTTTACCACATGAGTTCAATCACAGAGGCTATAGAGAAGGGGTTTCCAGGGCACTGCAGTTGGCAGAGGAAGTTGCGGTAAGGCCCTGCTGTCTGCGTTTATGCCACTGCATCTCCCTGTAAGCAGATCTAAGAACCGGTGGCCATGACGCTGCTCAGCCATCGTGAGAAACTTTGTTGCCTTTCCCTCCAGCTATTGTTAGGCAGTCAAATGAGCTTCGCCCGCAACTGTGCTTAGACAATGAGTGGAACACGACTAACAGCTGATACCCACCTCTTCCATGTTAAGAAGCATTCCGTAAGCCTAGAACAAACAAATTATTCAGGGTTCCCTATATTCACGTAAATAAAGCCCAGTTCTTGCTGGTCACTGCGGCAATGGCTGGGTGAGTTCCCCTCTATGTAGAGTTTTTCAAAACGTGAGGTGTTAGGTTTAGAGGAGGATAATTTTGAGCACTTACCATCCTGCCAAGGAGGGAGCAGGGCTTCTGGTCCTGGCATCGAACAGGACACACATTTGCCGAGTTTCGCTAAAGTCCCACATTTCGACTTAGGGATATATACTTCTTGAGCACCACACAATTAGAGGCAACTGCAACGCAAATTGTTTCCCCTGATGAAATGCATGGTTTCGAGGGTATGGGCTCGTTTACCCCTTCCGCGGGCGCATTTTTTGTAGCAACTCATTGAAGAACATTTTTTGCCGTTCTGTTACAATTGTGATGAACTGACTACATTTATTTTTTGATAATTTTATCTTTATGATTTGGGACCAAAAACTATGGTGGTACATATATCTATGGAAGTAAATGATTTTTACTCTTTGCTTTTGTGACCTGTTGTGTGTTGCCATTACACATAAAAAATAATGAATATTCTTTTCTGCTTTTATTTTATGTTTTCTTTTACTTTATTTAAAAAATCTGTCTTATGGATTACTTACCGCAATGTGAAAATGATCCTAGAAACTTTACCACGCAATAAAGGTATGCACTGATAAAGGTCATAATCATGCATATTGCAGAAGCAAAGCAATGTGTTCTAACAACTGTAGTGATCCGACGACAAACAGAAACTGATTGTTGTAGCAATTTGCATACACCTGGTGCAGTGTACTACCACAAGATGTCAGGTATAGACAAAGCCTTGGGATACCGATATGTTTCTGGTAAGTATGCTTCCCAAGAACCCCCAATGACAGATTAATTTTGTAATAAGCATATTTCCCAAGCCCCTTTGAAAAACCTTTTTTGTGGTAACCACACTTCCGAAGAACCATTAAAACACCATTTTCTGGTGGGGTATATATTCCCCACAGTGCTGAAGGCTACATTACGCAACAAACAGAAGCTACAGCTGGTGCAGCGGACTATCACTAGATGCCAGGAGCGTACAGAATTGGGATTTCCCCTTGAACATTGTAAAGAAATACAGTGGTAGGAAGTATATCCCCCACAGCCCGTGAAAGGGTTACTTTACCTTTGCGAACTGCACACATTAGGAAAGCTTGTAGGATTTCCCAAGCCGTCTTCCCCTTAGTTGAGGTACCCCCCCCCCCCCCATAGTGTTAGCAGGGAAATCATGAATTAATTAATCTATTAGAGAGCTTTGTGTGTCAATAGTTTACGTGGCATTGAGCTCGTGTTGGAGGCTTCTTGTTCATTTCGTTGGAAACATATTATCTGCTATTTTAAAGCGGCATGGGTCGAGATCTTAAATAAATGACCCGCTAAGCACAGATTTTATTTGAATCTGTGAAGAGTAGTGCTACAACTGATCCTGGTTATGTAAACAACTGTATCACATTATGAAAACAACTGTATCCCCTGCACTTCTAATCTGTTTGTCTCAATATTACAATATTCCCCTGCAAAGTCTGTCCTGACTCTTTTTGTTCAAACACGAGATATGAGAGTACTCGTATTTTTAACAGTGGTTACGACTTTATGAGCATTGACCTCATCTCGTCACACATGTTATAAAGGCAGATAAGAGAGACAAAATACTATAGCCGGCCCGCGTTCAGTTCATTTGTTTCCAGCAGTAACTAAGTAGACACGACGTGCATTTGTCATTATCCTCGTAACCTAGAGAAGATAGGTGGCATTCAAAACAGCTTCATGTCGTCTCGGAATGGATAAATACAGGTAATATGTGATTTTCAAGGGAATCTCATACCATTCTTCCTGTAAATTAGCAGCAAGTTCAAGTGATGATAATGTAGATGGATATCGATCACGTAGCCTCCCCCCAAAGTGGACCACAAATGCTCATAAATATTGAGAACTGATAATAGTGCACGCCAGAGTAGATAAAACAGTTCCTCCTCATCCTAGATGATGGGAGCTGCGTCAAAAATGGCGCTGTCGTCTTGAAACGCAGCGTCGCCATTGGGAAACTGACATTGTAGGATGGGATTGACCTGATAGGCAAAAATGGTCACCTAAGCATTGACAATAACATGACCTTGCAGATTATCCATGTGGCTTTCGAAATACTGTAATTTGGATGTCCAAATAATCAACGAGCCCCCGTCATGTTCCACTCTTGGGACGTAAACTCGGTCAGAAGTTGAAAATGTGTGCAAGGCAAAGTGACTGTTCCATTGCTCCAAAGTCCAGGCTTTATGGCTTCAGCTTTATGCTTTAATGTTACGTCCCTCTGCATCACTGGCAAGTTGTTTTGTAATTCCGGCTCGCCCTGCAGTTCCCAGTTCGTGGAGCTCCCTTCGTGTTGTTTGGTGCTGCCACGGTTCGTGAGTACATTCAGTTATCCAGTGAGTTTTACATGTATTGTCCTCGTATGTCTTGTCCCATTCCTCTTCAATGACAATATGTCGCGATCACTCAACACTCATTTACGTCCGCGTAGTGACTTAGCGGATGATGTTATTCCGCTTTCCCAGTATACGGTATGAGTCTTTGTTGCTGTGTCTCTTGGAACAAAAAACACGTCGACAACCCTGGTTAGCATTCACCATACGAACTACAACTATCAGTCCACTTACGAATTAGTTCAGGTGCAATACACCACATAGAGCTACATAGAACATTATTCTGACCATGACTGACAGTTTCACACATATTGAGGACACTATGTAGGTGCCTTTCGTCGCCAAATAGAACAGCGCATCCTGCAGACTTGGCTGGTAACTTCCAAACGGTTTGCGTTAGGGTGTTCAAACTGCCTTGCTGGTTGCGGGGCATGATGTGAATTGGTACGAGCGTCATTCAATAATTAAAGAGACAAATTGGTCTGGAGAAAAAAGCGTTTATTTTTACAAAACAGTACTTTTTATACTTTTCAACATAATCCCTTTCAACATTTATGCATTTGTTCCAACGGGCTACAAGCATTTTTATTCCGGCTGCAAAGAACTCTTTATCTTAATGTTTCAACCAATTTCCCACAAACTTTTTCATTTCCTCGTTATCCTGGAACCTCTTCCCACGCAATGCCTCCTTCAGTGCACCAAACAAATGGAAATCACTATGTGCTAAATCAGCACTCGAAGGGGGATGAAGTAGTACTTACCAGCTCATTCTGTCGATGGTTTCACTGATTAGTTGACCAATATAAGGACGTGCGTCCGGACATGCTGGAGAATCGCACATCTCGTCTGAAACCCACGACGTCTCTCTCTCATGGCTGATTTAACCTTCTTCAAAAACAAATCCTAGTAGTATTCGCTGTTCATTGTACGCTGCTCTTCGAGATTATCCCAAAAAAACTAGACGTTCTGCATCCCAAAACACCGTCAACATGACTTTTCCTGCTGATGCTTGTTTATTGAATTTTTTTCTTGACAGGTGAGTTGGTGTGCTTCCACTCCATACTTTGTCTTTTTGATTCTGGCTCATAATAGTGAACCCAAGTTTCATCACAAGTTAAAATTTGTTGAGGAAGTGCCCACCTTTTCTTCCATAACGTTCCTTTAGCTCTGTGCACACTCTCACACTTGTTTCCTTGTGTAGCCGCGTCAACTCCTTTGGGACCCATCTTGCACATGTTTGTGGTACTTTAACTTGTTGCAGATGTTATGAACTGTACCAGTACTAACTTGAACCTTATCAACAATCATTTTCATAGTCACACGGCGGTCGGAACGAGTAATGTCATCAATTCGACTTTCAAGTGAAGGAGCTGAAATTGCAACTGGTCGGCCAGGACGGGGTTCGTCGGCCACTGAGTCGCGACCATTTCTGAACTGCTCAACCCACTTGTAAAAATTTGCACTAATCTTACATTTTTACCATAAAGTTTAGACGTACAACAGTATATATTCACTGGTTTCTCGCCTTCACCAAGTAAAAACCGAATAACAGGACGTTGTTCCAATAATGTGGACGTTTCAAGCGGACTCGCCATTTTGAAATGTATTTTTGAGGTTATAAACAAAACAATGTTGATACTTCAGTTGATCAGGGCTCATTCCAGTGCAGCCAACTTAAAGCCACAAAAGTTCAAAACTGGCTGTGCTAACATGTTTTTCCCGAGACCAATTTGTCTCTTTAATTACTGAATGACCCTCGTATCAGCATGGTTTGGTTTAGCGACGAACTCCTTTCATTTGGATGGGTTCGTCAAATTGGCGCATTTTTGTTACTGAGAATCCGCATTTCGCGATCGAGAGGTCTCTTCACCTTCAACAGGTGACTGGGTGGTATGCGATCTCCGGTCAAAGAATAAACAGTACGATATTACTTGATAGCACGGTGACTACCGAACAGTAGGTGAAGGTTTTGGAAGATGATTTCAACCCCGTTATCCAAAGAGACCCTGATTTCGATAAGACATTGTTCATGCAAGACGGAGCTCGACCCCATCGAAACAGGAGGATGTTTGATGTACTGGAGGAGCACTCTAGGGACCACATTCGCTCTGGCGTACCCGTAGGCCATTGGCATGTGCCTTGATTGTACGCAATATTCTCCGGATGTGAACACATGCGATTCTTTTTTGTGTTACTATATTAAAGACAAGGTGTATAGCAATAACCCCAAAACCATTGCTGAGCTGAAAGCAGTCATTCGGGAGGTCACCGAAGTTCTGACATTTCAGCAGGTCACGCAGAATTTCGCTATTCGTCTGCGTCGCGTAATCGCCAATGATGGCAGGCGTATCGATCATGTCATAACCTAAATTCGAATAGTGGCCGACCGGTTCTAGGCGCTTCAGTCTGGAACCGCACGACCACAAGTTCGAATCCTGCCTCGGGCATGGATGCGTGTGAAGTTAGGTTTAAGTAGCTCTAAGTTCTAGGGGACTGATGACCTCAGATCTCAAGTCCCGTAGTGCTCAGAGCCATTTCAATCATTTTTGAAATTCGAATATCTGTAGTGAAGTTTACATGTTGAACAAGGTGTGTAGACGCGGTAGTTTGTAACAAATTTATGTTTTTTTTCGTATTGTTCAACAATTGTCTCCGTGTATGTTCCAGCATGCGTTTTCCGTATGCTTCCATATTTTTGTTCAGTCATTTACAAAATACTTGTACCTCCTCTTTCTTAGTTCCTTTTAGCATCAACGTTTCTCTTCTGCACAGTTGTGTGCTTTGGACGTTTATTTCAGTGACTTCTTTATGATTTTCACTTTAGTCCCATGTCTCCAACAAATGACTCTACTGATTAAAAAACAATAATTTTTTTTCACAACGTTTCTCAAACAAGCGCCTGTTCTTACTTATACAAAAAACAATAAGATTTCAAGTAGTACTTTGTCTGGGTAATAGCATCTTCAACGATTCTGCGGTGAGAAATGTTCCCTCTTCTCGGTATTTCCCGAGAGACTACGCAGCTTCTACCGCCTGGAGGAGGTCTGCGTCTTCGTGTGGAATCCTGCAGGATGATACACTAATCTGCAGGGCTCACTCGCTCAAACGATTCCCGCCATCTAACTTCTGCCTCGGATGTCAATCTCCCTGTCCTGGGGATATATGCCTCGTAGAAACTCTATATGCTGACAGAAACGTGAAAGTGGTGTATGCAGACGCGAATTCAGATCGAAATGAAAACGATTCACAGTACTGAGTTCAGTCAGAAAACATCAAAGAGGTGCTAATCTCGGGGAGCGATCTGTATGAATGGTACAGGAATACATACCGAAGTATGAATTACTCAGGACAGCTGAAGTACACAACTATAAAGGACTATCGATTTTGCCGTTGTAGTGTTTATGATCTCGAAGCCAGGTTTTCTACTGTTCACTACCTTTTCTTCGATGGTGTTAAATTTTGCTTGTCATTGACCTATTGTTTCATGACCATACCACCATCCGTAATTCACCCTCACCAATGAAACTATCTATCGGTACTGCATTTACAGAGGAAATGTACATGTGCAAAATAAGTAGCTTTTTCTTTTTCATAAGTCTTCTGACTGGTTTGGTGCGGCCCGCCACGACATCTTCTCCTGCGACAACCTCTTCATCTCAGAGTATCACTTGCATTCTACGTCCTCAATTATTTTCCCCACAGTCCATGTTTCACTACCATACAACGCTGTGCTCCAAACGTACATTCTCAGAAATTTCTTCCTCGAATCAAGGCCTATGTTTGATACCAGTAGAATTCTCTTGGTCAGCAATGCCCTGTTTGCCAGCACTAGTCTTCTTTTGATGTCCTTCCTGCTCCGTCCGTCATTGGTTACTTTACTGCCTAGGTAGTAGAATTCCTTAACTTCGTCTACTCCGTGGCCAACAATCCTGATATTAAGTTTCTCGCTGTTCACATTACTTTCGTCTTTCTTCGGTTTACTTTCAATCTATATTCGCCGCGTGTGGTAGCCGCGCGATTTAAATCCTCTTGCCACGTTTCGCGTGGCTTCCTCCGTCGGAGGTTCGAGTCCTCCCTCGGGCATATGTGTGTGTGTGTGTGTGTGTGTGTGTGTGTGTGTGTGTGTGTGTGTGTTGCCCTTCGCGTAAGTTTAAGTTAGATTAAGTAGTGCGTAGCTATAGAGACCGATGACCTCAGCAGTTTGGTCCCATAGAAGCTTATCACAGATTTCCAAAAATCCATATTTTGTACTCATTAAACTGTTCATTACATTCAAGGGATCAGCTGATTCTTCTTCATTTTCACTCAGAACAACAATATCATCAGCGAATCATATCACTGAAATCCTTTCACCTTGAATTTTAATTCCACTCCTGAATCTTTCTTTTATTTCCATCATTACTTTTTCGATGTATAGACTGAACAATAGGGACGTAAGGCTACATATCTGTCTTACACCCTTTTTAATTCGAGCACTTATTATTCCCTCTTGGCTCTTATACGCATTGTTTATAACCAGGCTCTCCCTACAGCTTACCCCTACTTTCTCAGCATTTCAAACATCTTACATCATTTTACATTGTCGAACGCTTTTACCAGGTCGACAAATCCTATGAACGGGTCTTGATTTTTCTTTAGTCTTGCTTCCGGCATCAACCGCAACGACGCAATTGCCTTTCTGGCGTCCTTACCTTTCCTAAAGACTAACTAATCGTAACCTAACAGATCCCCAATTTTCCTTTCCAATTTTCTGTACATTATTCTTGAAAGTAACTTTTATGAATGGGCTATTAAGCTGATTGTGCGATAATTTCGTAAATTTCAAGTAAAATTCGCTACATGTATCAACTGCAGTGTGCATATTCGTTTCGTTTTTCTGTCCTTTGAGGAAATTAGAATTACTGAAACAAACAATGACGTTCTTCGTTGCACCATTCTCCACTGTGACGTTAACACCTCGGAGTCACAGCATTATCATCTATTCCTTACTGCAGTTCTTCTCCAACTCATTCATGGCCCAAAATGTAATTCTAGAAATGCTTACAGAAGAAATAGAGATTTTGATTTCCCCGTAGGATTTAATTTCCCAGAGCCTCATTATATGAACACTCTCCACTCCTTGAGAAATTTCTACCACAGTCCATGAGCTCTGATATCTATTGCGACCAACATACTGGTAACCTAGTAGAGGTCTCTGTACACCATAGCACTGAATTGTCTTACTGTTCGACCTGTCGTAACTTTCGTTTCGAGACATGGTTTCTAACGTGGTTTCTAACGTCTTCTCACCAAACACAGACAGCCAGACATAAACGAAACGGAATCGATGTACGAAGGTCGTAATTTTATTAGTGACAACTATTTATTAAAGTGTACATGTTTCAAGGTTTTACTGTCCTTCGAAGCAGCAACCGTCATCGTGTACAATCTATTGCCAGCCATAGGGTTGTAGAAGGAAACCCTTAGCAACGCCACCTTGTGTTCGTAGTTCGAGTAGAGCGTTCTATTTCCAGTCGAATCGCTGTAACAGTTCTGAAGTGAATAGCAGGAATGCTTCCTTCAATATAGGAATCAACTTTAAGTCACGCGGACTTACTTTCGAGGAGTGTGTTGGGTGGAACAGCACTTCCCAGCCCCATCGATAGAAGAAATCAGCCACAACTTGCGCCATATGCTCCCGAGTAATGACCTGCAAGATGGTGGAAGGGTCCTGCAGAAAGAGTCGTCGCTGCCTTCTCTAACCTTGTAGCATGCTGTGTTTCAAAACTGAACAACTCAAAGACAGGAAAGTAGCGACAGTTTCTGCAGGACCCGGATTCGTAAACTGAATGAAACACCTCACGGCATTCGGTTTCGAACTGTTACAGAGGATCGTCGGCAAGTAGATGGCCCATCGAAATAACAACACAAATGGCACTAATAAATGTATCCTACGACTTCCGTATCGTTGGCATCTGGTTATACACAATGAAGGTGACATCGTAGGCCATTAAAACTTTGAATCATGTATCTATTACGTATAAATTTCAAATAAATAGCGGCCATAAATAGCGGCCACTATGAAAGCTGCAACATTCGTAGGTGATATTAAACCGATCATGATTAAAGGTAGTATTAAAATTCGATTGACACCATTTTCTTGGTATACCAATGAGCTATCTTGATCACAGGGCATTTTCTTCTATAAAGTTTTCTTTTCTCGTAAAGTATTCTTCTCCGTCTCATTCGCTTCATCGTTTCAATTTGTAGGTATGCAGTAGCTCTCTGCGGCCAGGTGTACTAGAAAACGCACTTTGTTTATCCGGTTGGTTAGCCTCTTGGTTTCCGCGTGCGCCGCTGTTACCTTCGATAGACTTTAATACGATATTTTTGTGCTTATTTTGCGGAACACGTAATCGAATAATTTCATAGAAGACTTGAACCAGTCAGTGAAGACCAAAATAGGTCTACAGTGGTACTACAGTGGTAGGGAGAGTGCATGGAAGGCAAAGTAATAAACTTCAGATATGTGGTGTGAGCTTGCGGGTTTTTCACGCTAACTTTCTATGTTTTTGTTTAATATCTGGAAAATCGCGACATTGCTGAAAATTTTTCCCAATACAACATTTAACTACATTAAGTTTCGTACCAAAAATTTCACATTCATTTTTTCCTTGTTACAAGGGATGGAGAAACCGTAGATTATTAAAATAGTAGATTATTAAAAACAGTGTTGTAATTGTACGAAGCATATGTATATTATTAATTGAACTATTTAAGAGCAAATATTTAATTTTTGTATAACCTCTAAGTGCAATAGAACAATATCACGGGATAGATTGAGTTCCACCGATGTAACGTACTGGAGGGAGTGGGAGAGGGCTCACCGGATTGTAGTCATGCGTTTCTCTCGTTCATAAGACAGTACACTTAAAAGTGAATGAGTAATTCCCCACTCTCTTCATCCCACCACATCACAAGACGCCACTACAATGTATTTCATTTCACAAAGCTATACTGACTCTTTCGCAGTTGGCATTAATAATCACTGACGACGTAGTGTCCAGACACTCCCAGGTGATAAGGTTGGGTGTGGTGGTGGGCAGGGAGGGGGGGGGGGGGGAGGGTGAAGGTGTATGTCTGTTTTTCACGAAGTGTGAAAATTCTTCACTGAATAAATTAATACACATACCAGTTGCAAAGCGGAATTATAATATTCATGCAAGAAAAGCCTATGGACAGATTCTTACTTAAATCTCTGCACACTGTTCTGCACCGCTACAGGGGAAATTGAATATTATTTATTCTGTATGGCAGCTGTACGGTTCTTCCGAAAAATGTGATTCCCATGAAATGAGCACTGTTCGCTTTTCGCTTTACAGATAGATTATATCTTTCCAGCATTTCATGTTCTTCTCTCTTATGTTGGTAGAAGAAGTAACTTTACTGAGATTGTCTTTATGGAGTCGAGTTATTTCCAGTTTACTGAGTGAGTACTTACTTGCAGTTATTAAGTGAGCTTTTGCGTAAAATACGTCCCTGTAAATCATGGCTGACAAGTGTTTAATTTGTAAGTGTGATATTGTCAGTGATCTATGTAGTGTTGGGAGGTAACGCACTGGAAAGGCAAATGTGGCATATTGCTCTTGTCTGTCGTTGCCAGCTTATTGTAAAACTGTGAAATCGTGTAGTAGTCACTTGGTGGTGAATTAATGTATGACGAGCAAGTTACTGTACTTTTCTCGCCGTTAATTATATTACTGGTAGACTACATAACTCTCTTGAATTTAGAAGTTGTTATCATTGAGTGGAGCCACTTGTCGCTCCTCCACAATTTTTCTTCCACGTTGGGTGTGAATATGTATCATGGAATAAGACTGATCATGTTCAAATCTAGAACTGTTATCTGCTGTAAGGAGTTGCTTCATTTATGGTAAAATATCTGAAGTTCTGTAACAGCTACGTGACCTCCTTCTGTTAAAAGGAAGCCAATTTAAGGATATGGGCCTCTTGAGATGCTGAGAGAGGCGAAGCTGGGGCTATGCGTTTGACATATTTTATGCTGCAAAAAGTGTTCCAGCCATTCATAGTGGAGACAATGGTACCAAATTTTTCAGCATGTTACCCTTGGGAAAGGCTGATGAGTCTAGTACACAGCTGAGAGCTCCAGTTGTGGAGCTGTTTTTACGTAATATCTCACTTAACTACAATTAAGTACTTAATTAATAAACTGAAATCAACTTCACTATATAAACACAAGCCCAGTGAAGTTATTTTAGCCTATCCTCATAAGAGAACCGTAAGGAAGTGCCAGAGAGGTATACACTGACGTGACAAAAGTCATGCAATACCTCCTGTTTTCGTGTCAGACCTTCTTTTGCCCGGCGTAGTGCAGCAGATCGACGTGGCATGGACACAACAAGTCCTTGGAAGCCCCTTGCAGAAATATTGAGCCATGCTGCCTCTATAGTTGTGAAAGTGTTGCCGGTGCAGGCGCGAGCTGCCGTCTCCATTATATCCCATAAATTTTTGATGGCATTCACGTCGGGAGACGTGGGTGGCCAAATCATTGCTCCAATTGTCAAGGATGTTCTTTAAACCATTCGCGAAGAATTGTAGCCCTGGGACATGGCGCGTTGTCATCCATAGAAATTCTATCATGGTTTGGGATGATGAAGCCCATCAATGGCTGTAAATGGGCTCCAAGTATCCGAACATAACCGTTTCCAGTCAATTAATGGTACACGCAGCACGACACCGTTATTGAGTCAGCACCAGCTTGCGCAGTGACTTGTTAACGGCTTGGGTCCACGGTTTTGCGCGCCATACTCGAAGACCACCATGATCTGTTACCAAGTGAAATCTAGACTCATCTGACAAGACCACTACTTTCCAGTCTCCTAGGGTGTAAAAGGTATCATTACGATCCAGGAAAGACGTAAAGTGATGTCATGCTGTTAGCAAAGGCACACGTATCGGTCGTCTGCTGCCATGCCCATTGACGCCAAATTTCGCCTCACTGCCCTAACGAGTACGTTCGTCTTACGCCCCACACTGGTTTCTGCTCTTATTTCACGGAGTGGTTGTTGTCTATTACCGATGACAACTATCCGCTGCTCTCGGTTGTTAAATGAGGCCACACGGTCACTGCGTTGTCCGTCGAGAGAGATAATTCCCGAAAGTAAGGTTTCTCGGTACACTGCTGACACTGAGGATCTCGGAATATTGAATTCCCTAACGATTTCCTAAATAAAATGTTCCATTCATTTAGCTCCTACCACCATTCCGCTTTCAAAGTTTGTTAATTCTCGTCGTACGTTCATAATCACATAGGAGACCTCTCAACATGAGTATAAACGACAGCCCTGCCAATGCATTGCCCTTTTAGGCCTTGTATACGCGATACTACCGCCATATGTATATGTGCATATTGCTATCCAGTGGCTTTAGTCACCTGGGTGTAGCAAGTCTGTAAACTGAAAAGTGAGGAGCGCTCGTGGTGGAGGTAGCTGCCTTACGCGGAAGAACGTTACAGTTGCCGTACAGGATACCTAGGAATCGACTACCCGCGATCGGGTTAGAACAGTATGCAGAGATTTAGGTATTTTCTAACATAATGCGTTTCTCGTGTTAGTATTACTAGTAATTCATACTTTTATTCCATGTAGAGTCAAGTCATTTTGTGGAAAATGAACACCTCCGTGCATATCTGCAAAACTGTGTACACCAGTAATTCATAAGGGGGGCTGCGGTAGGCTCGGTATAGCTCTGTGAAACGTTCTGCAGCCGCTTCTGTGCTGTAACAGGTGGAGAGAATGGGAAATCGCCTGCTCGCTCTTGAGTTACCAAACGTATGAAGGAGTAAATAGCATGACCACAGTCTGGCGACCTATCTTCCCTCATTCTTCCACTCTGTTGCATTCCGAGAACACAGTATATCCCTCAATACAGTTCTCCTGGATATAAATGTGTTACACCACTTTACTTAAGAATAAACAATTTTAAACCATTGAAACACGGTTTTTAATAATCAGATATTTTCCATCGATTGCAACACGGAAACTGTTAGTCCTAGGGAAAAAATAGGAACCATTTATGTGGGAAATTTAATACAATTAAATTTTGTACTGTGAAACATTTTTGCTAAAAGCTGTAGTTTTTGAGATATTCTAGAAAATGTCAAAAAAATACTGACCATCACACGCCCCACCACGTCCATATTCAACGCGCTTCCATCAGAGTTTTTAGTATGTCATAACACTCCCCCTGCCACCGTACCAAAATTTGCGACAATACGAATTTTTCCCTTAGTTTTCCTTCGACGACGTGACTAATAAATAATTACGTTGTTAGGCAACATTTCTTTAAAGTCAGTACCGCCATTACACTATTGTTTGTTTGTAGTTTTGCATTTACATTTACACTATCATGATTTCGGCTTCAAAGTGCCATTATCAAGTGTTTTAAGTGTTGTACAGTTTCCAAGATGGCACTGTATAACACTTTAAACACTTGATAATGGCACTTTGAATCCGAAATCATGATAGTGTAAATGTAAATGTAAAACTGCAAATCCGGCCGGAGTGGCCGAGCGGTTCTATGCGCTTCAGTCTGGAACCGCGCGACCGCTACTGTCGCAGGTTCGAATCCTGCCTCGGGCATGGATGTATGTGATGTCCTTAGGTTAGTTAGGTTTAAGTAGTTCTAAGTTCGAGAGGACTGATAACATCAGATGTTAAGTCCCATAGTGCTCAGAGCCATTTTTAAAACTGCAAATAAACAACAGTGTAATGGCGGTACTGACTTTAAAGAAATATATTGTGACTGTGGCCCCGCATTATGAAAAACATTCTTAGGCAAAATCATTTTCCAGGAATACGACTGCAGCCTGGCAGACATGTAAGGTGATACTTCGGCCCACGGTACAGTTTCCTGCGTAACGTTTCCTTCATCCAGCCGTATTTTGACTGCCATTTGGTGCTGCGGGTTGCCTAGCGTTAGGGGCACGGCTGTCCGCGGTGACAGCAGGCGTCCCCATTGAACCGTGGCACAACTGCGCCACCTGGGTCCCAGCTCCCGATGCACTGCTCCTGCCACCCCATCCCCCTCCCCCACACACCCTGCGGACTATGTCCTCACGCTACGCCCGTCGCGTCTTTCCCATTCAACCACTACATAATAGAGATTGGCACCCTGAAATACATAAGTGTTCCGAAACAAATGAAACAGTACAATGTGATGTTTCAAAACGCTGTTTCGAAACAGTGAAACTGGTTGTGTTTTGTAATCGTATAGGCCTACACATTATATTATCTTGAGTGTCTACTGTATAAGTATTGTCATAAAAAACACGAATGAGATGCTAGAGCGCCCATAATATCGGCGGAAGTATGGAACTGTCACTTAGGCGTCTTGGGAGTTTCGTATTTCCTGGAGCAAATGCGCTGCTTTCGCGTTATGTGACTTTCACACTTTCCAATTGGCTTTGTATGTTTGACATAACAGATTTTTCCCAAACTCGTTTCCCTGTATTCAAGTGAGTAGTTTTAATGGGTTTTATGAGTGACAATCAGTATGTGTTCTTGAAAAGGCATATCATGAGACAAATTTTATTCAGATAGTATTCTGGAAAGCGAGACACTGAATTAACATTTATGAGTGTGCCTTTCACACTTTTCTTACGCACAGTTAAATTTTCCGTTATTTGTCACACAGACCAGCATCCAAAGTGACTGACGCACACAGATTAAAAAATTTCCATAACAGACTGGAGCATATAGCACAGTGGTCAAGTATAGCAGTTTCTCATCAAATATTCACAAGTTAGCTGGATACATCTCATAACATGTACACTTGATAGAACTGGAAAACATGCTAAAACATTTCAAGGTAACTGAAATGCAGAGATCGGTATGTCTCCTTGAAGTATAAAATCAAAATTTAAAACAATTCATATAGCGTAATGCCCCTGTGATACCCACATAACGGCACATCTGGCTCTACACCACTTACAATTCCTACTAAAGAAGTTTGTCAGATGTACAGTTATATAGAGTTACATGAAGTACTCACAGCAAGCTGATATATTATCATTTTATTATAAACTTCCCCAGGAAATCAGAGATGAAGTTAAGTTGCTGCTGGAATGCAACTATTATCACAGTATCTGAACGCCAAAAACAAAAGTATCAAAGTACGATCATAATTATTTAAAAAACAAGTATTAAGATGCCTATATTGTGTAGTAACCAAACATAGCTAATTTACAAAAATGAACACACAAACATATACATACGTAAAACACATAATTATTCTCAAACACATAAATAATTTAACACAATGAAAAAAATTAACTAACTGAATGGGTAAACAAATTTGAGAAAAATATTCTTATAAGGTAGTTACATGTAAAATTTAGTGGTCTAAACAAAATACAGTCAATTACAAATTCTGTGTACTTTGTCCAGAGAAGATCAAAATCAACTGAAATTTTACTGTTTCATTTCTGAGTAGATATACTGTACCTATTCTAAATCTTAGTTTGATACTTTTTCGCTTGAAATACGGAATTGTCTGTCTCTTATTAATTTCACCTGCTTTCGAAATATGTGCTCACATGGAACAGGCGTGGCCATAATACAAAGACGTCGTTTCATTATTTCAAACAGCGTAGCAAAGAGCACATGATTTTCTTTCCACCACAGCAATGGTCTTGTGGTCTGTGTATCAGTGGCATCTTCATATATTTATCAAGCTCGACTACACTTGCAGCACGTGGATTGTCTACACTTTGGATCAAGCCTCATACAGCTTGGTCAAAATCTTGACAAATGCTGCCACTGCTAGAGTTGAATGTGCTGGTTTGGCCGGTGGTGGACTGTCTGTAGAACACCGAGTGGATTTCTGTCGTATTGCACAGCACTTATTAATTATGGCATCTTTTGTTTCTTTTAATCAATGCCCAGTTTTTTGAAATCCTTACTCCATGAAGCGAGGATCCAATAATGTTGCTTCACAAGCAATCGCTTTTTCTGCAAATTTTTGAACGAGGCGGGTACAGATTCCGTCCGCAAGTTTAACAACTACTATATTAATCGCTTCACTGCAATAGTCTGAGTTTTTCAGTTTCGGACAAGGACTTTGTAACCCTTCGCTTAATAAGACAACTTTTGACAAGATTACATTTCTTTCGCTGCTAATTTCTGTTGTGACTTGCACAAAAGGAGATAGTATTTCACAGGATTTTTCAATAACCGACCCGTCTCCATTGGACAGCTTAGTTTGTGAAGCCGCACTGATGATGGTGGGGTGCTTTGCAAAGCCTCTTTTATTTTGAAACGACTGTCATACATTTCATACGTGGAATTCCATTTAGTAGTGCACTCTTGTTTCGGTGGTGAAATAGGGGAGCCAGTTTGCTCTGAATATTGTGTAGTTTCTCAAGTGCTTGAGGACTTCTTTTGAAAAATTCCGCTATTAACCTCACTTTTGCCCTAGCGTCTGTAATTGGTTGCATAGTTAAATTCAGTGTATGCGTAAAACAAGGTACATGCCACCATTTTCACCTAATCACTGCCTTCACCATATTAGGTGCATTATTTTTACTGCAAGCTACAGTTTTATTGGTAATATTCCAAGTTGAAGTCACATTTTGTAATGGTTTGCAGCAGTATGCTTGTCATGGAATTTAAAACTAGATAACAAATATGACTTCAGATTGCAGGTTTCATCAGTGAATCGAGCAGTCACTACAATATTCACAGATGTCCATCCATCAGTCGTAATGCAGATGCAGGACGCTGCTTGCACTGCAGACCTTACTCGCACTAGTGTGTTGTCGAACGCTTGGGAGTAAACTATTGGAAAGTGTTTTTATACTGGGAGGTACATAGTTTTCATTTAATACATAAATCACTTTTCTAAACTCTACACTCTGAACTACATTAAATGGAAGATATTCTTTAACAACAAGTCTTATAATCTGTTCGTCTATTTTGGCTAGTTTGGGTGAAGGCACTGGTCTTGATGCAAATCCAGTAATCTTCGTCTGTCTACCACACTATCCAGAACTGAAGAGGTGGAAGTGCAGGGTATTTCTTGCACAGATTGTTCATTTTGACACACAGGCTCTAAAATGGCTAATGCTTGAACAGTTGCTGTGGAAACTGAACTGCCCAGATTCATAAAACCTCGTTTCGAACTAGTTTCTGTTAAACTGAGTGTGGGATGCTTATTTCGCAAGTGTCTGTTTAAGAAGGAAGTTGATTTACTTTTAAATGCCAACACTGTCGAGCACAAGTTACATTTAATTTTCACAGGATTTACGAGGAACGTCCGCAAAGTAACTTCCGTTTGGTTATATAAAACAAACGTGTACAGACACAGAAAAAATACTTATTGCACAAAAATCTACAACTGTTAAAGTACTTTTCTACATTGCTTCCGAAATTTTGTAGGTACTTGTGATAGCGTGGCACAAGTTTTTGTATGCCTTCTGCATACAAGGTTGCCGCCTGTGTATTCACCTATGTGGTAACATGTTCTTTCAGCTCGTCATGATCGTTGAAGTGTTGACCACCAAGGACAGATTTTAGGTGTAAGAGATGAAAATCGCTAGGAGCGAGGTCCGTACTGTACGTAGGATGATCAAACACGTCACACTGAAATTCCCATAAGAGTTGTTTGGTCACATTCGCAGTGTGAGGTCGGGAATTATCGTTTTTCAGTAACAATTTCATGAATTAGTGATCTTGAGATTTGCGGAACTTCCATAGCAAGGGCACTAAGTGTAAACTTACGGTTGTGCTTAATCTTCTCTTCAGTTGTGTGAACCAGTTCATCAGTAACCACAGACAGGCGCCCACTTGGTTCTTCATCATGCACTTGATCACGTCCTCCATTGAACAGTCTGACCCATCCTCTAACCATTGAATCACTTACAGCATTTTGTCCATAAACCTCACAGATTTTCTGACGAATTTCCTTTGGTTTAACTCTCTTTGCATTTGGAAAACGAATCACAGATCTGATTTCACATGTGGCGGCATTTTCAATTACAGCTCACATTATAAGGAAACACTAAAAAGCACACGTCGGCAGCAGCAATCTGAAAATGGCGTACATGTCTTCTCCATGAGTCAGAGTAACTGCCGCGCATGCTCGGAACTGTGATCGTAGAGCTGCCGCGGATAGAAATAGAAACAGAATTTACTTTGTGGAAGAATCTCGTATCGTAACGCCAGAGCTGAAGCCAGAAGAACCAAAACGAACGGAACTGGAGGCGGGATCAAACAGCAGAAACAACGGATATGCTACTGGGGTTCCAACATTCCGTTAATATGGGTAATATACCCGTCCTGCCAGTTTCCATACACAAAAAAAGAATCATTGTGGAGAAAAGACACGTTGACTATAGACTCACAAATAACGCCATGTAATTGGAATAAATAATAAAACCTAAGATACGAAGTTTTTGTCCCCCAAGGTGTTTCGAACCATTGTTATAAATCCACCATGCTTCCCAGCACTTCCTGTTCAACATTACACCATCAATGATGCGTCAATCAGGTTGCTTGTAATTCTACGTACATCCAATTTATATACTGGGCGTTTTTAGACATATGTCTAAAAACGGCCATTGTACGCCTTTTTGTTTCTTCATAATGTCTTAGGTTTTGCGTTTTTTAATATTATTACTGTACGTGAACAGAGGAGCGTTACGATATCAGAGATGTGCAATTAAACTGGGTGTTTTTCACACATTTATTATTTGAAATGCGAATGTTGTACATTATTTTCTTGTTTGTTAGTGCATATAAAGCAGATATTACGCCATTTAAGAACAGGGCAGCCAATTAGAACTGACGCTTTATTTTGGGAAATCTTAAACCTTATGCTGTTTTGTGTGAAAATGATTTCGACACTCTTGAAAGTGTTATATTAAGAGATACGTCAAATGTATTTCAGTATTCGTGCCGTGCCCAAATCTTGTCCGAGACAGATAGGAATGAAATGTCACTGTTTCGATACAATTAGTCCTTCCAAGCAGAAGTGAAGTGAAGCACTGTTATTTTGAGGCCACGATATAGTTTCTGTGTCAGGCTCGAGATCGGAACTGGCCCCGTTATCCGAGACAGAGCTGAATGAAACACCACTGTTTCTAAACAGTGAAACATAACCGTTTCGAAACAGAGAAACAGTTCCACGTATCGATACACTGTATCGAAACATAGAAAACGTGACCTAGTACAGAATCTCTCACACTCTTACCGACTGTCCCATGCACTTGAAGGTTCACGTGAACTTGTGAACAAGGGAGAGCTTTTATACCTAAATGCCGCAGTACAGCAGTCTTTTCGGAAACACTAACTAGGTGTTCCGTACTGTTTTCGAAGACAACCGTGGTCTCCACAGAAGGGCGAGGTTTATGATTGCTTGTATTTCCAAAAACACCTTTTAATACGTTTGATACTGTTGTTGCGATAACCCCAAAACTTTTTGTCCAGATGACAGTAAAAAATGCATCGAGCATATGTTGTTAAGTTTCGAGGGAGACACTGACCAGCATGATTGCCTTTTCTGGATTTCCAACATGGTGAGTTAGTGAAGGTATAGCAATTTGTCTTGTCCAGTTTTATGTAGAGACAGCCAAAGTTGCAAGACTCAGTATTTTTATTTAACTTATGACTAGTTTCGTGTTACGTGAACCCATTTCCAAATCACTAAGATAGACAAATTGTAAGACATTTCCAGGGGCAGATGTGGACTCTGACCACTATCTGTTGGTTATGAACTGTAGATTAATACTGAAGAAACTGCAAAAAGGTGGGAATTTAAGGAGATGGGACCTGGATAAACTGAAAGAACCTGAGGTTGTACAGAGTTTCAGGGGGAGCATAAGGGAACAATTGACAGGAATGGGGGAAAGAAATACAGTAGAAGAAGAATGGATAGCTCTTAGGGATGAAGTAGTGAAGGCAGCAGAGGATCAAGTAGGTAAAAAGACGAGGGCTTGTAGAAATCCTTGGGTAACAGAAGAAATATTGAATTTAATTAATGACAGAAGAAAATATAAAAACGCAGTAAATGAAGCAGGCAAAAGGGATTACAAACGTCTCAACAATAAGATCGACAGGAAGTGCAAAATGGCTAAGCAGGGATGGCTAGAGGACAAATGTAAGGATGTAGAGGCTTATCTCACTAGGGGTAAGATAGATACTGCCTACAGGAAAATTAAAGAGACCTTTGGACAAAAGAGAGTCACTTGTATGAATTTCAAGAGCTCAGATGGAAACCCAGTTCTAAGCAAACAAGGGAAAGCAGAAAGGTGGAAGGAGTATATAGAGGGTCTATACAAGGGCGATTACTTGAGAACAATATTATGGAAATGGAAGAGGATGCAGATGAAGATGAAATGGGAGACACGATACTGCGTGAAGAGTTTGACAAAGCACTGAAAGACCTGAGTCGATACAAGGCCCCGGGAGTAGACAACATTCGATTGGAACTACTGACGGCCTTGTTAGAGCCAGTACTGACAAAACTCTACCATCTGGTGAGCAAGATGTATGAGACAGGTGAAATTCCCTCAGACTTCAAGAAAAATACGATAATTCCAATCACAAAGAAAGCAGGTGTTGACTAATACGTCACAGCTGCAAAAATACTAATGCGAATTCTTTACAGACTAATGGAAAAACTGATAGATGCCGACCTTGGGGATGATCGGTTTGGATTCCGTAGAAATATTGGAACACGTGAGGCAATACTGACCCTACGACGTATTTTAGAAGCTACATAAAGGAAAGGCAAACCTACGTTTCTAGCATTTGTAGACTTAGAGAAAGCTTTTGACAATACTGGAATACTCTCTTTCAAATTCTGAAGGTGGCAGGGGTAAAATACAGGGAGCGAAAGGCTATTTACAATTTGTACAGAAATCAAATGGCAGTTATAAGAGTCGAGGGACATGAAGGGGAAGCAGTGGTTGGTAAGGGAGTGAGACAGGGTTGTAGCCTCTCCCCCATGTTATTCAATCTGTATATTGAGCAAGCAGTGACGGAAACTAAAGAAAAATTCGGAGTAGGTATTAAAATCCATGGAGAAGAAATAAAAACTTTGAGGTTCGCCGACGACATTTTAATTCTGTCAGAGACAGCAAAGGATTTGGAAGAGAAGTTGAACGGAATGGACAGTGTCTTGAAAGGAGGGTATAAGATGAACATCAACAAAAGCAAAACGATGATAATGGAATGTAGTCGAATTAAGTCGGGTGATGCTGAGGGAATTAGATTAGGAAATGAGACACTTAAAGTAGTAAAGAAGTTTTGCTATTTGGGGAGCAAAATAACTGATGATGGTCGAAGTAGAGAGGATATCAAATGTAGACTGGCAATGGCAAGAAACGCGTTTCTGAAGAAGAGAAACTTGTCAACATCGAGTATAGATTTAAGTGTCAGGAAGTCGTTTCTGAAAGTATTTGTGTGGGGTGTAGCCATGTATGGAAGTGAAACATGGACGATAACTGGTTTGGACAAGAAGAGAATATAAGCTTTCGAAATGTGGTGCTACAGAAGAAGATTAGATGGGTAGACCATATAACTAGTGAGGAGGTATTGAACAGGATTGTGGAGAAGAGAAGTTTGTGGCACAACTTCACTAGAAGAAGGAGGTATTGAACAGGATTGGGGAGTAGAGAAGTTCGTGGCACAACTTGAATAGAAGAAGGGATCGGTTGGTAGGACATGTTCTGAAGGATCAAGGAACCACCAGTTTAGTGTTGGAGGGCAGCGTGGAGGGTAAAAATCGTAGAGGGAGACCAAGAGATGAACACACTAAACAGATACAGAAGGATGTAGGTTGCAGTAGGTACTGGGAGATGAAGAAGCTTGCACAGGATAGAGTAGCATCGAGAGCTGCATCAAACCAGTCTCAGGACTGAAGACCACACCAAAAAAAACTGTATTTCCGTAATAGTATAAAAACCACATTATGATTGTACATACAAGTAAATAAAAGTCAGGTTTTTCTATGAAAGATTTTATCCTGTCGCTGTTCACAGAAAAACTTGACTTTAATATACGTCTATATACAAACTTAACATGGCTTGCATGCTGTTACGCAAAAGACTATTTGATCTGTCTGAATAATTTGAAAATGAGTTCAAATAGCTCGAAACTAATCATCAGTTAAATAAAAAACTGAAACTAGGAACTCTGAGTGTTTTTAGATAAAAAATGATTGCCTTCCTTGTAACTTGGTTCGTTACCAAGATATGGAGAGGAGTACCTTTTTCTTAGAGCACACCTGATATCTTTTATTCGGTAATCCGCTGCCTCTCCTCAAGACATGTTCTAAGAGCTTCCACTCACGAAAACAGAAGTAGTAATACTGCGAGTGGCAAGCAGGTCACCGGCGATCTCAAGTACTCATTCGTCTAGAAGTCGGTCACTGTATTTCACTACTGCAGTATATCTTATCAGTACAACCTGGTAATACTGCCATTGATGCATGGGTGATGTGTGGTCCTGCACTGTTCCGCACCAAATACCCGTAATGTTTTCGTTAGTTGTAGGTTCTTCGAAAGAGGTTGTGATATATTGTTCACGTAGCAATCAGTATTTATGGCTTGGAAAAAGACCGATCCTTTCCTGTTCGATTAACAGAATAACAGATCCACGTTATCATGTCGAGGGGCTCTTGACGTAACTGATGACAACCGTGAGAACTTCAACGTCTCTCTCTCGCGAGTTTATATACCCCGATAAAGACAACCAAGCTTCAACAGAAAAAGAGAATACATCTGGATTAGCTGCTCCATCTTGCACAGTCTACAACTGCCAGTACAAATACTGACGATGAGCAACAGTATCTTAATTGGTCTGTTGATGCACTACCTTTAATTGGTAAGGCTACAGCTTGTGCTTGTATATAGCTCTGTGAAGAGATGCCACTGGCATTGCAATCCGAAGTCCTAAATGGTCTTACGATTTTCTAGAACTTATTTCCAGCGTCACAGCTAACAAATCCAGTTCGAGAAGAACAGATAAGCCACTTGCCACAGCGCTATCAGAAGCTGGCACCGCAAGAAAAGTAATGTGGTTTCCAGACTATGGATATTGGCGTAGGTTGTAGTGCTTATTAGTACAGCAAAATGTAATGTTTATTGACATACGGAGCTAATATGATGTAGTGATTGCAGAACATATTGTATGTCTCAGATCCCTGTTTTTTTCGGCTGTCTGACCTTTTAATCCTCCGAGGGAAAGGACTTTGTTTCAAGAAAGATTTGTGCGATATGTCGCAATGACTAGGAACGAGTCTGTCTGCAAATTATTAACGTATTTCGTTCTTAAGTAAGGTCATAAACTGACTGTTCCGAGACGACTTCAGTTTCTAACTCAAGCAGGTAAATTCATTCTTCTGTGAAACGGGAGTTGCCTAGAAGCAACACTTCATGCTTATTTAAAAATTTAGCTTTGCTGTCTGCCAAGTATTTAGTATCCTCTGGAAGTGGTCAAAATGTTTCATAACAGCATTATCTACCCTTGAATGAAGAGAGGTAAATTTATCTTCTACTAGAGTAGTTACTGATTTCACTTATGAACTGTAATGGATGAAGCAAGACGATTATTATGCGAGAAAATGTTAACTTTCAAGCTATAATTGAAATACCTGTTTCCTTAAACAGAGTGCGCAGCTCGTGGTCTCGCAGTAGCGTTGTTCGTTCCGGACTACTGGCTCCCGGGTTCGATTCCTGGCGGTGTCAGAGATTTTCACTTGCCTCGACATGACTGGGTGTTGTTGTGTCGTCTTCATCATCATAATTCATCCCCATTACGATCGAAGGAAGGCAATGTGAAATCACTTCCGCTACGACCTTGCCTAGTAAGGCGGTGGGGTCTCCCACATCGTCCCCTACACTCTGTCGAGGAGTATGGGACAACATCATCATCCTTAAACAGCTGTCTACAACTCGATCGTGCGTGGGTACCAAATATTATTCTTATGACATGCTTCTGTGCGACTACCGCTTTCTTTATTAAAGATGAGTTGCTTCGTGCGATCACCTGAACGAGGTCTACTGAGCCTCGCGATACCAGCTGTGGAAATACTTCAATGACAAGTAATGGCTGCACAGTCCGCAAAGCCGAAAATGGCCAGGAGATGGACATGCTGACACCACGCTCTTTCATTCTGCATGAAAAGGACACCTCATGGCTGAGGTTGACATGGCGGTAAGTCGGCAGGGTGCTGCTCTCTGGACTGGATCCTCCAATTAATTGTCTCTAGTTCTCGTAAGTACAGGGAGTGCAAACGTATTTCATTCACATTAAGATGGGCAACCCAAACGTCATCGTCCGCACTTAGGAGGGGTGATGTTAATTACCCTTGCCTATCTCATACTGATTATTACTTGCGTGTTGTGTTCTGCAACCCCAAAAAATTGTGTACTAATGTGATAATGATCTTTAACAACTGCTTTTTATATATATTTTATATACTGCTACTAGTTTCGAGCGACGTCTCAATCTGAAGCGGTGACTTAAGTACAGTCAAGCTATAATTACCACGTATAAATTAATAATAATTGGTTGTACTATAGTTATTATTTACATTATATTATTTTAAATGTTACTTTTCAATTATGATCCACAGTTGTTTTGTCATCTTTGTGCATAATTGTTGAATTATCAAGTTGTCTGTCAGAGACATGGTCTGCTATTAATTTTATAGATTTGAAGAAAATCGATTAATATCGTACGTAAAATTTAGGACTGTCTTTTTTTCTCAATCATCTGACCGATAAGAACTTCGTAGAAGTTATATATTGAAAGTATCTAACCAAAATTATATCCTTTTTTTATTTGTGAGAGTATCAATGATAAAATTGATCCAAATTATTTATTCAACAAACCTGCATCTGACTGCGTCTGTGAACTTGTTTCTTGCACTACTCCATTTTGCCAGAAATGAAACATGTTTTTGACTCAGCAATCAAGTTCAAGAGAATAATGCTGTTTTTGCAATGGCATTAAGATGGTACTGAAAAATTTACTTTTGACCTTGATGTTTACTTAATTAAATTATATCTTGACTTGAATAATGCCAGTTGTGCAATGGCATAAAATTAGTTATTTGAAATAAGTTTGCTCTGATAACGTTATTGATACCAAAATCGATCTCAAACCATAAACTTCACATATATATTGCATAGAGACCTCATTTCCTTTACGTTCTTTCATTGGTGAGTAACTTTACTTTCCTACTCATCTTCATATTCAATACAAGCAAAGGATGTGGATTATGAATCTGGCTGTTAGATTTAAACACAATGCTGATATATATATATATATATATATATATATATATATATATATATTGTTAAAATTTTAAGTCATACACAAATCCTACCATTTCCAACATTTTTGTAGCACGAATCGCTCTTACAAAAAATTTTACAAAACGCTTTCTGTGTCAAACCTTGGACATACAAATCCTAACTCTGAACATTATCTAACAAAAACCATTTTTGAAATCATTGTATATCTTCTCTCGTTCACGTTCTGAAGTTTTCTTAGGGTAACTGCGCAGTGAGCGCAACTCCTCCCTTAAAGCTGTCCGCACACGTCTGCTTCCTCCGGGCACCTAGCTGCGACACCCGAGTTTTTTACTGTGCGCGCCCGGCGCTCTTAACCATCACAGATCCACCTCCTCAAAGATATTATACTCATTCCACCTTGCGGCTTTCAACTACCTTCTTTATTTTCTGGATCTACCCTGATCAGAACTTAGCACATACCTCTCAATATATATATATATATATATATATATATATATATATATATATATATGTAACCCAATAACATCTTAAATGACGAAACAGAATCCAGATATTTAAAGAAAATGTTTTTGAGAACTTCGGCAAAATTTAGGCCAAAATACGATTCTAAATTTTGTATACGATACTAATCATTGTTCTTCATAGATATAAATTTAATAGGAAAGCTTGTACGTAACATGTAAATAGATAATTCAAAAATAGTATACAAATATAAAAGCAGATGTAGATAAAATTATAAAAATAGCATTTAAGATCCTAGAGTGTGAGTAAAAAATTACAATACACCTACATGTTATGCATTTATACGTACATAGACAGATATTTGTGCTAACAATGTCGTTATTGTATTTAGGTACCAACTAAGATCGAGTAATCTGTAGAAACTGGAGATAGTAAACAAAATATAAGAGAACAGCTCTAGTGGATTATTACTACTGTAGAAGTCGTGTCATACCTTAAGATGAATTAATTGTCCAACTTGAATATGTAAGGTAACGGATAATTTCAGCGATTTTATGTTCAAGTTTGTGTTGCATTACATCATACACAACGTTCATTAAGAGAAAATTTCGTGCTTTCAGTAGATCTGAGATTGACAGAAAGAGATGATATTTTAATAGAATTATCTCTCCGAAAGAACTACTCCATCTTCATGTATATTAAATATTATATGTATATTAACATGTATGACAAACTGCAGAGGACCCAGTATTGAAACCAGCGGCACTCCGCCAATGACGTGTCTACAGCTGACACTGAAAATTTAATATTAACTTCGAACAAAAGAAAAGTAAATGCTGTTATACTGCAAACATTGTCACTGCAGTAAGTGACAGATTGCAGGAGGACAGACTTGAAGACCATGAAAGTGCAATGCGTTATTCAGGAAACGTTTTTTGCGCCGAGTAATCAGTTTTTAAATCCCGGGACGCCTCACCGGTCTTACCTTTCGTCTGCTCCGCAGAGACTGTGAGTCGCTTCCAAATGTCAGAGTAATCAGGGCCCCGCCTCGGCTGGGCTACCTCCGTCTGCCAGCACAGCAGGCACAAACACAAGCGCACACACATACACGCTCCTCTCTCTCTCTCTCTCTCTCTCTCTCTCTCTCTCACACACACACACACACACACACACACACACACAAACACAACACACACTGCCCACTGAGCTTGCCCCAGACAGCGCAGTACAAATGAGCGCAGAATTAGGCACAGCACGTACGGGGCTCAAGTAATAATGACCGGCTGTATCATCTCGTCCGGGACGAGACGGCGGGCACAGGATCCAGTACTACACAGGCTGCAGTCTCTAGGTTCGTTCTTCACTAGACACTGTGCGCAAAGCAGGCTCTTGGGGCCTTCGGGTACAAACGATGCTGAATGTAACTATTGACAGAGTTCTTGAGGGTATTTTCGTTCTGTCATTGCAACTACAAAAATATTTTCGAAATTTTCAGAAGACGCGTTTCACTTTATTGAAATAAAGCATCATCAGTTGCCCTTAATTAAATCATTTATATTTTGATTTGCTTTAAGATCGAAAAGCAGTTCGTTAAGAATGTTTTGGTTTGTACTTAGGGTGATTTTCGCTTGGGTTCTTGCTTAAATCGGGAAATGTCGTCTGCTAGCTCATCGTTGACGCATTTCCCCTTTAGACAGTGATAACTTTGCTCTAAGTTTTTGTTGTTCTACAGCACTATTGATTTTTTATGTTTTTCACATCACACTTTTAATCATAACAAAGTTTTCTGTTTGTTTTATACTTCTAAGTACGTCTTGTGGTTTGTGTTTTATAGTGTCGCTAACATAACCTTTCCCCTAGTTTGTCTTTGACCTTTTTTCTTTTCTTTTTTTTTTATTAGATTATTGTATGTGTGTATTTCTATTTAACTACGTTGCTGTGTATTGATATACTGCGTAAGAGTAGGAAAGGAATAGTGATTTTTTTTTTCTAGGTGAGGGAGAAGCCATGGTGAGTTGACATAAGTCTATAGTAGTATGATGGAGTGTGAATTAGAGCAGAAAAAAAATCTCCATCTCTATTGCTTCCTTACGCTTACACTGTATATAACTACATAGCAACACAATTAAATAGAATTTCATACATATAATATACTAATAAAGAAAGAAAGAGTAGAAAGGGTTGTAGGTCAAAGACAAACTAGTGGAAAGGTTATGTTGGCAGCACAAAAAAACACAAACCACAACACTTACTTATAAGCATAAAAACAAACAGAAACTGTGGTGTGCGTAAAAGTGTGATGTGAAAAACATGAGAAACGCATTAGTGCTGTGGAACATCTAAAAATTAGAGCGAAATTATCAGTGTCTAAAGCGGAAATCCGTCAACGATGTGCTAGCAGATGACATTTCCAGATGTAAGCGAGAAATCAAGCAAAGATCACCCAATGTACAAACCAACACATTTTTATCGAACTTTTTTTCGGTCTTAAAGCAAATCAAAAGATAAACAACCTAGTTACATACCACTGATGATTCTTTACCTCAATAAAACGAAACGCGTCTGGTGGAAAAATCATACATTTTTGTACCTGCAGCGACAGACCAAAAATAATTGTAAAGCAACTACGTCCACAAAAATGAAGAATTTATCTGCAGCGTGTTCAGAAATTCCTGTACTAAACTTCTAGGACTTGTAGAAGGGAGTGGGTACATAATATTCTGAATAGGAACCCATGTCTGGAAACGTACTGTGTCCGTTCTACGACGCTTTCAGCTCGGTTGTTTGACTCATCCATTTCTGCTTATGTGTCATGCAGTTCAATTACCAGGTAACAATTCGACAGGAAACGTAACGAAACACCCATTTATCACTCAAGCGCATTTGCTTGTTTTAAAACCTCAACACTACGTTCTGTACATGCAGTATGCTGTTTTTTTGTTTCGGAATAATATAAATATGTACTGTTTAAGTGTTAATACTAACAATAAGATTAAGTGATAAATGGATGTTTCGTAAAGTTTCCTTTAGAATTGTTCCGTAATAACTGTTCTGCGTCACGTTGAAGAGAACACCCACGGAGCACAAGGACAATTTCTTTGGCTGTTACCGAATGGGACTGTAAAACAAGTTATGTAGTGGGTCACTCCTAATCAATTACTTGTAAAAGTGCTCTACCAACATGTTTTCAAATGGTAGTAGCACGGAAACGGTAGATTTCCGAACATGGTTTCCTCTTCAAAATATTATGTAGTCACTCCCCTGTTTAAGCCATAGAAGTCTGTAACGGTAATTTCCGAACACCCTGTATAGACCTCTACTAGTAATTACTGGAATACAATTGAGAGTCCTCGTTCTTTCGACTGGTGTCATACTTTTCTTATCGATTTCTAGTGTATGAAACTAGTACATGAAAATCTGAGTATATGAACTGGCAGTAGGAGGACCACCGACAAAATAGTACGTACTGAATATGATGTAGTGGTTTTCCGCTATGAGATTCTTGGATAAAAGTTTCTCGGTACTTTCGCTGTGTTTGCACACTTCAGCACTCGTTTACTTCATCTTTCATCACGGTCAAGAGTTAACCAGCGTCCTAGCAGCCCGTGTAGTACTTTCGGGAGAGTCGGGCAAAGTGACCAGGGTATTTCTGCTCTATTAGCCGCGTAGCGGTAGACGCAAATGCCTAGAAATGAATGCTTATAATCTGCAACTATCGAAGTATAATATCGAATAGTTCAATTACCCGTGGCCACTTGGCATTCAAGTCACAAATAGTGGGTAAAAAACTGTTTAGCAGAGAACTAAATATATTTTATTACGAAACGTGATTCGAACTACACATTTTATAAATAAATGTGAAACTATGTTTCTCAGCTCCTGTACAAAGTGCATGGACCCAGAGGAAGCACCATTCGTAGTAAATCCACTGTGCTTCTAGTCTTGAATTTTTATTTTATTTTGGAATACGTGCACTCTCCGCTGTCATCGTTGTCGTCAAAAAGTGTTCTTCTAGGGTTGTATTTCCTGCTCTTCGCAATTTTCTTTGTACTGCCTTTCCTCTCGTCAGCTTCTTTCCGATTTTCGTCATTTTTACTTTCTTTTTCTTCTCTTTCTTTATTTGCCGCTTCTATATTACTCTTATGAGGACTTGTTGTATCGCCTTGGAGTCTTTCTTTCAGTTGCTGCTTTGACATTCTCCCCCTGCACAAAGTGGCCAGATACCACCATCTAAATGATCACTTTGCCTCATTAACGGCTTTAAACAAAATCTGTATACCCTCTAACAGCATGACTGCATTTTGAGTTACTAATGTAGTTTTGTGGAGTCAAGGTATGATACTTTCTAGAGAATTTTGTTACAAAGCCGTAAGTCACATTACATTTCCACAGTAAATACTCTAACTGATCACTTACTTTACGTCAGCATAATTAAATTCACAAAAAATGTTACAGCGCTGAGGACCGGCACAGTAGATGGGTTACACTTCCTGGGGTGGCAAGGTTCTTCAAGTGGAAAAAGTTAAAGCATTTCCTGGGATATGCGAGCACCTTATACCAACCAAGGACACCAATGGCCACTTTGCTTGCCATGCAAAATGAAACGAACATCTTATCGCATGCATCAACATGGCACTTTGTTATTTCGATCTGAATGAGCAACGACCGGTTCTGCTGGTATATACCCTTAGGACCGATTGTATGTACATCGCCTACAAGAGATCAAATTTTACGTTAGGCCAGAAAGTGAACTATATTGAGAATGGAGCTCTATAGTACAACGCTGAAGCTGGATCAACCGAAGCAGAGTCAGACTTGATCTAAGGTAGCAAGTAACATGCTTGGCAACACGGCTGAAATCGGCTTTTGACACGATTATTGGCTTCGACCACAGATATTTATCGTACGTCGTAGATACACAGTGTATATTATCGAAGGTTTCGTGCTGTAACCATAAAAGCAAGACAGCAGAAAAAGGAGCGATCCCCAAACCTTTCTCAATACGATTAAGATTTGCTGCTGGAAATTGTATAGGACCAGTACAAAGATATAACTGGGTGAAAGAAAAAGGAATGAAATCTGAAGTCTCTGCCGCCAACAGGGTAAAGGAATAGAGAGAAGTTGCTGTTGAATTTAATTCTCGTAACATCGGGATAGATCGGACTGGAGGAGTCTTAAGATGTTAGTAAAAAGGATCAAGAAAGCATTTACGTTTGACAAGGACATAATTTTAAGAAAGCACTCTGTAATTATTGTGTTTAGTTTTTTATGTATGTGGTATGAAAAGTGGAGAAAAACAATGTCAAAATTTTTCAGGTTTGAAAGGTATAAAAACTTTTCAACGTTGAAATACGTAAAACTGGAGGTGGTAGTTTCGTCAGGCGTATTGTTACGGAAAGTGGAAAGAAGCAATTTACAGCCTAGACGCCATAATTTTTTCCCATATCCAAACTCTACGATGACGACGCACATTTTCATCCTGAAGTTATGTGGAGTGGTTTTTAAACATTTTGATACGATCGCACAGATTTTTTAAGCAACTGAACTATGCGTAAAACGTTATTTATAATGTTATTCCTTACTGGCTTCTTCTGATACAGGTTCAGATGGCATAGGCTGCAGTTTATTCACGTCAGTGAACGAAGATACATATGTAGCTTCAAATGAAAATATTGCTGTTGTTCAAGAATATGTAAATGAAAACGAAGGAGAGAATGTTTAAATTTGCACTGATAAGAACGGCAATACACTGAAAATAACCTTTAATTACACGTAGGTGCGTAACTCGCAAGCAGGGATTCTGTTGTAATGTCATAATCTCATCCCAAAAACAAAAGAATAGAACCTAATCTCGATAAGAAGTACCAGTTTTACAAGAGAAGATTAGAGGGCCTAGAGCTTGAATATGAAATCAAAGTACAGTGCTTGCTTGCAGAATAAAAAATAAGAATAGAAATACTCAAAATAGATAAAGAAATTAAAGAACTGGAACTTAAAGAAATAAAGAGACTTAAAATGACACATTGTAAATTTCTTCCAATCTTGCAGCATTTTGTGTAAATACTTTGTTAATAAATTTCGCATTCATTATATTGTGACTCCTGTTACCTTCATTTTCTGTTGGTATGTAGCCTACTGCAGTATCTTCGTAGACAAGATTTCACCTCGAAGTTATATCCGGTGTTTCATGTACATTTTAATAAACTCTGAGAAAAGTTTTGAGATGGATTTGTAGCGTAAAAGGTTGTTTATAACATTATTGGTGGTGTCCTTGTTCTGATACAGAATTCAATAACCAGGGGGTAGAGAAGTGACTAGAACTAAAAGAAACAAAAAGAAAATCTGGTTTTCAGACTGACATTTTGGACATTTATTCCGATTTTTTAACTTTTTACATCATTAATAAATTCCATCCTCAATGTATTATGACTCCCGTTGGCTTCACGTTCTGCAACTGCTGTAATTTCTGCGTACAGTCTTCTCTCGGTAAATACTTTGTCATCAGTTTCAAGTTCCTCCTTTGATGTGGCAGCCATATGGTTCTAGACAAATGCTGCGCTATTTACCGCCAAGCTGAGTCCTAAACTCAAGCAGGGGAATCGTCCTTTTACTGCTTCAAACGTTCTTTCAGCTGCTGACTTGGTTTTCTTGTGGGCACGATTACAGATTCGCTCAGCCGCCGTTTCTTCGCGAAGTACCGGCGTCAACAAATACAAGCAACAATTATAGCCGCTGTCTCCACGAAATATGCCTTGCGGAATTTCTTCTCTTTCCAGCTGAGTATGTAAGATTGGGTTCCTGAAGTGCTGCTGTCATGGACAGAGCCTTGCCATCTAGTCACGATATCTAAACATCGCAGGTTAGCGTCTGAGATCGTATGTACATTTATAAAACCGTCCATAACTATTTTTAAATACGTATTTCTACATTGTCGCCACCAGGAGATTTGATAGCGATATGAGTGCAGTTAATAGCACCTAAGACGCCAGGAAAAAGCGCTGTTTGATAAAAATCATGCTGGGTGTTACTAATGTCATTTTCTTCCATAGGCATTTTGATAACTCCTTTTTTGAATGAGGCAATACACGCTGATACCTTTTTGACAGCTCTCAAGCTGTTGCTACGTCTAATTTACACAGACCACCATAACCATCTGAAAGGTTCCTATGGCGTTAAATCTTAATGTTAACAGAAACATACGTATTTCAGTCAGCGGCCGTTCGTTTTTGATTGGTTTTATCGAATGGTCTCTGAATCTTGGGTCCTACTGCTCTGCTCTGCAGTACTTTTGTCTAATCGAAGCCAGAGCTTAAATGACTTTTTATTTAATTTCAGCCCGCATCTCGTGGTCGTGCGGTAGCGTTCTCGCTTCCCACGCCTGGGTTCCCGGGTTCGATTCCCGGCGGGGTCAGGGATTTTCTCTGCCTCGTGATGGCTGGGTGTTGTGTGCTGTCCTTAGGTTAGTTAGGTTTAAGTAGTTCTAAGTTCTAGGGGACTGATGACCATAGATGTTAAGTCCCATAGTGCTCAGAGCCATTTGAACCATTTAATTTCAAGAGTGGGTTCACCCTTTCACGGAAAGTGTGGGGAGTTCATTGGCACTCGTCGTGTCCTCAGTCTACACATCTCAATACACAGATATCTGTAAAGTAAACTAAAGGAAACAAAGTAGTTCACGTTGCCCGCCCGGTTGGCCGCTCGGTCTAACGCGCTGCTTCCCGAGCGCAAAGGCGTGCCGCTCCCCGGGACGAATCCGCCCGGCGGTTTAGTGTCGACGTCCGGTGTGCCGGCAGCCTGTGGATTGTTTTTAAGGCGGTTATCCATCTGCCTCGGCGAATGCAGGCTGGTTCCCTTAACCCGCCTCAGTTACAAAGTTACAATATGTCGGCGACTGCTGCGCAAACACTTTCTACACGTATCCGTGACCATCATTTCTCTACCACACAAGGGACGAACGGCACAATAACTCTGCGTTCGGTGTGTGGCGGCGGTGAGGTAGGTGGTGGACTGCTGTGTCCTGTTGTGGGGTTGTGAACCACTGAGGGCTAAGGCGGGAGGAAGCTTCTCCGTCGTTTCTAGGTCTCCGGCTTTGATACACAATACACCTTACAATTCACGTTGTTTAGAGTTGACGAACACAGAACATTGGCCAATAGTGGACAGGAACGCTCGCCAAACGGAAAGTGTGGTGTGGTTTCAACGGTATGGAATGGCATGGTGATGTTGTTACAGTCATCTTACTGTACAGTAGAGAAAGTAGTAACAAAAGTGAAAAAAGATCGAAGAACTGACTGGAGTCCGCACAGGACATCCTATGCACTGCAGCCCACGTCGTCATCTCTGAGCAGCCGAAATATGTGATACTTAGTTGCATGTTTTTTGTCACAGCAGTTTCAGAAGTGTTCGTTAGTTAAAAGTTTAACACGAATTGCATAATTACCGTCACTCTAGGCGAAAAGGAACATACTTACTGAAGAGCCAAACAAACTGGTACACCTGCCTAATATCGTGTAGGGCCCTCGCGATGGCGCAAAAGTGCCGCAACACGACGCGGCATGGACTCGACTAATGTCTGAAGTAGTGCTGGAGGGAACTGACACCAATGCAGGGCAGTCCATAAATCCGTAGGGGACAAGGGGATGGAGAACTCTTCTGAACAGCACATTGCAAAGCATCCCACATTATGGGCAATAATGTTTACCTCTGGAGAGTTTGGTGATCAGCCGAAATGTGTAAACGCAGAAGAATTTTCCTGGAGCCACTCTGTAGCAATTCTGGACGTGTGGGTTGTCGCACTGTCCTGCTGGAAATACACAAGTCCGTCGGAATGCACAATGGACATGAATGGATGCAGGTGATCAGACAGGATGCTTAAATACGTGTCACCTGTCAGAGTCGTGTCTAGAGGTATCAGGGGTCCTATATTACTCCAACGGCGCACGCCCCACACCATTACAGAGAGCCGAGCGACCGCTAGGGTCACAGGTTCGAATCCTGCTTCGGGCATGGATGTGTGTGATGTCCTTAGGTCAGTTAGGTTTAATTAGTTGGCGACTGATGACCTCAGAAGTTAAGTTGCATAGTGCTCAGAGCCATTTGAACCATTTGAACCAAGACAGAGCCTCCACCCGCTTGAACAGTTCATGAGGTTGACTACATACCCGCTCGACACAATTTGAACCGAGACTCGTTCCACCAGACAAAATGTTTCCAGTGATCAGCAGTCCAATGTCGGGTTTCAAGGGCCCAAGCGAAGCGTAAAGCTTTCTGTCGTGCAGTCATAGAAGGAACACGATTGGGCCTTCGCCTACGAAAGCCGTTGTCGATTATGTTAAGTTGAATGGTTCGCACGCTACCACTTGTTGATGACCCGACATCTAAATCTGTAGTAATTTGAGGAAGGGTTGCACTTCTGTGACATTGAACGATTCTGTTCAGTCATCGTTGGTCCCGTTCTTGAAGGATCGTTTTCCGGGCGCATCAGTGTCGGAGATTTGATGTTGAACCGGTTTCCTGATATTCGCGGTACACTAGTGAAATGCTTTTCTATGTCCATCCTTTTAGCAGGACGTCTCTGGGACGACGGCCTTTTACTATCGCGACAAAAAATAAAAACACTTACAGCCGTCCTTATGATTTTATTTTATTTTGTTGCTACCAGTTTCGAAGCTTCAACTTGAGTAGACACTTGATGCTTGGAGGGCTGACACATTATCTGCGAATCCATAATGGTGTGCAACTGATGGGTTATGCATAGGGATCGTATCAACCTGCACCGCATCAAAACAGCCTGAAGATGACGTAATGAAGCGTCGAAACTGGTAGCGACAAAATAAAATAAATGATAAGGACGGCTGTTGGTGTTTTTATTTTTTGTCACTCGTGAAATGGTCTTACGGGAAAATCCTCACTTCATCGCTACCTCGGAGATGCTATGCCCCATCGCATCGACCACAACACTACATTCAGACTCACTTAAATCTTTATAACCTGCCATTGTAACTGCAGCAACCGATCTAACGACTGCAACAGACACTTGGGGTCTCACATAGGCGTTGGTGACCGCAGCGCCTTGTTCTACCTGTTTACATATCTGCATTGGAATACGGATGCTTAGACCGTTCTCTATGGCCCTTCAGTGCATAAGATATGTTGAATCGTTATTGGCTGCTGTCAAAATTTCCTTCCTAAACTATATAAATGTCGTGTGACTAGGGCCTCCCGTCGGGTAGACCGTTAGCCTGGTGCAAGTCTTTAGATTTGACGCCACTTCGGCGACTTCCGCGTCGATGGGGATTAAATGATGATGATTAGGACAACACCCAGTTCCCGAGTATTCCCAAACTGTTCACAGCAAATACTTCGAATTTTCCTTTCTTATTCTGCTGCTATGTGTCTATAAAATGCTTTGAAATAATCATATAAATTACGAATCGTCTCCCAAGAACGGTTGTGAGATTTATCATTACGTACACACGATATTTGGTAATTTCCTTAACCTGACCTTGCAGATCGAAAGGAAGTGTTTCGAGGCTCAGCGGCGTTGGAGAGGCGTGGTCACATATTTCTTTACCATATTTATGTTAGTAAATTCTTTTTTCACTATTTCAGTTTGTATTTGCTAAATACAAAAGCGATGTTTCATAATGCCACTACACTATAAACTGACGATTACAGCTAAACCTTAGTCTGAACCGCGATATTCACAAGTCAAGCGTGTTCCGACTTCACGGTATTATAATCTGGGATTAACGTTTATAAAACACAGATTTCCAGGTTAAGCTTGATCTGAAGTCATTTTCTCTCTTAACCAAAGATTTAATTCTTTGCACAATCGGCCGTTGGTGGTAAAAGTTACCTGGCGATTGATAAGCAAAGGCTACAGAGAATTAGTTGAGGTATCTACCATCAAAATCAGCATCGCTACTACTCTTCCTCCATCTCAGACATTCACATAATCTCTGGTAGGATGTGGATAACCCAAGATTTCATGACATCTTCGTGGCGTAATTCGGCTATCTACACGGCCTATGAATAAAACATTTAACTCATAAAGACGAAGTTGAACGTAGAAGTTGGAAGTCCTTAACAGAATAGTAAACATCGCTGCCTTCGTTGTGGAAGGCCCTGGGTTCTATTCCCGGTACCGCCTTGGACTCTTCTGAAGGAGGTTGGTGTGGAATGGAGTTCACTCACCCTCCTAAGATTAGATGAGGAGCTGCTGGTAGAAAGAAGCCGCAGCGTCACCGGGATTTATCAGCTGGCAATATCGGCTGAAATGATTGGCGACATACTGTTGACATTTCTCACGATCACAGATCATTCCTCGACTTGTCTTGCAGGAAGCAGTCGACTAATCGGAACAGACATGAGGCCTTTCCCCTGAGTGGTCTTTACGTTTTCTAGTGAACAAAAAAATGTGAACGAAGGATAACAGGAAATCTTTATCCATGTTCTTTAATTTTTAATCATTGTCTTCCTTCACGTTTTTGTTCCTTCTAAAGCTCCTTCCTGAGTGTCAAAGTGTGTGCACCATTAGCTTGTTTCTCCTTTCGGGAAGGGTTTCCCATGACGTCACTTCCTCATTTGTTCATTTTATTCCTTCTTCAAGTGAGCATCGACATGGACCAAGCATACAGAAGCAATAAAAATACTGTGTTTTAGCTACATTCCAGAAATTTTGACTAGTGACTGTGGCTCAGTAAAAAGAGGTACTAAAAGCGCGAACTTCTACAATATGCAAGAATTATTCTACAGCAGCCTTAAAACTGCAACTAATATGACAGTAGACTAGTTCATGAACAGAGACCAGACATATCCTACAGAAGCCAACAACATCAGATACTACAGCAACAAAATACAACTGTTGGTGTCGCCGTTAGGAAGTGACTTATTGTTCCAGCTCGATGACACTATTTATCCTCTGCGCTGTAATCACTCGATTACAAAAATAATATAATTTTAAAAAATGCATACGCCTCAGTAAAATACGCTCACAATGTTGTGGATACTAGTCACAATTCTGTGCATGATGATTTGTGATTGAACTAAATGAGCTACCTTTGCGATACAGTATTTATCAATAAATAACAATATATTTCCTAATCCTACACTGTGCCACTGCAATGTGCACAAGGTTTTCGACGAAAGGCCACAGACGCAGCGCGTCCCTGGCACGTACACAGCGTGTTAATATGTTGCACCTGTTAAACCACAAAGTGACGCGTAAGTGGAACATTGATGGATTACCCGTCCCTTCAAACCACCTGTTTGTGCGATTAATCTAGTTCGTTTACTGCGCGTTAATCTTCGGAGATTTCGTAGCTCTCTTCGTCCATGAGATTACAATACTGAAACTCTCCACTGTTGTACACTCACACTTCGCAGTGTTGATTATGTGACGTTCCTTTTTTTCGTTAAGCAGCTACACATTTATATTCTCTAGGTGCCGCTATTCGAAGTGTCCACGTAGTATGTATTAAGCATTACTCATTTTAGGGCTGACTATGTCGTTTAAAGAGGTCTTGAGATACAACTTGCCACCGACATCGAGATCGTAAAAGCTATTTTCAGCTTGAAATTTAACCATATAAAATCGGAATGAATTACACCACTAACTTTCATGGCAACACATCTCCTTATAAAAGCTGGTAGCATGTCTCAGTAATCATAAACGATGGGAAATAGCGAAAGAAATTTATAATAATGCAAACAAGGCACAATGTCTGTAGTAGAGGCTGCTTGGAATTTAAATGTAAAGATCAAAAAGACTAAATGAATTTGGATAAAATGTACAATACAAACGAAAATATAATGTTGCAGGTGAAATCTGCTCGGCGCCAGGAAACTTAAACGTTGTTTCAGAGAAGTGAAATGAAAGGTAACTTACGATGTATGATGAAAAAGAGCTGACACGAAATAATATACAAGAGAATAAAATAGTCTAAGTGGAATTGGCAGGCGATCAAGTAAAACCATAGTTTTACACAATACCGACAGATTTGAATACAAACAAGTCATCCTTTCATAGCATGGAAGATACTTAGTCAAGCGTTACATGGTTTGACCTCAGAAGTCTACAACATATGATATTACCCTACCCAGCTTCTAGACAACCTGCATCATCATTTAACGAATTAGACACAGGCAGCTAAATTTGGACGCTGTCAGACAATTTCACACGTGTAATGTACCGCCAATAACAATCTGCTGACGAACAGAATGGGAAAGCCGTACCTTGTCGCTTTTAGAAAAGTTGAAGATATTGGACAAAAGATTCCGATCTTATGTTTAGTAAAGACAGAAACATTAAAAGAAATGTGTCTGGAGGGACGTCATTGTCACATTTCTGAACTTACAGTAACGTTCGATAGTTTAAGATGGAAGTGATACGAACAATATCACGGCGTGAGTGAGAAACAGGCTGTAGTTCAAAAACAACTTGGAAGACAAAACACAATTCCACGTCGAACAACATGAAGGATATCAGTTGGTCCTTCCAAAGGACGTATTCGTTAGAGCAATAACAGGAAACCCAAACGTATTTGGAGGACAGGGATATCAACCGCAGAAAGCTAATTGTGCAAATTTTAACCGTGCAAGGTCAAGGAAGACTCTATTTTGCTGGTGTTTCACTTGAATCTCAAAGAAAAAATTAATGTGACTGGAAATAAGCAGATAGATAACAAAACTGTAAGCACATAGACATCGGCGGCTCTTGCCAGTTTTATTGAAAAAGCTCCCGTTGTTCTGCTGAATCGTAAAATGATAGACATTTAGGCCCTGTTGTAGAAACGTAGACTACTCTACGCACCTACGTCGAGAAAGAAAGTGTATGAAGAACAGATGTTAAAACTATTATTTACAAGTTGCCATTATTTGCTGAAAATTAACAATACTTAAAAGTATAGTTGCGTTAAGGATCGTTAAGGCAAAGACGAAAATGAACTTCTGGAAAGGGAACACCCACAGCTACATAACATAAACACCACCAGCTATAGGAGAGGTGAATGCATTTTCTCCTGCAAGGGGAATATCATTGAGACTGAAGGAAGGAAGGTTTTAATTTCTAGAGGGGTGAAATTATAGAGTGAGCAAAGACCTCAAAGCACAGAACTGAACATGGAGCATTCTGATGTAGTACATTCTCTAGAAGCGAGAAATTAGGATAAGAGCGGAAGGTATGTAGGAGAATACGAAAGTAACCTTAAAATAATAAAAGGAAAACTATCACATGGTCACAGCTGGATCCACGATCACACTGTGCAAACTATGTTTCAGTTCATAACATATATGTTCTTCAGTTATTTATAACCTTTGCCACTGTCATCATCTTTGCCTGTCTACGACACACAACGGCATCAGTATCGGTTTTTCTAATTCCCTGTTCCTGCACTGCGGTCTCAAATGAAGTCATGCAGTTTTTATGTGGTGCGTCCACTCATATTCGTTCTCCTAACTAATTAACACAGATTTATAGAATGATGCATTCTTTCTCCTCACTTTTCTTGATACGTCTGTATAATATTCTAAATATCTCTGTATCATTACATCTCAGGTGATACGTAGTCTTACTGCAACTTTTATAGGCATAGACACCATCGTTCATTTTTTTCGAATTTGCAGCTATCACACTCTAAATACATTTCGAAAAAGAAAAAGAACCAGGATGCTCTTACTAGTAAATAACTTTGCATTATGATATCAATAAATAATGAGTGCACACCAACTTCTGAAGCTTTCAAAAATAAAGTAAATGTTGAGAACTATTATCTAGAACGCAAACGGAAACCAAACTGTAGTGTTAAGAGTCAAAGACAATGAATGGAGGCAGTAGTGGAAGAGAGATACGGACCTCTAGCCTCTCTGCAACCTCATTCAGTCCGAAAAATGAAGTAAACTGAGAAAGAAAGAGGAGAAAGTGAGACCTGTAATTGATGTTCAGGGAGAAGAAATGAAAATTTTAAGGGTATTCGATGACACGGTAATTTTGTAAAATATTGCAACGGGCTTGAACAAAACTGATTGTACCTTGAAACAAGATTATGAGACTGACATTAACAAAAGTAAAACAAGGTGGCGTGGTATAATTTAATTAATTCACATGTTGCTGAGGAATTAGATTAAGAAATGAGAAACTGAAGGTAATAGATAATTGGCCATCAATAAAACTGATGGTTTTAGAAGTTAAGAGCAGTGGAATGTAGACTGGCAATAGGAACAAATTCCAGATAAAGATGTTAACGTAGAATGTGAACGTAATGGGATCTTTTCTTTGAAATTATTGGTTTGCAATGTAACGTTATTAGGAACTTATAAGAGCTTACGAAATAAGTCGATACAGAAGAAAACTGGATATTTGATCCAATTACTAGTGAAAAAATTATGTATCAAATCGCGCGGAATGCTGCTTTATGACTTGAAAGGGATACGTTGACATGAAACCTCTAAGGCATTAAGCGACAGTTAATTTTAACTAGATTGCGTCTTTATGGAGTATCGCGGCAGTTGTGCGACTGGATTCTTGATTTCCTCTCAGAAAGGTCGTAGTACATAGCAATTGGCGAAAGAACATTGAGTAAAACAGAAGCGAAATCCAGCGGTTCACAAGGAAGGGTTATACCCCTCTGCTGTTCCTATTCTACATTAGCCATTTAGGCGAGAAACTGAGCATCCTCTTAGATTGTTTGCATACGATGCTGTCGTTTGTAATAAGGTCATCAGAAAACAAAAATCAATTGCGAAGTGATTTATACACGATTCCTGTATGGTGTGAATAGTGGCAGTTGAGAAAAAAGTGAGGTAATCCACATGAATAGAAAAAAAAGGAAAAATAACCGTGCAATTTCGGTTGAACGGTACATCGCCCAAATTTAAAGACTGCAAATTTGACAAAGTACCTGTTATTACAGTTACGAACTACTGAAATTGGAACGATCACATAGCTAACCTTATGGGGCAGACAAATCAAATTCTGAGTTTTATTGTTACAGAGCTTAGAACATGCAGCAAGTCTAGTAAAGAGGATGTTTCCATTGTGTCATCTCATATTGTTGTGCTGTATGGCATCCTCACCAGAAAAGATTATCGGAGGACTGGGGAAGGTTCCAAGAAGGGCAGCTCGTTCTATATTATCACGAACAGGGAAGAGAGTGTCATGGATGGATATGATTAACGAGTTGGGATGGCAATCATTGACACAAAGGTGTGTTTCCTTGTGGGGAGAACTTTTCACGTAATTTCAGTCACCAGGTTTTTCCTCCGAATGTGAAAGAAATTCGCCAGCAACGTACATAGGGAGAAATGATCATGCAATAAAAAGAGATATCAGAGCTCGTACACTAAGATTTAAGTCTTCATTTGTCCCACGAGCTGTTAGAGCAATAGTTTGAGGGTGGTTCGAAGAGCTCTCTGCCAGGCATTTCAGTCAGAAATACAGAATAGTCATGTAGATGTAGCTCCAGAAAAATGAGTGGGCGATAATTTGTTGAGGGAAATAAGTGCAGGGGCGTTCACCAAATAATATACACACATTTTCTGAAACAGTTTGGTTTTATTCAGAATCCCAGTACTCCATATTATTCCTTACTTCTTTCGCTTCAAAACCTTTTTCCACAGTACAATCTCCGGTCAATGCGACGGGCGTACGCCTCAGTACTTGGACGGCCTGTGCACCCGCATGGTAGCACTCTAAAGGTTGACGTCTTGCTGCATAAATCCACGTACAGCCTCCCGCGGAGTGTGCCCTTTGCTGGACCAAACAGATCGAAACCGGAATGTGCTCTTTACGATCTTGTGTTAGGTGCCGAAGCAGCTTTGAGTACCCCAAGTGCTGCGCGAGTGTGCCACACCTACCAACAGAGACGTCCAGTTGCGCAGAGAGTTATTTGATCGTCGTATGTGACGTCACATCGACTTGTCCGCATGTTCCAACATTCCATGAGTCATAGCCGTGTGCGGCCGCCGGTACGCAAGTGATCGGACAGGTTCGCCCGACCTTGTTGCGATGATAACACACGCCGCGCCCAACAACTGTCAGGTCTCCGTAGACATTCGACAAGCGCCTATCAGTATCTGACATGCTCTCTTTCTTTGTCAAAAGAAACACAATGACAGCTTCCTCTGTGGAACGCGCTTCCGTTCAGACGGCACATTCAATCCCACGTCTAGCGCTGTCACTTATCGGAACTTCATGAAAGTACTGGAGCCGAAGCGGAAATACTCCACGATCTTTCACAGCAGTTCTGCATATCTTCAACCGAAACTGTCCGAGAAAAAAGATGTGCTGCACTACATATTGAATACGTCTCGTTCATTTTATCACGGTTCCTCATTACACCTCTCCTCGAGTGTACCGCTATTATTATTATTGTTATTATTATTATGAATATTATATACGTCAAAAAAGGTTTTGTATCACCTCGCTTACGAGAGTTTCGGAACCTGTAAAGATAATTGGAATAGAGATCAACATAAACATCATTCCCGGCCTTTTTACTGCTCATGAAAACCACACATTGTATGTTGTACTGCCATATAGCGAGACCTTCAGAAGTGATGGTCCGGATTGCTGTACACACCTCTGATACCCAGTAGCACGTGCTCTTGCATTGTTGCATGCCTTATTCGTCGTTACATACTATCAAAAAGATCATCAAGGTACTGTTGGTACAAATTGTCCCACTCCTCAACGTCGATTCGGTGTAGATCCCTCAGAGTGGTTGGTGGGTCATGTCGTCCACAAACAGCCCTATTCAATCTATTCCAAGGCATGTTCGATAGGGCTCATGTCAAGAGAAAAAGCGGGCGACTCTAGTCGAGCGATGTCACAATCCTGAAGGAAGTCATTCATAAGATGTGCACGATGTGGGCGCGAATTGTCGTCCATAAAGACGAATGCCCCACATAATGCCACCCCAAAACCGCAGGGAGCCTCCACATTGCTGCACTCGCTGGACGGTGTGTCTAAGGCGTTAGCCTGACCCGGTTGCACACCTCCAACGATTGTCTGGTTAAAGGCAATTGCGATGCTCATCGGTGAAGAGAACGTGATGCTAAACCTGAGCGGTCCATTAGGCACGTTGTTGGGCCCATCTGTACCGTGCTGCATGGTGTCGTGGTTGCAAAGATGGTCCTCACTATAGACGTCGGCAGTGAAGTTGCGCATCATGCAGCCTGCTGCGCCCAGTTTGAGTCTTAACTCCACGACCTGGGGCTGCGCGAAAAGCATCATTCAACATGGTGGCGTTGTTGTTAGGGTTCCTCCGAGCCATAATCCGTAGGTAGTGTCATCCACGGCAGCAGTAGCCCTTGAGCGGCCTGAGCGAGGCATGTCATCGACAGTTCCTGTCTCTCTATATCTCCTCCATGTCGGAACAACATCGCCTTGTTTCACTACGAGGTGCCTGGAAACTTTCCTTGTTGAGAGCCCTTCCTGGCACAATGTAACAATGCGGACGCGATCGAACTGAGGTATTGAGCGTCTAGGCATGGTTGATCTACAGAAAACACGAGCCGTGTACTGCCTTCCCTGGTGGAATGACTGGAACCGATCAGCTGTCCGATCCCTTCCGTTTAATAGGCGCTGCTCATGCACGAATGACTGAATTAAAACGAAGATTGAAAAGTGGAAATCAACGATAAGCATCGCTAATGCCATTGCTATCCTCAATAAAAGTGAAAATTAAAGAACCTACCGAATTAAATGAACAGTCTTGTGAGTGTATAATATGGACTAAAATTAAACAGAAGAAAGACGAAAGTAATGAGAAGTAGTATAAATTAAATTTGGCCACCTCGAAGTAGACGAATTTAGGGAGTTCTACCTTGGAAGCAAGGAACATATGATTAACGAAGTAAGGAGGACATAAAGCAGACTAGTACAAGCAAAAAGGGCATTCCTGTATACTAGAATGGCTCTTACTTTGGGAAAACAATTCTGTGGATGTACTTCTGGAGCACAGTGTTGTGTGGTAGTCAATCATTGCATGTGGCAAAACCGAAACAGAAGAGAATAGAAGCGCTTGAGATCTGATGCTACAGAAGAATGTTGAAAATCTGGTGGACCGACAAGCTAAAAAATGAGGAGCTTATCAACAGAATCGGCAAAGGGAAGAACATATGAAAGCACTGACATGATGAAGGAACAACTGATAAAACTTACGTTAAGGCATCAGGCAATTACCTCCAAGGTATTGAAAAGTGCTATAGACGGTAAAAACCTTAGGCGAAGAGCGTGATGGGAATACTGTACACGCAACAAACAACTGACTACTTACGTTGCAAGTATTCCTCTAAGACAAGGGGTTTGGAATTCATACTCTCTGTGCCAACAAAAACAGATACTGAGCGACCGTCCAACACGGGCGCTCAAAACTTGTTTCTCTACACCGCTGGCTTCCCAGCAAAGCTCGGCCCCCCTCCCTCGTAACTGCAGAAGGTGAGTCATATTCTTGAAACCACGGAATATTCTCCCTCTCTACAGATTCTACGAAATGCTGACCAACCACATTTTAATCTTCTATCTTCCAGAGCGGAAAGACTGCGAGGAAATAAACCTTAATTAGGAATTCATACAATGGTACATTCAGAAGGCTTGTGGCTATAAATAAAAACTTTTCAATTGCGAGTAAGACTCGCGCTGTGAGGGTTACGTACAATCTTTCTTGTGTGTTTATATAATAATAATGATTACGGGTGACCCAGTGGCCTTGTGCAAGTCTCTCAACTGGACAATACATCGGCGACGAGCTTACATCGCTTAGAGATGAAGGCTGTCACAAAGACGACTTAAGAACCTATGGTCTAATCGAGACTGGATCCCTCGATCTCTCGGATACTAGGCATGCGGTTTACCGCTGGACCTCTAGATGCAACATTTATGTAGATGGGACGCCAAGGGACGTAGACCTCACCGCTTGACTGAAATTTCAATTTGATATCTATACTCGTTCCTGAGAAAAAGGAATCTTAATAGACGGTCACCAAAGTGATCATGGAAGCGTTTCGTTTTTACCGACTGAGATACGAAATCCTACAGAGCGTAAGTAAATTAGAATCCATTGCGCGCTGTTGAGCACATGAGCCAGTATAAAAAAAAAAATGCTAAATTTTTTTCTGATCTGTATTTCGGCTGTAACATCGTCTACACTGGTGCATTACCAGTAGAGTCAGATAGGTACAACAATGCCAGAGCAGAATACTTATGACAAGTGACACTGTGCCATTTGACGAACGTTTATCTGTCACTTTAGTATGTGTATGATTCTTCTGGTAATGCTTCAAAATCTAGATGTGCAGTAATCGAAATCTAGATATGCAGTTCCAAGATGCTACTCGAGGGAGGTGTAAAATGAATGTGCGCAGTGGAAAATACTGAACGCGAAAATGAAGATTTGGCCCTGTCCGACTGCCCCCTGAAGCAGATCTTAGGACCTCTTAATGGTGATATTATCTCCTCCTTCTTGCTCTTTAACAAATAAATTACAACATAAACATAAATGAATGATTAAGGGAACTAGTAACTACAAAATGATAAATGGTGTTTCAAGTTATACATTTATTGTAGATTAAAACCCCTTTATATATTACAAATGTTTATATATCAATGTCCAATGGACATAAATAGATTCAAACGTATTTCCTAACTAATATGATTGATCAATTTTCCAAATCTGCCTCTTTTTACGGCTACGCGATCTAATAAAAATAACGTGAGATGACTGACATCATCTACGTACCAAACACTAGAAGACATTACTTTCAAAGATGATCTACAGTGGTGTGCAACATCAGTGGAAATAAAACTTACGTGATTACAGGTGTTTAGCCTTATAGCCCTAATAAGCCGAGGAAATTAGCAATATCACAATATGTACTGCATCCAGTGCATCGGTGTGATGGTTCTCGTACACGTCTGTGATTATGGAAGAACTCCAACCACAAAACAAAAACTATTTCAAACACTAGGACAGCAGAAGGCGGTCCTCTTACTAGAATAAGACAGCAGAAGGCGGTCCTCTTACTAGAATAATCTAATACTGTCTTCTCCCCTCTGTGCTCTACAGACAAGTAAGGAGAACTCCCAGCCACAAGGATGGAATTCAGGTAATGTCTCTGCTTGAGTATAGACAGAAGAAGTGCTCTTAATCACTGAACGCTGCGTACTCAACGACGACTCGCTACCCGGAGGCGGAGTCCAGAGTCGTGTAACTTCACAACAGTACAGTACCCAACCGTTGTAACTGTAAAACCTCCTGAGAGCAAAGACTGCCAGTCCATCTGTACCAACAAAAGCTGATACTGAGCGACCATCCAACATGGACGCTCAAATCGGAATGCCTCTTACTCTACACCGCTGACTTCCCAGCAAAGTTCGGCTACCCTCCCTCGTAACTGCAGAAGGCGAAACATATTCTCCCTCTCTACAGATTCTTCGGAATAGCGACCAACCATTTTTTAGTCGTTTGTCTTCCAGCGCGGAAAGTTTGCGAGGAAATACCCGTTAATTAGGAATTCATACAGTGGTACACTTCTCAGAGTAAAAATCCTCAGAAATCACCTAGCCTGCGTGATTTCCGAGGTAACGCTTCCTCGCTCCTAGATTTTTAGAGTTTCGGAAGTGTTATCCGGTCTCATTACGCCATTTTGTTAATAAAGACAATCCATCACCTTTCAAGCAGTCAGCATATCAGCTATCTACAGGGTGTATGTCACAATGTCAGTCTTCTTTAAATATTCATATATATGATGTACAACCATCAAATGGTACGTAATTGCGGTTATAAATCACGGCAAAGTATGTAGATCAGTGTAAGGTGTGAAATTATAGCCACCTTACACAGTAAATCACGGATTTTTGCGAATGATTGCTGACCTTCTACGAGTATAAAAGTGTGCGTGTGGACTACGTACGCCGGGTTCACCGCATTATGTTGCCATGTAAACTGCGGTCCGAGTGGGCTTATCGGCTAATACGATAATCGCTCCTCGACTCTCACTGTCGAAACTTTGTAACTGTAGACAGCCATTTACACAAGTTCGAGAAAAACTTCGTCTTGCTCACTTACTCAGTTGCATTCACTTTTATTTACTTACTACTCCTGTAGGTGCTATAGATCCCCACTTCATCATGTCCTACATTTGGTGTCAACGCGCGTCGATACTACAAACACGGCAATTGATTCAGCCACAGTAACTGGCAATGAAGCGTTCAGCTGTCGCTTTCGCCCTGCTCAGATTTTGTGGTGGATGTATAGGACGTATGCCTGTCGAAAACGTATAAGGCAACTTAGAACACGACAGAAAGCTGTTACTTGAAAAACTTCTTCGAGCTGTCATTCTTGAGTCCAAACGAGATGATCGAGTATTTCACTGATGATATCACGGCAGTTATCGCTGGAGACAGGGTGTGCGAAGAAGGGGAGTACGTGTTGAAAGAGAACCCTGCAATAGTAAAATCTACCGACTACGTTTTAGAGACGTGCTTATCCCCAAAAGCCTAGTTGCTGCCAGCTATCTCGGCCGAACACTCGCCCACCTGCAACCGTACCACAAACAGTTGTGAAGCTTCCCATTCTAAACCGAACGGTTTGTTTTGTTGTGCCTACCCTTCCGTCTGTCGTCGTATGGAGATTCTGCCTGAGATGCAAGCAGATATACAGGGTGGTCCATTGATAGTGACCGGGCCAAATATGTCACGAAATAAGCATGAAACGAAAAAGCTACAAAGAACGAAACTCGTCTAGCTTGAAGGGGGCAATCAGATGGCGCTATGGTTGGCACGCTAGATGGCGCTGCCGTAGGTCAAACGGATATCAAATGCGTTCTTTTAAAATAGGAACCCCCATTTTTTATTACATATTCGTGTAGTACATAAAGAAATATGAGTGTTTTAGCTGGACCACTTTTTTCGCTTTGTGATAGATGGCGCTGTAATAGTCCCAAACGTATAAGTACGTGGTATCACGTAACATTCGGCCAGTGCGGACGGTATCTGCTTCGTGATACATTACGCGTGTTGAAATGGACCGTTTACCAATTGCGGAAAAGGTCGATATAGTGTTGATGTATGGCTATTGTGATCAAAATGCCCACCGGGCGTGTGCTATGTAGCTGCTCGGTATCCTGGACGACATCATCCAAGCGTCCGGACCGTTCGCCGGATAGTTCCGTTATTTAAGGAAACAGGAAGTGTTCAGCCACATGTGAAACGTTAACCAAGACCTGCAACAAATGATGATGCCCAAGTATGTATTTTAGCTACTGTCGTGGCAGTGGTGTACAGTTCTGCCACTGGGCAGAAGAGAAATTACGGGACCATGACAGATTTTTTGCACGCGTTCTATCTAGCGACGAAGCGTCATTCACAAACAGCAGTAACGTAACCCGGCATAATATGAACAATTGGGCAACGGAAAATCCACGAAGGCTGCGACAAGTGGAACATTAGCGACCTTTGCGGGTTAATGTATGGTGCGGCATTATGGGAGGAAGGATAGCTGGTCCCCATTTTATCGATGGCAATCGAAATAGTGCAATGCATGCTGATTTCCTACGTGATGTTCTATCGTTGTTACTACAAGATATTTCACTGCATGACAGAATGGCGATGTACTTGCAACACGATGGATGTCCGGCACATAGCTCGCGTGCGGTTGAAGCGGTATTGAATAGCATATTTCATGACAGGTGGATTGGTCGTCGAAGCATCATACCATGGCCCGCACGTTCACCGGATCTGACGCCCCGGCTTTCTTTCTGTGGCGAAAATTGAAGGATATTTGCCATTGTGAGCCACCGACAACGCCTAACAACATGCGTCAGCGCATTGTCAAATTCAAATGGTTCAAATGGCTCTGAGCACTATGGGACTCAACTGCTGTGGTCATAAGTCCCCTAGAACTTAGAACTACTTAAACCTAACTAACCTAAGGACAGCACACAACACCCAGCCATCACGAGGCAGAGAAAATCCCTGACCCCGCCGGGAATCGAACCCGGGAACCCGGGCAGCGCATTGTCAATGCATGTGCGAACATTACGGAAGGCGAACTATGCGCTGTTGAGAGGAATGTCGTTACACGTATTGCTAAATGCATTGAGGTTGACGGACATCATTTTGAGCATTTATCGCATTAATGTGGTGTTTACAGGTAATCACGCTGTAACAGCATGCGTTCTCAGAAATGGTAAGTTCACAGAGGTATATGTATCACATTGGAACAACCGAAATAAAATGTTCAAACGTACCTACGTTCTGTATTTTCATTTAAATTCCTACCTGTTACCAACTGTTCGTCTACAATTGTGAGCCACATGTTTGTGACTGTTACAGCGCCATCTATCACAAAGCGAAAAAAGTGGTCCAACTTAGCATTCATATATCTTTATGTACTACACGAATATGTAATAAAAATGGGGGTTCCTATTTTAAAAAACGCAGTTGATATCCGTTTGACCTATGGCAGCGCCATCTAGCGGGCCAACCATAGCGCCATCTGCTTTCCCCCTTCAAGTTAGACAAGTTTCGTTCTCTGTAGTTTTTTCGTTTGACGCTTATTTCGTGAGATTTTTGGCCGGGTCGCGATCAATGGACCACCCTGTATCTAACTTATTTCCTCCTACTAAGGTTTCTAACTTTCCCGGCTTTTCTTTTCACCAGAGCCGACTTTCTTTTATAATCTAGTGACAGATATTGATGGTCCGGTGAATTCAAAATTTTTAAGAAGACATGTTTCTTATCTTCAATTAGACTGCGTATTTCATAGCCCCAATATCGGATGCCCATTTTAAAAAAATCTTTACTGTGGCAAGTGCTTCTTTTGCTGCTTTAATTAGTGATTTCTTTATATCGTTCCATTTTTGGTTGATGCTACGCGCTTCTATGTTTAAACCTACGTATTTTTCAAACCACCCAAATTTAGTAACCGGACACTGTCTTCTTTCAATGTTGCATCAGCATTACTTTATTTCTGTTTGGAAGATATCTTCAATCTTTTAAGCCCTTTTATTTCTGAGACTAGATAGAAATGGTATGAAGAGACATCTTCAGTAGAGAGGAAATCATTTTTACGGGAGCAGACGAAGATTTGACAAAGGAGTCATGGATCGGTTCGGTTTTGTGAAAAGAGTTGCTTCAAAGATTTTGCCCAACAACTGAAGAGGATGAAACCAGACGATTTCATATTTGTCATTATGTTTTTGTTGGCTGTTGTTTTGGTTGTAATTCCGGTGACAAATATTGGAGACGATCAGCCAACGTTCTCCTGGTGTCCCCCAGGTAACACTCACTGGTTAAGTAACCTTCCGTCCGCAGTTCACACGTCTCCATTTTACCCCTGTCCGCAGTTCTCACAATTAAGAGAGGGTTGTCCGCAGTTCAAAAGCCGACTCCTTAAATTTGCCTCAAAACTGGTCTGAGGAGAGAGCGTTAACCTAGCAGCCAGTCCCGACTGGTGGCTCGCGTGCATGAGCCCGTGTAACGGCGCCGCCCGCCTGCTAGCCTCACATCGCACAGTGGGCACCGCAGCGCCGCGACGCCAGACCACGCAATTAGGCCAGCCTGCCGGTACGGCCAGGGTCCGCGGCACAGGCGGCCGCCGCCACCGGCTCGTGGCCGTGTGACGCCGCTTCGTCCGGCCGGCGTCGACAGCCCTCTAATTGGCCGCGCGTGTTAATCCCGGCACGCCGGCGCACGCGCCGCTAAACCTGGCTTTCACCGGCAGCCGCTCAGAGGCGCAGTAGCACGCGTAATCGCAGGCTAGCGGGCCTTCCCAATCAAGCGCGTGTGGATTTACAGTCTACGAAACGGTCTTATTCCAGGTGATAAATGTAATCAGCTAAACATATCTTTCTCCTACATATCTCCTCATTTCATTATCAAGTGATGAATCAAAACATAATTCCTTATTTATTCCAGTCTCTGATCACAAATGAATTCTTTAGACGATGACCGGTTTCAGTATGTAATGACCATCCTCAGATCTTTTTTACACCATGTCCTAAAGTGATACGGCCATAATGGCATCGTCAAAACATATAAATATAATCAGCATAGCATCGTCACATAGATTTAAAACATGATGTGTTGTGCTGATTATATTTATATGTTTTGAAGATGCCATTATGGCCGTATCACTTTAGGACATGGTGTAATAAAGATCTGAGGATGGTCATTACAGACTGAAACCGGTCATCGTCTAAAGAATTCATGGGTGATCAGAGACTGGAATAAAAAAGCATTTTACAGTATTGGATCACTGTTGGTATACGCGATTATGTCGCAGTTGGCAAAACATAATTACCACTGTCCTCTGTATGACTGAATGACACCCGGTGTTGTAACAAGAACATGATCCGGTACTGAAACTGTATAAGTGAAGCAGACGAATGGGAATTCATTTTACGCATAATACGGGACCCAACTGGGGAAATACACTGATGCAAGTGACGTGGATAAAGGACAGATTCTTATAGCTCTGCGACTTGGTACGGGCACCATGGAAAAAGTGGTTCAAGAACTCGGAAACCACGAGTAGGCGACAAGATGTTGGACGTCCACATCTCATCAAACGACAGGAAAGTCTGTGGCAAATATGATTCTGGCGCAGGCTCAGGTGTTTCGGTGTACACAATTCAGACCACATTATTGAACATGGGACTCCACAACAGACGAACGCCCTCGCGTTCCCATACAGACGTAACCACCTGGTAAATTACGATTAAAGTAGACTCGGGATAGTGGAAAATGAACTGTGATTCGACAAAAAAGTGTCCCCTGCTCTAATGAAACCAGGAAGCCGTATGTATGCTCTAAACATTCGCCGCACTTAGGCCGGTGCGCCGTGTGCGTCCATCTGGGCTGTGGTAGTAATCGAAGCCACCACGAAAATTCTGGAGTACCTGAAGACTACTGCGGACCAGCTTCTAGTATCCATGCTTGTTACCATCCATGACACTGATGGTATCTTCCAGAAGGATCACCGTCCTTGTTACAGTGGTTTTAGGAGCTCCTACTGGACTCAAGTTAATACCTTTGACACAAAATTCTCCTGATCTGAACACAATGGTAAACTTGTGACGCTACCGTATTCCAGCTAAATACACTACCAGCCGTTAAAATTGCTACACCAGGAAGATGACGTGATGCAGGCGCGAAATTTAACCTACAGGAAGAAGATGCTGTGATATGCAAATGATTAGCTTTCAGAGCATTCACACAACGTTGGCGCCGGTGGCGACACCTACAACGTGCTGACAGGAGGAAAGTTTCCAACCGATTTCTGATTCACTAACAGCAGTTGACCGGTGTTACCTGGTGAAAATTTGAGATTATGCCTCGTGTAAGGAGGAGAAATGCGTACCTCCACGGTTCCGACTTTGATAAAGGTCGGATTTTATCGCGATTGCAGTTCATCGTATCGCGACATTGTTGCGTTGGTCGAGATCCAATGACTGTTAGCAGAATATGGAATCGGCGGGTTCCATCTTATCCGCATGGCTGTAAGGGATCGTGCAGCCACGTCTCGACCCCTGAGTCAACAGATGGGGACGTTTGCACGAACAGTTCGACGAAGTTGGCAGCAGCATGGACTATCAGCTCGGAGACCGTGCCTGCGGTTACCCTTGACGCTGCATCGCAGACAGGAGCCCCTGCGATCGTGTACTCAACAACGAACCTGTGTGCACGAATGGCAAAACGTCAATTTTTCGGATGAATCCAGGTTCTGTTAACAGCGTCATGATGGTCGCATCCGTGTTTGGCGACATCGCGGTTAGCGCACATTGGAAGCTTGTATTCGTCATTGCCATACTGGCGTATCACCCGGCGTGATGGTATATGGTACCATTGGTTACACGTCTGGGTCATCTCTTGTTCGCATTGACGGTACTTTGGACAATGGACGTTACATTTCAGATGCGTTACGACCCGTGGCTCTACCCTTCATTCGATCCCAGCGAAACCCTAGGTTTCAGCAGGATAATGAACGATCGCATGTTGCAGGTCCTGTACGGGCCTTTCTGAATACAGAAAATGTTCGACTGCTGCCCTGTCCAGCACATTCTCCAGACCTCTCACCAACTGAAAACGTCTGGTGAGTGGTGGCCGAGCAAGTGGCTCGTCACAATACGCCAGTCACTACTATTGATGATCTGTGCCATCGTGTTGAAGCCGCGTGGGCAGCTGTACCTGTACACGCCATCGAAGCTCTGACTCAATGCCCAGGCGTATCAAGGCCGTTATTACGGCCAGAGGTGGTTGTTCTGGGCACTGATTTCTCAGGATCTATGCACCCAAATTGCGTGAAAATGTAATCACATGTCAGTTCTAGTATATTTGTCCAATGAATACCCGTTTATCATCTGCATTTCTTCTTCGTGTAGCAATTTTAATAACCAATAGTGTACCAACAAACCACATTCCGTAATTCATGGCGATTGTGTGACCTGTGCGTAGACATGTAACGGGATATACACCCCTGGAAATTGAAATAAGAACACCGTGAATTCATTGTCCCAGGAAGGGGAAACTTTATTGACACATTCCTGGGGTCAGATACATCACATGATCACACTGACAGAACCACAGGCACATAGACACAGGCAACAGAGCATGCACAATGTCGGCACTAGCCGGCCGAAGTGGCCGTGCGGTTAAAGGCGCTGCAGTCTGGAACCGCAAGACCGCAACGGTCGCAGGTTCGAATCCTGCCTCGGGCATGGATGTTTGTGATGTCCTTAGGTTAGTTAGGTTTACCTAGTTCTAAGTTCTAGGGGACTAATGACCTCAGCAGTTGAGTCCCATAGTGCTCAGAGCCATTTGAACTACTTTTTGTCGGCACTAGTACAGTGTATATCCACCTTTCGCAGCAATGCAGGCTGCTATTCTCCCATGGAGACGATCGTAGAGATGCTGGATGTAGTCCTGTGGAACGGCTTGCCAGGCCATTTCCACCTGGCGCCTCAGTTGGACCAGCGTTCGTGCTGGACGTGCAGACCGCGTGAGACGACGCTTCATCCAGTCCCAAACATGCTCAATGGGGGACAGATCCGGAGATCTTGCTGGCCAGGGTAGTTGACTTACACCTTCTAGAGCACGTTGGGTGGCACGGGATACATGCGGACGTGCATTGTCCTGTTGGAACAGCAAGTTCCCTTGACGGTCTAGGAATGGTAGAACGATGGGTTCGATGACGGTTTGGATGTACCGTGCGCTATTCAGTGTCCCCTCGACGATCACTAGTGGTGTACGGCCAGTGTAGGAGATCGCTCCCCACACCATGATGCCGGGTGTTGGCCCTGTGTGCCTCGGTCGTATGCAGTCATGATTGTGGCGCTCACCTACACGGCGCCAAACACGCATACGACCATCATTGGCACCAAGGCAGAAGCGACTCTCATCGCTGAAGACAACACGTCTCCATTCGTCCCTCCATTCACGCCTGTCGCGACACCACTGGAGGCGGGCTGCACGATGTTGGGGCGTGAGCGGAAGACGGCCTAACGGTGTGCGGGACCGTAGCCCAGCTTCATGGAGACGGTTGCGAATGGTCCTCGCCGATACCCCAGGAGCAACAGTGTCCCTAATTTGCTGGGAAGTGGTGGTGCGGTCCCCTACAGCACTGCGTAGGATCCTACGGTCTTGGCGTGCATCCGTGCGTCGCTGCGGTCCGGTCCCAGGTCGACGGGCACGTGCACCTTCCGCCGACCACTGGCGACAACATCGATGTACTGTGGAGACCTCACGCCCCACGTGTTGAGCAATTCGGCGGTACGTCCACCCGGCCTCCCGCATGCCCACTATACGCCCTCGCTCAAAGTCCGTCAACTGCACATACGGTTCACGTCCACGCTGTCGCGGCATGCTACCAGTGTTAAAGACTGCGATGGAGCTCCGTATGCCACGGCAAACTGGCTGACACTGACGGCGGCGGTGCACAAATGCTGCGCAGCTAGCGCCATTCGACGGCCAACACCGCGGTTCCTGGTGTGTCCGCTGTGCCGTGCGTGTGATCATTGCTTGTACAGCCCTCTCGCAGTGTCCGGAGCAAGTATGGTGGGTCTGACACACCGGTGTCAATGTGTTCTTTTTTCCATTTCCAGGAGTGTACTTCTTCAATACTACCAAGAAGCTGACGAACTCGTGTCAAGCAGAATCACTGCTTCATTGTGTTCCACAGGCGAATCAGTACACTATTAGTGAGCAGGTTGCTTGGTCTGGTCATCAAAGTAATTAGTGACATTCAGGAAATTACGCTAATACTGCATGAAACGTCCTCCACCCTTGACGATGACCTCGGTTAGCTGAAGAAGTGTCTTCAAAAGCTGCTTAAATGTTCAACATTCAGCTCAATCCAATCATTGACGATCAAATTCCGTAGAATTATCAAATTGCAGCGACGTCAATTGATACAAACCTTGCCAACCAAGTAGAATTACTATCTAGCATGTCAGATGCGAGAAAGCTAGTCCACTGTTTCTTGATATTTCATCATTTCGTGTTCCTTAGGGTTCATGAAGCTGCATGGTCACATCATAGCATGGCTCGATCCATTCTCTCTTCCTCGGAGCTGTCAACTGCAGGATGTTTTACAATACGTAAAGTTCTTTCTTTTTCAGTGGATGAATCTGGAATCAGATTATAAGCTCACAGGACAAAAAGTTACGGTGACCCAGGAAATCACAATGGTAAAAATTTGTCATCGACATTATGTACATCGAGTATTCGACCTTTTGGTCTTTTACGTCTCCTTCAAAACTGCTCAAACCATCTTTTCATTGGTCTCTCTAAACATCTTTTGCTGCCTGGTTTATACTGTTTTATGGGTTCAGTGATACTTTCCACCTTAACCGATATTGTTTTATTGTGTCAATTATATTGCGCATTTTCATTTCACCTCGGAGTGTGACCATTTCTCCTTTTATCTATCAAAGTATATCCAGCCGCATGCCTAAGGACATCCATTTCATAAGTTTCTATTCCCTTTTCCCGTTTTCCAATCCATAGAGCAGTGCTCGTTCACCCATAACCTAACAAATATTATATCTGTCCGGACTTTCTCTCGCAGTTATATGGGTAAAGATCCACAGAAATAGACAGGTCTAATATTTTTGTATTTGATTGATTGTCCCGTATCTAATACCGCACACTAAATGTTCTTTATTCAAATTAAAGATAGCTTCTTATAAGTCCTTTTCGTTTTAACTGACACTTACTTGGTAGTTAACAAAACGTAGTATATTAAAATCCACATAGTGGATTTTAAAACGTTCTATTGTCTGTAAGCAAATTCTGGTTACATCGTCGATATACAAATTAAAAAGATTGGATGAGAGGGACGCCCTAGTCTAACTCCTTGGTTTTTCAACATAGGATTAAACAGCCAACCGATTGCTCATAATCGATAGATACATTGACCGAGATTTCGACACCTACTCGGGGTGTCTTCGTCAGAATAAATGTTGCTAAATCCTATAAAATAATACACAGGTAATTAGGTATGACTAAAAACACATTAATCAAGATGACAATTTTCAGGACGAATAAAGGTTACTTAGGTAAAATTACACTGCTAAAAAACAATGGGCAGAATTAGGAGCAGCTATGCTCCTGTCAAAACTAAAATATAACGTTGTAGCCTTTGCCACATGTGCCCAGCTCGGAACAACTTCAGACCGATCGGAATAGTGGCCTACATTGCTCATTTGAAAACAATAAGAGTTGCACCACCTATTATGCGTGGACAGTAATATGTGCCCATTTGAAACATTATGACAGAAATACTTGAGAAAAAAAGAAGATAGTTAATTTTAAAAACAATACATACAGGGCTATTACAGGTGTGTGTGGTTTGAGGTTTTCGGGCGCTAAACAGCGTGGTCATGAAGCGATTTCATCAATTCACTGTAGCTCCATTCATTGACATATGGTCACGACACACTACAGATACGTAGGAAAACTCATAAAGTTTTGTTCAGCTGAAGCAGCACTTCAGGTTTCTGCCGCCAGAGCGCTCGAGAACGCAGTGAGACGAAATGGCGACAGGAGCCGAGAAAGCGTATGTCGTGCTTGAAATCCACTCACATCAGTCAGTCATAACAGTGCAACGACACTTCAGGACGAAGTTCAACAAATATCCACCAACTGCTAACTCCATTCGGCGATGGTATGCGCATTTTAAAGCTTCTGGATGCCTCTGTAAGGGGAAATCTGTTGTGACGTAACAAGACTGTTACGCCACACTGAAGTAGCCGAAAGAAAGGCACGCGTACACACACGCCGACTGGCGTCAAGTCTGGAACAAGATACGTTATGACTGCTATCAAGACAATATGTAGCTTTGGAATATACTTAACTTTATTTACTCCTTGTGATACATCTCTCTTGACGATACAAATGAGACTCGTAAGATACATGCACTGTTACAATTGGCGCCTTGCTAGGTCGTGGCCATGGACTTAGCAGAAGGCTATTCTAACTGACTCTCGGCAAATGAGAGGAAGGCTTTGTCCGTATTGTCGCTAGCAATGTTGTCCGTACAACTGGGGCGAGTGCTCGTCCGTATCTCGAGACCTGCCTTGTGGTGGCGCTAGGTCTGCGATCACACAGTAGCGACACGCGGGTCCGACATGTACTAAATGAACCGCGGCCGATTGAAGCTACCACCTAGCAAGTGTGGTGTCTGGCGGTGACACCACATTCCTCCCCCGCAAATCGGCGAACGGTCGTGAGATAAGGCTTCCGCCCGCCGTGGGGAGGACCCCATGTTGACGTATTCGATGAGGTGGGGAGCCTAACAACAGGCGAGGCTGTGCCACCCGCACCCGGCCATTCGGTCCGAGGGGAGCTAGGAAACGCCTGAAAGCCTAGTCCAGGGTGCACGTCAACATGCGGTGTATGCGCCCGTAAAGAGACAGGAGGGGCCGAAGGGTCGACCTCCATTGCGTCGGGGTACCCGACGCGCGAAGACGCCATGTGGTCCGGAGCGGGCATAGTTCCATGGCGGAGGACGGCTGGTCACGGGAAGCGATCGGCGGCGCGTGACCCAGGGAGGCGCTTGGCGGCTGCAGCGAAGCGTCCACTGCGGGCGGCGCCGGCGGGAGAACAGGCGGCGGCGGCGGCGGCGGCTGCGGCGGCGCGTCGCCATGGGGCAAAATGGAAGGCATCGTCGGTAACACCTGGGGATGAGGCGAGCCAGTAGATGGGTCCCCAGGGCGCTGACCGGACGGCACCGTCGCTGAAAGCAGACGGGGAGCGGCAGAACCCGTGCGACGACAGAGGCGCAGCTGATTGAGATGCCGACGCACCTCACCAGAGGCCCCCAAAACCAAATACATCGCGCGGCCGAGGCAGCGAAGAATGCGCCCTGCGAGCCAACGCCGTGAACCTCGATAGTTGCGATAAAATACGTCGCCTGGAGCAAAAGCAGGAGTCTGCCGCTGCACAGGAACCTGATGCGGCGGATGCAACAAAGACATCAAGGGTCGATGAGGACGACCATGGAGCAACTCAGCCGGCGAGCGACCATCTCGGGGCTGAGAGCGATACGAAGACAAAAAGAGCAACAATGCGTCCTCCCGAGAATGCGACTCTTTCAACTTCCACATCTGTGACTTGAAAGTCCGGACCAATCGTTCAGCGGCACCGTATGACTGAGGTTTGCCCAGTTGTTTGTACGTGTCGTGATTGAGCAATGAAACTGCAGCTCCGGTATCGAGCTGGAATGGTATCACTTTGCCTTCAAAGTCTAAGTCCACAAAAAGTTTATTGTCCTGCTGACGACAAGAGCGACTGTTTTGTGCAATTTGAACAGACACTGGTACAGAATCACTTGCTAATTGACGTGATTTCCGGCGACGTCGACGCACAGTTTTTGTGGGACGAACACAGTCACTGTTAGAGAAAGTTGCACTGGACGGGGTGGAAGTAACGACATGAATGTCCATGGGCGAAGGTCCACGAGCCTGAGTGTCCGTTGTTCGATTCCGGCGCGAAGCAAAGGGCCTGGAATGGTTGTGATTGTCTGATCTGAGCTGTTTCTGGCAAACACTTTGAACATGTCCTTTCCTATTGCAGAAAAAGCAAATAGCTTGGCGTGACGGGCAATGTTCACGCGAATGTCTAGTAGCACACCGCGGGCATGATTTCACTGCATTTGTGTGCTGGCGCGCCACACCTGGTTTAGCGCGCGGCGGCAGCTGCGTCGAAGTGCGCGAGGCCCGGTTGCCGGGCCGCGCAGCGCGTCCAGCGGGCCGGCTAATGTTACACACGGCTGGCGAAGTTTCAAAAGATTCCTGAGCACAGTCAAGCGTGTCTTGTCTATCCAATATGTCTATCACTTGTTGAAGGGAGGGATTAACTAGTTTCAAAATTTGCTCCCGTATGCGAACATCAGAAACGTTCTGTGCAATTGCATCACGTACCATTGTATCTGAATAAGAAAGGCCACAGTCACAGTCAAAGGCACAGTCCCTAGTAAGGCCTTGCAATGTTGCTACCCACACCCTATTAGTTTGACCGGCCGTACGTTTTGTACGAAAAAACGTATACCGTTTTGCAACTACATTAAATGTTTGTCTGAAATAGGCATCTAAAGCAGACAAAATTTCCTCGTAGGACAGAGTTGCTACGTCGCGTCGGGGAAACAATTTCACTATCACACGGTAGGTGGACACACCAACACAAGAAAGCAAAAACGGCTGCCGCTCATTACCTTGAATTCTGTAGGCGGCTAGGTGAAAGCCGAACTGTCGGGACCATTCTGGCCACGATTCGTGCGCCGCGTTAAAACTGCGAAACGGTGGTGCAACGGCATGGTGTGGCTGCGGGTCCGGTGAAGCGGCGGCTGCCGCATCGGTTTGAATGGCACGTTGACCCTGGACGAGCTGTCCAAGGGCATCCAATAACGCCTGCGTCTGCTGAGTCTGCAAGCGATAAAATTCGGACAGTACATCTGGCGAAGCCAAGACACAAGTAAATGTAAGCAATTAGAACGAACAAGACCCTCTCCGTTGTCTCGTCGCCAATCTGTTGTGACGTAACAAGACGGTTACGCCACACTGAAGTAGCCGAAAGAAAGGCACGCGTACACACACGCCGACTGGCGTCAAGTCTGGAACAATATACGTTATGACAGCTATCAAGAAAATATGTAGCTTTGGAATATACTTAACTTTATTTACTCCTTGTGATACATCTCTCTTGACGATACAAATGAGACTCGTAAGATACATGCACTGTTACAATTGGCGCCTTGCTAGGTCGTAGCCATGGACTTAGCAGAAGGCTATTCTAACTGACTCTCGGCAAATGAGAGGAAGGCTTTGTCCGTATTGTCGCTAGCAATGTTGTCCGTACAACTGGGGCGAGTGCTCGTCCGTATCTCGAGACCTGCCTTGTGGTGGCGCTAGGTCTGCGATCACACAGTGGCGACACGCGGGTACGACATGTACTAAATGGACCGCGGCCGATTTAAGCTACCACCTAGCAAGTGTGGTGTCTGGCGGTGACACCACAAAATCAACGGGTCGGCCTGCAATGAGCGAAGAAACGGTTGAACGCGTGCGGGCAAGTTTCACGCGTAGTCGGAAGTCGACGAATAAAGCAAGCAGGGAGCTAAACGTACCACAGCCGACGGTTTGGAAAATCTTACGGAAAAGGCTAAAGCAGAAGCCTTACCGTTTACAATTGCTACAAGCCCTGACACCCGATGACAAAGTGAAACGCTTTGAATTTTCGGCGCGGCTGCAACAGCTCATGGAAGAGGATGCGTTCAGTGCGAAACTTGTTTTCAGTGATGAAGCAACATTTTTTCTTAATGGTGAAGTGAACAGACACAATGTGCGAATCTGGGCGGTAGGGAATCCTCACGCATTCGTGCAGCAAATTCGCAATTCACCAAAAGTTAACGTGTTTTGTGCAATCTCACAGTTTAAAGTTTACGGCCCCTTTTTCTTCTGCGAAAAAAACGTTACAGGACACGTGTATCTGGACATGCTGAAAAATTGGCTCATGCCACAACTGGAGACCGACAGCGGCGACTTCATCTTTCAACAGGATGGTGCTCCACCGCACTTCCATCATGATGTTCGGCATTTCTTAAACAGGAGATTGGAAAACCGATGGATCGGTCGTGGTGGAGATCATGATCAGCAATTCATGTCATGGCCTCCACGCTCTCCCGACTTAACCCCATGCGATTTCTTTCTGTGGGGTTATGTGAAAGATTCAGTGTTTAAACCTCCTCTACCAAGAAACGTGCCAGAACTGCGAGCTCGCATCAACGATGCTTTCGAACTCATTGATGGGGACACGTTGCGCCGAGTGTGGGAGGAACTTGATTATCGGCTTGATGTCTGCCGAATCACTAAAGGAGCACATATCGAACATTTGTGAATGCCTAAAAAAACTTTTTGAGTTTTTGTGTGTGTGTGCAAAGTATTGTGAAAATATCTCTAATAATAAAGTTATTGTAGATCTGTGAAATCGCTTTAATCATTTGTAATAACCCTGTATATAGTGCTTAACGTCTTTTTGAAAATACATAGTATTGAACCAGATTAAGTATAATAGATCCATCTGTTAGGCTTTACAGAAATTACTATTACGTAAAGAACAGAAAGACACAGGAAAAATTTTACGAACAGCTGTAGAATCCAGAAAATATTTGCATCAATGCAACTTCAGCAGAACATACCTGTGAGATTAGAAAAAAATAATCCGACGAAATCAGTAGCAGGAAAGAATACAGTAAAACTAGAGGTATCAAAATGCCGCAAGCAGTGGATAGAAACCATTGAAAAAATAATTTGTTACATAGTTGTAACTGTTCATTGAGGATGAGGTCAATATTCTTAGAGATATGCTTGATAATCTCTAGCTCTTCGAGAATATAGAGCCTACGACCTTTCTTTTCTGTTTCTAAAACGGAAATATCTCCTGTGCGTTTCGATTTGTGTTCGTAAATTAGCAGATGATCAGCAATAGTGGAATCGTGTGCATTAATGCCTCTTTTTCCCAACAAATTTTCCTTATACCCGACACTAAAAGACGTTCCAGTTTGCCATAAATTATACACGGGACACATATCACAAAGGATTTTATACACTCCTGAATTGTGTATCGGAGTAACTGTGCGCATGAGATTGTGGGTGAGAATTTTTTGCAAGTTATTGTTCGCTACTGTCAGAAATATCACTGCTGTCTAAAGTGGTAACTTTAGAGTCAGTTTTGACTTGAAGATCTTGTCAACTAACGTGGGATTCTAGGCTTTATTAGTTTTCATTATGTTCAATCTCTTCATCAAGCTTGTCAGTTGACAAAGGTACAGAGGCTGTACGATGAATGCTTCAATGGAAAAATGATTTATTATGGGAATGAGGATGCACTGAACTAGCGGTCACAATTTGATCTGTATTAGCGGTTTTCCAAAAAATGCTGAAAGAGACTATCGTTGTCAGTAGCAATACTGAGGTCCAAGTAATTAAGCTGACCGTCCTTATTTTCTAACCCACAAGTGACGCTAATTTTCTCATGAAGACTATTAAAAATATCAAAAAAAGGCTGAATTCCTTCCCGGGACAACTGTTTATGATCAAAATGCCATCTACGTACCGATCATAAGACAAAATACCAAGATCAGCAGCTGAAAAAGTACCGAAGAATTTCTCTTCCAGCGAATTTATGAACATATCGGTCAAGATGCCTGCCCATTGTCAGGCTGTCAGGCGGATTGTATAATTTATCATTGAAAACATAATAGTTGTATTTTACTACTATTCTTAGCAAACGAATTTGGTTAGTGAGTTGCTCATTAAGAATATCTTTTTTAAAAGTAAGTAAGTTTTCCTCAATTATGTCAAGAGTTGTTTCAACTGGTGCGTTAATATAGGCTCGTAAAGTCTAATGAAAACAATTTAACATCTTGGTCGCACTGCAGATCTTCCACTTACTAAATTTTGACTATTAACGATAGAATAATTATTTCGAATAACAAAGGATTTTTTATTTTTTCGTGATGAAACCTTGCTGACTCATTATATGCACTGTTAATGCTGTTCACAATCGGATTTATCGGGTGGGGACATTTAGATACTTTAAACTGGGAAGGCAATTTTGGGGCCTGTGGATTCATATTAATGAATTGCTTTTAATGAAATGGTTTTAGCAAATGCGTAGCCTAATTTCTTTTTGTATCGTGGGGTTGGAACCTCCTCTATCTCCGAAACATTATTCTCCTCCAAAAATTGTAAAGTTTTTGACACATATTCGATCTGTGTAGCAATGGCTACAGCGTTCCCTTTAGCAGACTTTGTTATAAGGGCATTGTTTTCTTTCAGCTCGACATTAATATTTTAAACACTTTCTTATGACTATCATATTTACAGGATTTTTTAACTGCATGTTTCTGAAAAATATTACATACGTCATTAGCAAATCTCGTTTGTCAAGAAGCGTCTACTTTGACGCTATCGAGGCCTATTTTATGTTCTACAAACATACTTTCCACAACATTTTTGTCTGACAGGTCAGGCATTATATTGTATATAATACCTTTTTACTACAAGGTTGTTTCTTCCAGTGTAAAATCTATTTCAGTCTTATTCAGAGTTCTGTTGAAAAATTTAAGCTCAGACATAACAAAACTACTAACGACAGGCTTTTTTTTACAGGTAAAAAGCTCTTAAGACTAGACAGTTTCTTCTCGTATCTTTTTGCAATACATTTCTTATACTTATGTAAACCATCATTAATAATAAAAACCAAAAAGCATCAGTCCGAAAATTGAAATGTAAGCGAAATATTTTAGTGAGTTCAAGATACAAAACATAGGCCTCTTCATTTAATCTGTCCTTCTGATTGTATAAAGCACTGATTTTGCCGGAAATAATTTTGTTAACTAGGCACTGATAAGTGCACTGTCTGATGTTAAAATAGAGTTTCACGTACCTTGAAATGAGTCCATTTTCTTCACAATTCTTATTAAAATTAATAGCCATAGGTATGTTTAATAATTTTATTCTTAGGTTTTTGTATTTTGATACAGCCTTAGAAACCTGGGCAGGAGAAATCTTACAATTTTGAACATGGCTGTTATTCAGGAAACGTGTACTGACTTCAACATAGGATTTTGTCAGCCGTATTATGCCTACTGCCTGCTATTTTTATTTATACTTTGTTGTTCATATAAAAGTCTGTACAGCTCTTACAGGATGAGATGGAGTCTCTCGGTTTCTTAAAAATGTTCATGGTTTGTTCCGATTTACTTTATCAAATACATTTTCGTAGTCAATGAAAGCAAGAAAAAGTAAATTCAACTGACTGTTTTTTTCTGTTGTTGTGCCATGGTAAAGATATAGTTCGAGCATGATCTGTCTCTTTTCGAAAACCATGTTAGGCATCAGATAATGCAGCTTCAGCGATTGACGGTAGTCGTTTCGTTGAAATTCTGTCACACAATTTACAACACGAATCCAGAAGGCAAATAGCTCTGCTGTGCTGTTCTGACACTCATTTCTGTTTCCTTTCTTATAAACAGGGAATCTATCCGGGTGTATAACCACATTGCCATCACATATTCATAAAATCGTGCATTCTTATTTTTTAAATATTTGGTTCGTAGTCTTCCTGTTCTTGCTAGACTTTATTGCATCCTGCAGTTACTCTAGTGTTATTAATCCTGCGATCCTATGTGGTTCAGACAGAACCACCTTTGCATCTTGCACATCCATCCAGAGAGTTTTATACTATTGTAACCAATAAGATTGAGACACTGTGCTTGTTTGCCGATTTCTTTATTCTCTCTGCCTAAATGTTGCCTTACTTTGTATACTTTGTTTTGTCCTCCGCCTACATCATGTTCAATATATCTAAAGTATTTTCCCCTACTAAGGTTTTTAACTTGCCCGACTTTTCTTTTAACCAGAGCCGACTTTCTTTTATAATCTAGTGACAGATATTGATCGTTTGGGGAATTCAAGAAGACATGTTTCTTATCTTCAATTAGATTACGTATTTCATTGTCCCAGTATCGCATGCCCATTTTGAAAAATTCTTTCTTGTGGCAAGTGCTTCTTTTGCTGCTTTAATTAGTGATTTCTTCACATCGTTCCATTCTTGGTTGATGTTATGCGCTTTTACGTTTAAACTTATGTATTTTTCAAACCGCTTAAATATGGTAACCGGACACTCTCATCTTGAAGCACATGTACTTTAAATGATGCATTAGCATTATTTTATTCCTGTTTGGAAGATATCTTCCGTCTTTTAAGCAGTTTTATTTCTGAGACTAGGACGAAATGGTCTGGAAAGACATCTGGACCTCTGAAGGCCCTTGTGTGTTGCACTAAGGACCAAGTTTTCTGACTTGTAATTACGTAGTCTACAATATTTGTGACAGAGCCTCCATCTGAAGAGGTACATTTGTGAATCTGTTTATGTCCGAAGAATATGGTGGTTATACTTGGCTCATTATTTAATGAGAATGCCTTGAATAAATATCCATTTATTGCGTTTCCCACTTCGGAACCAATAACATTTACCACGAAAGTATCCATAAAAAAACGGTCTAGGAAACCTTCAATAATTTTACTTTAGGAAGGTGATCGGCTTCGATCAGTGTTTATCACGTTCGGACCGTTACTCCGTGCTGACTGCTGGAGGTGATGGCACTGAGCATGAATCGCTCCAGTATGGCTGATGAACAAACTTGCGAGGATCTATTCTTCACGCCATCCTAGAGCGGTTTATGCTCCGTGCCATCAACTCCAGCAGATAGCATGGAGTAAGAGTCTGAAGGCGGTTAAAAACAGGTCAAAACCGGTCACTTTTTCACAATGAAATTATTCTGTACGATCTAGGCTGTTTTTGTGATACTGCTGTTATGTCAGAGAAGTATGTTTCAAAAACTTCTCAGGGCATAACACCACATAAAAGAGCGTCTAGCCTTAATAACGGACCTTCTTCAGTGAGGAATAGGCTCCGGAATTTACTTTTAGGTATGTCAGATTCGGGTCGAATCTATTCATTTATTTGTTTTATCTGATGTGATCTGACATCGGACAAGGGTTTCACACATACAGCACAAATTTTACATCGTAGTTACCTAAAAAATAATGATTTTCATATGACAAAAATCTATTAAAATGACTTGAGTGTATATAGACATAATGTGACTAGATAGTACTGACTAAGAACTAATGGAGGCAATATTGGTAGTACTTCCGACCTTCTACTACGTCCTCTAATAACCATAATAATAAATATAATAATAATAGTAATGACTGTAATAACAAATACAAAGCAATTGTAAGAAGAATTATTAGTTTTTCAAAATAGAAGTTTTCGGATACAGTTCTGGGGAAAGGAATTTTAAGGGACTGCACTCGCTAAGAATACCGAGAGATCAAGAAGATCTGTACGGGGTTAACGAGTGTGTGCAGGACCAGTGACGGTCATTATTCATCCTTCAATTGATGTCATTGACTGTGTTCTGAAGCTGGACATGTTATCGGGTCTCTAATATAATGCGGGAGCTTATTCCAGAGTCGGATTCCTGCTTCTGGGAAGTGTTTAGAGAATATAGTTTAACGATGGAGTGTGACCAAAAGGATTTTGCTGCAATGGGAACGGATATTTCAGAGAAATAATACAGTAGAGAAGAGAGAAGATATGGATATCACTGTGCCTGTCTACACGCAGCCAGGTTAGCTGCACATATGATGGTGAAATATGATGAAAGAGTCGATTACAAGCGAACACAGGTATTTGCAACTATTCCACTCGCCGTGAGCTTTCCTGAGGAAGACCTTCCAGCATAACACGAATGTAATCAATAACTGGAAGCATAAGTGTTCGTAAGAGTCAGGTCAGGACGGAAGAGGACTTTATACTTTTGTATGGCGAGGAGAGGTAATACCTTCTTGCACAATGCACTTACGTAATCAGTCAAACTTAGTCTTTCATCTGTTTCTACTCCTAGATTCTTTCCTGAGGGAAAGCAGTAGACGTGTCGGTTTTGGGATTGTAGATAGCTGTGATGGCCTATACTTTGGGCTAATGAGCCTAAAACGACCACCTAGTAGAGCCTGGGTTTCGAATGGGTTGAGCCGGCCGAAGTAGCCGTGCGGTTAAAGGCGCTGCAGTCTGGAACCGCAAGACCGCTACGGTCGCAGGTTCGAATCCTGCCTCGGGCATGGATGTTTGTGATGTCCTTAGGTTAGTTAGGTTTAACTAGTTCTAAGTTCTAGGGGACTAATGACCTCAGCAGTTGAGTCCCATAGTGCTCAGAGCCATTTGAACCATTTCGAATGGGTTGAGTTTTAACACTATATTCTGTGACAGTTTTGATAGTGCATACAGGTTAGTACTCAGATTTTCGATAGCTGTCTTCAGGTTTATTGGTTTTGCACCGGAGACGTCTGCATACATGTTGTATTTGCAGCAAGAAAAAACTGATGACATATCGTTGCCAAACAAAGAAAAGAGTATGGGATCTAACACCAGGACTCCTCATACCGAGAGGACGACGGTTCAATCCCGCGTCCGGCCATCCTGATTTAGGTTTTCCGTGATTTCCCCAGATCACTTCAGGCAAATGCCGGAATGGTTCCTTTGAAAGGGCACGGCCGATTTCCTTTCCCATCCTTCCCTAATCCGAGCTTGTGCTTCGTCTCTAATGACTCGTTGTCGACGGGACGTTAAACAGTAATCTCCTCCTCCTCCTCCTCCTCATACCGCCTGGTTGTAGGTACCTCAACATCGCTGGTGAGACGTCAGATGTGAGCGAAATCATTGCACTGCACTTCATCGAAAAATTTAGGCTGCTAAATTTGGCAAGTAAAAAGTCAGTGTCGACTGTACCCAAGGCTTTTCTGAAGTCTAAGAAGCAATGATTGTAGTCTCTTCTGCATCCATGGCAAGCTTCAGGCCATTGGCTACCTTTATTGTGGCAGATGTTGTGATGCAATGTTTATGGAAATCTTACTGGTATTCGTCTAGTAGGTCGTTTGTAGTTAGGTAGTTTGTTAGCTAGTCGTGGACTATATATTCTAAGTCCTTGGGTAGAACGCAGAAAGATCGGTTATCATAGTATACTTTGGCAATATCCATTTTAGGCAGTGGCTTAACTAGCCCTTGCTTCCAGGTCACAGGGAAAGCACTTGTGGTTTAGGAGTGTTATACTGGGCAGCAGCTGGTCCGATAGATGCTGATCTGACACGCATGGAGGCTGTTTTGACGGTATTACAACAAGTAACATACATTAGATTGAGAGGGGTGTATGGTTCCTATAGAATTACCAAATTGCGGGGATGTTAATCGTTATGATTCTCCCACTGTAACAAATAGTTCTACGTAAGAGTTATGAGATGACTAAAAACAGAAGTCCAGAATTACAAGAATTCCATGGTCGCCGTCATCAGTACAAATTTATTGTTCTTTTTCTATCGGTTTTTGTCTTAGTGAGCATCTTCACAGGAAGAAAAAAAAGCTGTACGTTAGATGTATACTCAATTCAACTTATCCCAATTGGATAAACAGAAAACAATCAGAACATATCTATCTAATGCACGGGTTCATTTTCTTCCAATGCAGAAGCTCGCCACGATCAGAACCGGTAAAAAATGAACAATAAGTTTGTAGAGCTGATTTTAAACGTACAATTTTTCCTAGTTCCTCATAATTTCTGTGGGATTGGGAGTGGGTAGTTCAGCAGGCCAGCAAAAGAGTGAAATGGATGCTTTAAACCAGGAACGTATGCATGCAGTCCTGTGGACATGAATGTTGTGACGTTCGAAAACAGCACTTCTCGCAGTATACTCATCATAGGGGTGTAAGTGATAGGGAAACACTTTCTCATCGAGAAAGCTGAATGAGAGGGCTCAAGTCATGGTACTGAAGACAGCACCACAACATCACAGTCCCACTTCCGGCCCAAATTATACCCTCCACGTAGTGTGAGCTATACGTCCCAATGGGCAGCCGGTGCCTTCCACACTTTGTATTACCAATAGAGTATGATACAGTGACATCCAGCGAGAACTACGCCATCACATACTGTGGGTTATACGTCCCATTAAGCTGCATGTGCACTCGATGCTTCGTTTCATTACCACAGCATCAAAGACACACATCTGGTCAGACCTAAACACTCCACGCTATGTCCCATTGAGCTAGCTGTGCACTCGACGCCTCGACGCCTCGACGCCTCGACCGCTTCATACAACCACATCCGGCCAGAACTACACCCACGTCGCACTGTTATACGTCCCATCGAGCTGCTGGTGCACCCGTCGCTCCGTAACATTTTAAAGAAACAAAATTGCGACTTGTCGGCACTCATTACACACCAACAATGAGCTGCTAACCAATTTTTCTGTTGTTTGATCAGCTGAAGTGCAGCCTTAAGTGTCGATGTAAGGCATGGTCTTTTCCCAAGTTCCCAACTCCATACGTGCACTGTATGCAGCTTTACTTTATAATGTTTGTTCGGCTGGGTGAGATGGACTCGCATTCACTGATAGAAGCAATTCCTGTTGTGTTCGAAATCGATTGAAACTGACATATCGTGACACTCGTTTCCAGCACATGTTTGTTGGGATACTTTCGTGGCCACTGCCATATTACTTAGCTGCTAGTGGAACTCGATTCCTTGAAGATAGGTTCCAGAATCCGCTTTTATTCATCATTCATGGTGTTGTCATTGACACGAACAAACACGATCGACTTTTATCTCATTCTTTCCCGCCACCATGTCGACTCATCTTAGTGCACTGTGTATACATCCGAGTGATACATACACACTACTTCGCTGTCACGGCTTACACCACGTGACACCTAGAAGCAATTCAACTCCTTCTTCAGTGCCACGAAGGAAACAGTGTCTTTCTTACTGGAACTGCCTAATACTTTCTCTGGTGTGCTTTCTTAGTTTTGTTGTGATAGCTGTATACGTGCCACACCACATGGGTTTACTCTCTCGGCTGTGTTAATTTCATTTTTACGTGAAGAGATACTCCATCCTGATGCTATGACACAGGTTTTCTCTGTGTCTTTCACTAAAGATCCTCTTACCTGCTTAGCGTTTATCTTTCAGATACACTGCGAACGGCACTGGCTCTATCCTCGTACCCACAACATAATCCAGTGCCATCTGGTACTGTGAGCCTACGCTACATTTGTCCCCTTCACCCCTTCCCATCCACGCCCTGCTCACCAGGGAAAAGAAAGAATGAAAGTCAGTGGAGATAGGAAAGTATGTGTCACAATAGTCCTATACGACACTAGGCCTACGGCACGTCATTAATGAGCTCCATGCAAACAAAATGTAGAACTTTAACCCCAATGTACCAAGACATGTCATGTACATAATATTCAAGCAGCTTCGAAACATTGTTGACCAACTTTTAAAGCACCATCGTGACAGAAGGAGCATGACAGATTAAAATTGTATGTCAGTCAGTAACGCAAACCGGAAACTTAGTCTTCTGTAGGATATGATCATTTCTAGTGGGATGCCTAGGCACAGCTCTACAGCATACATGTTTGCTAAGTTTTAGACCAGGAACCTATACAGGGCAGCTGCTACAGCGTTGAAAGAGAGGTACCGAAAGCAAGGAACTACGACGGGGTTCGTGAGTCATGGCGCAATTTCTCCATCGATGAGAACATTACTTGCAAAAGGCAGGTAACTTCCGTGAATTCCACTCGAGCATGAACTTTTACTCGGTAAAAGAGATTTATAACACTGTGTACTCCGCTGAGGACTGAATGAATACGTTCTTATTGATACTGTTTGTTGAGTGTTTTGATGTCACGAACTGTTAGTGTCCAGTGGTTCGTTACGGAATGAGAAGGCCAAGCAAACATTGAAAATGCAAATAATGTGTATTGTGAATTGCGCATGTAGTGGTAGTAATATATACTTTTTTTTTTTCGTCTGTAGATCACTCTTACAGGGATTGGTACCACAATACAGCAATTTAGGATCAACAAAAATAATTCATATACAGAGTGGTCGATAAAAGTCTGGAAAGCCTGTAAAGGTGTTGGAGCGTAGGTTGTGGTGAGAAATTATTGTTGATAAAAAATTAGATACGTATCGCCATATCCGAGTTAATTAGCATTGAAATTAGCAAATCAGGACATTGCGAGCGCAAATTCAACGGGGAGCCAGAAACGGTGCCACGAAACGAGTTCTTCGTTTGGATTACTGAAAGCGAACAAGAAATTGATAGAAATATTGGGCATAGGTCAGCGCCTGTCTGGTGCAGTTGTTAGATGGGTTACTGCTGCTATAGTGGCAGGTTGTAAAGAATTAAGTGAGTTTGAACGTGGTGTTATAGTGGACGCACGGGCGATGGGACACAGCATCTCCGAGGTAGCGATGAAGTTGGAATTTTCCCGTACGACCATTTCACGAGTGTACCGTGAATATCAAGAATCCGGTAAAACATCAAATCTCCGACATTGCTGCGGCCTGAAAAAGATGCTTCAAGAACGGGACAAACGACGACAAAAGAGAATCGTTCGACGTGACAGAAGTGCAACCCTTCCGCAAGCTGCGGCAGATTTCAGTATTGGGTTATGACGAAGTGTCAGCGTGCGAATCACTCAAGGAAACATCATAGGTGTTGACGTTTGGAGCCGAAGGCCATCTCGTATACCCTCAGTGACTGCTCGACAATAAGCTTCACGCCTCACCTGGGCTCGTCCGCAAGGACAGTGAACCGATGATAACTGGAAACATATTGCCTGCTAGGACGAGTCTCGTTTCAAATTGTGCCGCGTGAGTATGAATACAATCTCATGAATCCATGGACCCTGCGTGCCAGCAGGGGACTGTTCAATGTGGTGGAGGCTCTGTGATGGCGTGGGGCGTGCGCTTGTGGAGTGATATGGGATCCCTGATACGTCTAGATACGACTCTGACAGGTGACACGTACGTAAGCATCCTGTCTGATCACTTACATCCATTCATGTCCATAGTACATTCCGACGGACTTGAGAAATTCCAGCAGGACAATGTGACATCCCACACGGCCAGAATTGCTACAGAGTGGCTCCAGGAACATTCTTCTGAGTTTCAACACATCCGCTGGGCACCAAACTCTCCAGACATGGACATTAATGGTCATATCTAGGATGCCTCTTCCCCCTCGTACTCTTACGGATTTATGGACCGCCCTGCAGGATTCATGGTGTCAGTTCCCTCCAACAGTACTTCAGACATCATTCGAGTCCACGCTATGTCGTGATGCGGAATTTCTGCGTGCTTACGGAGACCCTACTCGATGTTAGGTAGATGCACCAGTTTCTTTGGTTGTTCAGTGCGTTTCTGTATCTCATTCCGTGAATGTGTCTATAACACTGGAAGCTGCCGTCGGTTAAGCGTTCGTTGTTCTGTATTCATTTCAGAACGTATCTCTTTGTACTACTTTCGAAATAACCTGTGATCCCGACGGTCTATCCAGACGGCTCTTTTCATTCAGGTGACCTGGGATGTGAAACCTGTCGCAGTCCGTTTACGTGTGATGGAGCAAGTGTCGTATCTTCCACTGTTGAGAAGGCTGTATGAGCACGTCCCGAAAGCCGATTTTTCAAAAAAAGAAAGGTTACGAAAACAGAAATCAAACCCTACCTCTCACAGCTAAACAACATTTCTTTGATGCGTTTTTGTGTTTTGCCTTTGGATGAGAAGTTATTTGGGGTGATCATGACAAATGGCCCCCGCGGGCGCGCGCGCGTGTGTGTGTGTGAGTGTGTGTGTGTGTGTGTGTGTGTGTGTGTGTTTGTGTGGGCGTGAGTGTGTGTGTGTTTTCCCGCAGTCATTTCCTACTGAATACCAGTGTTGAGACAAACTAACAGGACAATTCACACAGCCTGACATAATAATTTCGACCCGTCGCAGATCATTTCAGTTGAGCCCACGATGCAAGCTAATACCGCCAGTGCAGGACGGCGGCTGCCCTTTTCAATAAAAGCAGATGCGGAGGCGCCGGCCACCACCACCTCCCGCTACGCGCGCAGGCCGCCGGCCAATCAGTGCATGCATTAAAACAGGAGCAGGGGGTGTGGACGGAGTTTCGCTGCGCCCGGTGCCAGGTAATTAACTGGCTGCCTACATTTGAATAACATCATCACCGGGATTAAACAGCGACATTTAATGCAAGCATAACAGCAGCTGCTTCAAATCGCGAATCAAAACTGGCCAGTCATGACTGAATAATCGATACTATCGCACTGCCTGCATCCGTAATGGGGCGTTCCGTTATCCTGGAGGCCTCGGGGCCACGCGCAAGGCGCCGTTGTAAACTGACATTCCAACACCCTGTGCGGGCGTGGAAACGCCTACTTACGACGGGCGTTGAATAAGTATTGCAGCAAGCTTCTTTTTCGGCCAAATTTGCCTGCATAAGTCTGACATTTATTTTGGCACATCGTGGAATATTCCCACTGCAGCCCCTATTGTCTCAGAAAGTTCCGATTGGTGGTGGCGCTGTACATATACCTTTAAAATGGCGTGTGAAACAAAGATGCGTTCCAAGCAGAGAGCAGTGTTTGAGTTTCTTTTGGTGGGAGACCAGAGCGCAGGTGATTTCAAAATGTCTACACAGACCAGGCGGTAAACAAAAGCACGATAAGTCGTTGGGTTAGGCGTCTGTCATCACTGCAACAAGGTGGCGCAAACCTGTCCAGTCTCCCTCGTGCTGGCCGGCCGTACACAGCGGTGACTCCCACAATGTTGGAACATGCTTTCACACTCCTTCAAGAAGATCAGTGGATCAGTATCAAACACCTCGCTGCTAAAATGGACGTTGGTGGCGCTTACAAACCCGTCCATAAGTTGGGGTACTCAAAAGCGTCTGCTACCTGAGTTCGTCATCACCCGACAAAAGAACATAAAGACCTCCATCGTAATTCTTGAGTTTCTCCAGGCGCATTTGATAATCAAAATATCCACGGGTGTATTGCCGGTCTACAGTGTCCAACGGGCACAATATTTCGGCGATCATACATGACGCCATCATCAGGTGAACTGACGGACTGAGCTCGTGTGAACGTGCCGGCACGGAGATCCGTACGCTATGGCTGCTCAGAGGGAACTAGGTTCGGTCGCGGCGGCGGCCGATTTAAATACCCTCCGCCCGCGGCGCGCTCCCTCCACTGTCCGCGCCCCGCGGCACGGTCGCGCGGTGGAACAGATCAAGAGTAAGTGGAGCAAACGTATAGTTGTGACGACCACGGCGGACAGAGCCATCACTCCGACGTAATCACAGACGCCGTCGCAATCTGTTCCACCGCGCGACCGTGGCGCGGGGCGCGGACAGCGGAGGGAGCGCGCCGCGGATGGAGGGTATTTAAATCGGCCGTCGCCGTGACCGAACCTAGTTCCCTCTGAGCAGCCATAGCGTACGGATTTCCGTGCCGGCACGTTCACAGGAGCTCAGTCGGTCAGTTCACCTAATGATGGCGACATGTATGATTGCCGAAATATTGTGCCCGTTGGGCACTGTAGACCGGCAGTACACCCATGGATATTTTGATTAAGACCTCCATTGTTTGGCCCGATTAAGGGTGCACTCCGCAGAAAGCCAGACGTGAATGATGGGGAGGTTCCTGATGCAGCAAGACGTTGGCTCCGTCGTCGACCAGTGGGGTGGTTGCATTTGGGCACGCAGGCCCTCCCAGTAATGTGGCGTAAGTCCATCGCCTGTTTACTTATTGAACGCCCCTCCAATGCTGTACACTAGTTGTGACATATGCCGTAGATCGGACACGTCCTGAATTAATCGACTGTGATACGTGAAAAAGAGCAGGAACACACCGACACGGAATAAGACATTCGTATGTTACGCGGATGACTAGCTTTGGTTGCTGGAGGGCAACAACGGACTAACACCGATTGATTTTTCACTGTAGAGAAGTCAGTAAAGGTAAGTCCAATAAGCGGGAAATCGTTGGTAGGAACACGGAAGCAATGCATGTAAGGAAACAGGAATGTGATTTGACGAGTTTGTATCATATTTTGGTTTCAACTGCAATTTCGCTTTAGAAGAAAGTAATTGAGATCCATTTTGAACTTTTTGACACTATTTGAGTGTGATATGTTAGAAAGAGCGAAAAAACACCGAAACATAAGAACACATTCGTATATAGTGGGCATGTCTCTTTCCGGGCAGTACCGGGCGATTAATTAAAACATATTTGCCTTTTACTGTAGAGAATACACCAGAAATAAGTCTAAGAAGCGGGAAATTGTTGGTTCGAATTCGGACACAATGTATATCAGAAATCGGTAATGTTATTTGATGATTTTGTATCATTGTTTGCTTTAAGTGTACTTATGTTTTGAAAGAAAGTAAATTACAACCAAATTGAACTATTGGACATTAAATAATGTATTATCAAAAATGTAAAATCATTGTTAATAATAAAACGGAGTTCTCCCTGTTTTATGATGATTACTATTAAAGAAAAATACAGGGTGTTTATAAATGAATATCGGGGTTTTAACGCTTTGTAATATTTATTACATTTAACTTACAGTTATAAATGGTATTTCAAATGAAACTCAAACAATTTTACGAACAACCATATAAATGTTCACTGGCATAGCGAAGTATGCGATTGGTTGAACTTCACTGTACCCAAGCGCTGGATAGGCCGCAAGGGGCCCAATGAAAGGTCTTGCTTTGCATGGCCTCCACGTTCATCTGATCAAACGCCGTGCGATTTTTTCCTTTGAGGCTTCATCAAGGATCGTGAGTACGTGCCTCCGCTACCAGCAGACCTCCCTGAAGAAACAGAATTGAAGCGGCTGTGCTACAATTAACGTTTGGGAAGACTTGATGTGTGCCGTGTGAAAAATGGTGCTCACATTGAAAATTTATAAGGTTCTTATTAAAACTGTTTGAGTTCCTCTTTCATTTGACACATTTATAACTGTAAGTTTAATATAATAAATATCGTTAAAACCCCGATATTCATTTATAAACACCCTCTACTGTGTTGAATAACATCATTGTGGAAGTTCCTTCTATTACACCCAATCTATTTTGAAGTTCATGGCCAGCACCTTAATATATCTATTTTTAAACCCATGAATACTAGCTTTTTTAAGTAACAAACCTTAAAAATCTTATCATCACTCTCTCAGTGTAACAGTAATTTAATAAGATAGAAACATACCATAAGTGAAGGTATTTCTTTATAGTAAGTGACGTGTGTTGGATATTGGTTATGTATTCATGCTTTACAATGTGTAGTTCTGGGACGTTTTAAGCAAAATTTTGGCTGAAGTGTATTTCAGTGATTTTTGTAGTATTTTTTCATGTTTCATTATCAACTGATTGTTAGAAGAATTAATTTTGAAGTAGCAATAGTTGGTTTGAGACATTGTATAACTCAGACATACTGTTCTATCACCACTGACCTAACGACAAGCATTCCGTTACAAATAATATGTGATATTAATTAACATGACTGCCCAGAAGTTCCATTCCAACGAACTGTGCCGTAACTTCACTCTCCAGTTTATCGGTTATCTACTTCTTCCTTGTTTTTATGAGATTGTCTCTATTTGTGCCTCTATATTGCAACAGTCCAGTCATATCCATTCCCTTTATTCCCTGTCCGTTACTAATTTAAAGCGAAAACGTATGGAATGGGCCAGTTGCTAAGTAGCAGAAGAACGACGATGATTAGGGAAACTTCTTTGATCAATCTCGGTGTTAAAACGAGTTTAAAATCACTGACCTGAGCCGTCATCCTGCTTGCATATCCGTGTACTGCGAACGAGTTAAATTTGATGTTTATGTGACTGAAGCCATGGAGTGTGAGCAATGAAAACGACAAGCGACAAGGCAACTTCCACAGTCAGCAGTCGCTAATAAGGAGAGATGAAGAACGATGTATTGTAATAAAGTCATTGCTCCAATTGGACTAACGAATTTTACTTGTGAAAAGCTAGAACTACTGATTTTATCGCTTTATACTCGTGAACGGAACAGGGAAAGGGGAACAAGTGGTATACTCATCGGCACACCGTAAGTATAGGTGATAGATGGACGTGTAGATACACTGTGTGTTACTTAATACAGTGTGACGCAATGTTAGCATTTTAAAAAGATTATATATCAATAGTTTACCTTCATTTGCGTATTCCTAATGAGATACCAATTTTTCAGATTGGTTGTTACAACGTAGGATATCTGTATGCTATTTTAGAATTCCCACTTTTAATTTAACTGTTTGAAAAACTTAGCGCAGGAGCTAAATATTAAAATTGTGCATTTAGGTGTTTTTTTGTGATAGTAAAATTACTTTTCCAGGATTTATTGGTCACACCCATTATAATAAAACTGACCGACAAACGACGACGTTTCTCATGTATTTGCATCAATAAGATAACTTCATTTGCGTACGCAGAAAGTGGGAGGCTGGTGAAAATTGCAGGTCACCCATCATGTGGCCTGAATCCAGAAACTGTGCCGCTAGTTTGGCTCGCCGTGTTAACACGAGCAGACTCAAAACTTTCATTGTCAGTAACTTTGTTATGAAAGAGCCACCGCTATGAGAAATATGTGTAGAAGCACCTGGACTGATTGTTGTTTACGTACATGTTGAAGTAGTTTCTTTGGCGACGTGTTTATTTAAAACTGACAGTCACTGTTTATTAAATTTTTAACGTCGACATCCTAGATTTTTCCGAACAAATAGTGCTTCACTCTTTGGGTACCACAGCTGAAGACAATCTATGCTGGTAGTGGTAATATGAACCTGTCTACCACACACAGAGCTGTAAATGTTTAAAAGAGTCGAAGCTCCTCGTTCATACCCGATACTGAACAATTTACGGTAACCTGCAACGTAAACTAACAGTAATTCTAATGTTCTTTGTGAGTATAACAGACTAAGGTACTTTCACATTAGTCATTCCAAACCCAAGAAACATTACGTTAGCAGCAAGTTCATTAGTGTTTTCATAAAGTACGTCATTCTCTTTCTTTCACCAGGCAAGATTACTTTATTGTTATCCAAAGCAGCTTGCGAGACGGAATAGATATCTGACCCCACAATAAAGTACTGATTGGTGTTTTTGACCAAAGGACGGATCTTTATGTACAAGGAATTACAGTGCTGCTGCTTTTAGCTGGCATGCAACCAGAGGAGCAGGGTAATAGAAACTGACTTGTTGCTGAGGTACGTTTTCAGTGCCAAAACCTATAACGTCAACACTATTTATTAATTAAACACGAAATCGAATAAGAAGTGGAAGAAGGTAACAAGTCTCTCACCAGTGAACTTATTGTCATATACTTATTACAATTATGTATCTGCAACATTTGCAAAATAATAAAATACATTAACAGCCCTAATCACCAAGTGCATTGTCGGGTTACCATTATCAGTGCCTCAAGAAGTGATCCGCAGTGGACTGTTGGTCGTTAGGTACTTTTTTTGCAGGCAGCAGTGAAGCTACTTGTTGGCTCTAGTCTTTGAGCAAGCCACACCAATTACAAATTGGGAAGAAAAGTTGTTTACCCATTGTGCGTGGAAAGTATTTTTGCAACATTTGTGGATTATCTTGCTCCTTTATATTTGTGAGAGGACGAATTTGTGATTCTGGGTATGTTATTTTGACCACGGCAACTTCATGAATAACAAACTGATATCTCTTTTGAAATTTCGACTATGTCACTTAAAAAAGTCGCCTTGTCTGAATATCCGAGTGACTCGCAGCAGACGTCGATTTCAGCCACTAGTACACGGTCAAGTTGAGTATAATTTACAGAACATTGGAACTTTTCTGATGCCTTAAGATGTAATTGCGGTGGAGACATGTACTGCAATCTCAGCGCAGTCAGGCCCAGCACCGTGGACACAGTAATAACATTTATAGGTGGAGGCTTTAATGCAAACTTTAAAATTCACTGCAGAATCTTAAAACCCAGTGAGCGCTGCTATGCAAAAGGAAAGACTAACGATAGAATAACCCATGTGAATGAGAACAGCTGCGTATCACTAGTTCAACTTTCCCGAATGTATCTGTTTTCAAGGACGGCAAATGGCCTCAAAGCACTATTCTTGACTTCCACATTTCACACGTACTACTTTCCTCTTATGAGTCACATTTCACTCGACTTCCAGGGTTTCATTCGACTTATTTATCTCCTATTCTATGTCTCCTATAAAGTCTACCTACAGAATGACGTCACCGGCAAACAGCCGACAGGCTAAGACTCCAAGCAGAACATCAGTAATCAATTCCATTCAAGAGGTCCAAACATATTTAATACTATCAGAACGGCATAAAAATGAAAAAGATTGAAGATTACCGATTAAACTCCTATCGACGACGAGGTTTTTAAAGTACGGTATTAGGTCCACCCCCGCAATCTTCAACATTATTGTGTTGCATCACATCTTGTCTGAACTGTTTCTCGTTCATACTTCGCTTCCGCACAAGGCAACACTCCTCACAAATACCAGCAGAAAAAATTTCCTTTCACCTGAACTTATAACCGGAATTTAAGAAATTGCTCTTTTTTTCAGAAATTCATTTCTTTCTATAACCAGTCCGCATTTTATATCCTCTCTACTTTGGCAACCATCAGCTACTCTGCAAAAGTAGCAAAACTCATCTACTACCTTTAGGGTCTAATTTCCTAATGTATTTCCCTCAGAATCAATTGAAATAATTCAACAATATTCCATTACCCTTGTTCCACTTTTACTGATGTTCTTCTTTTCGCAAGACACTGTCCAATCCGTTCAGCCACTCTTACAAGTTCTTTGCCGTCTCTGACAGTATTACAGAGCAATCGGCAAGTTTTTACAGCACCTCCCTGAATATTAATTCTCTTTAAAAATTTCTCCTGCATTTCACTTACTGCTAGCTCAATGTACAAACTGAATAACGGGAATAGGTTACAAAGCCTGTCTCCCTCGACACTGTTTCCCTTTCAAGCCCTTCCGCTCGTAAATGCAGAAAGGTTTCTGCATAGTTTGTAAATAATATTTTTCTCCCTGTATTTTACTGCTGCTGCTTTCAGAATTTGAAAGAGAGCATTCCAGGTAATTATGAGAAAACTTCATGAAGCCATAGTGTCTCCGAAATCAATTTCAAATAACATTTTAGTTATTTGTGTATGAAAAACATCATAAAATACACAGTAACTGAAGAAAGCCAAGTTGTTTGTTGTTGTTGTTGTGGTCTTCAGTCCTGAGACTGGTTTGATGCAGCTCTCCATGCTAATCTATCCTGTGCAAGCTCCTTCATCTCCCAGTACCTACTGCAACCTACATACTTCTGAATCTGCTTAGTGTATTCGTCTCTTGGTCTCCCTCTACGATTTTTACCCTCCACGCTGCCCTCCAATGATAAATTTGTGATCCCTTGATGCCTCAGGACATGTCCTACCAACCGATCCCTTCTTCTAGTCAAGTTGTGCCACAAACTTCTCTTCTCCCCAATCCTATTCAATACTTCCTCATTAGTTACGTGATCTACCCACGTAATCTTCAACATTCTTCTGTAGCACCACATTTCGAAAGCTTCTATTCTCTTCTTGTCCAAACTATTTATCGTCCATGTTTCACTTCCATACATGGCTACACTCCATACAAATACTTTCAGAAACGACATAATCTAAAATGCAAACCAGGTATGTTTATATTAAAATATACAAACGAAATTCAGAAATATACAATAAAAAGTAAATGATGTATCGTATTTCGTTCGTCGAGAATTAGATGTAAGCTGCAGCTGTTTGTTATAATTCAGGAGGTCATCTTGAGTACAGTCTCTGGCTACATCCACTAAGGAGCATTTCAGAAGGTGTTCCAATGTTTGTGTTTCACCACACTCGCATTTGTCCGTGACAGCGTAGCCCCACCATTCCACAAGTTGTTTCGACCGCTCCGTACCCGTAGGTATTCGAATCACAAGAAAAAGTTTGGTAATACGTTAAAAATTGTATTTGAAAGAATGCACACTGGTTAATATAAAAAAGAAGACTGTGTTGACAATGATGTATTGCATTTAACTTAAGAATATTATTTAAAATTTTATTGTAAATTTTTGGTATGTGCTTTTTCAACTTCAGAAAGTACTTTTTGAAATTTTATAAGCTAATGTACAGAACTTATGTGACAGTCAGATTATGTGTCTAATATTCTGAAAACACAAAACATTAAAGCTGCGTATTGGTTTATAGTATAAATATGAAAAGTGGCAGCTTTTATAGAAATGTCTTTAACGATTGGTTAACACCATAAGATTTTATCTGATATGACATAATATTCAACGGCTCACAAATTGCCCTGTTCACTTTTGTACTGTGATGAGAAAGGCAGTTTTCCAGTGAAAGATCTGTTTTATAGGTCTCATCACTTCGGAAAATTAACATTTCATTAATGTCCAGAAAGTGTAGTTGGAGGGCTAGTCAACTTTATAACACCTCTTTTCCACCATTCTCAAGTACTTAAGATATTGTCTAATATGATTATTAAATTGTTTTTATGTGCGATGGGCACAAATCTTCCTTATTCTGCATACGTTTTAGTGACTTCCATACAACTGTGTGAAATGCTCATAGCTAGTCTGACAGCGCTGAGCAGGTTAAAGATCAGTTTCTTCCCTTAACCTGTCTCTCACAGAGACGATTCCCTTGCGCACATTAACATATGAAAAATTACCCCAAAATCTTGTTGATATCCATACAGTGCTATTTATGCTTCTGCAAATATTGGAGCACATGTAATTCAAAGTTCAGTTTTTTATTTATTCATGTTGGAAGAAGCTTGAATGTATTTAAAGAACTTTTCCTGTTGTTCAAATTAATTCTTTCTGGTAATTTAGTCAGTAACACAATCTTGTGTTGTATTTCTTTATCATCAGCATAAATCCAGTGATCAAACTGTTTTTGTTGAAATCATTTCATGTATAACATATGTGCATGGTTAGAAAATGTACTTAGTATGTATTTCGAAGGTGTAACATAAAAAAAAGAAAATAACACCGTATTCTTGGTCGTCAGTCTAGGTGGGAACCGTGGGGTAGAGATTCCTCTGTGCTGAGGGCTTCTGAATGGTTTTTTGTTATAATGATTTAATGTAAGAGTCATTTGACTGTACTGAATATATGAAATGTGGTCTGGATTTCCCCATTTTGTGCTCGCTCAAAAGAATGTAATATTTAACAAAGTGACATCCTAGTTCCAGCGTTACAGAACCTTCAGGAGGACTATGAATTATATTTAACTATGTTTTTCTGTCTTTGTCTTGAGGTAGTTGAATTGTTAACCAGTTAAGTATGAAGAATAAGCCTATATTATGAAAAAGCAGAACATTGGACGTTAATATTCGTACTTTTTAAGTAAGTATACAGGGTGTTTCAAAAAGAATCATCTGATTAAAAAAATCATAACTATTTTGTTATTTGAGATATGTGCGTCAAAACGCGCTGTTGGAAAGAGCACATTCTAAACTTTTACATGGTTCCACTGAGTAGCATCAGTGTGCGCCCACTCCAGTTCTATTAAAAATATTGTCGGGACGACAGAAGGCGTTATCAGTTCCACGTTTTGCACAGTGCGGGTCGGAAATAACTGTTCAGTGTGACTTCCGCACTAAGTGTGGTCTGGATCCTCCTACAGGACAGAGCTTTAGACGATGGCGTGGACAGTTATGAGACACACGTTGTTTGTCTAAAGGCAAATCGTCGGGCCGTTCCCGAGTGCCTGACACAGACGTCGAACACATCCGCCATAGTTTCACAAAGAGTCCGCAGACATCCGTTCACCGTACACCTGGACAGATCAACATGCCCCCGATGTCCGTCTGTTGTGTGTTGCATCGACTTTAACCGTGAAACCATACAAGATTCAGCTACTGCAAGCTCTTCGTGAAGATGACAAACAACAAATGGTGGAGTTTTGAAATTTCGTTCTTGCCAATATGGAGGATGACAGTTTTCCCCCGCGCTTAGTATTTAGTCACGAGGCAACATTCCAATGAAATGGAAACGTGAACCGCCATAATGTGAGAATATGGGGTACGGAACAACCACGTGAAGTTGTACAACATGAGAGGGACTCTCCTAAGCTTAATATTTTAGGCAGTTTCACGGGAAAAGGTGTATGGTCTATTTTTCTTTGCCGAGAACAGTGTTACAGGAAGGACTTGTCTCAATATGCTTCAGAACATTCTTTTCCCACAGTTGGAAACTTCACTTCCCAACAGGATGGGGCACAGCCACAGTGTATCTGGAAGTGAGGGAATTTTTAAATGAAAGGATTACTGAAACATGGATCAGTCGTACTGACAAAATGATCAGCCTTACATTACTGGCCTCCCAGTTCACTGGACCTGACTGTATGGATTACTTCTTGTGGGCTTTATAAAGGACTCTAGCTATAACTCAAGTTCACTCGCTGCAGTGAATACCGCACTGACATATGCCGTGCATCTAAAGGAGGTCATATTCAACACCCCTGAAAAAATACGAAACAACTTTGTGAGTTTCTCATTAATGAAAAAAACAAAATTCGCTGTATACGTTTATTCGTTTCAGAAATATAGACATGCCAAATCGGATGAATCTTTTTGGTACACACTGTGCTTCACGTCTGAAGGAAAATGTGAAGCGTAGAAGAATTTTAAAAGGTCATGGGAGAGAGAGGGTGATTTGGAATTCCCCAGAAAGCGCCGGCGGAGACAGCAGGCCGCGGCAGTACTTTTCCTGTTGCAGACAGTGATCTGGAAGCGGCGGTATTTAAGAGCAGCCCCATGATTTCCCGCGAGAGCGCCTCCCGACCGTCGGCTGTCAGTCGGAGAGCCAATTATGACGGGCCACGAGGTGGGTAGGTGGGGTTATCTGCAACCCGCGAGTAGCGCCGTTCTTTCTCTGAACGCGACACCGACAGGTTCCCAGCACTCAAACTGTCATAGAAACCGGTACGAAATGAAAGTGCAGCCTTCACGAATAAAAACGTCGTATGGACAAAAGGACCGAAATCGTGGTGACCCAAATACACTGAAGAGCCAGAGAAACTGGTATAGGCATGCGTATTCAAATATAGAGACATGTAAACAGACAGAATACAGCGCTGCGGGCGGCAACGCCTATATTACAACAAGTGTCTGGCGCATGTGTTAGATCGGTAACTGCTGCTACAATGGCACTTTATCGAGATTTAAGTGAGTTTGAACGTGCTGTTATAGTCGGTGCACGAGCAATTGGACACAGACTCTACGAGATAGAGATGAAGTGGGGATTTTCCCGTGCGATCATTCCACCGTGAATGTCAGCAGGGGGCTGTTCAAGCTAGTGGAGGCTCTGTAATGGTGCGGTGCGCGTGCAGTTGGGGTGACATGGGACCCCTGATACGTCTAGATACGACTATGACAGGTCACACGTGCGTAAGCATCTTGTCTGATCACTTGCGAACATTCATGACCATTGTATAATCCGATGGTCTTGGGCAATTCCAGCAGGATAGTGCGACAGGCCACACGTCCAGAATTGCTACTGAGTTGCTCCAGGAACACTCTTCTGAGCTTAAACACTTCCGATGGGCACCAAACTCTCCAGACACATTATTGGGCATATCTTGGAAGCCTTGGAACGTGTTGTTCACAAGAGATCACCACCCCTTCGTACTATTACGGATATATGGACGGTCCTGCAGGATTCACGGTGTCAGTTCCTCCAGCACTACTGCAGACATAAGTGGAGTCCATGACAAGTCGTGTTGCGGCACTTCTGCGTGCTCGTGGGTGGATATTAGCCAGATGTACCAGTTTCCTGTGGTCTAGATGTAGCGCCTTTGATTCATAATTAAAACGTCTTCGGCCCCGCGTTTGAATCTGGCCGCTGTTTAAATATTGTTTAATAATCAGGCATAAGAAGTCACGCCTCATTCTGTAAGGGCGTAGGAGCAAACAGAGGTTTAGGGGACTGTCTTGTCGTCCGCAGCTCGTGGTCGTGCGGTAACGTTTTCGCTTCCCACGCCCGGGTTCCCGGGTTCGATTCCCGACGGGGTCAGGGATTTTCTCTGCCTCGTGATGACTGGGTGTTGTGTGCTGTCCTTAGTTAGGTTTAAGTAGTTCTAAGTTCTAGGGGACTGATAACCATAGATGTTAAGTCCCATAGTGCTCAGAGCCATTTGAACCATTTTTTGACTGTCTTGTCCTGGACTTGGAAAACTGGCACAAAAAGTGGAAGAATCAGCAGTGGTCAGTGACCTGAGGAAGCAGAAGGCAATGGAAACCACTGATTAATGACATTTTACGTGTATCCACAGTACATGTGGCCTGTAACTGAAAAAGTGTCACGACGATATCTCCATTGGCAAAAGATTCTGATGTAGTTCCCCACTGGGATCTCCGATAGGGGACTGAAAAGGGGTAGGTTACCATGAGGCAAAGATTAAATGATCAAAGAAAAGATAACGTACTACGAGTCGGGGCGTGGAATGTCAGAAGCTTGAACGTAGTAGGGGTATTAGAAAATGTGAAAAGGGAAATGCAAAGGCTCAATCTAAATATAGTAGGGATCAGTGAAGCAAAGTGGAAAGAAGACAAGGATTTCTGGTCAGATGAGTGTAGGGTAATATCTACAGCAGCAGATAATGTTATAACGAGAGCACAATTTATTGTGAATAGGAAGGTAGGTCAGAGAGTGTCTTATTGTGAACAGTTCAGTGATAGGGTTGTTCTTCACAGATTCGACAGCAAACAACACCGACAACGATAGTTCAGGTATACATGCCGACGTCGCAGGCTGAAGATGAAGAGAAAGAGAAAGTGTATGAGGCTATTGAAAGGGTAATACAGTATGTAAAGTGATCTAAAAATCTAATAGTCATGGGAGACTGGACTACAGTTGTAGGGGAAGGAGTAGAAGAAAAGGTTATAGAAAAATATGGGCTTGGGACAAAGAACAGGAGAGGAGAACGACTAATTGAGTTCTGTGACAAGTTCCAGCGAGTAACAGCGAATACTATGTTCAGGAATCACAAGAGGAGGAGGGATACTTGGAAAATGCTGGGTGATACGGGAAGGTTCCAGTTACATCAAATAATGGTCAGACAGAGATCCCGAAATGAGATACTGGATTGTAAGGCGTACCCAGGAACAGATATAGACTCAGATCACAACATAATAATGATGAAGATTAGGCTGAAGTTTAAGGCATTAGTCAGGAGGAATCAATTCTCTAAAGAACTGGCATATAGAAGTACTAAGAAATGACGAAGTTCTCTAAGGCTATAGGTGCCGCGATAAGGAATAGATCAGTAGGCAGTACAGTTGAAGAAGAATGGACATTACATGAATTTCGAAGGAAAGAAAAGGTACAAAGAAGGTAACTGCGAAGAAACCATAGGTAACAGAAGAAATACTTCAATTGATCGATGAAAGGAGGAACTACAAAAATGTTCCGGGAAACCCAGGAATGCAGAGATACAAGTCGCTGGGGAATGAAATAAATAGGAAGTTCAGGGAAGCTAAGACGAAATGGCTGCAGGAAAAATGTGAAGATATCGAAAAAGAAATGTTTGCCGGAAGGATAGACTCAGCATACAGGAAAGTTAAAACAAGGTTCGGTGACATTAAAAGCAAGGTTGATATCATTAAGAGTGCAACGGGAATTCCACTGTTATATGCAAAGGACAGAGCGGATAGGTGGAAATAATACATTGAAAGCCTCTATGGGGGGGGGGGAAGATTTGTCTGATGTGATAGAAGAAGAATCAGGAGTCGATTTAGAAGAGATGGGGATCCGTATTAGAATCAGAATTTAAAAGAGCTCTGGAGGACATAAGAACAAGTAAGGCAGGAGAATTTCTAAAATCATTGCGGGAACTGGCAACAAAACGACTATTCACGTTGGGGTGTAGAATGTATGAGTCTGGCGACATACCATCTGACTTTCGGAAAAGCATCATCCACATAATTCCGAGGACGGCAACAGCTGACAAGTGCGTGAATTATCGCACAATCATCTTAACATCTCATGCATCCAAGTTGCTTACAGGAATAATAAACAGAAGAATAGAAAAGAAAATTGAGGATGCGCTAGACGACGATCAGCTTGGCTTTAGGAAAGGTAAAGACATGAGAGGCAATTCTGGCATTGCGGTTAACAATGCAAGCAAGACTAAAAGAAAAATCAATACACGTTCGTAGGATTTGTCTCCCTGGACAAAGCATTCGACAGTGTAAAATGGTGCAATATGTTCGAAATTCTGAAAGAAAAGTAGGGGTAAGCTGTAGGAAGAGACGGGTCGTATACAGTATGTACAACTGCCAAGAGGGAATAATAAGAGTGGACGACAAAGAATGAAGTACGAAGTGCTCGTATTAAAAAGGGTGGAAGACAGGGATGTAGCCTTTCGTCCCTACTGTTGAATCTGTACATCGAGGAAGCAATGATGGAAACAAAAGAAAGGTTCAGGAGTGAAATTAAAATACAAGGTGAAAGGATATCAATGATACGATTCGCTGATGACATTGCTATCCTGAGTGAAAGTGATGAAGAATTAAACGATCTGCTGAACAGAATGAACAGTCTAATGAGTACACAGTATGGATTGAGAGTAAATCGAAGAAAGACGACGGTAATGAGAACAGCGAGAAACGTAACATCAGGATTGATGGTCACGAAGTAGATGAACGAATTCTGCTACCTAGGCAGTAAAATAACCAATGCCGGACGGAGCAAGCAGGACATTAAAAGCAGACTACAAATGACAAAAAGGGCGTTCCTTGCCAAGAGAAGTATACTAATATCAAATATCGACCTTAATTTAAGGGAGAATTTCCGGGGGACAGCATTGGATGGTAGTGAAACATGGACTGTGGGAAAATCGGAACAGAAGAGAATCAAAGCATTTGAGATGTGGTGCTACAGAACATTGTTGAAAATAAAGTGGAATGATAAGGTAAGGAATGAGAAGGTTCTGCGCAGAATCGGCGAGGAAAGGAACATGTGGAAAACACTGATAAAAGGAAGGGCAGGATGATAGAACATCTGTTAAGACATGAGGGAATGACTTCCGTGGTACTAGAGGGAGCTGTAGAGGGCAAAAACTGTCCAGGAAGACAGAGATTGGAATACGTCCAGCAAATAATCGAGAACGTAGGTTGCAAGTGCTACTCTCAGATGAAGAGGTTAGCACAGGATACTTTGGCCTGGAGCGATTTAGGGAAATCACGAAAACCTAAATCAAGATGACCGGGCACGGGTTTGATCCGTTGTCCTTCCGAATACGAGTCCAGTGTGCTAGCCACTGCAGCATTTCGCTCGGTGTTATGAAGGGCATCGTTGAAGAGTTTTAAAAAAGTGTTAGAGGATACAGAAAGTGTGTTAATTTGTGGGCAGACTAGGTACGCAACAACTTCATGTTAGTGTGTAGTGCCCACACCAGTCAGATAACCACTTTGTAGTCCCTTTCTTTCGCTTGTAACTTCCTTGTAAGGCTTCGTTGTAATCTGCGGGCAGCATTGGCACGTTTAGCGAATGTGCTCTACATAAACTCAGGGGCCAAAATATAATGTCCGCTGTCCACTGCGAAACTGAATACCGTCCACTACGCCGTTACGCTCTAAGGAGAAGACATAAGCGTGGAAGTTACCTCTTCACCTGTAGACTCGTTTTTTGACCATATATTCGCTTTTCTCTTATCGGAGTTCATGCGTGGAATGCTTTGCATGTTTGTACTATGATCAGCTCGATTAGTCGAAACAAGTTATTTGAGTGACCTCTCTGTGGATTGTGTGCCTGAGGTGTGTTCCTGGTAGACGATTTGCAAGGCAGTTTATTCCGTTTTTTTGCTTTGACTGGTGTGCATGCCAGCTTGTTCGGTGTTTCTGCACTGATGAAGTTTATGGGTGACATTTTCACAGTTACGAAGGACGTTCAATAAGAAATGCAACGCATTATTTTCTCTGCTAATTTTGGATGAAATAATTCGGACTTTGTTGTGGGAAATTGCAGAATATTCCAACTTCAGCTCATATAAATTCACGAGGTTCCGATATGTGGTGCTGCTATATGTAGCAAACGCGTGGAATCGGACTCTAGAATTAATCCAGGTTTTGGACGTCCTCGCCTCACCAGAGAACATAAAGGCCTGAGGTTTGTCACTGTGTAAAACCCCTCCTTGCTGCCATGCTGATCCACCGACATTGTGGACAGCGATTACGGTGGACACGGGATCACCGAGATTGGAATGTGTATCAATTGATTCGTTAAGCTAGATATACGATCGTATCCCGGTACTAGATCATTTAGGCGAACCGAACGGCTTCTCGAAGCACACACCGCACTAATGTCGTTCACTATTGTGAGGCAGTATTACAGTATGAGGCACATTCACCTGGACTTCCGTGGGACCTGTAGTAGTAATGCTCCATGAGTGTTGCGGTCTTCGAGAATATTATTAGGAGTAACGTGCGCTTACTGACGCCCGATGTCTTCCCCCAGGGCATGGATATCTTCCATCTGGATAACTGCATGTTTCACACGGCCAGAATCGTGCAATAGTAGTTTGAGGAGCATGATAAACTCACGTTCACGTCTTGGCCACTAAATTCACCTAATATTAACAAGATATAACACACCTGGGAGGAAATCGAGCGCCACCTTCGCTTCCAAAAATCACCGGCCGGAAATTTGTGGGAACTGTGTGGCCTGTGCGTAGATATTCGGTGTCACATACTTCTAGAAACACACCAAGGACTTGACGAATCCTTGCCACGCAGGACAATGGTTTATTGTCGCAACGAAAGTGGATTAACTTACTATTAATTAGGTGTTCATAATGTTTCGACACATCAGTGGAGGCATACAGGGTTAACCTCCAAAATTTTGCACCAGAAATACTGTGGAAATGGAAAATGCTATTGATGTGCGGTCATCACAGAATGGATTGTTGGGCAGGAATTCCTATTATTAGCCAATCAATTTATTGTAACAATACTTAGAAAGTATATCTTTATGAAAAAAACTTACTCTTTTTTAAATGAAGAAATACATATTGACATTAAAAAACTAAAAGTAGGGTAAAATAGAATGTCAGTGGTCTTTGTTGCAGGGTTTTACTGTTAGTCGTCTACGAGATACATTATGAAAGGTCCTGCTAAACCCGCAGGACAGGACAGGTTGTTTAAGTTGTGGAAAGGGGCCAAAATAAGCGGCTGTCAGTTACATTCGAACATACTACCTTTTATCTGATCAAACATTACAAGAGTGAAGAAAATTAAAAAAAACAAACAAAGCTTTAGTTTTGGAACTTAATTAGCGGCTGAACGCGCCGTACAATACAAGACAACTTTAATTTAAAAATGGCTGAAAGCCAATAACTTAAAGATCAACCAAAACCAGAAATTTAAACAGCAAAGACTTATCTTAAAACAGTTATTTAATTAGGCTGAAGGCCCAATGAATTCGACACTTTAAGAGTAAACAAGTTTAATTCAAAATCGGCTGCAGGCCCAACACTCAACACTCAATAACATGAATTTAAAAACTAAAAATACCAAAGGCTTTACGTAAAACAGTGCTTAAATTAGGCTGAAAGCCCAAACCATCTAACGCCTTAAGGCCAAAACAATCTTAATCTAAAAGCGGCTAGAAGCCATACAAGTACAAGCAACAAGAACAAACAAGATAAGGCAGTACACCCGAGGGCGCTCACAAGTTCCGAGGGTCAGCCTGGAATTTAAAAACTAACGCTCGCTTAGGTGAGACAGCCGGTCGGCCGAATCATTGTCGATCCGACGACAACCCAACCACCAGACAGTCAATGGATCCACTGACAAGCTAACCTCTGCTTCACCAGACCATCACACAACAGGGAGTTCAATGGAACAACACAGCAAGTGTTGGCGCCCACAACCAATTATACCTAGAGCTGTCAAACTACACACCATGCTGTACAGCGACAGTACGATGAGGAAAATACACCGCCTGAATTTGCGTCAAGGCCAGGGCAGGTAACCGGAACCTTAACGGGCAAAAGGCAGAATATTCCGCTAGTGCACTTCAATTCAAACAACCAAGTAGAGTTAAACTCCACTGGAGGGTGGCTAAAATTAGCCAAAATTAAATCATGCGTTGTTGCTCGTGGGAATATCCCCACAGCCGACAACGAACTCCAAACGACACAATAGGAACCGTCGTGACTTGCTGGCAGATTATGTCAAAACTCAACTTTCATGTCCAGGATCGGTGAGCCACGAACCTCGTAGCAATGGGAACAGCACCATACACTCCGACACCGCATAGAGGCCGCCAGTGGGCCTGGCCAAACTACGCGCCGCGGAGATTTCCTCGCTGCTCCACGCCAACCGACAAACTGCCCACATGCAGCCCAGCCAGAAACTATAAGCACCAGGCCAAAGATGGTCCACGGTGCGGATATCGATACACACCGCTTGTGCCACCGAAGGAAAGAGAGGATAACAGCATAATCGCGATAACCGTGGGAGACTGAGCACAGAATAGGAACCAAGGTTTAATCCTACACATAGCATGAGCCAGCCACAGCTCACAGTATTTTCAAAAGTTTCCACTCCGATACTTGTCTGTGCCATTCAAACTGTGCATTCGCTAGGTACGATGTCGTAAAGTTTCTTATAGAATGCTTGTGTTTTCCTTGAGCCCATTACGACTTGCGAGTCCATTAGTGTCTTGCAGCCAAAGTAGTAGGTCGTGAGTGGACCATGGGATTTACCAATGCAAAAAAGGCGACGTATTCATGGTGTATGAAGAGTGTAGGAAGAATGTAGCTCGTTCTTGTGCAGTGTGTGCTGCAAGATATCCCAATAGAGGTCAACTATCTTGGCAGTTGTTCATCAATCTCTTCAACAAGTTACGTGAACCATGGACCTTGCCGTTGGTGGGGGGGCTTGCGTGCCTTAACGATACAGTTAGCCGTACCGTAGGTGCAACCACAATGGAGGGGTATCAGTTGAGAGGCCAGACAAACGTGTGGTTCTTGAAGAGGGGCAGCAGCCTTTTTAGTAGTTGCAGAGGCAACAGTCTGTATGATTTACTGATCTGGCCTTGTAACACTAACCAAAATGGCCTTGCTGTTCTGGTACTGCGAGCGGCTGAAAGCAAGGGGAAACTACAGCCGCAATTTTTCCCGAGGGCATGCAGCTTTACTGTATGATTAAATGATGATGGCATCCTCTTGAGTAAAATATTCTGGAGGTAAAATAGTCCCCCATTCGGATCTCCGGGCGGGGACTACTCAAGAGGACGTTGTTATCAGGAGCAAGAAAACTGGTGTTCTGTGGATCGGAGCGTGGACTGTCAGATCACTTAATCGGGCAGGTAGGTTAGAAAATTTAAAAAGGGAAATGGATAGGTTAAAGTTAGATATAGTGGAAATTAGAGAAGTTCGGTGGCAGGAGGAACAAGACTTTTGGGTAGGTGAATACAGGGTTATAAATACAAAATCAGATAGGGGTAATGCAGGAGTAGGTTTAATAATGAATAAAAAAATTGGAGTACGGGTAAGCTACTACAAACAGCATAGTGAACGCATTATTGTGGCCAAGATAGACACGAAGCCCACGACTACTACAGTAGTGCAAGTTTATATGCCAACTAGCTCTGCAGATGACGAAGAAATTGAAGACATGTGTGATGAGATAAAAGAAGTTATTCAGGTAGTGAAGGGAGACGAAAATTTAGTAGTCATGGGTGATTGGAATTCAAGAGTAGGAAAAGGGAGAGAAGGAAACATAGTAGGTGAATATGGATTGGGGCTAAGATATGAAAGAATTTTGCACAGAGCATAACTTACTCCTAGCTGACACTTGGTTTATGAATCATGAAAAAAGGTTATATACATGGAAGAACTCTGGAGACACTAAAAGGTATCAGATAGATTATATGATTGTAAGACAGAGATTTTAGAACAAAGTTTTAAATTGTAACACATTTCCAGCGTCAAATGTGGACTCTGACCACAATCTATTGGTTATGAACTGTAGATTAAAACTGAAGAAACTGCAAAAAGGTGGGGATTTAAGGAGATGGGACCTGGATAAACTGAAAGAACCAGAGGTTGTATAGAGTTTCAGGGAGAGCATAATTGATAGAAATGGGGGAAAGAAATACAGTAGAAGAAGAATGAATAGCTGTGAGGGATGAAATAGTGAAGGCAGCAGAGGACCAAATAGGTAAAAAGACGACAGCTAGTAGAAACCCTTGGGTAACAGAAGATATATTTAATTTAATTGATGAAAGGAGAAAATATAAAAATGCAGTAAATGAAGCAGGCAAAAATGAATACAAACGTCTCAAAAATGATATCGACAGACAGTGCAAAATGCCTAAGCAGGGATGGCTAGAGAACAAATGTAATGATGTAGAGGCTTATCGCACTAGGGGTAAGATAGGTATTGCCTACAGGAAAATTAAAGAGACCTTTGGAGAAAGGAGAACCACTTGCATGAATATCAAGAGCTTTGATGGAAACCCAGTTCCAAGCAAAGAAGGGAGAGCAGAAAGGTGGAAGGAGTATATAGAGGATCTATACAAGGGCGATGTACCTGAGGACAATATTATGGAAATGGAAGAGCACGTGGATGAAGATGAAATGGGAGATATGATACTGCGTGAAGAGTTTGACAGAGCACTGAAAGTTCTAAGTCGAAATAAAGCCCCCCGGAGTAGACAACATTCCATTAGAACTACTGACAGCCTTGGGAGAGCCAGTCCTGACAAAACTCTACCATCTGGAGAGCAAGATGTATGAGACAGGCGAAATACCCTCAGACTTCAAGAAGAATATAGTAATTCCAATACCAAAGAAGGCAGATGTTGACAGACGTGAAAATTACCGAACTATCAGTTTAATAAGTCACAGCTGCAAAATACTAACGAGAATTCTTTACAGACGAATGGAAAAACTGATAGAAGCCGACCTCGTGGAAGATCAGTTTGGAATCCGCAGAAATATTGGAACACGTGAGGCAATACAGAGCCTACGACTTATCTTAGACGAAAGATTATAGAAAGGCAAACCTACGTCTCTAGCATTTGTAGACTTAGAGAAAGCTTTTGTAAATGTTGATTGGAATACTCTGTTTCAAATACTGAAGGTGGCAGGGGTAAAATACAGGGAGCGAAAGGCTATTTACAATTTGTACAGAAACCAGATGACAGTGATAAGAGTCGAGGGGCATGAAAGGGAAGCAGTGGTTGGGAAGGGGCTGAGACAGGGTTGTAGCCTATCCCCGATGTTATTCAATCTGTATATTGAGCAAGCAATAAAGGAAACAAAAGAAAAGTTCGGAGTGGGTATTAAAATCCATGGAGAAGAAATAAAAACTTTGAGGTTCACCGATGACATTGTAATTCTGTCAGAGACAGCGAAGGACATGGAAGAGCAGTTGAACGGAATGGACAGTGTCTTGAAAGGAGGGTATAAGATGAACATCAACAAAAGCAAACCGAGGATAATGGAATGTAGTCGAATTAAGTCGGGTGATGCTGAGGGAATTAGATTAGGAAATGAGACGCTTCAAGTAGTAAAGAAGTTTAGTTATTTGGGGAACAAAGTAACTGATGATGGTCGAAGTAGAGAGGATATAAAATGTAGACTGGCAATGGCAAGGAAAGCGTTTCTGAAGAAGACAAATTTGTTAACATCGAGTACAGATTTAAGGGGCTCCAGAACGACCTATACTTGCATGTTAAAATAACGCTTATAAATTACATCTTTCCTCACAAAGTATTTGAGGTAGGAAGTTGAACGTTTTAAAGATTATTTATTGGAATATGGGCTACAACTTAACACAGGGATTTTACAAAATTGTAGTTCAGTTATTAAAGGTGATTTTTTTTCAATCGTAATGAAAATTCACAACTTTTTTTTGAATTTTTTTATTTATATATTCAAAAATATACAGTTTTTTGGAAAAAGGCTGTGTTAAATTATGCAGAAGGTACTGCGTAACCTTTACTGAAAGTTTGAAACAAATATGTTTGGAAGATCCTTAGAAAACATGTAATTAGTATGAGAAAATAAAAGTTTTGGGAATCGAGCGACAAAGATTGGATTAACTTTTTAGTGCATTCCAGGTCCATAGGATGGATTATCTTCATCCTCTGCAAACTCCTCCTCCAGCTTCCTTCTGTTCCTCCTCCTGTTTACTCTTGCTTGTATTTCTAGGCTCTTTACAGCCCTGTCTGCAGCCCGAAGGCGTTCCTTGTCTAAAGCAAGCATCGCTCGTTGTTGTGTTCGTAGATTTTGCTACCATTTTCTTCAGTTGCAGTTACTGCAACACTGTTCCAAAAGGTGTTCATGTATGAACACTTATCACATTTCAGTTGTACTTCACTAGCAAGTCCTACGTGCTTTATTATCGAGAATTCCAGACCAACTTCACTACAATGAACACATCTTACACAGTTTGAAAAAATTCCTTTGAGAACCGACATATCAAATATTTCATTCACATCCGATTCGCCCATAAGACATTCATAGTTTTCACTCATTGAACCAAGCTTCTTCTGTGAAGTACTTTCTTTCCCACTTTGACTGCTATGGGCAGGTGTACTTGAGAGGCTAGGTTCACTCACTTGGTTATCGTCTTTATTGTTTACAGTAATAACACATACCTTTGGCTTTCCAACATTTCTCCTTTTCTTAAAAGCCTTCAGAGGATTTCTAATAACTTTACTTTTACTCATTATTATACTTCAACAAAACAGAGACTCAAGAAACAGAATTAATTACGAATATTTCCGAGATAACGACAGAGTAAATAAACATGAAACAATCGACAATCACACCAGCGATATATATTGAACCATCACAGGTTAGCCACAACACATACTTTATCTCACATCACTAAAATGTACCTGATGAACACGGACGTTAATAATAACACCATTTGACAGCTGTTTAACAGCGCCACCGTGGGTGACGCCGATGTAGAACACATTTCAAAAAAAATTTAAAAATAGTTGTAGTCTTCAGAATTGAATAAATTATATATCTATTAAAAGGTAATAGTCTGCAGATTCAGAAAACGCAAAAAAGTAAAAATTGAACTTTTCATGATTTTGAGCCTTTCCGGAGCCCCTTAAATGTCAGGAAGTCGTTTCTGAAAGTACACTCCTGGAAATGGAAAAAAGAACACATTGACACCGGTGTGTCAGACCCACCATACTTGCTCCGGACACTGTGAGAGGGCTGTACAAGCAATGATCACACGCACGGCACAGCGGACACACCAGTAACCGCGGTGTTGGCCGTCGAATGGCGCTAGCTGCGCAGCATTTGTGCACCGCCGCCGTCAGTGTCAGCCAGTTTTCCGTGGCATACGGAGCTCCATCGCAGTCTTTAACACTGGTGGCATGCCGCGACAGCGTGGACGTGAACCGTATGTGCAGTTGACGGACTTTGAGCGAGGGCATATAGTGGGCATGCGGGAGGGCGGGTGGACGTACCGCCGAATTGCTCAACACGTGGGGCGTGAGGTCTCCACAGTACATCGATGTTGTCGCCAGTGGTCGGCGGAAGGTGCACGTGCCCGTCGACCTGGGACTGGACCGCAGCGACGCACAGGTGCACGCCAAGACCGTAGGATCCTACGCAGTGCCGTAGGGGACCGCACCACCACTTCCCAGCAAATTAGGGACACTGTTGCTCCTGGGGTATCGGCGAGGACCATTCGCAACCGTCTCCATGAAGCTGGGCTACGGTCCCGCACACCGTTAGGCCGTCTTCCGCTCACGCCCCAACATCGTGCAGCCCGCCTCCAGTGGTGTCGCGACAGTGGTGTGTGAATGGAGGGACGAATGGAGACGTGTCGTCTTCAGCGATGAGAGTCGCTTCTGCCTTGGTGCCAATGATGGTCGTATGCGTGTTTGGTGCCGTGCAGGTGAGCGCCACAATCATGACTGCATACGACCGAGGCACACAGGGCCAACACCCGGCATCATGGTGTGGGGAGCGATCTCCTACACTGGCCGTACACCACTGGTGATCGTCGAGGGGACACTGAATAGTGCACGGTACATCCAAACCGTCATCGAACCCATCGTTCTACCATTCCTAGACCGGCAAGGGAACTTGCTGTTCCAACAGGACAATGCACGTCCGCATGTATCCCGTGCCACCCAACGTGCTCTAGAAGGTGTAAGTCAACTACCCTGGCCAGCAAGATCTCCGGATCTGTCCCCCATTGAGCATGTTTGGGACTGGATGAAGCGTCGTCTCACGCGGTCTGCACGTCCAGCACGAACGCTGGTCCAACTGAGGCGCCAGGTGGAAATGGCATGGCAAGCCGTTCCACAGGACTACATCCAGCATCTCTACGATCGTCTCCATGGGAGAATAGCAGCCTGCATTGCTGCGAAAGGTGGATATACACTGTACTAGTGCCGACATTGTGCATGCTCTGTTGCCTGTGTCTATGTGCCTGTGGTTCTGTCAGTGTGATCATGTGATGTATCTGACCCCAGGAATGTGTCAATAAAGTTTCCCCTTCCTGGGACAATGAATTCATGGTGTATTTAAGTGAAACATCGACGATAAATAGTTTAGACAAGAAGAGAATAGAAGCTTTCGAAATGTGGTGCTACAGAAGAATGCTGAAGAATAGATGGGTAGATCACATAACTAATGAGCAGGTACTGAATAGAATTAGGGAGAAGAGGAGCTTGTGGCACAACTTGACTAGAAGAAGGGCTCGGTTGGTAGGACATGTTCTGAGACATCGAGGGACCACCAATTTAGTATTGGAGGGCAGCGTGGAGGGTAAAAATCGTAGAGGGAGACCAAGAGATGAATACACTAAGCAGATTCAGAAGGATGTAGGCTGCAGTAGGTACTGGGAGATGAAGAAGCTTGTATGGGATAGAGTAGCATGGAGAGCTGCATCAAACCAGTCTCGGGACTGAAGACCACAACAACAACAACAACAACAACATGAAAGTGGTAGTGTAACACATAGAAAAAGGGAAAGGAGGAAGCAAATGACGACAGAAGAGGGAGAAATTAATGTTTCTGCTGCTGTTGCAGTTGATCAGCTCGTTAGCTCCTGAGCAGTCCCACGAGGAAGTGGAGTGGGTGAGGCATGCGTCCTACGCCTTGTCCATCGACTTAGGTTCCATCCGCTTCACATCTGTCTCCTTCAAGAGCTGGAAATGATTACGACAACCGTATTAACTTTTGTAAATGTGCATTAAGACAGGATACTGTAGACATATCGTGTATCTTATTTTGTGATGTAGCCAGATTTACCAATCATGGCCAGTTAAACCACTGAAACCTCCACAACTGGTCTGTGAAAATCCCCGTTGGCTTCATCAGGTAGAATATCAGCGTCGAAGGAGTTCAAATGGCTCTGAGCACTGTGCGACTTAACTTCAGAGGTCATCAGTCGCCTAGAACTTAGAGCTAATTAAACCTAACTAACCTAAGGATATCACACACATCCATGCCCGAGGCAGGATTCGAACCTGCGACCGTAGCGGTCGCCCGGCTCCAGACTGTAGCGCCTAGAACCGCACGGCCACTCCGGCCGGCCGTCGAAGGAGTATTTCCTGCTGAGTATTAGGTGCGAAGATAGTAAAAACTATTCTTTGGTCTATACCCGGCATTGTAATTACCAAGAGCATTAGATTAGCAGCGGAGGGAGGTATATCTTGATGTTGGCACTGAAATTAACTAGTACAGTGGTTTATATGTTCTATGGCGTTGGATCCTGACAAGGATGGGAGGCTGATTGGGAACTGATAATTAAAAGCCTGAACATTACTTGCAAAGACTATTATGTGAGACATATTGCGAATACATTGGAAGAATGAATGGTTTGGATCTTCTCCCTCTCCGCAAACACGTAGAGTGTTTGCGCTTATGTTGTGTCCGTGAAGCTCCATGACGTTTGCGTCTTATTCTTTCTTGTGGATTCGTGCGATGAATTAGTGCGTAGTGACTTCCATTAAATTTTTGATTTACTCGATCATTCCTCTTGGCAGACTGATGTCCACCGCTTTTCGAGCATGGATATCATATCAGTGAGAGGGATATTACAACTTTAAGAGTTCCATGGAGACGCACTTCGATATCTGTGAGCCGTGCGTGGCTCGTATTCATGCCGTTTAATTTTTAGCATCTTCTCATTGCGGTTATGGCATCTCGCTTCTTCCTCGATTTACTGGCGTCACTAACGAGGGAACCTCCACATCGCACACCCCTCAGATTTAGTTATAAGTTTGCACAGTGGATAGACCTTGAAAAACTGAACAAAGATCAATCGAGAAAACAGGAAGAAGTTGTGTGGAACTATGAAAAAAATAAACAAAATATACAAACGAAGTAGTCCATGCGCAAGATCAGCAACGTCAAGGACGGTGTGGGTAGAGAAGCGCCGTAGTCCCGTCGTTAGAGTGAGAAGCTGCGGAGTAAGAGGTCCTTGGTTCAAGTCTTCCCTCGAGTGAAAAGTTTCCTTTCTTTATTTTCCCAAAGTTATGATCTGTCCGTTCGTTCATTGACGTCTTTGTTCACTGTAATAAGTTTAGTGTCTGTTTTTGCGACCGCACCGCAAAACCGTGCGATTATTAGACGAAAGGACGTGCCTCTCCAATGGGAACCGAAAACATTTGATCGCAAGGTCATAGGTCAAATAATTCCTCCACAGGAAAACACGTCTGATATATTCTATACGACACTAGTGACGGCATGTGCGTCACATGACAGGAATATGTTGTCGACCCAACTAACTTGTACACTTTTCGAATGGGTAAAAAGATTCTTCTACCTTGCCCGATTTAGGTTTTCTTGTGGATGTGTTAATCACTCCCAAAAAAGTGATGAAAACATAAGAGTTTGTCTCACAAACTGCAACAAATGTATGAATGTAACTGCCAGCCAGGGAGCGCTGTAGTCGAATGATGTCGTGTGTTTCGATGTTTGCTTAGGTGTAGCGTCCCCATCCTACGGCGCAGTTACCTCGCATCGGACGGACGGACGGGCAGATAATAATTGTCTGAAAATAAAAAATTAAAATTTTCACATGAGGGAAGCCTTGAACCAAGGACCTCTTACTCCGCAGCTTCTCATTCTAACCACGGGACTACGGCTCTCCTCTCCCTAAAAGGTCCTTGATGTTGCTTATCTTGTGCATGAACTACTTCGTTTGTATATTTTGCTTATTTTTTTCCTAGTTGTACACAACTTCTTCGTGTTTTCTCGATTGGTCTGTGTTCAGTTTATCAAGGCCTATCCACTGTGCCAACTTCTAACTAAATCTGAGGGGGGTGCGATGGGGAGGTTCCTTGTAAGTTGCTGGCTTGCCTGCCTGTGAGTGGCAGCGGCAGCACTTATCGATACGAGTACTGTGGTACTATCTTTGGAGCGACCGCTAGTATTTCCGGGTCGCGTTGTGTGGAGAGGGGCAGATGTGAACGGACATCAGGTCGTTTGGGGGCGCAGCAGCGAGCAGATCCGTGCAGTGTGGGAGCAAGCCTGGGTCGCTGGTGGCATGCTGCCACTGCTGGATGGGTGAGGGGTAGCTCTGAGAGCCACGACTTCGTTGCACACCATACCCTAGACGTTTAAGTCGAGTGAAGAGTTGACTACTAATGCAACCTCGACTACTCTGAGATGAGATCTCGCCTTTGGTCGGCGGATTGTTGCTCCCAGGGCCACTGAGAATGGCGGCAACGAGTGAAGTGTTTCAAAGCGCTGAAATATTGCAGCTGTCTTTCTCTATTGGTTATTCATCATTGAATTGAGTATTATTCCTATTAATGATGTGCAACCAGCGGTATTTTCCGCCTTGTGGTCACTAACACCGCAGTTAACTGCCCTGGTGGTTAGTGTACTTTTCCGGCAGTGTACATGTCCTCGTCGTGTTGATGCTGTCCAACATGGCGTGTAGTTCGACAGCCTGTTGTTTTGTACTGTGGCTTCAGCCGTTTGTTATTTGATGTTGTGGCTCTGAGCACTATGGGACTTAACATCTATGGTTATCAGTCCCCTAGAACTTAGAACTACTTAAACCTAACTAACCTAAGGACAGCACACAACACCCAGTCATCACGAGGCAGAGAACATCCCTGACCCCGCCGGGAATCAAACCCGGGAACCCGGGCGTGGGAAGCGAGAACGCTACCGCACGACCACGAGCGGCGGACATTTGAAGTTGTGTGTGGCCTTCATCCAAGCAATAATTTCACTTCTTTCATAGTAAGACCTTCAGCCGTGTTACATTAAGTTTATTTAAAGCTAACTTGCTTTAAAAGCAAGGTATTTGTTGAGATGTGTGATTTTTGGAATTGTTTTCCTGACTTCTAATTCGGGCCTTCAGACGTTTGTTATTTGAAATTGTTTGTGGCCTTCAGGCGAGTGATAATTTCTCGTCTTTTGTAATAAGGCCGTCAGCTGTGTTACAGTTTGTTATAATCTTTATATCTTAATATGTGCTGTTTTGAATAATGCTTCTGACTTATAATTCAGGCCTTCAGCCGTTTGTTGTTTGAGTTTATTGCTGGTGGGCTTCGGCCCTAAAATTGTCGAATTTTTTTGTGTGATGAGGCCTTCAGCCGTCATAGAGTCAATTGTCTTTTTTTAAGACATTGTTTTAAAATTGTAATTTCTTTAAATAAAATTTTCGTATTTGTTGTGCAACCGAGAGTAACTGATTACGAGCCCATCCATAATCGTAACCATATCCTGCCCCATCCTGAGGAACCAGCTCTCATTCTGCTTCTTGATTTCCAGTCATTCCAGAATGGCTTTTCATCCATACAGTCATGATATAGACATAGTTCTGCTGCATCCGAAACACAATGTAGACAAATGCTGCAACTACGTAACTGTTACAACTATTATGATTGTGTCTAATCATTTGTAGGACTGAAATACTATCAGACAACGTAACTATTGTGTGTGACGTGGTCGTCTATGTGAATAGCAGGGCTTACAAAATGGAAATCAGCTCGGCTATCATAATAGTGGAGTGTGGATACAGCTTGTATAGGTCTTATCGTTTGCTTCGAGGTGCCCCGTCGGTACTACCAACGACGTCACTACATTTGGACCCATCAGTATACACTATGCACGCATTGCGTTAGTGAGACAGGAAACCCACTCCCGTTGTGGTAACTGAGTCCTGGTTTCGACAAGTTAAAATGACACGAGTTTAACAGCATCCTGAAGGACAATTATTCTGACGTTTTTAATATTGCTGTATGAATGTTCTGGTGGGTGGGGGTTTGTGTGGGTGTGGAGGTGGAGGTGGGCTGGCTGGCTGGCTGAGAACAGCTGAAGCATTTGAACCACAACCACCGTCTTAACGGTTCTGAGATTTTTATTAATTCACTCTGAAGAGAATAGATTATAAATATGATATAAAAAGTTAAGCTACTGAACTACTTTCATTAACAGGAAGGGAGATTATGTAAACAAATATTGTACCATCTCACCATCTCACTTGTCTAGGCAAGGCGTATCAGCAATATTATCGTAGCCTAAAAGAAAGACAAACTTAACACGTGCATCCATCTACATCCTACAAGAGGTAGTCATAATGAAAACGTGGCCGATGGAGTAAAGTAAAAAAACTGTTCGTTATTTTAAGATGTAATCACCATAAACGTTAATACATTTATCCCACTGGGATTCATGGAAATGTGTTTTCGCTTTCGTATGGATTTGTGATAGTAAGCACTAAAGGCGGTCACACGTGTAATCTAGGCTGTTCCGAAAATGCTGCAGAAGTTTCACTGGGGAGCCCTTACACATACTCCGTACAGGTCCGTTTTCTCGCCTGTATATTCAATATTTTTGGAGCCCTGAAGAAAGACATTCGTGGCTGTCGATCTACTTCGGAAGAAGAGGCGCACGCCTGGGTGCAATCATGGTTCCATGGGGAACCGAAAACATTTTTCCATAAAGGCATTAGGATAATTGTACTACCAGGTATAGCGATTAAATTTCATGTAATACGTATTTACACCTGTCATTTGACTTATCTATAAATTACTAAAGCCGTTCTCGTCCGCCGGTAGAGTCATGTGCGTGCAACTTTTGGAGAGAGACGAAATTGTAGCTCGACGAACCACATTCCACTCCTGTAGGCAATTTCTGTCCAATTTATACATTGCTCGACTCACTGAAGAAGTGCAGCTTCAGTTGACGCTCCGAGCCATTACGTCAGAGACGCTTTTTTTGCCCTGATATTTTAAAAGACGTCCTATTATTCTGTCGATTCTTCATGTCAGTGCTTTCCATACATTCCTTTCCTCGCGGATTCGGTGGAGAATCCCTTACCTTGTCAGACCACCTAATTTTCAACATTTTTCTGTAGCACCGTATCTCAAATGCTTTGATACTCTTCCGTAGCGGTTTTACCGAAATCCATGTTCAATTACCACACAGTATACAGTACTGTCCTCCAAACATACATTGTCGGAAATTTACTCTCCGGATTCAAAATGTTCAAATGTGTGTGAAATCTTATTGGACTTAACTGCTAAGGTCATCAGTCTCCAAGCTTACACACTACTTAACCTAAATTATCCTAAGGACAAACACACACACACCCATGCCCGAGGGAGGACTCGAACCTCCGTCGGGACCAGCCGCACAATCCGTGACTGCAGTGCCCCAGACCGCTCGGCTAATCCCGCGCAACCCCCAGAGTAAGGCCTATGTCTGATACTAGTAGAATTCTCATGGGCAGGAATGCCATTTTCGACAGTGGTAGTTTGCTTTAGATGGCCTCCTTGCTACGTCAGCCATTGGTTATTTTGCTGCCCCAGGAATCATCAATCCCGATGTTAAGTTTCTCGCTTTTCACATTTCTCCTACTCTCATTACTTTCATCTTTCTTATACTCTATCTGTATTCTCTACTCATTAGACTGTTCATTCCATTCAGTAAATTCTGTAATTATTCTTCACTTCTACTGATTCACTTTCACTGAGGACAGCAAAGTCATCAGCGAATCTTATCACTGATATACTTCCAACTTGAATTTTAATCCCACTATTGAAGCTTTTTTTATTTCCACCATTGCTCTTCGATGTACACACTGAGCAGTAGGTCGAAAGACTACACCCCTGTCTTACACCCTTTAAATCCGAGCAGTTCGTTTTTGGTCTTACGCTCTTATTATTCCCTCTTGGTTCTTGTACTTGTTTTATATTCCCCATCTCTTCTTATAGATTACCCCTGTTTTCCTCAGAATAGCAAACATATAGCTCCATTTCACGTTGTTGAACGGTTTTACCAGGTCGACAAATCTTATGAATGTGTCTTGATTTTTCTTTAGTGTTGTACCCCTTATCAAACATCAGAAATGTCTCTCTGGTGTCTTTACTCTTCCTAAAGCCAAACTGATCGTCATCTAATATATTCTCAATTTTATTTTCTGTTCTCCTATATATTATTCTTGTCAGCAACTTGGATGCATGAGATGTTAAGCTCTTTCAATCTAAGTCAGATAGTATGCCACCAGACTCATACATTGTACACCAACATGAATGGCCGTTCTTCTGTCACCCCCCCCCCCCCCAAAGATTTTCAAAATTATGATGGGATATTATCCACCCCTGCTGCCTTATTTGGTCCTAATTCTTCCAAAGGTCTTTTAAATTCAGATTACAATACTGGATTCCTTTTCTATATCGACTCCTCTTTCTTGTTCTTTCACATCAGGCAAATCTTCCTCCTCACAATGGACTTCAATGTACTCTTTCCAATTATCCGCTCCCTCCTTTGCATTTAACGGTGGAATTCCCACTGTGCTCTTAATGTTTTCACCTTTGGTTTTCATTTCGCCGCAGTTTGTTTTGAATTTTCTGTATGCTGAGTCAGTCCTTTCGACAATGATTTCTTTTTTTATTTTTTCATATTTTTCATGCAGTCATTTTGTCTTAGTTTCCCCGCGCTTCCTGTTTATTTCATCCCACAGTGAATCGTCTTACTGTATTCCTGAATTTCCCTGAACATCGTTGTACTTTCTTCTTTCATCTATCAGCTGAGTATTTCTTATGTTATCTATAATTTCTTCGCAGTTACCAGTTTTGTGCCTATGTTTTATTTCCAACTTCTATGACTGACCTTTCCAGATATGTCCATTCCTCTTCAGTAGAACTTCCTACTGAGCTATTCCATCCCGCAATATCTATAGCCTCAGAGAACTTCAAGAGTATCTCTTCATTTCATAGTATTTTCGTATATAATTTCTTTTCGTAGTGAATCTTTCTGGCTAGCCTCTTAAGCTTACGTCTACTCTTCATCAGCAGTAAGTTGTGATGTGGGTCTATGTCTGCTTCGGGGTAAGCCTTGCAATCCAGTAACTGATTTAGAAATCACTGCATGACCATGGTGTAATCTAACTGGAAATTTCCCGTTTCCACCAGGCTTTTCTAAGTATACCTATCCTCTTGTGATTCTTGAACGGAGGTTACTCTATTACTAGCTGAAATTTACTACACCTTTAGATCGCGTTAGATGTCGGACGATATCTTGTGGCATAGATATCGCAGCTTTTCAGAAGCTCTAGTCCATATAATATTGCCTGTAAGACGATGAATAGCTCACCTATTTGTACGGAAGTTCAGTGGGCAGCAACCAGAAAAGGCCTAACCATTTTCACCTTGTCCAGCAGAGATGGCTGGAATTTCATTCATTTTAATTTTTTCCTATACCGTTCTTTTGAAACAGTTAAGCGGATTTACACGGAGCACGGGTTCTTCTAGTATCGTATCTATCCATAGTCCATTGTTTGTAGAGAAGTCCGTACATGATATTGGCCGTAACAATTTGTCAGAAAGAACTCGTATATTCCCTGTCATTATCTCATTTACAGTCTGAAGTGCGTATAATCTGTGGCTATAAGGTCACTCAGATGAATTCACAGCTTCATAACATTCATAATTTCAATTTTTTAAATTTTCGACGTACTTCTTTCGTGAATACTTTTAAACCGTCAACATGCATCATGATTTACGGTTATGTACACATCGTAGGGTAAAACCAAAAACAATGACACAGCAGCTAGAAGAGCTTCTGCTATATTGGCTTGGAGATCCGTGAAGCGGATTCCATGCTTACTTTACTCCTGCTCAGGTATGCAATAATGCCTCGAGATTTCAGGCACCTTTTTGGGCGTAACATTGCATTAATATCTCTTAGTGCATTAAGAGGTGCATTAAGAGGTGATAGTGACAACTTAGAACACTGACATGGCGAGAGTGAAAATGTGATAGATCATTTATCAATAACGTACAGGCAACTCTCTAGTTTCTTCCGATTCATCTTTTCGCATATTACATCATTCATTAAAGTAGCTGAAGGCACACAATGGAGCTGTAAGCTAAATCCCAGGGTAGTCTTATTTGCTGTATTAGTCCCTATTCCTACACGAGAATGTTAGGAGGCCAACTTCAGCATCTATTACGACGATTTCATTTTTAATGCTACACGACGGAAACTAAACCGTCGAAGTAAAAGGTAATGCTGTCTAACTGAATGTGTTCGAAGTTTTATCAAAACAATAATATATCTGGAACTTCAAATTACAAAATAAGTGCCGAACTGACATACGAATCGGCTCCTTTTTCCTCAAGTCGTTCTTTATACTAATGAAGGTCAGATTCATACCAACGGACAGTATCATATACCGCAGAGTACTGCTCATACTTGGTAACTCCAGCGGACTGCTTCCTCATGCTTTAGCGTTAGAGTTTGCAGCCACTGCGTTCAAATAAGACGATGTTTGTTTTTGGCAACTGCTTTAGTGACGACGTAGTCTACCATGAAACTCTCTATTCTGCGACCTACTGGAGTTGGATTAATTATGGATACGAGTTTACCGATGAAGTTTCTGCGCCAAAGGAAAGAAATTTAAGGAAGGTACTTAATGTAAATAAATGTACACTTAGTTTAGAGCTTGACGCAACATGATGCACCATTCTTTCAAACAGAAAAGTCCTATCAGCGTATGAAAGACGCACTCGTTATGATATGAGACTGAAAGAAGCTGACAGAAATGAATGCGTTGACTAGCAGCAATGCGATGTAACAGAATACTGTATTCTAACCACTCCATGTGACGCAGTGTATCGTATCTAGTTGATGGTGGAAAGAGCCACTGTGCGTACTCAGTTGCACCATTGTTTAAAATACCGGTGTGCCACACCAAAGCAATTTAAAACACCTTTACCGTTCCTCAATAGTGACGCGGTTTTAAAAGTTCTCCTTAAAGTGGCAGTAACAGAAAATCCCTGTAATTCACCAACTAGTTTAATAAAATTTCAATAAGAATAGCTGCATCTATTACACAATTCACCAGACTAATTTTATTCTTCTTCCAATCAAAGTAAAGACTGTTTACTGTCTTTATTGCATCCACGAAGTAATAACGTCAGAAGAGTAGCTAATCTTCTCTTGTATTTTTTTAAAGATCGAAAACATTTTATGATTTCTGATAGCAACCAGATATCACATATAGAACTGCACAGATGTAACTCATCGATTGGCGTGATCATGTTAGGCGACATAGACTCTTTGAAGAAGACTTCTGACGAGGGCGAAACCGTTGCTTCCAAACTCCATTCGAGTGCCGGTTAATAGAAAATAATTAATAGTCACGCCTTACATAACAATGAATGACATACCTGTTACGCCATGACTGGCAGCGCAGACAGCGAAAAATAAGACTGTCAAAATACTTTCAGTCAATATAGTCAAGTGATACAGCTGTACAATAGTTATCAGTCAACTGATAACGATATGTAGCGAATCGAAAGCTCGTGAAGTCAAAAGACTTGTCAGCATTGGAAATCCTTTGTCGGGTAGTACTAAAGACCCAAGGTTTTTCGAACTAAAATATTTTCTGAAGACTGTTTTCGAACATTTGTTACTTGTAACAGAACTTTGACAATTTACTTATAAAATTATAAATAATATTTTCTGAAGATTGTTTTCGAACATTTGTTACTTATAACAGTACTTTGACCAGTTACTTTTAAAATTATAAAACTTCTTACAGTGACAATGTTCTGGTGCAACTACAAGCGATGGAACGAAGACGAAGAACGTAAAACCAGACAAGACGGTGAGGGAACGTCAGCCAGTAGTCCTCTGACAAGGACCGAGCCACGCCAGGAGCGCCCCCTACAAAAAGCTAACATAAGCTCCGATTCTACCGAATCGCAGACGTTAGTTATCAGTGATGTGCGTCAACCTGCAGGAACTTTGTCCACAGCGATGACTATTAGTGTCTGCATGTTACTTGCGACACCTTTGTAAATACAAGTGAAGTACAGGGCTATTACAAATGATTGAAGCGATTTCATAAATTCACTGTAGCTCCATTCATTGACATATGGTCACGACACACTACAGATACGTAGAAAAACTCATAAAGTTTTGTTCGGCTGAAGCCGCACTTCAGGTTTCTGCCGCCAGAGCGCTCGAGAGCGCAGTGAAACAAAATGGCGACAGGAGCCGAGAAAGCGTATGTCGTGCTTGAAATGCACTCACATCAGTCAGTCATAACAGTGCAAAGACACTTCAGGACGAAGTTCAACAAAGATCCAACAACTGCCAACTCCATTCGGCAATGGTACGCTGTTTAAAGCTTCTGGATGCCTCTGTAAGGGGAAATCAACGGGTCGGTCTGCAGTGAGCGAAGAAACGGTTGAACGCGTGCGGGCAAGTTTCACGCGTAGCCCCGGGAAGTCGACGAATAAAGCAAGCAGGGAGCTGAACGTACCACAGCCGACGGTTTGGAAAATCTTACGGAAAAGGCTAAAGCAGAAGCCTTACCGTTTACAATTGCTACAAGCCCAGACACCCGGAGACAAAGTCAAATGCTTTGAATTTTCGGCGCGGTTGCAACAACTCATGGAAGAGGATGCGTTCAGTGCAAAACTTGTTTTCAGTTATGAAGCAACATTTTTTCTGAATGGTGAAGTGAACAGACACAATGTGCGAATCTGGGCGGTAGAGAATCCTCACGCATTCGTGCAGCAAATTCGCAATTCACCAAAAGTTAACGTGTTTTGTGCAATCTCACGGTTTAAAGTTTACAGCCCCTTTTTCTTCTGCGAAAAAAACGTTACAGGACACGTGTATCTGGACATGCTGGAAAATTGGCTTATGCCACAACTGGAGACCGACAGCGGCAACTTCATCTTCAACAGGATGGTGCTCCACCGCACTTCCATCATGATGTTCGGCATTTCTTAAACAGGAGATAGGAAAACCGATGGATCGGTCGTGGTGGAGATCATGATCAGCAATTCATGTCATGGCCTCCACGCTCTCCCGACTTAACCCCATGCGATTTCTTTCTGTGGGGTTATGTGAAAGATTCAGTGTTTAAACCTCCTCTACCAAGAAACGTGCCAGAACTGCGAGCTCGCATCAACGACGCTTTCGAACTCATTGATGGGGACATGCTGCGCCGAGTGTGGGAGGAACTTGATTATCGGCTTGATGTCTGCCGAATTACTAAAGGGGCACATATCAAACATTTGTGAATGCCTAAAAAAACTTTTTGAGTTTTTGTATGTGTGTGCAAAGCATTGTGAAAATATCTCAAATAATAAAGTTATTGTAGAGCTGTGAAATCGCTTCAACCATTTGTAATAACCCTGTATTGTCAGTTTGGTTTATAGAAATAAAACTACTAATCTTATTTGCTTGAATTGTAGTATATCATTACGAGAACGCAGCATCCTTTAGGCACACTATAAGCGACAAGTGGGCAAGATCCAACAGAGAACTTACTTTCGACAACTATTAACATTTATCCCAGCCTTTAGTCGTTTTAATTTTCGGTTGGTTGTATCGGACTTGAATTGTGAGGGTTTAACTGTTGTTTAAAAATGTTATAATGGGGTCGTAAAGGGTTACAAACATGAACTAGTTAATCGGCTCAGTCAATTTATCAAATAATCTGTCAACTTGTTCCTTGATGTAACTTTCTGACCACTCCAAACCTGTGAATTCAGCTGTCCTCAGACTTAGGTACACATGTCTAGTCATAAAGTCGTAGTAAAAGTCTTTACCGTTATTTTTGCGCTGTCTAAGCAATGCTTTATGTTCATTTACTCCACATATGTGCACACTAGATTTAGGAACTTATCTTTTACCCAAGGGCGAAAGCTGTTTTATTATTGACAAGATAGTACAGTACTGCTTCCTGATCAGCACTAAATGTTCTTGGTGAAAACATATTAATTTTTAAAACGGGTTTCATGGTCCCTCTTCGTTTTACCTTAGAGCTTCAAGTCATAAGGTACTACTTGGAACGTTGTCATTTCAACAAACCTGAGTTTTTGCTGATTCCTTATTTTCGTCTCATTTATGTCCTTACTTCTCCATCGTTGCTTGTTAAAGAGACCTTAAAAATTTAAATTTTTATGTTATCTATTTTTTGCAGTACAACCCGTTATTACTTGGACAGGACATTTTCATAACTTGCAATATAGAAAGTACAAGTTATATCCACAGATATTTTACGAAAAATTTAATACAGGGTGTTTATAAATGGAAATCATGGCTTTAACGCTTTATAATATTTGTTGTATTTAAGTTGCAGTTAAAATGATATGTCAAATGAAAGAGCAACTCAAACAGTTTTACCAAGAGACTTATAAATGTTCAATGTGAGCACCATTTGTCACACGGCACACATCAAGTCTACAGCCGAGTTCTTCACAAACGTTGATAAGTGTGTCTTCAGTGATTGTAGTAACAGCTGCTTCAGTTCGGTTTCTTAATTCAGGGAGGTCTGCTGGTAGCGGAGGCACGTACACACGATCCTTGATGAAGCCTCAAAGGAAAAAATCGCGTGGCGTTAGGTCGGATGAACGTGGAGTCCATGCAAAGCAAACCCTGTCACTGGGCCCCTTGCGGCGTATCCAGCGCTTGCGTACATTGAAGTTCAACCAGTCGCGTGCTTCGCTATGCCAGTAAACATTTATCCGGTTCTTAGTAAAACTGAGTTGCTCTTTCATTTGACATATAATTTATAACTGTAAGTTTAATTTAATAAATATTATAAAGCGTTAAAATCCCGATATTCATTTATAAACATCCTGCATTAGCTCCTTGCAAACGGAACACCACATTCCAAAGTTAAGTTCGTACACCGATAGTTCTACAAGGAACACATAATTTGCCACGACAAAAGCGACTGCAAGTTTTATTCCGAACCCCGGGTGTGGTGTTGCTACTCCAAAGTTCGCAAGGGATTGGCGCTACAGGTGTTGACATTAATATCAGAATGAGATTTTTACTCTGCAGCGGAATGTGGGCTGATATGAAACTTCCTGTAAGATTAAAACTGTGTGCCGGATCTAGACTCGAACTCGGGACCTTTGCCTTTCGCGGACAAGTGCTCTACCAACGGAGCTACCCAAGCATGACTGACGCCCCGTCCTCACAGCTATACTTCTGCCATTACCTCGTCTCCTACCTTCCAAACTTTACAGAAGCTCTCCTGCGAACCTTACAGAGCTAGCACTCCTGATAGAAAGGATATTGCGGAGACAAGGCTTAGCCACAGCCTGGGGGATGTTTCCAGAACAAGATTTTCACTCTGCAGCGGAGTGTGCGCTGATATGAAACTTCCTGGCAGATTAAAACTGTGTGTCGGACCGAGACTCGAACTCGGGACCTTTCCCTTTCGCGGGCAAGTGCTCTACCAAATGAGCTAGTAGGAGACCAGGTACTGGCGGAAGTAAAGCTGTGGGTACGGGGCGTGAGTCGTGCTTGGGTAGCTCAGTTGGTAGAGCACTTGCCCGCTAAAGGCAAAGGTCCCGAGTTCGAATCTCGGTCCGGCACACAGTTTTAATCTCCCAGGAAGTTTCATTAATATTAGAGTTTAGAAACAGTTATTGTCCTATACAATACCGCTGTCCGATATTGCTAGACGTTCCTCCGTTGCTTACATAAACTTCCGAATATTATGGGCATTGAGAAATGAACGTGTTTCCCTGCTACGAGTTTTGGAGAAAATTGTGATTTTCGGCGTCTGCAGCGCCGCAACTAGCGTGGCAGTTCCTCTGGGGTCAAGTGGTCACTGCCCTCGGCTCACCATTCACGGCGATTCTGGCCGCCACGGTGAGGGGGCGGTGTGCCAGCGGCCCTCCGGCAGCGCCTCGAGTGGCATCGGATGGATGGCTGGGGCGGGAAGTGGAAGACGGCGACCATTGTGCCGATCGCAACCGGCGCCAAACGCGGGGCCACGCCGGGGGGCCGGAGCGCCGAGAGTGGAGAAATCATTAAATAAGTGTGGTCAGGCATTCAGCCACGGGGGCGGGATTGTGGACGGGCGGCCTCTGTTGTGCGCCGGGGGTGGGTGGGGTCGGGGCGGCGTGGGGGTGGGGTGCGGTCAATGTTGCGGAATGTAACGACCGCCAGCGCTGGAGCTGGAACTGGGGCTGGCGCCGCGACGGGCTGCTGGAGGCTGAGTGGCCGAGCCGCCCCTCCGAGTCCACTCGTATTCCCGGATATGCCTGCCGCCACCGACCATCCGTCAGGCGTCAGCACAGCTGCACAATGAGCGGGGATTTCAGATTATTACTCCTTTCTTATAAATCACGAAGGTGTTAGTGTGTCTTTGTGTGTGTGTGTGTACGTGTGTGTGTGTGTGTGTGTGTGTGTGTGTGTGTGTGTGTGTGTGAGAGAGAGAGAGAGAGAGAGAGAGAGAGAAAGTGAATGATTGTACGCGTGTGTGTGTGTGTGTGTGTGTGTGTGTGTGTGTGTGTGTTTGTGTGTGTGTGTGTGGTGTGCGAGAGAGAGAGAGAGAGAGAGAGAGAGAGAGAGAGACGAAAATGGCAGTAGTGGATGGATTAGGAAAAAGCGGCCGAATAAGCGAGTGTGCGAAGTGAGTGGTGGTGACCATGTGTGGGTAAAAGAGGTAGATGCTGGTCAGTGAGGTAGAATGAGGGCATCAGATGCTGACTGTGTAAGAGAAAGGAAAGAAAGCGGATGAAACTGAGCACGGTGATGAGAGGAAAAAGGAGCGAGAGTGAGAACTTGTATACTACGTGAAACCGACCCCGCTGACAAAATTGTGCAGCTTGTTCGGCAGTCGGTTTTGCTAAGCTGATAAGAAGGTCAGCTAGTCACAGTTGCAGGCTGCCAATCTAGAGGCTTGCAGTAGCAACTGAAGTCTGATTTTCACCGTTTCCTACTGTTATTAACCAAATTCAATAATTTTAAAATGCTCTCAACCGATATTATCTGGATCACTGCATTTATTAATTTTACTGGCTTACGCATTTCGTCGTTACGCCATTCTCAAAGGCTCCAAGTATCTACAACACATTTACAGGTAAAACGGAAATGAATTTGTCAAACGTGGTTTACAATCAGATGTCATCAGATAATGTAGACCAGGTAGTTTGTATGCATGTTTGAGCAATTCGGTTTCCTTTTACCAGTGTTAAAGGTATTTATAGCTTTTGAGAATGGCGTAGAGGCCGAAACGCGTAAGGCAGTATAAAATTAATAAATGGCCGTAACACGTCAAAAAACATTTATTCATTTTGCTGCTGTTTAAAAATTCCATCTCAGTCTACTCATTAACAGGTATTATATTACTTTTATACTTTCACACAACACGTCAAGCATAAGGTGCAGTCAAAATGTTTCCGTTCCAATGCCATGCAGTCTAGAATAGGTTCGACAACGCACGAACCTGTGCTCAGTGTATGCCGCCTTTAGCATCTGAAGATGGTCATTGTATGGCCGAAACCGGTTATGACTGTGTCATAAACAAGTGATTGTGTCAATAAATAAATAAAAAAAATTTACCAAAAAAAGTTGGTACACCAATCAGGCAAAATCGCCCCATGAGCACTGAGCAGTCATCCCATTGACGCACCAGGTTGACAATATCCATTTGTTAAAACACCGTGTCCTGCTGCGTGAAGAAGTCTTCAATTGCCTGCTGCCTATCTTTGTCCGACAGGAATCTCCGACCCTTCGAGGCCTCTTCTAAGGGACTGGTGGAGCAGTAAACGTACGGGGAGAGGTGAGAACTAAAACGCTGGCACTCGAGTGCCTTTCACTTGAGTTTGTGTAACTTTTGCGTAAACATATTTGCGATATTTGGACGTGCCTTAACACGAAGCAGTAGCAGCCGTTGGCGTAATATTATAAAACTGTGATTTTTGACAGACATGCTGTTCCACACACATTCTTCATTCTCCAGATGTCTACTGGTCTTGTCCTTCGGCAGCCAAGAAAAGCATAACATCACGGTGTTCCAATCTGGACCTATTTGGTGATAACGTCACCTTAGTTCGCGTTTCCGCTTTCACTGCACGCACGTGGGAAAGACATGATTGGCACAGTAATGTCTTCCTTACATGTCGGTGCTTGTATAACCACATCTGTGTCGCGCTACATTGAAAATCTGCCGAATGAATGCCTTTCTGATCACCCATTATACTGAAGTTAAAAACTGTGTACCACTAATCTTGAGACTGCGTAATCAAAGCGCGAAAATGACGCCGACTGTATTCGTTAGGATTCTACTAACCTGCAGGTTTCACTGAGTCCGGGATGCGTTGATGTGTGCTGGAATATTTTCTATGGTTTCGCAGCTCTTTCGCAAAACGTGCAAGAACACTACTTCCAAATATCTTAGAAAAATGATAGAGGTTTTAAATCTGAGAAAGTGCAGATCAACGAAATAATCCAGCTATCCGTCTACTAGTTTACCTGATGTAATTATGTGGTATTTTTGTTGACCGTTACGCTGGCACCAGTAAGCATTTCTGCCTCCAAAATGGTTTGTGCAGAAAGCTCTGGGGATTTGATCTTACAATGCCGCAGCTAGCACGAAGTCAAAAATGTTGCAACACTACATCTTTATTTTTCGACGTTTCTCCTAGAGTAGGTCGACGACTGCGTCCCAGGTGCTGACCTCCGCTAGCGGTAGCAAGACAGTACGCTGAAGGCCGGCCGGAGTGGCCGTGCGGTTCTAGGCGCTACAGTCTGGAGCCGAGCGACCGCTACGGTCGCAGGTTCGAATCCTGCCTCGGGCATGGATGTGTGTGATGTCCTTAGGTTAGTTAGGTTTAAGTAGTTCTAAGTTCTAGGGGACTGATGACTTAAGATGTTAAGTCCCATAGTGCTCAGAGCCATTTTTTTAGCACGCTGAAGTAGTGAATTGCCGACAGAGCGTAACACGGACTGGCAGTGGACGTAGCTTTGTTGACACAGGACGGGTGTCCACTCTGCAGCGCAGCCTGCTTACGGCTGGACACAATTACTCTGACCTCGGCACAACGTGAGTGGCGGGGCTATGCACATCCACAAAGATCTCAAAGGCTGACCGGAGTGTCAGGAAATTGCTCTCATCGAGAGGTCTCGCCTCGGCGGTACCACTTCGTAAATCGGAAGCATCTGGGCTAGTTGAGGATTCACCACCAGAGGCTTCACCTAGCTGACGCTGCTATTCGATAACAGTTAACTACTTGACTGCACTTCTGACAAAGGTTGTGGAGACGGTGCCAGATGAATGGGCGGCACCGATGGAATGAAGCTATCGGATGAACTGGGAGCATTTATACTTGCCCTAGCTTGGTATGTTATGAGAGAAACTCAATGCCCGTTACGCAGTCGTGTGCGAACGTTGATCAATGCAGCAATCTGGTCAATCGCTACGGTAGGCCGCTGAGTTGCAGAACGCCACGCTAGCAGTGTTGCAAACTTCAGCTGCAGAATTACGCACCTATACCACATGGCTGCCTCCTATGGACTGTCTGAAATCTACGCCACACTGTTATTTGAAGGGGAGAGGCGTTAACAGTGTAACGATGAGCATCGTCATTGTGCGTGAAGTAAGTGTTTCGTCGCGCTAGTAAAGTCAAATACTCAAACAGATTAGGTAGAGTATTTACTACGACAGGACAAGTTCATATGAGGAAGTTCTTGTCAACGACGAGGTCATTACAGATGGAACACCAGGCTGGGTTGGAGAACGATGAGGAAGGAATTCGTTCCTGACATTTGAAAAGAAACACCTCAGCGATTGTAGCAAATTACTTAGGGGAACCGTGGGAACCCTAGATCAGAACTAAATGGTTCCCACACATAAGACATCACTTCGCTTTTATTAGTGCAGAAAACAACACTGATGATATGTTAGATGACGATCAGTTTGCCTTTAGAATAGGTAAAGGCGTCAGACAGGCAGTCCTCGCGTTGCGCTCGATAATGGAAGCAAAAAGAAAAAAATCAACCCGTGCTCACAGGATTTGTAAAGCTAGAAAAAGCGTTCCGCAATTTAAATTGGTGCAAGATGTTCGAAATTTCGAGAAAAATGGGGGTCTGCCACAGAGAACGACAGGCAGTATTAAAACTTTGTAAGAACCAAAAGCGAACAATAATAGTGGACGACCAAGAGAGACGTGCTCAGATGATATACGTTGTAAGACAGAGAAACAGTCTTTCGCCCCTACTTTTCAATACATAGAAGACGCAATGATGAAAATAAAAGAAAGAACAGATACCATTGATGACCGTGCAGCTTCTCTAGAATAAATTATAATTAGCTGAAACCCACCACCTGCCGATGGGAGTCTCTTCTGAGACGCTTGGTAGTCGGGTAGATCGTGCTGAATGTAGAGCCATCGCTGGTTTGATGAGATGCTACGCAGCTTGAGCAGTAGAGGATTTTATAGTAATTTTTATGTTTTGCATTTGCGAACATCCTCTTACACGGTTTGTTGTTTTTATGTTGTATTATCAAAGCAAATGGTTTCGCCGATAATAAACATGGATTTCCTTCCAAGAACAACGTGGCTTCCAACCGCATTAATTGTAAAAATTGGTATCGTCTCCACTCTTGATCATTATTACGTATTGTAAACTCTCTGCTTGTTTTGTGTTTTGTTATTTAATGCTGTGGATATTTGTAGTACGGTTAGATCATTGGGGCTATTGAGTTGCTTTGCGTGGACTTTCGTGGTCTCCATCTCGGACCCATGGGTACTGCGTTACAAGTTCTTATTACTGGTGTATTCGGATTGTGTTTCCAGTGCTTGTTCTAAATATTTTGGACACGACGGGAGATTGAGGAAACAGTTTTTGTGCGTCCCGCTATTTGCAGTCGGCGTTTCACTCACGCTGTGCCTAGTCGACCTACTTATATGAGACTTGTGGGGAAAGGATGCTCTTTCTAAGCAAGTATACATTTGTTCTGAAGTAACAGATTGAACATAGGGCGATTTTGGTGTATTTCGTCAGTATTTGGGTGAACAAGGGCTCATAGTCGCCCATGATTCCCGGTGGCGTTCAGATTCTGTAGTAACGTATTTCCGTAGCGTTCACATTACTTCAAAGTGATCGTATTGTTAAATCAGACTGTTTAATAGCTTTTGCCGAACTACTGTATATGTTGGCATTACATATGTTGGTGTCAGCTACATCAGTTTTCCTTGGCAATTACGTTTGTCATTCTACCTAAAATTTATTTCTTCTGAAGCATCTTACACTGATTTATGCATTACCACTTCAAGGTTAATTACCAAACTCGTAAATTGACTGTCTTTCAAGGTATTTGCCACCTGTTAGTAAGGGATAGAACTGCTGACTGCAAGTCTCACTATATGCACGCGAGCACGACACTACTTTGTATTTCAGGTGACGTTCGTAGTTGTAACTATTGCTGGTGAACTGAGATGCGTGATCGTATTACAAAAGGCACGGGGTGTGTTTCGGTAGTCTGGTTTCATTTCTGTAATATACTACGACCATCTAAAGATGTATTATCGTTTGTAGAACTCAACGCCTATCTTCATGATCTTATGCAAGTGCGTTCTTTCGTGTATCTACGGTCAAATTTTGTCAGATATGTTGTTTTGAATTCGTTTGGATTCGCCAGTTAAACCTTGATTTATTTTTAACTGAGCAGTTTTACTGTTGATGAAGTATCCATTGAATCTATCAGGATAGTACCTAGGAGTACACCACATAACAATAACTTTACGTATGCTCAGATAAAAGCTATTTTTTGATACAGACAGTCTAAATCTTGCAGCAGATACGGGCAATGTTACAGTGTTTATGAAGCAAGAAGAGTATCACAATAAATTTTGGTACATATTAGAACCAGGAACGAACAGAGAACTTAAAGGAGATTCCAAAACCTGTGTTCTTAGCGTAACGAGCGAACTAAAAACGGCCTCTTCGAATAGTGCATTTGACAAGAAAGGTTTCATCGAATCAGAAACACTGCCACCAAGATTTTATGCTACACCAAAAATTCACAAACCTGATACTCCATTAAGACCTATTGTTAGCATTATTGATTGTCTGACCTATGGTATTGCCAAACACTTAGCCTCTCTCCTACAGCCATATATATGAAAAACTGACACGTGTGATAAATTCTGGCCATAAATTCTGGCTATGTTATCGAAAAATTAAAATCCTTCATTTTTTGTCGAAATTATATTATGCTCCGTTTTGATGTTATATCACTGTATACGCTTGCTCCTCTTAATGAAGTGAGGTAACAGTTACATAGTATTTTCTCAAAGGGTATTACAGTCATGTTTAAACATTGTCCCACATGACCTTACTTTCATTGGGCCAACAAATTATAACGAAAAACAGATAGCTTGACTATGAGGAACCCAATCCACACAGTTGAAGAGCAGTTTTATGTGGCAATATCTGAAGAAGAAACCCACCAGACGGTGAAAAGAAGTCCTTATGTTGGTAGATTAATGATGCTTTCGTTGTGCAGCCTCATGAAGAAAAAAGAACTCTCAGGATTTCTAAATTTTCCGAGTGCTATTTATTATATCAAAAATTTCCCTTCGTAAACAAGGCAAGAATCTCAAATTAAAGTTTTGGGTGTACAGGTAATTATAAAACACGGCTAAACTCACATTGGCAGATAAAATTAGAGAAATTCTGATCACTCTCCAAAGCAGAAAAGAGGAATAATCAAAACATTGGTGGACCCAGCTAAAAGTATCTGAAAAAAGTATCTCGTACTACAGGAGGTCGATGCCGAGCGCCATCGTATAAGAACTGCCTCCAGTAGAAACAACTGCTCTAACAAAGATTAAGTAGGGCACTACACCCTAAAAGAAGTAAAGTTACTGAAGAACAAAAACTAATTAAAGGGAAAGATATCCATCAAGCTTTCCAACCAAATATGCTACATATATTAAATGCTCTAAATAACCAAACATCACCCATAGGGAAATTTTGTGATCTCTCAAAGGCTTTTGACTATGTGGATCATGAAATTCTTCTTGATAAGGTTTAGTATTGTGGGACCATGCACAAATGGTTTAATTCTCATTTAACTGGAAGAATCCAGAAGCTTGAAATTAAAAGTACAGATAGTCTGCAAAAATTAGTCTATAAGTGGGGAGGTATCAAGAATTGTGTCAATTCAGTGTTGGGACCTTTATTGATCTTAATATATATATGAACGACTTGCCAATCTATATTTATGAAGATGTAAAGCTAATTCTTTTTGCTAATCATACAAATATAGTAATCACACCAAAAAAAAAAAACAAGAATTTGCCGAGGAAAATGTAAATAATCTCTTCCAGACAATTATTAAATGGTTCTCAGCAAATGGACTCTCACAATACCTTGAGAAAATACACTGTATACTATTCCGTATATTAAATGGCATAACGCTGTAGATAAATACAGAATTTTAACGTAAGTCTGTTGCTAAGGCAGAATATTCAAAACTTCAAGATGTCTGCATTGATGAGTAATTGGATTGAAAGAAATACAGTGATAATCTACTGAACGTTTCGGTCCAGCTGCTTATGCTGCCACGGTTATTGCAAATTTTGGTGATAAGCATATAAGTAAATTAGCCTACTATGGCTATTTCCATTCGCTGCTATGGCGTCATATTTTAGGGTAACTGACCATTAACAGAAAAAGTATTCATTTCATGAAATACTGTAATCAGAATAATAGCTGGAGCCCAACAAAGGTAACCTTGCAGACATTTGTTTAAGGAACTGGGGTTTTCACAGTACCTTCACATTACATATATTCACTTATGAAATTTGTTATTAATAATCCATCCCAATTCAAAAATAATAACAAAGTGCTTAGCTACAACAGTAGAAGAAAGGATGGTCTTCAATATTCTGGGTTAAATCTGATGTCGACACGGAAAGGGGTGAATCATGCGGTCAGAGATATCTCTGATCGTTTGCCAAATAGCATTAAAAGTCTGACAGATAGCTACCCATCATTTTAAAACAAATCAATTCCTCAACAACAACTCCTTCTACTCAACAGATGAATTTTTAGATATGACTTAGGTAGTATATATATATATATATATATATATATATATATATATATATATATATATATATATGTATATTAACGCCAGTCTTATGGAACAGAAGAGCAACTGCCGTCTGGGCGACACGACAACCTGTGCAAATCGGCAGTAGTACATCACGCGCCTGCACCAGGTACATACAAAATTCGTTTCTCCAGTACCATGGTTTTTCAAGAGCTAATCGTTATTATGCTAGGGCGCACGGAAAAGCCATATAAAATCCAAAAGCACAAAAAACCTTAACAGAAAACTTGAAGGCTTCAAGTTAGTCAAGTTGTGGGCCTTAGTGCTAAATAAAACAGATAGCGCCAACTCCTCACCTCTGCAAGTTTCATAACATGATGGTGTGACTTTGCGATCTTAGGTTGCTGTGTGATGACATTACGTACCGACTGTTGCATGTTTAAGTAAAAACAAATGAGACTGCTGAGCCAGTTCTGATTGTGAATGCCTTCTGAATCGTAGTCTCTGACGATGTCTACAACTTTGGAAAATGAAACGTCAGGCATAAACATACGCCTTGAAACACGGTCTAATCACAAAAAAAGCAACTTAATACGTTCCTAATATTCCATGGCATTATCTTCACGTTGAGAAAAGTTAACTTCTATTTCACTTCTGTTTCACATCCTGATACGCAAAAAACGCAGAGGGAACCTTCCAAGAACACCAAGATCTGATCCGACGTCCTCTATAACAGAATTCCAATACCTTACAACTACGCCACCTCTCTCAGCCTATATGCCCTTGATTACTGTGTGGAACTTCTCAGCCACAGAGCTGTCAGCTCCATTTATGTCTAATGGTTATGTTTGATGATATCAGGCTTCAGTTTGGCAGCTTGGCTGAGCACAAGAACGAGCGCTTGAGAATAACAGAGCGAAACTAGTCACAAAGAATGAATCTCTTCATCAGCTACGGACTCTAAAATAGAATTGTCCTTCGAAAATAATGGAGGAGATGACTTGAGCAAAATATTTCAACATGACCGAAAGAGCGTTTTCAGATTTTCATGTGACAGTAGATTCCCGTGATATACTAGTCTGCTCTATTCATGCATGTTTCTCATTATTAAGATACTGTCAACTACAACAGAAAGTGATAGCTGACATGGGAAAAAGCATTCTCGGACCAATTTCTTTATAACATATTTTCTTGTTGTGTGTGTGTAGCGGATCGTCAATGATGAGCGTTAAAACGTAATTTTGATCTTCACACGAGTCGTAGGAGAATGAATTAAACAAGATTACTGAATTTCTAGGCAAAACCACAAGTACAGGATTTACTTTCTGCTACTGTGTGCGTAAAATTTTTATGGAAGGGGTTTTTGTAAGGACGCCATTACCTCAGCTACAATGCGTGAGTAACGACAGCAGGGCAACAATATTCCAGCAACCATGGAATGATGGGACTTCATTGCTGCGGAACAAAGAATATGAAATCTAATTGTGTACCTTCGGGTGTTGGATTGCATAGTTGATTGACTGGCGTATTTTATTTACTATGTACCAGGGTAATATCCTGATTGCTTTCTGTTAAATTAAAATAAATTACTCAAAGTTATCTACGAAGAAATACGCTGCAGTGCGTGTAATGGGTACTCTTCAGAATATAAGTGGAAACATCTTACAGCATTTACCTCAGTTCTGATTTGTAGCTGCAAGTTACGGATGTGAAAGTATTTTATTGTGACTAATAATTTCGAAGTTGAGTAGGTTGAACAGTTTTATGTGTGGGTTAATAATATTCATGTAAGTGAGAGTGACAATTATTCCACAGATTTTATGGAATTTCCATGAGAACTGTAACTTTACATCGTTTGAAGGGATCATGAGGATATAGTAAAAGGAACTTGTCATTGGAAGCTGAAGTGTGCCATGTTAGTTGCCCCAAACATTAGCTTTTAGTGGAAGTGTTGTGATAAAAACGCCAGTTTGGATTATTTATGGATGCACTAATGGTACTGATTACTGTATAATATGTAAAGGAATCACATTCCATTCGTTAGTGGATTCGTTCAAGCGATTATTTCTTTTCTACAGAAGACGTTTGGTTACGCTGCTCACTTTTACTGTAACTGCCTTATTTTTGTCATTTGTCTTTAGATCTCCTGTCATTCCGAGTCGAGAAGCTCTCTAAGTGAGAAGGAATGATTGGAAACAGATCAGTCGTAGCCAATACGTACTCAGCATTATCGGAAAAAGAACACAGACCGAAAATCAGTTTCGTCAGTCCCCAAAGAAAGCGCTGGATAGCCAAAGCAGCATTTTCACATAACGTACAGCTCGTTTTGATTATTCGAAAGTATCACCAAAAATTAATTTAAAAAGACGTGATGTGTCGTATTGCCGGACGAAATATGCATTTTAGGCCAGAAAAATATCTAAAAATCCATTCCTGACGTGTGTTATTCACGAAAGCACTTTAACATTTTATACTTACAGCAACTGGTACGTGAACACGACAGATATTAAGAACAAGGAGCAATCGCAGGTTGGTTGATTGGTTAGGGGGAGGAAACCAAACAGCGAAGTCATCGGTCCCTTCGGATTATGGAAGGTTGGGGAAGGAAATCGGCCTTGAAACCATCCCGGCATTTGCCTGAAGCGATTCAGGGAAATCGTCGGAAACCTGTATCAGAATGGCGGGACGCGGGTTTGAACCGTCGTCCATTCCGAATGCGAGTCCAGTGTGTTAAACAAGAAAGCAATAGTCTAAAGTAATCTACTGATGCAGCGTACAGCGTAAGTCTGTATCACCTACATTCTTTATTATACCTCAACGGCAGGACTAACTTAAGTTGTTATGCACTCAGATGATGAAAAGGGTCATTAATCTAATTAACCATTTCTCTTTTAACGAAATTTTTTTTTAGGTCTCTATTGAGGGAATTCTCACCTGAGCCAAGTACTTTAAGTTTCAGAAGTGCCCGGGACAGTGAATGTGAGCTGTAACGATCAATTATAATTTCATTCTCTAATAACCATGTCATTTGACCATAAATGACAATTAATTTATTTCACGCACTTAATGTTTCAGTTTTACAGCTATTCCCAAGTTGAGTGTGACAGTTAGACAGGTCGAACATCTTGTGGTAATTCAACTTGCACTCGAAAGTGACTATGAAGCCTAAAACATAATTGTGTGAAATAAATTAAAAGCAATTTACAGCCGAAGGGTGGAAATTTCTATCAAAAATTTTCTCTAAACCCATCCAAACGTTCAGAACGCTGTATCTGTAACACTGAATTTATGCGACGATAAAGGGTACGTATCCCCTATGAATTTTCATGAATGTATACTTCGACTCAGGGATACAATGACTCTAACATTATCAACTTACTGTTGTTTGAAACAGAGTTTTTGTGAATTTCTACATTTTGAAAATACTTACTCGCACTTTTTCGTTGTGATGTTCTTTCTGATGCCAGATAGAATTGCGATCACGAAGGTCGGTTATTTCAGATGGCGGAATGACGTCATGATGATAAGAATATACAATAAGAGAATCGTTTCTGCATGAGGAGACAACGAAAGCTGTCCTATTTTTCATGTCAGTTCTCTCTGTTGCGAAGTAACGGCAGGCTGGCAGCAGAATTTACGTATTTCCTGCAGTGCTGAATAACGACATCTACAGGCGAAGTGTCTTTACGAGCCATTAACTTCTTCTTCTTCGTTTGCAGTACCGATATTTTATGGCGTGATTGTAAAGCTGGAATTTATGATTTTCCAATCATCTGCTCAGGAACAGGATGTAATAAATTGGCGCTTCAGACTTCTGCATTTCTAGCTGTAATGTACATGCCGTAAATGCTCTTACATTCCATTTATTAGTAAGCTCAGTTTTTCTTTCTGTAGTTCATTAATCAAAGGTGAAGTAACAATGTCTAGCGTATGTATTAAATTAATATCTCTCGATGCCTTGCGATGACTCTGTGATATCTTTGCCTGGTATAAGACAGACGTGAGGTCTAGCATTTTCATCACCACAAATAATTTTTTGTAGCAGAGAGTGAGTTGTCCCCATAACTTTCTGAAGACTCACATTCAGATAAACCATATAAATGGGTGGCATGTGAAATTTTGTTTAATATCTTTTTCTAAAATACAAATGGCGAACATTTTTCTGTAAGTTAAATACTCTCAGCTTTTCACCTACAGCACCACTGAAGTAACTGATTATCCTGTAGATTTAAAAGATTCCTGGTTTTAACAGTAGCAAAATTCTTCCGAAGTTTATCAGTCCTTTATATGTAAGGAAACCGAACAAATATCGGCAGATCTCCGAATTACAGGATATTGACTTACGCTCTAGGCTCCTCAACGAATTTGTAAGCTAATATTTCGTGTGTGAATAAACGCTTCGTATTCTTTTTCGTAAAGAGAGTCCATCGTAATCATCCCACTACCTTCAAAGTTGTTTCACTTTGCCTATATCATGTAGCTCTCATACATATTTGAATGTTGTTCGGAAGAGCTGAAATCGTCTGGTGATACAGCTATCAGTATTATTTGTTAAAAAACTTTGCCTTCATCGCAATAAAACAAAAATAAAACAGTTCGCTGAGTCGAATATTGCACTACAATGTTTCTTTTCATAAATTAACGTACGATTTCTGTAAGATTTTAGAGAATTCTTTCTCCAGTAACACTGCATATGATAATAACTGCAATTAGTCGAGGCAGACAAGCCGAACCATAGACGTAAGTGCTGCTTTGTCGGCGAGATACCCGCCATGTACGGAAAGGAATATTTCAGTTTCCCAAATGAGGTAGTACTTTCTCACTAATCATTGATTGATATCTGTGGAATATCTAGCAAATATAACATCTACATTTTGTGCGTGTATTTTTACAAGATTCGTTGATTAAAAAGCGTTTTTGGTTTGACAGAACAAGCATCCGATCATGCTGATGACATTAGTTGCTCGAGTTAAATTTCATAAATCCACGTTGTGGATGCCGACTGACATCAATTCGCGCCAAAAACTCGCTGAACAGCGTCATTGGATCCATGATCTAGGCATGTAGTATACAACACTTTTCTGTGAGTTCGAACAGGTTATAAATGTCATTGCATTATCTTTCCATATAACCTAAAACTCATCGATTTTTTTGTATGCGTTTTGTTAATGGCAGTATTTACCATACTGCCCATGCTGCTGTTAAATTTCCCTATGGCCTCAAACGTTTTGTTACATCAGTTGAGGATGGTATTACATACGTGTTAGATGTTTCACTCATCGGGAAGGAAAATTTGGATGATGTGGAGGTTATTGATGCACTGATGCAGCTAGACTTGGCTCCGACGGCGGCCGGTAGAGTGGTACTATGTGGGCATGCAGACCCTCCAAGTAAGGTGGCGTAAGGCCGTCGCACTGAACTGGGATTATGTTGAAAAACCGAATAAAACCAATCTGACTCCAGCAAAAAATGTGTTGCGTTGCTGACAGAACCGTCCTCGGAAGAGAAAGTGAAAGAGGCAGGAATGCTCAACTTGGTAAACATCATATATCATATGTAATATAATTTAATAAAATTTTAAATTTATTGTATCGGCTTTGATATCTTTTAATAAAGTGATGTCAAAATAAAAGATAAATAACTAATAATACTATGAACGTGGTAATGTACTTTTAATTTAGCCCGACGTCGATCAGCAATCAGCAAATTAGCTCAGTACCCAGGGTGGTTACGGGATTATAAATAATTAATTGTCTCTCTCTTGAATCATCACAGATACTCCCCAATGTACGTATATCCAAAGTATATTTAAAACTTACAGCACCCCATAAAACTTCAGTTCAATGTGAAGTAATGCAACCCATAACTCAAGATCGTGGTTTCGTCTCGAATACCGGTATAAGATAACAAGCCTAAACTTTTGCAGATGAAATCTTATACTAGAATTAGAATCCTGTGACCAGGCCTTTCTGCCTGTGATATTATCTCGCAACCTTGAGAAAATCAGAAAGAGAAATATATTTAATTATTCATAGCGGCTGCATAGCTCGTGGAATCTGAAAGGAAGTTTTGTCCTAACCGGCGGCACGTCTCGAAGATGAGCTGAAAGAAAATTACTAATTATTTGCTAGTATGGAGCCTAACAATGTTCAATATTCCGTTAACACCAGGTCTACACAGGACAAGCAAGTTTGAAGAATACACATTATTGAATCCTGTACACAAATCTTGATTTATGAGCAACTATATCTTTTCTTCGTTTTAAACTTACATAGGCAATTACAGCAAGATGAACTAAACACAATCGTTCTTTTCTCTTTAAGTCCAATAACAGAAGAAGACAACCTAAGACTACAGAGTTCAGACACAGAATCTCGAATGTCCATGGAATACATTGCAACACAATGCATTTTATTACTCTTTGGAGCACTCCGCCAGCAATTCATACAATCATTATCACCGTATGGCACTAATAAACTTGAAATTCATGACTACCCCAGGAAATACAGTACAATTATTCGGGTCGAAAGTATGGATTAGGCAGGCTACTGATTCTACCGACAAACCTAGGTAACAGTGAACATAAGTTAAGAATGAGTAAAAAGTGTGGTATACTAACAGCTATCCTCTGTTCAACATAAGACTATAAACCTGATGTAAACAAACACGAACGCGTTCGATTGCTCAGCAGCCGTATCTCTGATACACTGGTGTTGTTTCGCTCTTGGAAGTAGGTCCAATTTACGTGTTAGAAGTCTTCTTAGTAAGTCACTGTAAATGAATCCTTATGCCATTCTGATGTATTAACAGCCGTCAATGTTTTCTGCAATCATACTTTAGCTACGTAATTTTGATTTAAAGAATCGTGTAGAGTCACAGTCTCTGTAAACGTTACTTATGAGCCCATTGTCCCGCCGTTCATACGTACCGTGAAAATGGATGACACTGCTTCCTGCAGCCAGAACGCCGTTAATGGGAAAAAAAGTTGCTGTTAATATTACAGAGAAAAATTAGTTTGACTCTGTTCCACAAAGACTAACTACTAAAAGTAAAGGCAATAATCGTAATTTATGATTGGCTTAATGGATAGCATCTCAGATTAACAAACATGCGGTGATTAACCCATATTACGATACACAGTTAAACTTTCGTAGAAAAATGAAAAATCAGGTTCTCTTTGTTTGAATATGCCCACTGTGTCCTAGGACAGATGTGGTATCAGACAAGCTAGAGTGATAACCGTCCTAGAAACATGGAAAACAATAATTTTCACTGCACCGAGCACGCTGCACATATGTTGTTGCCAAACGAGTTGTAACTAATGTACGAAGCTTTTGACACGTCACTGCCGAACTATGCTGAAATGTGGAACACCACGTCATATAAGAAGAGGAAGTTTTGATTTTCTGGTGACTTGGCATTCTGTTGGAGTGGAATCCCAGCAGTCTCGAGTACAGTCAAGTACGATAATGAGGATACGTTTCATGCTGTGCGTTACGCATACATCGACTCATCGATAATGCGGGGCAACAGCTTCACTGGCGCACTTAACACAGACAGCACAGGCCAGGCAAGTGGCTAACTAACTTGCAGTGATGTGAACAGTTGCAGTGAAGAGGTAAAAAGAGACGAGAAGAGAACAATATAGCTTTGAATGTCATTTAATTTTTAAATAGACGGAAACAATACATGGTAAAACTCAGGCGATACGCATCTTAGGTGAGCGGACGGAAAACATAACATAATCTAGATCTTAGCTAACATATTGTTATAATTAAAAACAAGAATGATGAACATTTCTGAATTTACCGAGGGTAATTTTTCTGTACATCTACATCTACATCTACATGGTTACTCTGCAATTCACACTTAAATTCCTGGCAGAGGATTTTCATAGTACTTCTCTGCCATTCCACTCTAGAAATGCGCATGGGGAAAAGGAACACCTTATTCTTTCCGTTCGAGCTCTGATTTCTCTTATTTTATCATGATCATCTCTCCCTACGTAGGTGAGTGTCAACAGAATATTTTCGCATTCGGAAGAAAAAGTTGGTGATTGAAATTTCGTAAATAGATCTCGTCACAAAGAAAACCGCCTTTGTTTCAGTGACTGCCACCCCAAGTCGCGTATCATAGCAGTGACACTCTGAAACGTCCCCTTTGAACAATTATAAAAGACTGTGCTTAAACTGACACACAATATTTTTAGCGCAACGCAATCTGACTTTCAATAATCCCTACAAAAGAATGGCCCTGACTAACATTAACCTATACCTTTCGCAAATCACTTACCTCACAAAAATCTTCGTTACTCGAACTACTGCAATACAGCGAGCGCCACTACTGCCAGCTAAATAAAAGATTCAAACTACGGAAGGCACTAACTACTGATAGGCATAGTTAGCAAATGAAAGATTTTAATAGAGAACAAACAACGTATTTACCTTAATAGTGTTGAAAACTCATAATATACATAGCAGTTCATGACATCCAGTCTTACAAATTTCAAAACTCCGCCATCTCTCTCCCCACATCTACCACTGCTGGCAGCTCACCTCCAACTGCGCAACGCTACGCGCTGTTCACATCCAGCTGCCGCTGCCCAACACTACAATGGCAGACAACAATGCAAACTAGCCACAGACTGCACACAGCACAGTCAGTGATTTTCATACAGAGCGCTACGTAACGTTGCCAATAAGAAAACATAAACAGCCTACTTACATAGCGCCCATGCTCCCCACAAAAAATTTTACAAATTGTTTAGGGCAGTGGCCAATACAGATTTGAAAAAATGTTTCCTAATTACAATAACAAAGAAATCCAAGGCACACACTTATTGATACAATGTTGGTCAAAAGCTAAAATTATCTCACAGTCCATAAAGACAGTCCTGATCATTCATCACAGTAAAACTGCCGTTTCTTTTCTCAAAGTCTGAGCAGTAAAAGACAATGCACACAGAAGTAGTGGATTTCCATGCAGTCTTGAAGAAGTAGTGTTGTCCTTCCATCAGAGAGACAATGCTGACTCTCGACATGCAGACAGGTAATGGACCACAACAGAGCAAACCCACAGCAGAGTCATTCGAAGTTTTGAAGAATATTGGTAGGTAGGTCGTCACAGAGCAGACCCACTGTAGTCCTGGTAAAGAGTATGGTATTGGTGGGCCACCAGAGGTGCAGACCGACTGGAGTCCTTGTAGAAATAATGGTATTGGTGGGTCATCAAAGATGCAGACCCACTGTAGTCCTTGTAGAGATGGCCAGCAGCCATCTGTTGTGACTGTGCAGGTGCACAATCACCATTGAAGAGTCTTGCGGATAATATAGCAAGTCCATAACCACCACTTGTGCACTCACAAAGTTTTTGAAATTGTCCTTAGAACCAGCAATGCCGTTGTCCAGTCCTTTGCTGAATTATTAACACACGTGCAATCACTAACAGTCCCTACTTCTCACATATTGTCCATATTATGACCAACAGAAACGTGTGCAGTGAAATGTAATTTACAAGTTACTTAATTTGATGAACTGGTGTCAATTACAATTTTATAACATAAGAATACAATAACAAAGGTACAAAATACATCATTAAAGAACATAACAATACAGATAACATTTGTAGCAAAACAGGCTTTACAAAAGAATAGAAATAGACATATACATCAGTGTTACAGGAATTATGACATAAGTAAATATATAAAAGACCAGAATAATTATTGAAACATAAACTTCACACATGAGCATTAAAACAGAACAGAATTAATAATGTCTAACATCTTTACAAAGTAAATAACATATTATTAATGCAAATTATATTTGAGGATAACAGTATTCCTCATCATAGTTCATGTAGCTGAGTATTAGAAAAATTCTACAACATAAGTCTTATCAGATAAGCATATAAAGACAGGAAGAACATAAATACACAAGGGTACACAAAAAAATAGTGGGATAACACAAGGAAAGGACAGGGTTTGTTTTACTGCAGTATTTTGCAAACAAAACTTTCTTTACTTCTCGGAGATCTCCCTTCATTCTTCATTATTTCCAAAAAGTCCCATCTATACCTGATTTCTGTACTTTTCTCGTATAACCTCTCAGTGCATTTCTTCAAATTCATCACAACTCATTTTCTTATATAGTCTACCCCCTCGTAAGCTAACTTAAATCTACTGAGCTCAGATGCTAAACTAAGAGACGAGGCAATGCAGCAGCACAATACAATTAACACAAACATCAATGACAAAAATTCAAATTGGCAAAGCAATTGAAATATTACAACTAATATAAGGCACTGTGCAGCAAACAAGAAAAATAAATCTGTAGTAAAACTGGCTTAACAGAGTAATACAAAGTGAAATTCAGTAACACTATGCCTGACAAACAGCAGCAGCCAATGCAATAACATATACCTAAATATGTCATAGTTCAAGCAGACAAGGGAAATGTCTATTCACATCATAATGTCTATGTAATGAAAGTAGTGCACCACAAAAACTAATTCTACAAAAAATTACCAAGTACTCGAAAAGAAAATTATATATGCAGTTACTGTTATTAGTCCCTTCTTATTGTTCTTTCCATTCCAAGAGCTCCTTTTTCGAAGAATGTGGATCATAAAATAATTATTTAATAGATCTGTTGACAGAAAGTGTTCACATTAGCAAATGCATTTAATTTTATGTTATGAAACCAATGCTGCAAGACAGCTGGAAACCAGATATCAAACGAAATAAGCAACTATGTACAAAGTAAAGCATAAGAACATCATTCAGTAGTCATGAGGCATTTCATAAGTTAGTAGAAAAATCTCTCAACTAGAAAGACAGTAGTCATAATCAGGTGTATAGACATAAAAATATTTCTCGTCATTTCATTAGGCATTTCAGTAAATATCATAAATTAAGAGCTCCACAGTGTTATCATATGTTTTCAAGTTTCAGTGTGTCGTATTTGCGATGCTTTCTACAAAGAAATGTCAATAGCGAGGATAATGGCCTCCCCCTTTTTTTTTTACCTGTGCCTCTGAAAAGGCACACACTAATGGCTTTTTCTCCAGGCATCTGACACAGGAGGCCGCTCAAGACGCATTGCATCAAGGTCACTTGGCTTTCCTACCAAAATATTTACGACACCAGTTTGCACTACAGTGACAGTCTCATATAAAAAAATTCATCAGTCGAGAATTTGCGTTGTAAATGTGTAGAAACAAAATCCTATTCATATAACAGTGTCCTAAAAATTTTTGTCAGTATTGTAATACATTCACACATTTACATACATTTCATAACTCTTAAAGTACGATTCTTGGTTTCCAACATCCTTTTTCACAAGTCAGAGTCCCTAACCACTATTCATTACTCCTTACCTTATTACACATATAAATATTCGTCAACACTTCTTCAATATTTCATCATAACAGATACATAGCATACTCAAATTCCTCATATAGATCAGCTTATTGACATACCTCAGCAGCATAATACACATCGTCGTCGTAAAAATAACATCATAACACCTCAGTCAAATCTCAAAAACGTCGTAGCTTTCTGCAATAATGTCAAAACCTAAAAAAAAATTCTCTGCTCATTTCAATAGTGTCATCTACCTCAAACATACTTTGAAAATCATGATCTCACACCAAATACATCATTAAAAGCTCTCATAGTACCACAATGGTTATGAAAAAATATGAACAGTTCACAAAGTAAAGACAAAATACAGTTTCGTAAGTGTGAAGTTAATCAACTGTGTAATTGCGTAATCATGTGTCATTGATGTATTAAAAAAAATGTTTCTCTCTCAGTTAAATGGTCAGATAGCTGTGTAATTTGTGTGTTAGAGAAATATGGTACCAATGTGTAAAGTTGTATAACCAAATACCATATTAGCTAGGGCTCCTTGTGCTTCCCAAACACATGGTACACAAAGTAAGGATTAATGTAATTACACCCTCAGGTGTTACAGATTACAGCAATGGAATGAAATGTATCTTGGAAAACTTTCTTTGTAATTAAAAAATCTTTAAAAATAAATGTTTTAAGTACAAAATTAATCACTGAAATGCGTGTCCTGTAGCGCTAAATGTGCGTCTTGCTGTAAGATAATTCTGTTGAAGTGTCGTAGTTATCGTCCTCTGTAAGCAAAGTTCTGCTCAAGTCAATGTACTCACCTCATCATAAACAAAAGTGAGATGCTTTGCGTATAGATATCGTAGTTACTATGCTTATTGCCATGATGAAGAAAGTACTATAATGTAACGTATTGTTGTGCTACGAAAAAGGCTGTCTCATTGTAGCTATACCACAAAAGCTACTACTAAAACATGTTTTACTTTCCAGAAGAATTCAGAAAAACTGTGCACATATAAAACAGATACACTGCAAAAGCAACATTGTAAATTGTCACTAAGTAGTAGCGTCGTGATAAAATCGTGTAGCTGTCACATAAACTAACCACTGTGTCATCTGGTATCTCACTGAAAGTACTTTAAATCCAGAATGTATTTTCAAGTAAACCAAAATGTTGCATTAAAGTCTCATTAGCAGTACCAGTATATGTCCTAAGTATGTAAGCCTGATAGTCGTTACGTAATCGTGCAACTAACAAGCAAGAATGTACAAATACAACACTGTGTCGTCTGTTCACTATAACAATGCATTCGTAATTTCTGTTTAAAAATGTTCCCTAGGTTCTAGACTAGATATTTTATTTTAAAACATAGTTGAATGTTAACAGTTTGTAAGCATACTAGAAATGTGAAGTGAAAAGTTTTATGGCAAGGACAAAGTTAAAAAGCAGTTTATCTTTCAATAAACGGTTTTACGTTTGAAATGTGGCACAATCTTTTACTCTTCAAAGTACTCAGAGTTTCAGCTTGAACGCTATTATCATGCGGTATACGTAGGTAAAGAACACTGAAATTTTTCTCAAGGTTAGCTTCTACGTTATTTTTCTCTGAGCCAGCCGGCGCACGTGGCTGCCTGCGGCGTGAGTCATTGTCTGTCTCTTTGTTGGCGCGCGTTGTTATTGGGATTAGGAGACCTAACTTCTACAAATTCGCCTTGCCGAGAGGGCCCAGCTCTGTTAGAATCCCGCCAGTTCTGATGAAATTCACGTCTGTCGTTATGATTATATTGTCTGTCGTCATGTCGGTAGTTCCTGTAGTTTCTTTCTTGTCGGCCATGTGGTGGAGAATATCTCCCTGAATCGTAACTGCACGCTGGACCATTGCATCTAAAGTTATCCTATCTCCCTTGATAATAATTGTTTTTGTTCCCATATTGTCTGTTTCTGTGGTAATCTCTGTCATATTCATTACTTAGGAAATACGATCTTTCTCTGTAACTATTACTCTGCCAGTGGTTGTCATATGGGTGATGTCTGTTTTGGTCACGATTTGCGTTGTAAGAATAGACTTGTCGTGTCGGATGTGACATGTAGTGATTGTTTTCCTGTTTTCGCATCCCGCGACTGTCTGAGTCAATTTCTAATTCTTGTAAGAGTCCCTGAAAAGCTTCAAAGTCGTCTTTGCAACGTCCTGCCAAAATAATATTTCTTAAATGTTCAGGCAATTTCATTAAGCAAATGCGGATGAGTTCTGAAGGGCTGTATGGGTTTGACAGTATTGATTCTTGTGCAACATGTCTTCAAAATATTTGACAAGACTGGAAAATTCAGATTGTTCCAAGTGTTTCATCATCATGATGCTATGTTTTACTCTGTCTTGCGTAGCTTGAGACCAATATGCTGAGAGGAAGGCATGATAAAATTCCCTTTCAATGTGACAATCGTGAATGTCCGATCGCATTCTTACAGCTGGTTCATTCTCTAAGTAGCCACACATAAATTCTAATCTGTGCTCTAATGACCACTTGGGTGGAAAACAATGAGAGAATTGATGGAGCCATGCTTGTGGATGAATGTCATTGCCAGAATTCTTAAATGTTTTGATTTTACGTGTAGTAATGAACAGCTTATAGTCAAAATCATCATGTCGGCGAGTCGCATCTCGGTCATTGTTACGTCGTGTCGGCAGTTCCATCTCAAAATTCGGTGCACATTGCCAATTTTTTTAATAACTTCCGAAATGCCCTGTGTTATTATTTTGTGGCTGTTCCGTATTTCTATGTCCCTCTTCCCGTATTGAGGCGCGAGTGTCCTCTGAAATACGTTATTCTTGTATTACCTGTGTCAGCTGATCTTGTACTTCCCGGATTTCTCTTTGGTGTTGCGTATTAATTTGATTCTGATTTTGTTTCAATTTCCTAATTTGGTCACACTCTTCTGTGTCATTAAAGACTACCGGTTTTGTGTCATTCATGTTATCATCTACCTTCGTAGATAAATTATATAGCTGACCCGAAAGTTCAACTACTTTCTCTGATAATGAACTAATTTCCTCCATGTGTCTTTCTACTGTGTCCTTCAAGTTTTCCTGAGTTTTTGCAAGTTGTGTAACCGAATCGGTAGACGCAACTGAGTCAATTTTAGCTTGCAAGGTCTCATGATTTTCATGAACAATAATTTGCAGTTCTTTTATGGCTGCTTCGTGATTCTGTAATGCATTATCATGCCGCGAAAAAATAGGTTGAAAATGCTCACAAATTTGTATTTTTACGTCATTACAGACTTTTTGACATTTCGATTCAATGTTATGTAACTCAGTAGTTAAATCTTCACGTGTTTGTTCAAGCGTGGTGTCTATCTTCCGAAGATTTTGTTCCATTGTGTCTAACTGTTGCTGTGTTTCTCTCTGGTGTTGTTCCATTGTGTCTAACTTTTGAAGCTTTTGTCCCATTTGTTGCATTAATTGTAATAACAATACACTGGTGTCTGAAACACGTTCCTCAGTGCTTTTCGGCAGTGAATTTGCACTGGCAGCATTCACATTTTGACAAGTGGAAAATGTGTCTTGACTCATTTGAGAAATCGGTGAGAACCCAAAACCTGAGTCTACAGTATTTGCAAAATTGTGTTCTGTCATTCCCGATTCCTGAGGCGAGCTGTTGCCGACCGATCGATTGATAATGATTCCCTGTTCACTACCTGTTTCACTGTCTACACCATTATTTGATGCCCACTCCATTTCCCTATGCACAGCTACCAAATAACTTCTTTGAATATTAGTTAATTCATTACAGGTGGCGCTAACACACTGCTTTCGTCTTCACTGTCATTTCTCAGTTTACTTTGGAGCCTAGTATTACGTTTTTCACACGCCATTATTGTCACAATATTTCACATGACAACACAGAAAAACACAATTTGAAGAGCAAAAATAAGAGAACACATTAACATAGCACTGAAAATAATATCCAGTTAATTGCAGCTGCGAAATACTCGGTGCAAATCTACATGCGTGCCACACCTGTTTTACTGTACAACAATGAAAGACTGCAACTACAAAGGAAATTCTCTCTATAACTATGTGCTAGCAATAAACAATAGCTACACTAATTACACAAACTACAAGAAAAAATCTGAAGATTCCAGTGAGGTATCCTGGCAGGGTCGCCATATGAAACGTCCCCTTTGAACAATTATACAAGACTGTGCTTAAACTGACACACAATATTTTTAGCGCAACGCAATCTGACTTTCAATAATCCCTACAAAAGAATGGCCCTGACTAACATTAACCTATACCTTTCGCAAATCACTTACCTCACAAAATTCTTCGTTACTCGAACTACTACAATACAGCGAGCGCCACTACTGCCAGCTAAATAAAAGATTCAAACTACGGAAGGCACCAACTACTGATATGCATAGTTAGCAAATGAAAGATTTTAATAGAGAACAAACAATGTGTTTACCTTAATAGTGTTGAAAACTCATATTATACATAGCAGTTCATGACCTCCAATTTTACAAATTTCAAAACTCCACCATCTCTCTCCCCACATCCACTCTTATATCCTAGCCAGTAATGCCACCCGAGCCCGCTGCCAAAAGGTTGGCAGCATCAAAGTCCGGATGCCGTCCGCATAAGCAGCGCCAGCGAGACAGGAAATCGCCGCAAGTCTGCGCGCGCCACCGCTGGTTTCTGGGATCTTAAGCGCTGGAGTCGCGAGCGCTAGCACAGTTTTGTATTCGCCGCTCAGTTGTATACTCGCCACCGAACTGTGTACTTGTTAGTCAGTTGTGGGTTCATCGCAGCAGAATTGTTGTTTGTCGTCAGCCGACGCTGACGCTAGCCGCTCCGACTCGAACTAGACAGATTTCTGTAGACACGGAGTTCACTACGGTGTTATTGTATCTTCCTTAATAAAGATAAGTACCGACTTTTATTTAATCAGAGTGTTTGGGTTTTCATCTTTCTGTTCACTGTTCCAGGGGACCGGTCGGCCCGCTATTAAAAGTGTGGCGGTGACTTCGTAAGCCGTTTCTACAGCGAATTGCTTGTCGCTACGAACACCGCCACAAAATCCACCACTGCTGGCGGCTCACCTCCAACTGCGCAATGCTACGCGCTGTTCACATCCAGTTGCCGCTGCCCAACACTACAATGGCAGACAACAATGCAAACTAGCCACGGACTGCACACAGCACAGCCAGTGATTTTAATACAGAGCGCTACATAATGTTGCCAATAAGAAAACATAAACAGCCTACTTACAACTCCCACACCTATGGGGCTATAACACGAAACGAGCTGCCCTTCTTTGCACTTTTTCGATGTCCTCCGTCAATTCTGCCTGGTAAGCATCCCATACCGTGCAGCAATATTCCAGCAGAGGACGGACAAGTGCAATGTAGGCATTCTCTTTAGTGGGTTTGTCGCATCTTCTAAGTTTTCTGCCAACAAAGCGCAGTCTTTGTTTCACCTTCCATGCAATATTATCTATGTGATGTTTCCAGTTTAAGTTGCTCGTAATTGTAATTCCTAGGTATTTAGTCGAATAGACAGCCCTTAGATTTGTGCGATTTATCGCATATCCAAAATTTATCGGATTTCTTTTAGTACCCATGTGGATGACATCGCACTTTTCTTTGTTTAGTGCGAATTGCCACTTTTCTCACCACACAGAAATTCTCTCTAAATCGTTTTGTAATTGGAATTGATCGTTTGATGATTTTACTAGACGGTAAATTACAGCATCATCTGCAAACAATCGAAGGGGGCTGCTCGGATTATCACCTAGATCATTTATGTAAATCAGGAACAGCAGAGGGCCTATGACACTATCTTGCGAAACGCCAGATATCACTTCTGTTCTACTCGATGATTTGACGTCTAGCACTACGAACTGTGACATCTCTGAGAGGAAATCACGAATCCAGTGACACAACTGAGACGATACTCCATATGCACGCAATTTGATTAATGGTCACTTATGAGGAACGGTATCAAAAGCCTTCTGTAAATCTAGGAATATGCATGTCGGCAGCACTCATTACTTCATGGAAATGAAGAGCTAGCTGTGTTGCACAATAACGATATTTTCTGAATCCGTGTTGTATTGGCTATGTGTGTCATAAAAGCGCACTGCTGAGATTTCACCATGTAGTTAAATGTTGCTATTACAGTCATTCGTTTGGTAATCTCTGAAGTCCTTCCATACTGCTACGTTGATAACGACGCTATCATCTACCCCGTACTATCGCTGAGTCGATATATGCGTAACGCACAGCATGAAACGTATCTTCATTATGGTAATTGACTGCACTCGAGACAGCTTAGATTCCACTCCAAGTGAAACGAAATCCAGTGAGATCCCACGAAACGCGGAAGAATACAAGTACATAGTGTAATGTTTACATGAGGTTTATTCTTATGATAAAAAGAACATAGGAGGGGCTCCATAAATTACATGCCAGAGAGAGTTATGGGAACGGAGATGAGCATATTTCAGTGCCCAATCCTCATGTTCACGCTGTGAGGAGTTTAGTACTTTTACGGCTACAGCAATGGCCGAATGGACTCTCAACCAGTCCGTGCTGAAGGCTGTTTTGTGAGTCAGTGTCTACAACCATCTCAGCTATATTTATAGCGTGTTTCACAAAGGCTAACATATTGCTAAATGACGATAGTGATTTGGGGTACTTGATGGCGCCTTTATGTTCAGTTGCTTTTGCCAGAGGAAAATTTCGGTGTTTTGAGACATCAGTAACGTAATATACTTTGGTTATTTATATTCATTGATTACACACGGGATAAAATCCTGGGGTACCTCCTCAATTATAAAAAAAGTGTTTATTGCACAAATTTAAGTAACTCGAATTATGTGTGAAGTTTATACACGTACAACTTGCAGTCATCTGTTCAAACTGTATCAGTTATGCAACACAGCCTCTCAGTACAATTATTCACCCTTGAAATTTGTTATGAACAATATATTGCAGTTTGCGAGTAGTAGAGAGAATCAATGACATAGATAACCACCAGAGCAGTTCTAGGAGGATAAATGATCTTGTGAAGCTTTGGTGTAGAAAGGTTTGCAAAGTGAGCTGTTAAAGTCCTTGAAAATCGGCTCATTGAAATAAAAACCTGACAGACAGAACAAGTATTTTAAAATGTAGATAACTTCTTTTGTTTGATAGATACCCAAGCACTACTCTCCTCTTATTCGATATTCATTTTCTTTTCAGGTACATGTTGTATACTGTTCACCATTATTTGTTTAGTCAACCAATATTTCCTGTGGAGTCCTGCCCACTCGTTTCTTACAGAGTTCCTAGGAAGGTGTTTTCGCGGGTAGCTAGAAAACATACAAGAAAATCATACACTCCTGGAAATTGAAATAAGAACACCGTGAATTCATTGTCCCAGGAAGGGGAAACTTTATTGACACATTCCTGGGGTCAGATACATCACATGATCACACTGACAGAACCACAGGCACATAGACACAGGCAACAGAGCATGCACAATGTCGGCACTAGTACAGTGTATATCCACCTTTCGCAGTAATGCAGGCTGCTATTCTCCCATGGAGACGATCGTAGAGATGCTGGATGTAGTCCTGTGGAACGGCTTGCCATGCCATTTCCACCTGGCGCCTCAGTTGGACCAGCGTTCGTGCTGGACGTGCAGACCGCGTGAGACGACGCTTCATCCAGTCCCAAACATGCTCAATGGGCGACAGATCCAGAGATCTTTGCTGGCCAGGGTAGTTGACTTACACCTTCTAGAGCACGTTGGGTGGCACGGGATACATGCGGACGTGCATTGTCTTGTTGGAACAGCAAGTTCCCTTGCCGGTCTAGGAATGGTAGAACGATGGGTTCGATGACGGTTTGGATGTACCGTGCACTATTCAGTGTCCCCTCGACGATCACCAGTGGTGTACGGCCAGTGTAGGAGATCGCTCCCCACACCATGATGCCGGGTGTTGGCCCTGTGTGCCTCGGTCGTATGCAGTCCTGATTGTGGCGCTCACCTGCACGGCGCCAAACACGCATACGACCATCATTGGCACCAAGGCAGAAGCGACTCTCATCGCTGAAGACGACACGTCTCCATTCGTCCCTCCATTCACGCCTGTCGCGACACCACTGGAGGCGGGCTGCACGATGTGGGGGCGTGAGCGGAAGACGGCCTAACGGTGTGCGGGACCGTAGCCCAGCTTCATGGAGACGGTTGCAAATGGTCCTCGCCGATACCCCAGGAGCAACAGTGTCCCTAATTTGCTGGGAAGTGGCGGTGCGGTCCCCTACGGCACTGCGTAAGATCCTACGGTCTTGGCGTGCATCCGTGCGTCGCTGCGGTCCGGTCCCAGGTCGACGGGCACGTGCACCTTCCGCCGACCACTGGCGACAACATCGATGTACTGTGGAGACCTCACGCCCCACGTGTTGAGCAATTCGGCGGTACGTCCACCCGGCCTCCCGCATGCCCACTATACGCCCTCGCTCAAAGTCCGTCAACTGCACATACGGTTCACGTCCACGCTGTCGCGGCATGCTACCAGTGTTAAAGACTGCGATGGAGCTCCGTATGCCACGGCAAACTGGCTGACACTGACGGCGGCGGTGCACAAATGCTGCGCAGCTAGCGCCATTCGACGGCCAACACCGCGGTTCCTGGTGTGTCCGCTGTGCCGTGCGTGTGATCATTCCTTGTACAGCCCTCTCGCAGTGTCCGGAGCAAGTATGGTGGGTCTGACACACCGGTGTCAATGTGTTCTTTTTTCCATTTCCAGGAGTGTATTACTGTTGTTTATTACAGTAATTTAATTGACAATACTTAACTTGCATATGAACAAGATGGTGTCGCAAGCAATTGGCGACACGCAAACAGTAAGTGACCTGGCAAGTAATCCAGTCCGGCTCTACTAATGCGATTGTTGTAGTCCTCTCTTCTAGAACCCGGTTTCTAGTGCGGCTGAGGCTGCGCGGCGCGTCGCTTTTATCCTCTTCGTGTAGAGGCCGCTCCTGTCGTGGTGACGTCATACTCAGCGTGCTATTGGCTGACGTCTTCTCGCAGCCCTCTCTGCTGTGTCGTTCTTCATCTTCATGCCGGCTCTTGTCGCTACGCCGGAACATTTCCCACACCATGCACAACTTAACGTTCTTCAATACTAGTTCTACTTCTATGTGCTTTCAGATATTTTAAACTAAACGTTAACCAGAAAATCTTCAGTTTTCTTGGCCATTCTTCTTTTTCTTATTCTGGTCAGGAGCACAGATACATGAGCTGTGAAGCGTATTGTGGGACAATTCTTGCACTAATCAGACAATGTAGATGAAATTGTTGCGATGGTCGACATAAATCGAGTTCATAGATTCCACCTCACCCAATTATTGTAGATATTCCGCTGAAATGTTTCTATTCCTTCCACCTTGTTTGTTCGCAAGTCTTCCAAAGCTCTGTAAAACTCTGTCCCGGACACTGGATGTCACCTGTATCGACATCCAGTGTCCCGGACACAGGATGTCATCCGCATCGACATCCATTCCACCTCGTCTCGTGCTACAACTTCCTCCTCCTTGTCGAACACTTACCTGTGCTTCTACCTCCCATCTGCTCTGCCCTGTACGTTTAATACTGGAATTCTTTTGGGTTCTTAATGTAGAGGTCTTCGCTTTCAAACTCTACCGAAATTACTTAGATTATTGTGCACACTTCATCAGTACATCCAACGGCTAGTTCCAAAGATAATGTATTGAAAAGGTATACACACTTATATTCATACTCTTCTCGGCTTTTGGCAAGAACAGTTCCTACCAACAAAGGAAGGCATTAAGTGTTCTCTAGGTGTTAATACACGTCCCATACTACAACATTATCATGTGCGAAGGGTAGTAGGAGTAATCCAACTACAGACCTATATCATTGACGTCGGTTTGCAGTAGGGTTTTGGAGCATATACTGTATTCAAACATTATGACTCACCTCGAAGGGAACGATCTATTGATACGTAATCAGCATGGTTTCAGAAAACATCGTTCTTGTGCAACGAAGCTAGCTCTTTATTCGCACGAAGTAATGGCCGCTATCGACAGGGGATCTCAGGTTGATTCCGTATTTCTGGATTTCCGGACAGCTTTTGACACCGTTCCTCACAAGCGACTTCTAATCAAGCTGCGGGGTATCGTCTCAGTTGTGCGACTGGATTCGTGATTTCCTGTCAGGAAGGTCGCAGTTCGTAGTAATAGACGGCAAATCATCGAGTAAAACTGAAGTGATATCAGGTGTTCCCCAGGGAAGCGTCCTGGGACCTCTGCTGTTCCTGATCTATATAAATGACCTGGGTGACAATCTGAGCAGTTCTCTTAGGTTGTTCGCAGATGATGCTGTAATTTACCGTCTAGTAAGGTCATCCGAAGACCAGTATCAGTTGCAAAGTGATTTAGAAAAGATTGCTGTATGGTGCGGCAGGTGGCAGTTGACGCTAAATAACGAAAAGTGTGAGGTGATCCACATGAGTTCCAAAAGAAATCCGTCGGAATTCGATTACTCGATAAATATTACAATTCTCAAGGCTGTCAATTCAACTAAGTACCTGGGTGTTAAAATTACGAACAACTTCAGTTGGAAAGACCATTATAGATAACATTGTGGGGAAGGCAGGCCAGAGGTTGCGTTTCATTGGCAGGACACTTAGAAGATGCAACAAGTCTATTAAGGAGACAGCTTACACTACACTCGTTCGTCCTCTGTTAGAATATTGCTGCGCGGTGTGGGATCCTTACGAGGTGGGGTTGACGGAGGACATCGAAAAGGTGCAAAAAAGGGCAGCTCGTTTTGTATTATCACGTAGTAGGGGAGAGAGTGTGGCAGATATGATATGCGAATTGGGATGGAAGTCATTACAGCAAAGACGTTTTTCGTCGCGGCGAGATCTATTTACGAAATTTCAGTCACCAACATTCTCTTCCGAATGCGAAAATATTTTGTTGAGCCCAAGCTACATAGGTAGGAACGATCAGCAAAATAAAATAAGAGAAATCAGAGCTCGAACAGAAAGGTTTAGGTGTTCTTTTTTCCCGCGCGCTGTTCGGGAGTGGAATGGTAGAGATGTACCTAGGAACAACTATTCGACTGAGATTTAAACACGTGCAAACTCAAGAAAATCTTTTCAATAATTTATATCATGGTTTACCTGTTAAATGAAAATTCTGTTACACACCAACAAACAGTAAGTGAAATCAAGATAAACAGAAGTAATATCAAAAAACCAGTTACTAGTTAAATAGTTGAATACTTTATGAAATAGGAGCAATTGGATAGTATAAAAAATTTCCATTTTCAAGACTGGTAAAACTGTAAACGTTAGAGAAATCCAGTTCATTTGCAAGTATCAGATGTTCCATGCTGAAAGAGCTTCCGTTTCAAGATCAATATGGCGCACGATTCACGAAGTACGGCTCAAGCATCAACATGTTATATAAATAGTTATAATAGTATATACAATTTTAGTCACAATGAAATATCTGTACCTGAATAATTAACGATTTATTCCAATTAGCTTTACAATTATCATGTAGTACGTGAACGTGTAGAGCGCGAACTATGCTAACATGCTGCGACAAATACAATCTCTTGCCAAATACCAACAAGATCCGTAGAAAACAGCGGAAATTCGTACTGCGGTATGTAGTTGCGTTCCTTCGTGTGATTCTATTACCAGTCACTAACTGCAATACCGACCAAAAAACATGGTGTGCTCCTGCTGCTTCTGTTACGTTAAATGTGTTCATAGTTACCGCTGTGGCTACAAAACATAATCCGATTCGTCGATAGGTCGTTGGAAGTATGACATCGAAAGAGAATATCGAGCCTCACGGTGCCAATGAATAAGCATGAACTTTTACATTTTGGGAGCCTGCCCCAAACGGAATGGGAAGGAGTAACGGTAGAGCAGGTAGACGTGTGTAGTTGGTACTCCATTTCAAGACCTGCTTGAAGTCGGAAATCTGAGTACGCAGCCGGTGCCGTACAAAGGTAACAAGCGTGCAGGGCTCTGCAGAGAGACGCGCGTTGTTAACGCACTTCCATAAGAGGCGGACGAAAGACAGAAGGCAGGCAGCCCCTCTCTGTGACGTTTTAACTGAAATGTAGTGGAGGAAAAGGAATTTTCAAATGTAAAGACCATTAAGGAAATATTGATAGGTCTCAACTGCAGTTTGTAGTTCTTATTACATGCTATATTTTTAGTCTACATCGAGTGACTGTTATATATGCATATCTCTAATATAAACGCACCTGGCAGGAAAGCATTTTTCTTTAAAAATTCCATTTTTTTATTGTGCTTCACACCTATTACACGTGGTATCAATATGTCGTTATAGAAAGACATGATATTTAATCACCATAGCTGACGTATTTAAATTCTTTAAATCCTTTGTTACTAACTACGATCGTCGGCAAGCAGAACAATTGCGTAACTTCCAAACTTTGTAATAGGACCCAATAACAGAAAAGAGCAGTCGGGTGCTTTGCAAAGGTCTGTCAAAAACGAAACTTCCTGGCAGATTAAAACTGTGGGCCCGACCGAGACTCGAACTCGGGACCTTTGCCTTTCGCGGGCAAGTGCTCTACCATCTTTTTTTTTTTTTTTTTTTTTTATTACAGAGGGCAGCTAACCCTCTTTTTTTCATTTTGTTCGTTGTTGATCGTAGTGTTTGTTCGTTGCGGACGTCACATGACATCCGGTGAAGTTGGCTTGTTGATCCTTCCACTCAGTTTTTTATTACAGAGGCCATCCAGCTCTCTGACCGAACACGCTGAGCTACCGTGCCGGCGACCATCTGAGCTACCGAAGCACGACTCACAAGCGGTCCTCACAGCTTTACTTCTGGCAGTACATCGTCTCCTACCTTCCAAACTTTACAGAAGCTCTCCTGAGAACCATGCAGAACTAGCACTCCTGAAAGAAAGGATACTGCGGAGACATGGCTTAGCCACAGCCTGGGGGATGTTTCCAGAATGAGATTTTCACTCTGCAGCTGAGTGTGCGCTGATATGAAACTTCCTGGCAGAGCTTCTGTAAAGTTTGGAAGCTAGGAGACGAGGTACTGGCAGAAGTAAAGCTGTGAGGACCGGTTGTGAGTCCTGTTTCGGTAGCTCAGAGCAGTCTGCCTTCGGCAGGGCAACAGAGCGGACGCGTACGTGTTGACTTCGTGCGGCGCGCGAGCTCGCCTTGTTTACTTTCTGACGGCCGTTGCTTAAGTGCCGGCTTACCTTGTACGATCCATGGCGAACCGTTACCGTAAATCAACACTCCGATTTACTTTCTGCAACGATTATGCCCGACCCAAAGCACTTGAGGTGGAGCGTTTTCTGCGAGAGGAAGTGAAGATCCCGGCGACCGATATTATAGGCATACATTTGTCCATCGTGAGCAGCACGGTCTATGTGAAAATCATTAACGACGCGGCGTGCGAACGCATACTACGTGAGACCAAACAGGGGCTCCGCTTCTGTCACGCTGATGGCAATGTCGGGGAGGTAACTGTCGACCACGCAGGCTTAGGTATGCGAACGATACGCATTTTCGAATTGCCATTCGAACTTCCAGCTGAGGAAGTCGTCGCGGCACTACGCCCATACGGCACAGTCCACGGCCACACTGCGGAGAATTGGACACAGTTTCGGACGTATCCTGTCCTAAACGGGGTCCGACAGGTCACCATAGATCTCCGAAGCCACGTCCCGTCCTACTTACAGATCGGCGGATGCCGTGCCATAATTATATACGATGGCCAGCCTCGGACCTGTTCCGGGTGCGGCAAAGAAGGCCACCTTAGATCCGAATGCCTACAACGGCGTATAACGCAACTTCCAGCTGCCGAAAAACCACCCACGTCGCAACCTACAGTGCTACCGGTGACCTATGCCGCTGCTCTGGCTTCTCCTACCACTTTGCAACGTCGCCCGGTCACCACAAACGACGCCACCAACGAGCCCGACCAGACACTGACGGAGAGCGCCTCGGACGACCCGCCGCCTTGGCCGGCCATTGACGCCGCTCCGAAGATGCCGACGCAACCAGACGCTGACTATGATCTCGGAAACACGATGGAGATCGACTCGCTCATCGTTCCTACAGCGGCCTTTCTGCCAGAACGACGTGACTCCCTTCCGTCGTCGGACACGGAGGGTCGCACAAGGAAACAACGTTCCCCGAAACGTCGCAAGCGAAGACGTCGCACCGTTTCCGGCCAAGAGGAGACGTTACAAGTCGAGGAGGACGTACCCGTCGACCAGCACGAAGCCTCAGAACCCGCTACTGCTGACGAAGACGTCATGAGCGCGGAGACATCTATCGGTGTGCCTGCGCCCCGTGCTGACGCTGAACTAAATCATGAACGTCTCACAGGCGACTCGACACCACGCACAATTATAACATCTTCTGAAGACAAAATGGACGATACACCAGTTTCCGCTTCCACGGCGTGGCACGAGGAGGAGGTCACGGAGCAGGAGCCGTTACGGGACCCTGCGCCGTCACGGCCGCACCACTAATCATACTCTCCCCAGACTGCCCTGCGGCCCAGCGGGATAACGTTCCGCTGCGACGCCCACACCCTTGCGCGGACGGCGGAGTGGACCAGCCACCAGCAATCCGACACCAGGCCTACCGGATAGCAACCATCAACACCAACAACATCCGTTCCAGGGTGAAAATCCGCCTTATGCAGGAGATGTTCTGGGTTTCGGATATTGATTTCGCCCTTCTGCAGGAAGTTCACTTGGCTAGTCTCCCGGATATTATTGGCTATACCGCCCACGCCTCCGCGAGTGATCCTATGGGCCGCGGGGTGGCCATCTACGTCCGCCACGGGATTTCTGTGACCGATGTCGCCTTCCTTCCATCAGCTCGGGGCATGGCACTCACTGCCATGGGGACACGCATCATTAATGTCTACGCTCCCTCAGGCACCGAACGACGGCATGAAAGAGCCCAGTTTTATTCCGAGGAAATCGCTCCCCTGTTTTTAGGGCGTTATGACCATTGCCTAATAGGAGGTGACTTTAACAGCGTTCTGCATCCTAAAGATCAGATTCCCCACTATACTACATGCCAGGAGCTACGTATAGTGGTGCGAGACCTCCTGCTTCACGATACCTGGGAAGTACAACACGGCGACCTTTCTGGCCATACCTTTCTTACAAGTCATTCCGCAAGCCGACTGGACAGGATATATGTTTCACAAACTCTTAGATCTGCGATACGGGGCGCCGAACGCTGGCCGCTGGCCTTTTCCGACCATTGCGCTTACATCTGTACGGTCCTCCTTCCGCCGCAATCAGTATGGCGCAGCCGTGCGCCATGGAAACTCAATACCTCACACTTGCATGACCGGGCGTGTCGCCAACAAGTCACTGACACGTGGACAGCCTGCGAACGACGCCTTCCCCGCTACCGCTCGACATTGACATGGTGGTTGGACTGCGCCAAGCCGGCGATCCGGAGGGCACTGATGAGATACGGGAAGGACATGGCTGACTGGCATCGCACCACTGTTGACTTCTATTACGCGATTCTCCGAGATCTGGATGCTCATCCGCCAACCCCGGACAACCAGTTGGAACGGCAAAGAACTAAGGCGAAGATAATTGCGCTGGCACGCCGGAAATTGCAAGGGGTCGTGATACGGACGCGGCGCCACGATCACGCGGATTTAGAAATTCCATCCATGCATGATATAGTGTCCGACAACCGAAGGCGTCGTCGGCAGATCATCAGCACTCTGACAACGCCTCATGGAACGCAGGTGACCACTCAGAATGACATCGTCCGCGCATTCGTTGAGCACTACCGTCGTACTTATAGTGATGACGACGCTGAAACTGCAGCAGACGACTCCATTTTGAATTACGTCACGCGCACCCTCCCCCACACGGAGGCGGATGCTTTGACAGTGGCGGTCACGCTAGACGAAGTCAACAACGCAATCGCCAAAGGTGCAGTCAACAGATCGCCCGGCATTGACGGCTTACCGATTGAGTTTTACCGTACCTTTCGGGGCCTCATGGCCCCACGGTGGACGACTATGTATCAAGAACTGATAACATCTGACCAAGCAATCCCACCCGCCTTTGCTGAGGGCATCATTATACCAGTCCACAAACCAGCCCGTGGTTCTATGGTCACGAGTTACAGACCGCTCACCCTCCTCAATGCCGATTACAAGATTTTCGCGCGCTTACTGGCAATGCGGCTCCGAACTACACTCCCTCATGTCCTCTCGCCAGAACAAACGACGCCTGGCGGACAGATTAACATACAGACTGCCACAGGGGAATGCCGCGACTTAATTGCGATAGCGGCGGCCTGCAGGCTCCGGGCAGCGGTCGTCGCTATAGACTTCGACAGCGCCTTCGATAAAGTGCGTCATCGTGTCCTGTTTTCGGTGGCAGCCCGAATGGGCATCTCCCCTCCGTTTCTCGACGTCATCCGGCGTCTTTACGACAGTGCCATTTCACGTGTCCAAGTCAATGGACGTATAGCAGGGCCGGTACCTATCTGCCGTTCGATACGGCAGGGGTGCCCCCTCTCTACCCTCCTGTATGCTATTGCCCATGAGCCCCTTATTGGGGGCTTGAGACCAAGCTTTCTGGCCTCACCCTACGCCAACACACTTTTCGCTGTCGGGCATATGCTGATGACCTCCTCCTCCTCATTCGCTCCGGCTCTGAGATTCGGGATGTCCTCGACTTGATTACCCGTTATGGGGCTGCCGCTGGCAGTGCCATGAATGTCGCCAAATCTTCTGCAATGCACATTGGACGAGGCCTCCAGGAGGGTGAAGTGGCACCACTGCCGCTTGTGCGGACTTTCCGGTACCTGGGCATTACCTTTACCCCCACGGTCACACGCACGGCGGCAACGAATTTCCGTCGCCTGTTACACGTCATCCGCAACGACGTCCGCCAGAACCTCCTGCGCCGCCAGGACACACTTCAAAGGGTTGCGTTTATTAATCTTTATGTGGCATCAAAATTGGTTCACATCGCGCAAGTTCTCCCTCTGCCCACTGCAATTGGGCGCAACCTTCAGGCGGCTTTTGGCTATTACCTCACGGCTGGTTCAATGTTTAAAGTCCGTTATGAGACACTTACCCTGCCCACACGGTATGGTGGCGTCGGGCTCGTCAATGTCCGTATGCGATCTGCAGCCTTGTATATGAGTACCATGAGAAAACAGTGGATGGGCCAGGGTACATCTCTAACACGCAGCTTGCTTGAGGTCCTCCTACCAGCTTCCACCTCACCACCAGTGTCTGTCGGCCATATCGTGCCTCATTTGTCCCATCTTTCGACCTTTTTCGTCGACTACAGTTATATACATACCAGTCTCCCAGATACACGCCCACCTAGGACTAAGGATTTTTACAGCCTGTTGCTGCGCTGTGTTCCCCGGAATGTGATGGAGACCAAACACCCCTCCATCCAGTGGCCCATAGTGTGGACTACCGTCCACCAGCCCTTCCTCCCTACGAACGTCCGGGCGCTGTGGTATCACATAGTCAACAGGAAATTTGCCACGAAGCAGCGCCTGCACAACATTGGCTTGTCAGAATCCCCTCTTTGTCTCCTTTGCCAGCAACTGGACACTGATGAACACCGTCTGACATGCGCCTCATCGCAAGATGTATGGCGCTTCGTGCAGCAAATCATTGCCTGCTGTCTCCGGGTGCCACCAGACACAGTCGAGCCTCGAATGTTTCTATACCCGGAGGACCGACATTTTCCCGCCGCCAAATGTCATGCTATTACGTGGGTCAAAGGGTGGGCGGTCGCTTATCTCTTTAACGAGGGACCTAAATCCCGCCTAGACTTCTGGACCTATTTACGAACAGCCCATGAAGCTCTCGAAAACACGCCACGTTACCGAACATTATTTGCTAACTATCTTCGAGCGGTCCTAGTTAGACCTCCACTGAGTTGGGGGGTGCCTGGCACAGAGGGCACCCACCCCTCCTCCCCCGGCGGTGTCTGAGTTTCAACCGCCTACGATCTATTCTCCTTCTGACCTCCGCGGATGGGAGAGCGCGTCGCAGATTGTGCGGATTTTATTTCTATTTGCTTTTCCTTTTTCCTTTCTTTTCTTTACCTAGAATTTATATTGCTTTTATCTTTCGCATATGTGTTCCCATAATTTCATGCTATTAGTGAATATTACAAAAACACATGCAAATAAATAAATAACAACGCCTTCCACTACTGTTGATTCCTGTTTCTCCCACTTCCCTAAGCACCACAGCTCGGTGGTGGTGAGGGGGACACTGTGGCCAGGCCTCAGGTTTCGACCCCTGCCCACTTTGCCCCCCGAGCCCCCACCGGCCCACTAAAAAAAAAAAAAAAAAAAGCGGTTATAGGCGTTAAAAAAAAAAAGAAAAAAAAAAAAAAAGATGGTAGAGAACTTGCACGCGAAAGCAAAGGTCCCGAGTTCGAGTCTCGATCGGACACACAATTTTAATCTGCCAGGAAGTTTCGTATCAGTGCACACTCCGCTGCAGAGTGAAAATCTCATTCTCGTCTGTCAGAAATGCTAGGATTCTTAATTCAATGATGTAACTGCATTTACCAACCTGTTACGCGTATCTAAAATAAAGTTGATAATAATTGCTGCACACAGCTCTGGCGAGTACCATGGAACAATATAACGGAAAAAATTAGTTTACCCGAAAAGCATAAATTTAAAACTGAAGTCAGCAGTTTCTAACCAGAAGTGAATGAAATGAAATGAACGTATACCATTGATGGAAATTCGGCCGCTCAGTTGGAAGTCCTTTCCGTTGACGTCACATTGGGCGATTTGCGTGTCTATGATGATCAAATGATGACGAGGATAATACAGTACCGAATCCCTGTGTGGAGAAAATCCCCCACCCAACTAGGAATCGAATCCAGGCTAAGTGTTTGGCAATCAAGCGCGCTCGCAACTTAGCTAAGAAGGCGGGGACCCAGTGTAGAATTATGTTTCCGCTTTACATTTATAACTTCCGTGTTTATAATCTTCTAATGTCCGTCAGGATCATATTGTATGCTCTCCTTGAAATTTCGGTAAACTGTCTCGTTGCCATCTTCCGTTGATACCTAATGTCTGTTACTCTTGTGGGCGTCCTACACGTGAGGGCCATTCGGAAAGTAAGGTCCGATAGGTCGAGAAATGGAAATGGCTGTGAAAATCCGATGAAGCTTTAGATAGATGTGTTGGCAGTGTTCTGGTATGCCTGTCGGTAGTATCATGTCGCTTTTTTCAGTCGTTATCACACAATGAACACGTAAAGTTACCTAGAACAATAGTGTCTGCTGCCAAGTATGGGAGCACGCTGCGAGGTTGCTCCTGATTTCATGCAACCCCTCACAACGTTCCTGCCATGCATTTCCTTGTTCATGACAATCCTCGGCCGCAAACAGCCGGGGTGATGAGGACATCCCTGCAGCGTTTCCGACGGGAAGTGTTTTATCACCCACCATACAGCCTCAAACTTGGCCCTCTCTGATGTTCATCTCTGCTCGCATTAACTGCTGGCTATGAATACAACATTCTGGCTTAGACAACGAACTGTAGACCAGCGCAGAAAAATGGCGGAAAGCAAAGACGCCTTACTTCTGTGACGGTGGAATTGGAGTGTTGGTACAGTTCCACGACAAATATCTAAGTCCGAGTGGCGACTATGTAGAGAAGTAGCTGGAAGGCGTAGCTAACTGTTGTAAATAAAACAGTTTCCATTTAGCACCCGATTGGGCTTTGCTTTCCGAATAGCCTTCATACATTGACCGTGAACCTCCGCCTCCGCTGCTATCTGTGCGGCCGCCGCGGTGGTTTATGCGGTGGTGGCACCCGCCTGCAGACCTCGCAGTAGGAGAATGCTTTTCTTACGAGAATGCTTTTCTTTTCGTAAGCTCAGTGCAGGGTTCCACGCCTCACTCAGTCATTTGCCACTTGGACCCTAATTTCAGTGCCCCTTTATACACACACTCACTGATTATCTTGGTCTGTTGTAATCCACAGTTTGGCCAGTTTTTATTATATGGACGGCCACGTTTGGTTTGGCAGTGTGGGCCCTCTCTTAAATACAGTGCGTGAAGTCCCTCCAGTGTATCCTTTCCCCTTTGCCGCATTGACACTAGATATGGTAGATCCTTAGAGTTTCCATGGCGCTTCGACAGTGCACAAGCACGGTGGGGGAGAGGGGCTATGGAAGTACATCGGCACGGAGTCTCAGGGAAGTGACGGGCACATACCCCTCGTACAGTGACGATCAACTTGCAGCGGGCATCCATACTTGCTGGGAGGCATTATTGTTCTAGGCATCCTTACATGATCACTGTGTGCTCAGAACTGAAAAGAGCAACGTAATGCAAGCGACAGGCATCCTAGAGACACTGCTCTACAAGTCTGTGTACGTCTTCATCGGATTTCCATTTCGTGACCTATTGGACCTTACTTTCAGAACAGCCCTCGTATGTAGGACGCCGACAAGAGCGGAACAGCAGTCATCAGGTATCACATGAAGATGACAAATAGTCTGCTTGCCGAAATATAGTCGAGAACTTGCGACGTGACCCAAGCAGACATCCGTAAATTCTGGAAGTTAGAAATACGATAGGCAAACACCATACTGCATAATTTTATTCCTTATTATAAAGTCCTGTTTTGAGTTTTACGTTCATTCCTTCTAGCTAAACGTAATTTTAGTCTTTATCCTGTTCCACAGTCATGGGCATAGGTGACTGCCTAGTAATTATTATCAAGGTTATTTTTGATACGGATAACTGGTTGGTAAATATACTTACATTACGTGTAGATAAACAGCCCAGCGTTTTGAATAGATCTTTGCTATGTGGCTGATTACTCTTTTTTCTTATCATACATTTGATCCTATTAAGTAGTTAGAAAGTTGTGTTCCTACTTTGTGCACTTGTTCAGCTTTTAGACTATCGTCGTTATTCGCAAAAGAAAAAAGAATTTCTAAACAGTAGCTGTGGTGTACAGAAATAATCTCTTTCTGAAACAACATAAGGTTTCTCCATGCAATTGCTGTGGAGCACAATATAAAAATAGAATTTTTAACGAAAGATGGTTTCCGAAGTCTGTGCACTTGTATTAGTGGTACCACACGCACAGCGGCGGTTGTCAACGTGTAAAGGATGCGGGTTTTTCGGTTTGGAACTGGATATGCGACTTGTGGCCACATATAAATTTTTTGTTTCTTTCGTGGAATTTCCAGGTGTCCAGACATTTGCCACAACCGGACATTTGCCACACCGGACATTTGCCACGGTTTTACCTGCTCCGAAGGGTCGGGTCCCTTGTCCGCCCCTCCCCCCTCTTCCTCACCCTCCTCACCCGGCCGCCCAGTTTGCTTTCGAAGTTCCGAACGTGACATCAGTATGGAAGATATAACAACAAACAAGGGCAGGCCTCCTGCTCATTACAAAGGTTACGCGTATCTTAAACAGAGGGAATCTAAAGAAGGTGTTGTTACATGGATGTGTTTACCCCGAAAAGCGGATCATTGCACGGGAAAGCTGCTTTCGAGGAACGCAGAAGTGTTGAGCGTATTAGAACATCTCTGTGGACCACCTGACGATGCAGCTCTGAAAGTGAGAAAGCAAGTGGAAAGGGCGGAGAGAAGGTTTCGAGAAGAAACTACACAGTTATCGGAGACATACGCGGATGAAATGGGAAATCTACATAATACAGTTTGTGACTTTGTTACAGTGATGCCTAATTCAGAATCTATGAAGAGAACCATGCGTCGACGACGGACTCAGGGGCGGGGGAACCAACTACAGCCTAAGAACTCTTATGAAATTGATCTTCATGAAGATCTATTAAAAATGGGTTATGGCAGTAGTTTTCTTCTGGAAGACGATCGATTAGAGGCGAGAATAATGATTTTTAGTGGAAGCAAAGGAAAAGAAATTTTTTTTTTGGGTGGAACATTTAAGAGATGCAGCAAGCAGTTTGTACAGACCTTCACCATACACGTAGACTTAGGAGGCCCGATTAAAGAAACAAACATTCTTCCTAATAAGAAGAAAGACACATATGTTCGTCTGTTTCGTCTGATAAAACAGGCAGTGTCTGAGTGGTGTCCTAAACAAGTAAAGGTGGACTTTGAGGCAGCTGCGATATCGACCATTCGTCAAGTTTTTCCCACAACTGAAATATATCGATTCTATTTCCATATGAAGAAGAGTTTATAGAGAAGAATTTAAGTTCTCGGTCTAACTGAGGAGTACCGCTAGAACGAGGATTTAAGACTTCACGTCAGCGTGTGTGCAGCGCTGGCAGTTGTAAAACCGGAGGACGTAAGCAATAGATGGATTGAGATTCATGCAGAAGCTCCTGATAACGGAAGGTTCTCTCATTTTCTTGACTACTTTGTGGATAACTGGCTATAGAATGAGGATATCGCAATAGCAATGTGGGACTGTTACGGAAAAAGGCACCGAACGACGAATGTTGTTGAAGGGTGGCAAAACAAAATAAATAGTATTATTGGAAACCCTCACCCTAGAATCAACTATTTGGTGGAGTGCATGGAAAAGGAAGCAGAGCTCACAAACTGCATGTACATGAAATTGGAAATGAATCTTGAAGGTAGGAAGAGGAAGAAGAAGTACTTGGAGCTGGACGGCAGGATAGAGAGAATCGTAAAGAATTATGAAGAGACTGGCAACAATAGGCCTTGCTTGAAAGCCATTGCCCGTATTCAGAAACTGGACTAAAATACGTTAAAAATGTATTAAAAGCTATGAAGACCATTGAGTCCTCGCAGATTACTAAGATAAAATTATTGAAACATTGAAGCAGCATTATCGGAGCTAATATTAAGTTGTAATTGTAAATAGAGTGTACATTAGTTCAGCGTGTTTAGGCTGATTTTACACACGCCAGAATGGTAGATGGTCATTTATCATTTTCACGGTCCAAAGCCTGTGCAAAGTGTGATGCGAATCAGCCTTTAATGTAAAAATTAAAAAGTACAAAAGTATCCCTATTGTTGTCACGTTAAGATAACTTTTTTCTACCTTCCAATATTATGGCCATAGTATTAAATAATTGTAAGTTCTAAAATAATTTTCTGAAGCTTCAGAATCGCAAGTATCACCGAAAATATCATGGTTTGTTAAACTGATAGTATACTCTTTTTTGAAAGAAAATGGGAACTTAAACTTTGAATTGCACCTAAAATTGACATACGGAAACTGATCTGATCCTAAGGTTGACAATTTTGGCACCTCAAATATTTTTTATTTAAGTTTAGCTGCAATCATTTATAGTAGATATAAATCTACTTAAGTACATTTAAATATAGTCCTTTAAAAATTAAAATTTCTTACTAAATTGTTGATTATCTTTAAACAGGTCAGAAAAGTAAGGAGCTTACTACTGAAAAATTAATTGTTACTAAAGAACAACAGAATCAAATGTATTAGACCTACTTTTCTTATACATTACAGACTTTTTGAAAAGATATTTGATCATTTCCTCTGTCACTGACAGTGTAATTTCAGTTGCTTTACAACACCAGGGATATCTACTCCTAAATTATGTTTCCAGCTGTTCTCATTTCGAATTCTGGAATATTTACTTCGTCTTCTTTGGTGAAGGAATTTCGGAAAATGCATTTAATAACTCCACTTAAGTGGCACTGTCTACAGTAGCATTACCATCGCTGTCACGCAGTAAAGGTGCTTACTGAGCCTTTCCGCTGGTTTACTTAACATGGGAGCAGTATCTCTTTGGATTTTCCGCCACATTTCTAGAGCGAGTTTCGTTGTGGAAGCTATTAAATGCATCTCGCATTGAAATCCGCACCAAATTTCGAGCCTCAGTTAGACTTCACCAATCTTGGAGATTTTGCGTTCGTCTAAATGATATGTGCCTTTTGCGGTGCTCCTGCAACAGCTTTTTTGTCATGTTTTGTGTACCATGGGGGATCAGTTCCGTCTCTTATTAATTTATTTGTTGTGAATATCTCGAGTGCTGTTGATACTATTTCTTTGAACTTAAACCACATATGGTCTTAATTTACATAGTTTGGAAGGATTGGAGACTACCTCTTGGAAAGACCCGAATGTTTAGCTGCTTTTGTAAATAGATATATTTCGCGTTTAGTTTTGGTGAATTTTTTTGTTACGGAAGTGAGCCTCGCTACGACTACGTGTTCACTGATTCCTGTATCCGTCGTCATGCTCAGGATTATTTGTGGCTAAAAGTTCAAGTGTGTTTTCGTAGCCATTTACAAGTGGTTCAAATGGCTCTGAGTACTATGGGACTTATCATCTGTGGTCATCAGTCCCCTAGAACTTAGAACTACTTAAACCTAACCAACCTAAGGACATCACACACATCCATACCCGAGGCAGGATTCGAACCTGCGACCATAGCAGTCGCGTGGTTCCGGACTGAACGCCTAGAACCGCGAGACCACCGCCGCCGGCGTAACCATTTACAATTTGAATGGCCTCGTCAACTAATTGTTAAAAATAATTTTATAAAAAGCATTTAGAACAATTACGGAAGTTGTTTTCTATTTACAATAGGGTATGAAAATGTATTTTTGTCGGTCCGAGCTTGTGGTCGTGCGGTAGCGTTCTCGCTTCCCGCGCCCGGGTTCCCGGGTTCGATTCCCGGCGGGGTCAGGGATTTTCTGTGCCTCGTGATGAATGAGTGTTGTGTGATGTCCTTAGGTTAGTTAGGTTTAAGTAGTTCTAAGTTCTAGGGGACTAATGACCATAGATATTAAGTCCCATAGTGCTCAGAGCCATTTTGTATTTTTGTCAACATGCGGAAGGTAGATTGAAGTAACTGTCAACCATAATTGTATGAGTAGGGTACCTATTTGTGATGAGACTCATGTTTTCCTTTCTTTGAACTGTTCAGCAAGTGTTTCATGTGAGACAGTGGATTGGTAAAAGGAGCCAGTTATTAATTTATTCCGGTTGTCGAATATAACCTCTGCCCATACTAAGTCACAGGAACTATCTGCTTCAAAATCGATTGTGAGCTTACATTATTTTTCCTTAAGTTGTCCTTCTTGTTTCTGTTGTAGTGCCGATAATTACAATTACGGCTTTTCCCTCCAGATCCTAAGATGCTTTCTCTGTGACCCTGTGAATACCAGAGCTAAACAATGTAGAACAACAATATACGTTACAAGCGTAGCATTTTGTATTATTTCATTTCCTTATTTCTAACATTTTAAAATTGTAAGTCGACTTTAGATGACATGTCAATCATAGATGTTCTTATCTCTATTTAGTGAACGTGTTTTCAGTTACGTTTTGAACATTGTCAAATGGTTCAAATGGCTCTGAGCACTATGGGACTCAACTGCTGTGGTCATCAGTCCCCTAGAACTTAGAACTACTGAAACCTAACTAACCTAAGGACGTCACACACATCCATGCCCGAGGCAGGATTCGAACCTGCGACCGTAGCAGTCGCACGGTTCCGGACTGCGCGCCTAGAACCGCGAGACCTGAACATTGTCCCGCTACACTTCATTAACTAATGTTTTTAGAGAGTAAATTAATATGGAGTACGTCGTTCTTCTTTTCAAACATTCACAAACCCATTTATTCTTTCCCTATTGTATTTTGGGTATGCAGTTGTACTAATTAAAGTAGGCACAAATGCAGTGATCAGAAAGAAATGATTAGCGTACATTCGCATTCTCGTTTCATCGTGAAAGGAAGCTACCGTATAGACAGAGGAATCTATATTTATACTTGGCAGAACTAATTACATACTGACATAATCGTCGGTATTGCTTTCGTTTCCCAAAAGCTATAAATATTTCGATTTCGGAAAAGAAGCTCTGTATTTGGCCAAGATGTCGAAGAAGAAGGTCCCTTACGTACTGGTTGTATCGAGTAAGATGCGGTTTGAAAGCGGACAGAGGTAGTGCGGGGAAGGGCGTCCCTTACCTGAGGGATCGCTACTCAAGCTACCTGGCGAAGGGGCAAGTGTGGCAAATGTTCGGTGTGGCAAATGTCCGGTGTGGCAAATGTCCAGCATTCGAATTTCCATGAGGCGGATACAGGTTTTGATCCTGCCACGGAAGTAGTTAAGTGAGGTTTACCTGCTGTGACATTGTTGTGGCAGTCATCATGACCATGTAACGGAAGTTAATAATGACCTTCCGTCTGCCGAGTTATCTCTTAACAAGGGCTCACTTAAACCAGAGCGAGTGAACATACTGCTTGCGGGGGGTAATTTTCTTAGTCCTTGTACGACATCGGCTGCCCCATGACTTACGTGCCGACGATAATTGCATCTGTATTTGATTTTTACGTGTTAATTGCCAACTATTCTGGTACAGTACGTTAAATTTATGCGTTCTTTCCATTTAAAATTGAAAGCGAGTGCCAACAGCAATTTGTGTACTCCGGTGGGATCTTGCCGCAATCGTCATTTTGTTTTGATCTGGCTTAGATGACCGTTAACTGCTGTAAAACAGAGTGGTGTGGCGATGGAAGAAGTGCGCCAGACCGCCTGAGCGCTATGGCACTCGTGCCAGGGCACCGCTCACCAGCCGTATTCTTGTCCACCCCTTGTGTAAATGAAGGACCAACAAGTGATTTTTGTGTTGAACTATGCAAAAATATAATATTATGCGCAATGTGGACTTGCATTCATACGACAATTTTGTAGTGTACGCTCTCCCAATGCTGGGTAGATTAATGATGAAATTTCAAGAAACTCGATGCATTTCGAAAAGCGAAAGCCTAAAGAAGCCAGGGTTCAACTAAAATGTAGGAGAGGTCCCACAATGAAGTCATACACAACTTCACACAGCTGTTCACAGAGATGAGTACAAATTCAGACTGAAACACATTATCGACCGCAGAAAATTGACAGTCGACCATCACAGACATGCTGCATGCCCAAGCAGCATCACTGGTCGTCAATGAGCAAGATGCAGTCAGCCACGCCGGCCGCGGTGGTGTAGCGGTTCTAGGCGCTCAGTCCGGAACCGCGCGACTGCTACGGTCGCAGGTTCGAATCCTGCCTCGGGCATGGATGTGTGTGATGTCCTTAGGTTAGTTAGGTTTAAGTAGTTCTAAGTTCTAGGGGAATGATGACCACAGATGTCAAGTCCCATAGTGCTCGGAGCCGTTTGAACCATTTCAACCAGTCAGCCACGCCTCCCATTTTTACAGTGTGACTATTATCGAACTATATGGAAAAAATGTAAATTAGTTACGAACTGTGGCGTGCACACACTTTATTCAAAATGTAGACGTCACTACAGATATTCGGATATCGGTTGTGACATGTTAGATAAGCCTGCCACCATTGGCGATAATGTGGCGCAGACGAATAGCGAAATTCTGCGTGGCCCACTGAAGTGTCGGAACATCGATGTTGGTGATAACCTCTTGAATGGCTGTTTTCAGCTCAGCAATGGTTTTGGGGTTATTGCTGTACACCCTAATACAGCGTCACAAAAAGGCGTCGCATGTGTTCGGATCCGGAGAAAATGGCGGCCAATCGAGGCCCATGCCAGTGGCCTCTGGCTACCCCATAGCCAGAATGCGGTCCCCAAAGTGCTTCTCCAGAACTTCACTCTACTGCTTTGATGGGATCATGGGGATGAAATCGTGTTCCAAAACTTTCATCTACCCTTCGGTAGTCACCGTACCGTCAAGGAATATAGCACCGATTACTTCGTGACTGGACAGTGAATACCACACCGTTACCTGTTAAGGGTGAAGAGACTTCTCGGTTGCGATATGTGGTTTCTCAGTCCCTCAAATGCGCCAGTTTTGGTTACTGACGAATCCATCCAAATGAAAGTGGGCTTCTTCTCTTAACCACACCACGTTTGCGCATAGCAATTCCCATCATGCCCAGCTGCCAACCATCCAGTTTCAAAGTCCTAACGCAAACCGTTCAGAAGTTACGGCAATTTTATTTCGTACAGTACAACAATTGTCATCTTATAAGAATCGCCGCCATTGCGACAAGCTCTTCAAATACCGTCGCAGAGTACCAACGCGGCCAGTTGTCTTCACTCTACTAGCTGTGACTACAGTTCCGTCCCAAGTGCAGTCACTCGTCGAAGCTCTACTTCAGCTTCCAAAGGATAGGCTCATCGTATCGTCACTCAGTCCAGCCTAGTTCAGTTGAAAATGTTCAGAATGTTGAGTGCCACCAGCGTATACGTATTGGCCGTAGCTGCAGCACACATTGTCCGCAGCTCGTGGTCGTGGGGTTGCGTTCTCGCTTCCCACGCCCGGGTTCCCGGGTTCGATTCCCGGCGGGGTCAGGGAACTTCTCTGCCTCGTGATGACTGGGTGTTGTGTGATGTCTTTAAGTTAGTGAGGTTTAAGTAGTTCTAAGTTCTAGGGGACTGGTGACCATAGATGTTGAGTCCCATACTGCTCAGATTCATTTGAACGATTTTTTTGCAGCATACATTCGAAGTTCATTATCTGCAGATTTATACCTCAGCGCAGCTCCGTGTCCACGGCTACCTCGTGTGTATTTGAACCACAAGGTATGTAATGCGTAGTTAATTTCAGGCGTGTTCACACAGCGACAGTAGTGGAGAACGAAAGATAAGTGTACTTTTTTTACATCAATAAAGTTTTAAGTTATTTGACACTTCATTCAATTAACTGTTTCGTTTGTTCAATAGCATGTGTGTTCGAAGCGGAACGCAACATAAATCACACATAATAGCTTTAGCGCTTCGCTTGGAATCGCAGTGAAATAGACTGCCGTAGTTTTGGCAGCATTGAGAACTATTTTGTTTGTCTGACACCAGGTGACGGTGGCGTCCACCTATCGCTGGAGGCGGGCGACGACGGCGACAGTAATACAGCTAGTGGTATACAGAGTGTTCAAATGGCTCTGAGCACTATGGGACTTAACAGCTGTGGTCATCACTCCCCTAGAACTTAGAACTACTTAAACCTAACCAACCTATGGACATCACACACACCTATACCCGAGGCAGGATTCGAACCTGCGACCGTAGCAGTCGCGCGGTTCCGGATTGCGCGCCTAGAACCGCGAGACCACCTCGGCCGGCTATACAGGGTGTCCCAGCTATCTTGTCCACGCAAAATATCTCTGGAAAAATAACAGCTATTGGGAAACAACTTTCACCGGTATCAATGTAGGGCTGGGGCCCATGAGTGTACATATTTGGAAACATTCTAAAACGAAAGCATATGTGTTTTTTAACACAAACTTATGTTTTTTAAATGGACATCCTACATTTTTTCTTCAGCAATCCATAGCATGACAAAGCACATACACAATGGCGTTGATTGCATCGCAATATTCCCATTACATCCCGAGATATTGAAACGCGAAGTTGACGCTTGAAATACCCGACATGCGCTGCTAGCGCACGTCCTGAGGCTCAGGCGTGAACCCCATGCTGCCCGTAATCGCGATGTGATTGACATGTGTAATCACACGTCCATATTTATCAAGAGGTCCGAAACGAATAATACGGTCTGCTGCCATCAGCTCTCATAAGCGCATAATGGTTTCCCTCTTGCACGTACACAATATGAACCAGTACCGATCGGTGTACACCCGTCAGGTTGTCTTATTTATCCTGCACACCCAAAATAAGGTTTGTCTAATGCGTTATATGACCCATTGTGACTGTCGCGCAGGGTCTGGCTCTACCTAGTCAAGTGTCCAACGTAGTTCCCACTACTGCCACAGTTACCACTTCGCCTTATTTATGATTTGCGACCCATGCAAACTCCTGTACTCCACCACCCTCCGAGCTTCCCATTTGTTGTTGCTTTGGCGTGCAGTACACCGCTTGCCAGTGTAGTCGTGCATCAGAGTAATCTAGTGACGGCACGGAGGTAGTACACATTGTGAATAAACTTTGTATTGTGGAACTTATACTGTACACTATAATGTACACACATGAAGATACGGTAGAAATGCTGCTGATCTATGGAGAATGTACGTTGACGGGAAATACGTTATGAGATTGCTTGTTTGTTGATAGTACTGTTAGCGAACATTATGATT